>NC_091286.1:196940527-197560533 GCF_032444005.1 Ranitomeya imitator
GAGAATATTCTTTCAACGCCTGCAGAAGAAGCTACTGCTGTTAAAAGTGAAATCATTACTTGAACAGTCTCTAAATCCAAGCGCTTAAGTGACTTCCACCAGTTTACTGGTGTGACCTTCCTTAAAATATCTTCAGCAAACATATATTTCTTGAATGGTTCCCCCTTAGCTCTGAAGTTTATTATAGTTGGCATTAAAGATGGATGATTGCTGGATACCCATGTCATAGCTAACTCCTCTTCCTCAGCACTTAGGTTTTGACCCTGATATTGGATATTGACAATATTTGCCAAAAAATGAGCTGGAGTCAGTGCTTGTCCCATTCGTTTGTTTACTGCTTGTAATTTAATTCTGTCCATGTGTAGTTCTGTTTTTAAGTGTTCACTCAGTTCCTTCCAAATTTCAACAGCATCCGCAATAAAACAGCTATTTTTCTGTATTTTGTTTAAAGCTTGAGAGATGGGTTTCAGGAAGCTCAGCATATGTTCAACATTTCTCTTAAGCCCAATGTTGAGGATTTTGGCCGTGACAGTGCCATCTATTTTATCTCGATTTTCTTCACAAAGTGTCATCAGAATAGGCCAGTTTTTGATCTACTGCTCAAAACAGTCCACCACAGAGTTCCATCTAACATCTTGTGGGAGCGTTAGCTTGGTTCCACCCATCCTTTTCAGAGCTGCTGCAGCAAAATGATTATTACGGAAGTATTTAGCAATTTCAACAACATTAGCCTTTATTTCTGGAACACTTAAGTCTTTGGCTAAGAGGTGAAGTAAATGAGCACTGCAACCATATGTTATTAGCAGCTTTGTATTCCCTCCCTGCTCTTCTAAATCTCTTCTCGTCTTGGATACGTTTCCAGCATTGTCAGTGACCAAACTGCGTACTAGACATTTGAATTTTTGTTCACATGTCGTTACAGCTTTTACTGCCACTTCTTGTAAGTATTCTGCTGTGTGTGCATTTCCTGACGTATCAGTTGTTTGTGCAAGGAAGACTTTACCTTCTTCTGTTGTTATACAAGCACATACAATAGGATCATTGTGGGCATTACTCCACCCATCAATACTTAGGTTAACAATTTTACCCTCCAGAGCTGTTGCACATTGCTCCATTTCTCTGTCATACACTTGATCCAGCAGTTTACCTGCAACATCAGCTCTGCTGGGTGGACTGTATCCTGGTCTCAGTGACTGAACCATATTGATGAAATGTGGGTTCTCAGTCAGACGGAAAGAAGAGTTCGTTGCATAAATAAACTGGGCAATTTTTTCATCAATCAACTCTTTTTCTAATCTGCTAGTTCTTATCACAAACCTATCTATGGTGGTTCCAGGAGGTAAAGGTTTTTTCTTCCTTTTGGGTGATGGTGATATGTGGCTGTGGGTGTCTGATGATGATGATGCTGCTGCTAATGAAGCACTATCCTGGATGGATAACTCTGAAACTGTAGAACAGGATGATGGTGATCTTGGAGGTGGATAGTTTCCAGAATCCATGAATTCCCCTAAACAAAAAAAGTCAATGCTGTTATTTTATTGTTTATACAATTTCTGCTTATTGTACACAACACATCACTGCCCCTGCCCCAAAAGGAATATTTGTTTTTCTTCATAACTGTACCAAATGACAGTAACATGCAGTAATAATAAGAAATATAATTTTTCTCACACATGACAGTTCAGTCTTTAGAAATAGGATTCAATAAAAATGTTTACCAACCTGAAGATCCTGCCTGTTCAGAAGTGTTTCTTTGGTCATCTTCATCACCGAACTTCTCATGATGTTGCCTCATTCGCGCCACCAGGCCTTGCATCTTTGTTGCATCGTTTGCATTTTGCACGCATGCCTGCCTTACCGATAGGAGAAGGAGCTTCATTAAAATATTCCCAAACTGGGTCTCTTTTACGGCCTGCTGCCATTATAAGGAAAGAATGTAATAAACCTCAGATCGTACACACAAACAGATCCAGACTTGTCTGTCTGTGGCTATGCTGCAGTATTGTGCTCAAAGTTTCACTTTCATTTTCTTGTCTGCTTGCCCTTCCTCCTCCTCACACTTAGATTCACATTCTTCTTGTGTTGTGCAGATCTATTCCACTCCAAACAATCAGAAACATATTGTCTAACTTCTTGGACTTGGCACTGAAGGGGTTGATTCTGTATTCATAGGTTTGTAGAACAATAGGATTAAGGTCTTTTTCTCAACTCTGTTCATGTTGTAACATTTTTGCCGTGAAGAAGAGGCTGGGACCTCTGCGGAGTCAAATTCAGTTTTGAGAACTGCGTAAGTAAAGCGAGCGTCTGTGATAATATAGGAGAGAAACTGCCCACTAATCCTACAGAAACCTCTGGAAGAGCATGGCATTGTGAACGTTACACATATACAGCCTTTATTCTACTGAGTTAAACAACTCCGCTTTATCTCATCATGGAAGAACCAGGTAAAATATTTTCCTAAAAAAGCAGTTTATTGAGAAAAATCCGATTTAAATAAAAAAAAAAATCCGATTTAAATAAAAAAAATCCGTTTTTTTTTTGTTTTTTTTAAAAATCATTGATTTTTATCCACCCTGTTACTGATCAGTATTGTAGTATTCAGTCACTATGTGGTGGTAATATGTGGTCTTGACATGGTGCAGTGGTATTTGTTCCTTGTATGTGATATTATTCGATCACTGTGGTGGTAATTTGTGGTCTTGTCATGGTGCGGTGGTATTTGTCCCTTGTATGTAGTATTATTAGGTCACTATGTGGTCTGGTCATGGTGTGGTGGTATTTCTTCCTCTATGTGATATTATTGGTCTTGGTATAGTGGATTGTGTTGTGTATGGTGGTCATTTGTTCTCTCTGATATTAATTAGGAGAAGATTCTTCATTTCCATTAGAGTTTTAATGCTTTGTACACAGCGGCAAAGATGCACTTACAGGGGGTTTCCTGTGGAAAAAAGTAATCACCTCTCCACAGGATAAGTGATAACGTATTGATTGGTGGAGGTCTGACTGCTTGGACCCATTCAGCAAAATGTGGAACTTTTTATCCCCATTAGACTGGAGTGGCATGTCTGACTAGATCACTGATCCATTCATTCACTCTGTGGCTGCACTTGTTTTTTTCCGGAAGCCCCCAAGAGAATGAATGGAGCTGCGGTCAGAAATCCCACCTGTCGCTGCATTTTAAAATAGTGATAAAAGTGTCCTGTCAGGAATAAAACTTCCCCATTCTTCCGATCGGTGCAGTTTCTAATGGTCGGATCTAAGCGATCACCTATCCTGTGGAGCCCATGGATCGGTGATAACTTGTTTTAACCAAGAACCCCATTAATGTAAACTACCGTAATTGTACATCCCAGTTATTAGGGCACACGGTAGATGTGCAGCAGCCGCCGGTGTTTTACAGCCGATGCTCCACTATAATGACAGATATTTGCATATAGCTGTAGGGTGGGCCCCTAGAGTCCATTCCTCTGGTGGGCCCCAGACACCCTAGTCCGACGCTGATTGGGAGGTTTCTTCAATAAAATTCGATGTGTACTCTAACGGGTGATGACTTTTATGAGACTGACTGTCATTTGCACCAACCATTTATGAAAATCCGAGAAAAATATAATTTGCATAATTTGGAACATGGTATATATGTATGTTTTCATTAATATTTGAGCCCATGGATCCATTATAGGTCCATTTTGCAAGCTGGCGAGAAAATCTCGCTATACGGATGTCACACGGATGCTCACATGCGAGAAAATTGCATTCTCGCACTGCACACGGATGACATATGGATCACTGTTCAGGGAACATTTCTGCGATTCTCGTCCGTGTAAAACGGACCGATTTTTACTCCAGCCTTAGGACAATATCTGTGCACAAAATTATTGGGAGATTGTTCGTACACTGAAACATGGTGTCCTTATGTGTTCTGCTGGTGTTGGGGAGCTACATTTCATTTGAAGGTATTATGAATTCATAGATGTACTGCTCTGTATTGAAATAAAAGATGCTACCATCACTCCGTGCCCTTGTTAGACAAGCACTTTTCCAATATAACTAAGATCTAAAACAGACATGTGTTGCATTTTTGAAGAACAGGGTGAAAAGTCCCCTGATCTGAACCCAGTTTAACACCTATGGGGAGTTCTGAAGAGACAAGTTGAACGTTACCCAGCATCCGGGCTCTAAAAGAGGTTATTCGTGAAGAATGGAAAAAGATAGATGTTGCAATCTGTCGCCAACTTGTTCATTCCATGCCTAGAAGACTTGGTGCCGTTCTTAAAACTCATGAAGGTCATATAAAATACTAGATGTATAATTTGTCATGTGAGGTAATTTTATTTATGCATCAATTAATTTGAGTAAAACTGAAGATTTTGTAATGGAAGTTATATTGTAAATAGTGTTGAGCGATACCTTTCGATATCGGAAAGTATCGGTATCGGATTGGATCGGCCGATATTAAAAAAATATCGGATATCGCCGATACCGATACCCGATCCCAATGCAAGTCAATGGGACCAAAATATCGGAATTAAAATAAACCCTTTCTTTCCTTGTAGGTTCATTCTACATGAAGGAAAACAACAAAGAATAATGCAGGATGTATTTGGGGAGGTGGCGGAGACATTAAAGTCATAGAGGTTTAGCGCAATCAAATAGAATAGCCTTTTTTTTTTTTTTTTTTTAAAGTCGTTCGTAGTGACAAAGATATTGACTATGTAATTTTTTTTTTATTTTGTCAGATATTGATGTTTCACTATTCCACGCCCTTCCCCTTTTTTTTTTTTTTTTTTTTTTACTTTTCCCACACTTTCATCTTCATCATCCGCATCTTTGACATCAACTTTCTTCACCTTATTCATCTTCTTCATCTTCTACCTATTTTTTTTTTTTATTACATTCTAAATATTCATTTTATTCAACTATTATTATTCTTCCTATTCTACTTCTTCATCATATTATCATTTGTGACAGGCATTCCCGTAGTTGTTATCTATAAAAGTTTGAAGATTACACCTTCTGTTCTGCCAGTCACAAAAGTTACATTTGTCCGCGTTCAGTTTGGCCTGCAGCATCAGGCTTTATCCAGGGGCACCACGAGGAGGAACGGACTCACTCCCATACACTGCTTAGTCTTCTTCTGCATATAATTTAGATAATATCTTTTGCTCTGATATTAAGTGTTATGCTTAATGTTCTTCTGCTCTTTGTTCTGCAGCCTCTTGTTCTTCTGCTTCTCGGTCTTCCATGTCGTCGTCTCCGCCGTCGTCGTCTCCGCCGTCGTCGTCTCCGCCGTCGTCGTCATCGGGGTGGTCTTCCGGGTCGTCGACTTTAGGGTCTTCAACTTGGAAATGTAGCAGAAGGTACAAGAAGGCTGAGAAAATGCCAAGAACCAGCTGATGGAACTGGAACTCGGATGGCTACCCGAAGGTTCAAGAGCCTATGGAACTACCGAGGACCAGCTGACGTTACTGGAACCCGGTTACTAAGCAGGAGGTACCCGTGCTAAAATGCACTACCAAGGACCGCCTGACGTTGGCGGAGCTCGGATACCCAGAAGGAGGCACCTAAGCCAAAGGCTCTGCCCGGAACCAGCTGACGGTACTGGAACCAGGATGGGGAGCAGAAGGTACAAGAGCAAAAGACACTGCCGAGAACCAGCTGACGGTGCTGGAACCAGGATGTGGACCAGGAGGTCCACAGGAGAGGAGAGAACAGCTAGGCCGCGAGGCAGCCGCAGTTACCGAACCCCAACAGTCCTACAGGGGGAGCTTGGCCTACTGGCACTACAGAACCAGCCTTGACTATCAATTCACGCAGCCCACATAGGAAGCTCCTAAACTGGAGGCACCCTGGAGTTGGCTAACCCGACCGCAACACGACGGGGCAAGCATAGGCGTCTCAGTGAGTTTGACAGTCCCCGGAAACAGCTGACGGTGCTGGAACCAGGCTGGGCATGAGGGAGTACCCGTGACAAAAAACACTGCCGAGAACCAGCTGGCGGTGCTGGAACCCGGATGCGTTGCCTATTAAAGATTGTCTTCTTAGAGCCCCAACTAGCGGTGTTGGAGCAAAGGGTAAGCAGGGGGAGCAGAGTGTAGGCCGAAGCCTGCACTGGAGGCAGCTTTGTGTCTGCGTTGCGTTTGCAGGACACTTTGCCGGCTACACAGTGGGGGAACAGCTGGCGTTGCTGAACCCCACTGACACAATGGCGGGTGTTTTTCTCTGTGCAGCTAGCACTTCCGGGCAAAAACTTGCGGTGTTAGAGCCCAGGGGCAGAAGGAGGAGGAGAGGAGCAGAGTGTAGGCCAAAGCCTAGTTGAACCAATTTCAAAGGAAACCTTTAACCCCCCCCTCAGGTGTTGCAAGGTACAAGAGCCACACCTTGTGCAGCATTAATGCTGCACAAGTCAAAGGTTGCTCTATTAATTTTGCTCCTTGCACACGCTGAATAAAACACGTACACTATTTAGCCCATTATACTGTCAAACAGTAGTGGAGGCGTGACTTGTCTTTTTAAGGAGACGCAGCACAGGTGTCAAATTTTACACCTAGATGCTGGGCGCAAATTCCTGAGCGTTGTTATGTGCTGTACAGGAGTCTGCGCTATTGTGATCCCTTGGCCATGCGCTGTGAGCGCTGCCTGTCTTCTGACCTCATTTCATGTTGGCCGGTGCGGTTAGCAATGGCCATGAATCCCAGGCCCGCAGTGTGTTTTCAAAAAATCACACTGCGTGGCTGGGATTCGTGGCCTTGTGCATTAAATATGTTTGCCGCTCACACATGTCCTTACACCTGCTTCAGACTGGGCGGCCTCAGCTGATCCCTTATCGCCTACCACGGCCATGAGGCCGCACAGTCAGAAGAAGGCGGAAGGAGATGAGTTAAGACAGGCGAACATATGCACTGCACATGCCCATCAATCACACCCTCGCAGCCAAAATATATGAGACAACGAGGGGGGTTGTGTCGGGCAGGGCGGACGCACAGGCACAGGCAGCCAACCAATGATGTCAGAAGACGGGCAGCGCTACCAAGGGTGGTGCTGCGTACCATTAGAAAGGAAAGTCACACCTCAGGGACAGTGGAATGGTCTCAATGAGACACATTTTGTACGTGTTGAGTTCCACGTTGGCAAGGAGAAAAAGTCAGCCACCTTGTACAAATGCAGCATTACTGCTGTACAAGGTAGCTGTTATACATAGAAACACCTTGGGGTGGGTGGCAGGGTCCCTTTAATTTCAGTTCATGTGCCTGCGTGGCGTTTGCAGGTCACGTTGCCGGCTACACAGCAGGGGAACAGCTGGCGGTGCTGAACCCCACTAACACATTGGCTGGTGATTTTCTCTGTGCAGCTAGCACTTCCGGGCGAAAACTAGCGGTGTTTGAGCCCAGGGGCAGCAGGAGGAGGAGAGGAGCAGAGTGTAGGCTGAAGCCTGCACTGGTGGCAGCTTTTGGTCGGTTGTGCCAGCGTGGCATGTGCTGGACACGTTGCCGACTACACAGCAGGGGAACAGCTGGCGGTGCTGAACCCCACTGACACATCAGCTAGTGTTTTTTCTGTGTAGACAACACTTCCAGGTGGCAACTGACAGTGTTGAAACCCAGGGAATCAAAGAGGAGCAGACTGTAGGCCGAAGCCTGCAGTGGAGCAAGTTGAAAGGGAACCTTTAACCCCCCCCCCCCCCCCCCCAGGCATTTGTTGCTGAAAGAGCCATCTTGTACAGCAGTAATACTGCACATGGAAAATGGTGGCTCCTAAAATTATGCTCCTTGCAAACGCTGAAGTACACACTCATATAATGTGTCCCCTCACACCGTCAAACCGTCCCGGAAGTGGGACTTTCCTTTGTAATGTGACACAGCACAGCCGTCATTCCAACCCCCTTGGTGCCGTGCGCCACCTCCTCAACGTTGTTTGGTTCTGTCACGGAGCCCGCGCTGTAATGTTATCCCTTGGCCATGCACAGTTAGCGGTGCCCGTCTTCTGACATCATTTAGGTGTCAGGCTGGCAGTGCCTGTGCGTCCAAGCTGCCCGAGATCCAACCTCGCAGTGTCATCTAATGTAATCCCACTGCGGGCCAGGGATCCATGGGCATGCGCAGTGGATATCATCGCCTCTCACTCACCTCCTTCCTGCTTCTTCAGACTGTGCGGCGTCACGGCCGTGGCATGCTATTAGGGATCAGCTGACGACGCCTAGTCTGAAGAAGCGTGAAGAAGGGGAGTGAGAGGCTAGTATATGCACTGCGCATGGCCATGGATACCAGGCCCACTGTGGGATCACATTAGACGACACTGCGAGGTGGGATTTCGGGCAGCGTGGACGCACAGGCGCAGCCAGGACGACAACAAATGATGTCAGAGGACGGGCAGCGCAAACTGTGCATGGCCAAGGGATAACATAACAGCGCAGGGTCCATGACGGAATCAAACAACGCTAAGGAGGCAGCGCACGGTGCCAAGGGGGTAGCAATGACGGCTGTGCTGCGTCACATTACAAAGGAAAGTCCCACCTCCGGGACGGTTCGACGGTGTGAGGGGACACATTACATGAGTGTGTAGTTCAGCGTTTGCAAGGAGCATAATTTCAAGAGCGACCTTTTCCTTGTGCAGTATTAGTGCTGCACAAGGTGGCTCTTTCAGTAACAAACGCCTGGGGGGGGGGGGGGACAGGTCCCCTTACATTTTAGTTGTGCCAGCGTGGCGGTCGCATGACACGTTGCCGGATACACAGCTGGGGATCAGCTGACGTTACTGAACCCCAATAACAGAGGAGCGACTGTTGACTGTGCAGACAGCACTTCCAGGCACCAACTGGCGGTGTTAGAGCCCAGGGACAGCAGGAGGAGCAGATTGGAGGTATTGCCGCACACACAGCTGGGGATCAGCTGACGTTACTGAACCCCAATAACAGAGGAGCGACTGTTGACTGTGCAGACAGCACTTCCAGGCACCAACTGGCGGTGTTAGAGCCCAGGGACAGCAGGAGGAGCAGAGGAACAGTGTAGGCCGAAGCCTGATTGGAGCAAGTTGAAAGGGAACCTTTAACCCCCCCCCCCCCCAAGACGTTTGTAGCTGAAAGAGCCATCTTGTGCAGCACTAAGGATGCAAAAGGAAAAGGTTGCTCTTTTAATTATGCTCCTTGCAAACACAGAAGTAAACACTAAAAATGTGTCCCCTTATACCGTTAAACCGTCCCGGAGGTGGGAATTTCCTTCGTAATGGGACGCAGCACAGCTGTCATTCCTATCCCCTTGGTGCCGTGCGCTGCCTCCTCAGCGTTGTTTTAAGCTGTCACGGAGCCTGCGCTGTTCTGTTATCCCTTGGCCATGCCCAATTAGCGCTGCCTGTCTTCTGACATAATTTGGTGTCAGGCTGTCAGTGCCTGTGCGTCCACGCTGCTCCAGATCTCACCTCGCAGTGTCGTCTATTGTAATCCCACTGCGGGCCTTGGATCCATGGACATGCACAGTGCATATCCTCGACTCTCACTCCCCTCCTTCCCTCTTCTTCAGACTGTGCGGCGTCACGGCCGTGGCATGCTATTAGGGATCTGCTGACGGCGCACAGTCTAAAGAAGGCGGAGGGAGATGGGCGAGAGCCCGAGGTGAAGATATGCACTGCGCATGCCCATGGATCCCAGGCTCGCAGTGTGATTCAATCAGAAGACACTGCGAGGCGGGTTCTCGGGCAGTGCGGGCGCACAGGCGCAGCCATCCTGACACCAAATTATGTCAGAAGACAGGCAGCGCAAACTGGCCATGGCCAAGGGATAACAGAACAGCGCAGGCTCCGTGACAGCTTAAAACAACGCTGAGGAGGCAGCGCACGGCACCAAGGGGGTAGGAATGACGGCTGTGCTGCGTCACATTATGAAGGAAAGTCCCAGCTCCGGGACGGTATAACGGTATCAGTGAACACATTTTATAAGTGTTAAGTTCTGCGAGTGCAAGGAGCTAAACTAAAAGAGCTACCTTTTCCTTGTGCAACATTACTGCTGCACAAGATGGCTCTTTCAGTAACAAACGCCGGGGGGGTGGGGGGCAGGTTCCCTTACATTTAGGTTGTTGTGCCAGCGTGGCGGTCGCAGGACACATTGCCGGCTACACAGCTGGGGATCAGCTGACGTTACTGAAACCCAATAACACTGGGTCGTATGTTTAGACTTGCAGCCTGCACTTCTGAGCCGCAACTGGCGGTGTTGGAGCCCAGGAATAGCAGTTCAGGTGGTAGAAAGATGAACACATCAGGAGACCTGGATGACACCCAATTACTTAATCAGGCAGAGGAGTGGCAAATTCCTGCGAGATCCAGGCCTGGTTCATTTTCAGGAAAGTAAGCCGGTCAACGTTATCGGAGGATAGTCGCATGCGACGGTCTGTTAGTACACCACCTGCGGCACTAAAGACACGTTCCGATAAGACACTAGCTGCAGAGCAAGCCAGCACCTCCAATGTATACTGGCTTAGCTCTGGCCATGTATCCAGCTTAGAGACCCAAAACTTGAACGGGGAAGAGCCGTCTGGGAGTACACTAAGAGGGCAAGCCATGTAGTCTGTCACCATCTGACGGAGCCGTTGCCTCCTGCTGACTGGAGCCGCCGATGATGGTGTAGACATTTGGGGCAGGCACACAAAAGTTTTCCACAGTCGTGCCATACTTGGCTTGCCTTGGGCAGAGGCACTGCTTCTGCTCCCTCTTTGTGCAGAGCCTCCTCCTCCACTGCCTCGATGCACTGAGCTGCTTTGTAAAGCACTAGCAGCACTCCTCTCAGTTGGACTGGAGAAGATGATGGAATTCACCAGTGTGTCGTGGTACTCCCGCATTTTACGCTCCCGGGTCAACGCTGGGATGAGGTTTTGGACATTGTCACGGTAGCGAGGATCGAGGAGGGCGTACACCCAATAATCAGGCACGTTGACAATGTGGTCGATGCGGCGGTCGTCTCTCAGGCACTGCAACATGAACTCAACCATGTGCTGCAGACTGCCAACTGGCCCAGAAACGCTGTCCCCTGCTTGAGACATGATCTCTGCCCGCTCTTCATCACCCCACCCCCGCTGTACACACTGACCACTGGACAATGGTGGAACTCCCTCCTCTGGACGTAGCTCTTCCTCGTCCATTGACTCCTCCTCATCCTCCTCACAAAGGGTCCCCTGCCGACCCCTTTGTGAGGAACCACGTGGCGCTGACTGTCCAGAACCTGATGGAAAAGGTGACTCCTCATCCTCCACCTCTTCCACATCATCCCTTATCCCTTGCAGGGTTTCTTGAAGCAAGCAGATAAGGGGGACAGTCATGCTGACTAGTGCATCATCTGCACTTGCCATCCGCGTGGAATAATCAAAAGGACGCAAAACCTGGCAGACGTCCTTCATAGTGGCCCACTCTGTGGTTGTGAAGTCTGAGCGGCGCTGACTGCGACTTTTTTGCGCCTGATGCAGCTGGTACTCCATTACTGCTTGCTGCTGCTCACACAACCGCTCCAACATATGTAACGTGGAATTCCACCTGGTAGGTAGGTCACATATGATGCGATGTTCAGGAATGCGAAACCGACGTTGCAGAGCAGCAATGCGGGATCTTGCCAAGCTGGAACGCCGCAAGTGAGCACACTCTAGGCGGGCCTTGTGCAGAAGTGCATCAAGATCCGGATAGTCCCTCAGAAAACTCTGCACAACCAAATTGAGCACATGTGCCAGACATGGGATGTGAGTGAGGTTGCCAAGGCCTAAAGCTGCCACCAGATTTCAGCCATTGTCACACACTACCATGCCTGGCTGGAGATTCGCTGGCACAAACCACACATCGCTCTCCTGCTTTAGGGCATTCCAGAGCTCCTGCGCTGTGTGGCTTCGATTCCCCAAAGAAACTAATTTCAAGACGGCCTGCTGACGTTTGGCCACGGCTGTGCTCATGTCAGTCGTAACAGGTAAACGTTCACGGGTCCATGTGGAGGTGGACTGTGACGGATCCTGCAGCGAGGAATCTGAGGAACTTGTGTATGAGGAGGAGTCAATGCGTACAGACTGGATTCCTGCAATCCTTGGAGTGGGCAGGACACATCCTGCGCCACTCGCACGGTCTGTACCCGGCTCAACAACATTAACCCAATGGGCAGTGACGGAAAGGTATCGCCCCTGTCCATGTTGACTGGTCCACGCATCGGTGGTGAGGTGGACCTTGCTACTGACGGCGTTCAGTAGCGCATGTTTGATTTGTCCCTCCACATGCTTGTGCAGGGCAGGGACAGCTTGCCTGCTGAAGTAAAAGCAGCTGGGCACCTGGTACTGTGGGACTGCCAATGCCATCAAGTCACGGAAGCTGTCAGTCTCCACCAGCCTGAATGAGAGCATTTCCAGGGACAGAAGTTTGGCAATGCCTGCATTCAGAGCCTGTGCTCGGGGGTGGTTTGCCGAGAATGCCCGCCTTTTCTCCCATACCTGTACTACCGATGGCTGTAGACTAGGCTGGGAGTGTGAGGATGACTGGGAACGTGGTGCTGTGGGTGGAATTACACTAGGTCTCTGGACAACAGTGCCAGAGGTTCTTCTATGGCGATCGAAGGAGGAAGCCGAACCAGCTGTGCGTGAGCTGGAGGAAGAAGCAACACGAGCTGAAGAGGTGGTAGCTGCCACTGCTGGTTGGCCTACGTCTTCAGTGTGTTTTTGGAACTCCACCGCGTGCCTGGTCCGCACATGTTTCCACATATTTGTGGTATTGAGGTTGCTGACACTTTTACCTCTTTTTACTTTCTGATGACACAGCTTGCAAAACAAATGTCATCTGCAACTGTGTCAAAAAAGGACCAGGCACTGCAAGTCTTGGGAGCGCCCTTTTTGGCTTTTGAAAGAGACAGGCTCCTAACTGGTGCCAAAGTGGAGGCTACAGGCTCCGTAGTCTTCCCCCTCCCTCTCCCTCTTTGGCCCGTTAGGGGAATCTCTTCCTCTGAGCTGCTCCCACCACCTTCCTGTTCCCCATGCCACGATGGGTCAAGGACCTCATCATCTCCACTACCCTCTGCCACCAAGTGCTCCTCCTGGGTAGTCTCGGCAGCACAGTACGCACCAGAAAGCGGCACCTGAGTTTCATCATCAGATGCGTACTGCGCTGTGGTCACCGCAGGCACTGACCCACCCGCCTCTTCAGAGTCAGAGAGACAAAGCTGTTGGGCATCACTGCACACTGCCTCTTCTTCCATTTCTCCAATACTGCTTGGCTGGCCCCCTGTTTCCAAGCCAAGAGATTCAGAGAACAGAAGTAGAGACTGCTCCTGTCCTGGGCTCTCTGACTGCCTGGCCAATTTGGCAGGTGGTGAAGAGACAGATGGCTGCTCTCCAGTGGTCTGTGCCTGAGAGGATGTGGCACTAATTGAAGTCGATGCGTTAGCTGCCATCCATCCGACAACGGCTTCAATTTGATCTTCACGCAGCAGTGGTGCACGGCGCTCTCCGACAAAGCTGCGCATGAAGGACTGTTCCCTGCTGAAACTGGGTGATGGTGAGTCCCCGGTGCCAGCAGCAGGCACAGAATCACCACGTCCTCTCCCTGCTCCTCTCCCTGCTCCACGCCCACGCCCACGACCCTTACTCCCTGCCCTCTTCATCTTGGTTGACAGATAAAGATAAGCAGAAAAGTACTAAGGCCTTAGTGTGCTTATTCCTGAAATGCTCCTGCTAACAGGTGTAAGAAACACTAATGTTGTAAAGTGTGGACTAGACTTTATTATTGATAAAATGTGGCCTACACAAGTGTTAAGTGGTGTTTGGTGAACTTTCCTTTTTTTTTTTTTGTGCAGATCGGGCTACAGAGCGAGTTTAAATCACACGGAGACCGTGCAGACAGCCGTAAACGGCGCTGCAAGGCCCAAAAACCCTCCTCTAGGTTATCCTATGTAGTGTTTTTCCACTATTTAGCTGGAGACTGGTGGAAAGACACTAATAGGAAATTGTTTACAAAATTTTCAACAGGCTGCACTAGTTGAAAAAAAGGAAAAGTTATTTAACGGTATGAAGCAGTGACAAACCCTGAGCTGAATACAACGGGCTGTCGCTGCACACAGACTACAGGGCGAGCTGCGCTCACACGGAGACCGTGCAGACAGCCGTAAACGGTGCTGCAAGGCCCAAAAACCCTCCTCTAGGTTATCCTATGTAGTGTTTTTCCACTATTTAGCTGGAGACGGGTGGAAAGACACTAATAGGAAATTTTAGAAAAAATGTGCAGCAGGCTGCACTATGAGCAAAAAAGGACAATGGATAGAACTGTGTGAGGCAGTGTGAACCCCCCCTGAGCTGAATACAACCTGGTATATGGCTGCACACAGACTACAGAGTGAGCTGCACACACACACACACACACACACACACACACACACACACACACACACACACACACACACACACACACACACACACACACTGAGACCTTGCAGAATGCTGTTAAAACAGCGCGGCAAGAGCAAGGTGAACTGAACAGTGAACACAGCGTTTGCTAAATTAGCCTTGGAAAAGCAAAATAAAGCAATTAGCTATCTCAACTGGCCCTCAGTTAGAACACAGCGTCCTGTCCCTAACTGAAATCACAGCAGAGTGAGCGCAAAATGGCGGCAGCGTTTTTTATAGTGCAGAGTGACATCATTTCAGCAGCCAATCACAGCCTTGCCAGTACTTAAATGCCCACCATGCTAAACAGGATGTGCCCACACTTCCATTCATTCCTCATTGGCTGCTGCGTTCAGTTTGAATTCTGGGAACTTCCGATTCCGGTATCCGATACGTGGGAAGTATCGGAATTCGGTATCGGAATTCCGATACCGCAAGTATCGGCCGATACCCGATACTTGCGGTATCGGAATGCTCAACACTAATTGTAAACCTTACTTTTGTTTATGGGTTAAACAATATTTTATGAAAACCCAGTCTTGTCAACCTTTTGAAATGAGTTCTTTTTCCCATTTAGTGAATTTCCATAGAAAGAAGCAGAATACTCAGAAGAGCAAAAGGAATAAAGTCAAAGATAAAAACAGGCCACTTGTGACCTGGTGGTAGGTTTTCTTTGTTTCATTACTAATTTGTACATGTAGGTTACTGCTCAACTATGAAACTCCTAGCAAATTCAGTGTATCGTATATACTCGTGTATAAGCCAAGTTTTTCAGCACATTTTTTTTGTGCTGAAAACGCCCCCCTCGGGATATAAATGAGTCATTGTCCCAGAAGCCGACGGGGGAGGGGAAGCGGCAGAGCAGCTGGTCACAGGAGGCTGGAGCCGACGGCTAACGCTGTAACTGTGCCCGCTGCTAAAGAGAAATTAATATTCACTGCACTGGCAATGAATGGCAACCTCCTACTTGCTTTCCCTGCGAGCCCTCGCAGCATCCTGTTCCAGCTCTCAGCAGCTCCTGGGACCAAGCGATCACGTATCTCTGGTGAGTGGAGAGAGGTGAATATTCTTTACCTTAATGTGCAGGGACATGTGATTGCTTGGCCACAGGAGCTGCTGGGAGCGGGAAAAGGATGCTGCGAGGGCGCACGGGGAAGGTAAGTAGTTGTGTAAATTTTTTTTTTTTTTTTTATGCTTTTCTCATGGGGGTGGGGGAGGGGGTCATGCATTCAAGGATAGGGATGAGGAACCATGCATTCAAGGACAGGGATGAGGGGGCAATGCATACAAGGACAGGGATGGGGTGCCATGCATACCAGGACAGGGATGAGGAGCCATTCATACAAGTATAGATATGAGGGGACAATGCATACAAGGACAGGGATGGGGAGCCATGCATACAAGGACAGGGATGAGGAATGCAAGGATTTGGATGAGGTGACAATGCATACCTGGCTTATACCAGTCAATGCGTTTTCCCAGTTTTTCGTGGCCAAATTAGGTGCCTCGGCTTATACCTCGGGTCGACATATATACGATAAGTCAGTTGCCTATTGTAAATGGCCGCTCAGCTGTGTAGAAATAATGTGCAATCATTTTACCCTGAATTTCTAATAATTCATCTTTAAAGTCACATTGACTTGCAATGTGGAAACCTACTCTCTGACCACCAAAGCACAAGCATCTTGTTTTTACCAAACCTAGTATTTTTTAACTTTGTAAAAGTTTTACATGTAGAATTTAATTTATTTTTCAGTGGTGAGAAATCCTCAGGAAAATGACCGAAGTAATTCCCAGTGATCCCATTGGTCGACGGATAATTTGTGATGGAGAATATGCAACTGTCCAATTTGTTGGATTGGTGCCACCTACACCAGGTATACCAGAATATCATAAACTGAAAAAACATTTCATTATACAATTGTCACAGATCCCTTCTCCGTGGTGTCACTTAATTGTCACGTGCCTGCTCTCACACGTGACTTGGGGTTGTGCCTGCAAGGGTTAATCTATCTCCCCACTCTCAGTCCCAGTATTCAACCTCTGTCTTATGCTGTAATGGGAGCATAAATCATACACCGACCCAGGCCACACACGCGCTCATACGCGCTGCCACCACTCATCGAATACACAGGCGATGAGTCCTGGAAGTAATAATACTAATAAAAATATGTCTATCACTCATAAGGCTCACACACCTTTTGGCTATGGATTCTTTAGAACATTCAAGGTTCAACTTGTTAAAGTTTTATACTTTAATAGCAAAAAGTTCAATGCTTACAATAAGAAAAAGGTATAAAAATATGATAATAAAAAGACATACAACTTATGCAAACAATGTCAAAATAAACAGAAGAAAACTTACAGAAATCATCTAACTGGTAGTTTGCTTTCTGCTCCCTGAGGGGGAGCTGTCTGCAGCCTGTTGTGAATTCTGTGGCAGAGCTCCCTCCTGTGGTCACAAGTGGTACTTCGGCTGATTCTCTCTATGAGCTTCCGTTGGTGGAGGAGAGTGGTACTGCGGCTCCTGAGTTTCCTTCCTCAGGTGATGTGGTGAAGTCGTTAGGTGCTGCTCTATTTAACTCCACCTAGTGCTTTGATCCTGGCCTCCAGTCAATGTTCTAGTATTGGACCTGTTTCCTCCTGGATCGTTCCTGTGGCCTGCTGCTCTGCATAGCTAAGTTCTGCTTTTGCTATTTTGTTTGCTGTTTTTTTCTGTCCAGCTTGCTTGTTTGTTTTTTCTTGCTTGCTGGAAGCTCTGGGACGCAGAGGGTGTACCTCCGTGCCGTTAGTTCGGTACGGAGGGTCTTTTTGCCCCCTTTGCGTGGTCGTTTGTAGGGTTTTGTGTTGACCGCAAAGTTACCTTTCCTATCCTCGCTCTGTTCAGAAAGTCGGGCCTCACTTTGCTTAATCTATTTCATATCTATGTTTGTCTTTTCATCTTAACTCAGTCATTATATGTGGGGGCTGCCTTTTCCTTTGGGGTATTTCTCTGAGGCAAGGTAGGCTTATTTTCTATCTTCAGGCTAGCTAGTTTCTCAGGCTGTGCCGAGTTGCATAGGGAGCGTTAGGCGCAATCCACGGCTGCCTCTAGTGTGGTTGGAGAGGATTAGGGATTGCGGTCAGCAGAGTTCCCACGGCTCAGAGCTCGTTCTATGTTTTTGGGTTATAGTCAGGTCACTGTATGTGCTCTGACTTCATTTTCCATTGTGGTACTGAATTACCTTATCATAACAGCAGCCTAAATGTATATCTTTGGTCTCAGGTCAGGTTTCTAGACCGGCCTCCCAAGTTAATATCATAATTGCGGTCTGTTTGATTGGGCACAGCCGCTCTACTAATGAATATATTATTTCTCTTGTGGAGAGGTTCTCAGGGATAGATTACCTCAGGCCTCAATTTAGCATCTCCCCTCCAAGACCTCAGAGGTGTCATGTGTTCCTTTGTTCTTGGCCTCAGCCAGACCTCCTGGTGAGATCTGGAGACAGAATCTCTACTATTTCCAAGGAAGTACCTATTAACACCTAGGTGTGACTTGCCTTCAGGACAGGTGTTACATTATCACCAGTCACACATATAACCCTAGACATATGTATGTGTATGTATATATATATATTCATATTTCACCACACCTCCTGTTGTGAATTCTGTGGCCAAGCTCCCTCCTGTGGTCGTGAGTGGTACTTCGGCTGGTTCGGTCTATGAGCTTCCTTTGGTGGATGAGAGTGGTACTGCGGCTTCTGAGTTTCCTTCCTCAGGTGATGAGGTTAAGTCGTTAGGTGCTGCTCTATTTAACTCCACCTGGTGCTTTGATCCTGGCCTCCAGTCAATGTTCTAGTATTGGTCTTGCTTCCTCCTGGATCGTTCCTGTGGCCTGTCTATCCCGCATTAGCTAAGTTCTGCTTGTGTTTCTTTTGTTTGCTATATTTTCTGTCCAGCTTGCTATATTGGTTTTTCTTGCTTGCTGGAAGCTCTGAGACGCAGAGGGAGCACCTCCGTACCGTTAGTCGGTGCGGAGGGTCTTTTTGCCCCTCTGCGTGGTTGTTTGTAGGTTTTTGTGTTGACCGCAAAGCTATCTTTCCTATCCTCGGTCTATTCAGTAAGTCGGGCCTCACTTTGCTAAATCTATTTCATCTGTGTTTGTATTTTCATCTTTACTCACAGTCATTATATGTGGGGGGCTGCCTTTTCCTTTGGGGAATTTCTCTGAGGCAAGGTAGGCTTATTTTTCTATCTTCAGGGCTAGTTAGTTTCTCAGGCTGTGCCGAGTTGCATAGGGAGCGTTAGGCGCAATCCACGGCTACCTCTAGTGTGGTGTGATGGGATTAGGGATTGCGGTCAGCAGAGTTCCCACGTCTCAGAGCTCGTCCTATGTTTTTGGTAATTGTCAGGTCACTTTGTGTGCTCTGAACTTCAAGGTCCATTGTGGTTCTGAATTATCTGTTCATAACAACCTCCCTCCTTATGAACGTGCATGGGGGTTGACTTACAGGTCAGCTCCCAATCACGTATCTAGTTCTGCCCCATCTTGGCGAGAAAGGCCATCAGCATTGCCATGATCAACTCCCTTCTTGTGCTGAATTGTGAAATCATATTGCTGAAGTATCAAACTCCATCTAAGCAATTACCCATTGTCACCAACTACTCTATTGAGCCAACTCAGTGGGTTATGATCTGTGATCATGGTGAAGTTGCGCCCGTAGATGTATGGTTGCAGCTTTTGCAGAGCCCACACAATTGCCAAACCTTCTTTTTCAATGGTGGCATAAGCCACTTCTCTGGGCAGGAGTTTCCTGCTTAGGTACAGAATTGGGTGTTCCTCTCCTTGTTGGTTCACCTGGCTGAGAACTGCACCTAGCCCATAGATGCTGGCATCTGTCTGCACTGCAAACCGGCGAGTGAAATCTGAGGCCTGCTGGAAGGGTGAACTAACCAATGCCGAATTTAGGGCAGAAAATGATACCTCACACTGAGGACTCCAGGAGACAATTTTAGGAAGTCTCTTCCGGGTCAGATCAGTTAACGGTTTGGCCAGAGCACTGTAGTTTGGTACAAACCTCCTATAGTAGCCAGCCGTACCCAGGAAGGACAGTACCTGCTTCTTGGTCCGTGGGGTGGCCCAGGCTGTAATGGCTCCTACCTTCCATGGCTCAGGTTTTAGCAGTCCTCCACCCACCCGGTCTCCTAGGTATTGTACTTCCTGCATGGCTACCTGACACTTCCCTGGCTTAACGGTAAGACCTGCAGTTTTAAGCTTTTGCAACACCTGCGACAGATGTACGAGGTGTTCCTCCCAAGAATAACTAAAGATGGCTATATCATCAAGATAAGCGACGGCAAAACCATCACATCCTTCCAATAAGTGATTGACCAACCTCTGGAAGGTCGCAGGGGCTTTCTTCATACCAAAGGGCATCACCAGAAACTCAAACAGCCCGAATGGCGTTATAAAGGCAGACCTCTCCTGAGCTTCTCTGGTCAGGGGTATCTGCCAGTATCAAAAAAAGAATGTGAAAAGGTACTCCAGCTCCGATAAAAGATGAGTCTTTATTATTCCCAAATTAAAAAGGATAATCCAATGCACACAGTGAACATGTAGGCGAAAGCGAAAGTCATGGCTACGCGTTTCGATCCATAAGGATCTTACTCATGCCTTAAGGAAATCCGGACAAAGTGCTACACATATAGTAATCATTAGCCAATCACAGAGTTCAGCAAAAACATGTGATGAATCCGAAAAGGTCCTAAACATGTACAACAAAGACATAAAATACTACAACAAAAAATCTTTACAAAAATTGGAACAAAAACAATTAAAACGTTAACAATAATGATATATATTATTTAGTTTCTTTTGTTTAAGCCTGCGGGAAAGCGATTATTGAGACTGTATATCCAAAACGCCTCTCTGGTGAGAAGGCGTCTTTTTATATCTCCACCACGATTATGTGGATATACCTTTTCAATACCGTGTACTCTGAGATCAGAAATGTCACCATTATGTTTGGTACCGAAATGTCTTGATACCATAGAGCTATTTTTATTGGATATATTACATTTACTAACGTCTCTCAAATGTTCAGTGACTCGCGTTTTTAGTTTTCTCGAAGTATATCCCACATATGAAATCCCGCAGGTTGTACAATCTATCTTGTAAACCACATTTTTAGTATGGCAATTAATAAAACTTTTAATGTTATAACTGTTTGTATTGTCGGAGTTCTGAAACGTATTCCCCAGTTGTGCGTGTGCACAGGTGCTGCACGCTGTTGTGCCGCATCTGAAAAAACCCTTACATTCAAGCCAGGTTTTAGATTTATAAGTAGGAGGCTGAGAATTGGGAACAATAAAATCCCCTATGGTTTGCGCTCTTCTGGCTACCACACTGACGCCGTCCTTAAGAATATGCATGAGCGTAGAGTCCTCATAAAGAACAGGTAACCTTGTATTAATGATGTCTCGAATTAAATTGAATTGGGGACTGAATTGTAAGGAAACATACGGCTTGTTATCATATGTGTTGGTGTGTATACTATTTTTTTCTGTCAGAAGTCAGTAAATCTTCTCTAGTTTTTTTTATTAACTGTAGCATTGGCTCTGTCTAAAGACCAATGTGGATATTTACGAGCCCTCAGTTTTTTTCTTAAACCATCAAACTCCCTTTCTCTGTCAGCATCTCTACTACAATTACGTTTGAGTCTCGTGTATTCGCCAGTTGGTATCGATTTAATTGTATGTGCTGGATGACTACTAGCCGCATGAAGGATTGCATTACCACTCATTGGTATAACGTGTGTTCTGCTGGCAATGTGTTCATCAACATATCCCAATAAATCAAGATCTAAAACAGAAATGTTGTGCGGGTCAAAAACATATGTGAATTTGATTCCAAAGTTATTCCCATTAATGTATTCCACAAATCCCGGTATGGCAGACACATCACCCCCCCAAATAATGAGGGTATCGTCTATGTATCTGCCATACCAGGAGATGTAGCCCAAAAAAGGATTATCACCTGAATATATGAATTTTTGTTCCCAATATGCCATAGTCAAATTGGCTAGAGAAGGTGAATATTTAGCCCCCATCGGGACTCCCAACTTTTGTACAAAAATTTGTCCATCGAATGAAAAGATATTATTTTTCATTAAAAAGAAAGTCACCTGTAGAGTGAAATTGATTAAATCTAGGGAAAATTGACCAGACTCAAGAAGGTGGAATTGTAATGCTTCCATGGCCACATCGTGCGGAATACAGGTCCTTCTCAAAAAATTAGCATATAGTGTTAAATTTCATTATTTACCATAATGTAATGATTACAATTAAACTTTCATATATTATAGATTCATTATCCACCAACTGAAATGTGTCAGGTCTTTTATTGTTTTAATACTGATGATTTTGGCATACAACTCCTGATAACCCAAAAAACCTGTCTCAATAAATTAGCATATTTCACCCATCCAATCAAATAAAAGTGTTTTTTTAATAACAAACAAAAAAACCATCAAATAATAATGTTCAGTTATGCACTCAATACTTGGTCGGGAATCCTTTGGCAGAAATGACTGCTTCAATGCGGCGTGGCATGGAGGCAATCAGCCTGTGACACTGCTGAGATGTTATGGAGGCCCAGGATGCTTCAATAGCGGCCTTAAGCTCATCCAGAGTGTTGGGTCTTGCGTCTCTCAACTTTCTCTTCACAATATCCCACAGATTCTCTATGGGGTTCAGGTCAGGAGAGTTGGCAGGCCAATTGAGCACAGTAATACCATGGTCAGTAAACCATTTACCAGTGGTTTTGGCACTGTGAGCAGGTGCCAGGTCGTGCTGAAAAATGAAATCTTCATCTCCATAAAGCATTTCAGCCGATGGAAGCATGAAGTGCTCCAAAATCTCCTGATAGCTAGCTGCATTGACCCTGCCCTTGATGAAACACAGTGGACCAACACCAGCAGCTGACATGGCACCCCACACCATCACTGACTGTGGGTACTTGACACTGGACTTCAGGCATTTTGGCATTTCCTTCTCCCCAGTCTTCCTCCAGACTCTGGCACCTTGATTTCCGAATGACATGCAAAATTTGCTTTCATCAGAAAAAAGTACTTGGGACCACTTAGCAACAGTCCAGTGCTGCTTCTCTGTAGCCCAGGTCAGGCGCCTCTGCCGCTGTTTATGGTTCAAAAGTGGCTTTACCTGGGGAATGCGGCACCTGTAGCCCATTTCCTGCACACGCCTGTGCACGGTGGCCCTGGATGTTTCCACACCAGACTCAGTCCACTGCTTCCTCAGGTTCCCCAAGGTCTGGAATCGGTCCTTCTCCACAATCTTCCTCAGGGTCCGGTCTCCTCTTCTCGTTGTACAGCATTTTCTGCCACATTGTTTCCTTCCAACAGACTTACCATTGAGGTGCCTTGATACAGCACTCTGGGAACAGCCTATTTGTTGAGAAATTTCTTTCTGGGTCTTACCCTCTTGCTTGAGGGTGTCAATGATGGCCTTCTTGACATCTGTCAGGTCGCTAGTCTTAAGGTACCTTCACACATAACGATATTGTTAACGATATCGTTGCTATTTGTGACGTAGCAACGATATCGTTAATGAAATCGTTCTGTGTGACAGCGACCAACGATCAGGCCCCTGCTGGGAGATCGTTGGTCGCTGAAGAAAGTCCAGAACTTTATTTCGTCGCTGGACTCCCTGGAGACATCGCTGGATCGGCGTGTGTGACACCGATCCAGCGATGTCTTCACTGGTAACCAGGGTAAACATCGGGTAACTAAGCGCAGGGCCGCGCTTAGTAACCCGATGTTTACCCTGGTTACCATGCTAAAAGTAAAAAAAAACAAACACTAGATACTTACCTACCGCTGTCTGTCCTCCAGCGCTGTGCTCTGCTCTCCTCCTGCACTGGCTGTGAGCCGGAAAGCAGAGCGGTGACGTCACCGCTCTGCTTTCCGGCTCACAGACAGTACAGGAGGAGAGCAGAGAAGCAGAGCGCAGCGCTGGAGGACAGACAGCGGTAGGTAAGTATCTAGTGTTTGTTTTTATTTACTTTTAGCATGGTATCCAGGGTAAACATCGGGTTACTAAGTGCGGCCCTGCGCTTAGTTACTCGATGTTTACCCTGGTTACCGGCATCGTTGGTCGCTGGAGAGCGGTCTGTGTGACAGCTCTCCAGCGACCAAACAGCGACGCTGCAGCGATCCGAATCGTTGTCGGTATCGCTGCAGCGTCGCTTAGTGTGAAGGGGCCTTTACCCTTGATGGGGGTTTTGAGTAATGAACCAGGCAGGGAGTTTATAAAAGCCTCAGGTATCTTTTGCATGTGTTTAGAGTTAATTAGTTGATTCAGAAGATTAGGGTAATAGGTCGTTTAGAGAACCTTTTCTTGATATGCTAATTTATTGAGACAGGTTTTTTGGGTTATCAGGAGTTGTATGCCAAAATCATCAGTATTTAAACAATAAAAGACCTGACAAATTTCAGTTGGTGGATAATGAATCTATAATATATGAAAGTTTAATTGTAATCATTACATTATGGTAAATAATGAAATTTAACACTATATGCTAATTTTTTGAGAAGGACCTGTACTTGTGCACAATGACACAACATCGCAACTAAGCCATGTATAATTTCGTTTCCATCTCCAATTACTTAGTGTCTTAAGGACCTCTTTTGAGTCTTTAATGTAGCCCGGTATCTTACTGACTATTGGTTTTAATAACGAATCCACCCATTCACACAAGTGTTCTGTCATGGATCCGATACCGGACACTATAGGACGCATAGCTGGCAAACCGTCACTCTTGTGTACTTTTGGTAGCCCGTACATAATAGGCAATTTAGGAGATTGTACATACATATATTCAGCCTGGCTTGGCGTTCCGGTCAGGACGGACTCTCGTGCTCTGCATCTGGTGGTCTGGTTGGTGAGCTGGCTGCGGCTTATGGCCGCTTTTTCTTTTATATATTTGCTGGATATCTGCCAGTATCTGTTGTGAATTCTGTTGTCGAACTCCCTCCTGTGGTCGTGAATGGTACTTTGGCGAGTTCTGTCCATGGACTCCCTCTGGTGGCTGTGAGTGGAGCTGCTGCTTCTGAGGTTCCTTACACAGGTGACGTGGTTTATCCTTTGGTTGGCTGCTCTATTTAACTCCACTCAGATCGTTACTCCATGCCAGCTGTCAATGTTCCTGCATTGGTTCAGTTCGCTCTTGGATCTTTCTGGTGACCTGTCTTCTCCAGCAGAAGCTAAGTTCCTGATAGTTATTATTTGTTCATTGTTTCCTTGTCCAGCTGGTTATCATGATTTTGTCTTGCTAGCTGGAAGCTCTGGGATGCAGAGTGGCATCTCCGCACCGTTAATCGGTGCGGAGGTTTTTTTGCACACTCTGCGTGGTCTTTTGTAGTTTTTTTTTGCTGACCGCAAAGATACCTTTCCTATCCTCTGTCTGTTTAGTAAGTCTGGCCTCCCTTTGCTGAAACCTGTTTCATTTCTGCGTTTGTGACTTTCATCTTTACTCACAGTCAATATATGTGGGGGGCTGCCTTTTCCTTTGGGGAATTTCTCTGAGGCAAGGTAGGCTTTATTTTCTATCTCTAGGGCTAGCTAGTTCTTAGGCTGTGAAGAGGCGTCTAGGGAGTGTCAGGAACGCTCCACGGCTATTTCTAGTTGTTGTGATAGGATTAGGGCCTGCGGTCAGCAGAGCTCCCACATCCCAGAGCTTGTCCTGTGTGAGTTTAACTATCAGGTCGTGCCGGGTGCTCCTAACCACCAGGTCCATAACAGTATCCCCTACTCAGGTCCATGATGGTAAGGTATTATGCTTTAGCTAGCTGCTCTAACAGATCATCTATCCTCGGCATGGGGTAGACCTCACATGTAGTCAGTACATTTAATTTCCTGTAGTCTACACAGAACCGGGTAGTACGGTCCTTTTTTGGGACAAGAACCACAGGCGAGGCCCAGGCACTCTGGGATTTTTGTATCACCTTGAGTTTCAGCATCTCCTCTACCTGTTCCCTCATGTGTGCCTTCACCTCTGCTGACACACGGTATGCAGATTGAAGTACTGGGGAATTGGTACCAGTGTCCACATGGTGAACTGCTAAGTGTGTCCTCCCAGGCTCCCCTGTGAAGACTTTGGTGAACTCGCTGAGCGCCCCCATCAGCTCAGACCTCTGACTGTGGGATAGCTCAGGGTCCTGGCCCCCACATCCAGTAACAGATCAGCCTCCCCCTCTTCAGGCAGGCTACAGACAGGTAAGACACAGGCCTCCCTGGCATGATGTGCCTTCAACATATTTATATGAAACACTTTCTGACGCTTTGCATGCTCCTCTAGTGTCACCACATAATTAACATCATTCAGCCGCTTATATACAGTACAGTAGGGACCAACACCCAAACCTTCTGTCCTTCCTCGTAAGCCCTTAGTCTGGCATTACGGTCGTACCAGACCTTCTGGTTGATTTGGGCCTGGGTCACGTTCTCATGGGCCAGGTTGCTCAGTTTTTGCATTTTCTCTCTGAGCCGCAGTACATATTCGACCACTGAGACTCCAGTAGTTCTGGGGTCGTCCTCCCAACAGTCCTTAATCTAATCAAGTGGCCCCCTGACCCTCCTCCCATAAACCAGTTCAAAGGGGGAGAATCCAGTAGATGCCTGGGGTACCTCTCTGTAGGCAAACAGCAGATGGGGGAGGTACCACTCCCAGTCTCTCCCTTCAGTCTCCACCAACATTTTGAGCATTTGCTTTAGTGTTCCATTAAAATGCTCGCAGAGTCCGTTGGTTTGGGGATGATAGGCGCTGGCCACAAAATGCTGTACTTGAATTCTTTCACAGGGGCTTTTCATCAGATCAGACATGAACTGGTTCCCTGATCGGTCAACATTTCCCTGGGGAAACCCACACGAGAGAACACGGTCAGTAAAGCATCCGCCACTTTGTCTGCTCGGATGGAGGATAGTGCCACAGCTTCCGGGTATCGTGTAGCATAGTCCACCACTGTGAGGATGTACTTTGTGGTGATATCCTCAGCCACTCGCTGGAAAGGTTCATTGATCACAGGCAGTGGTGTCAATGGAGCTTTCTGTATATTCCCAGACTTTCCAACTCTCTGACAAACTATGCACGATCGGCAGTAATTGGCAATATCTGTCCCCATCTTGGGCCAATAGAAGTTATGTGTCAGGCGAGCTTTAGTCTTTTGTATTCCAAGGTGTCCGGCCAAAGGAATTTCATGGGCAATCCTCAATAATTGTTCCCTAAATGGATAAGGGACGATCAGCCGCCGTTCATAGTCCCAAGATTCTGTAGTATCCGTGGGGATAGTCTCTGTATGCAGTCTGCCCTGGTCCCAGTATACTCTCTCTTTGCCAGAAGCAGCAGGGGGTTGGTCTGCAAGACATCTGAGCTTCTCCAAACTGACATCTGTCTGCAGGGCCTCCTGGAAGCTCTGACTGTCAGCCTGCAGGCCCTGGCCTAGTGTGACTGCCAGTCCCTGGTCTGAAGCTGAGTTTTCAGTGTCTGTTATCAGGGACCTTGGTGGGTCTGCCATGTATGGAGGCTGCGGGACCACAGTATGGGCCTCCTGTCCTGGCAGTTCTGTTTGAGACCCATCCTCTAATCTCTGGGCCTGAGTCTGAGCCGCAGCCTGACTCCGGGTCACAGCTGCCACATAATTACAGTCATGTGCATTGGGACATTTTCCCTCCTCGCACGGGATCTCAGGTGGGTCACTTTCTTCCACCTTCTCTGCATCATTTACTTGCAAGGGAGGAACATAGTGGGACACCATCCTCCCCAGGTCCGTGCCTAGCAACACATTGGTGGGAATAGCCTCTGATACTCCCACTTCTCTCAGTCCTTTCCCTGCTCCCCAGTCCAAGTACTCACGGGCCATGGGCATGGCAGGGCTGACCCCTCCAATCCCGGTGATAGACAGTCTCTCCTGGTATGATATCGGCAGGGGTTATCATGGCTGGACACACCAGGGTCACCTCTGCCCCAGTGTTCCTGAGACCAATAGTGACTTTATTGCCAACAGTGACAGATTGACAGTTCTCAGTCGCCCTCGCATCAGAGCCGTCTACAAAGAGGACAGACGGTGGGGGCACAGACGGCTTTGTGGTTGTAGTTGGGCGTTTCTCCCTATCAGGGCAGACGCGCTAACCTGTCCCACTTTGTTGCAGGAGAAGCACCAGCGTGCATCGCCTAGAGAATGTCTAGTTCCCGGGGCCCCATAGAAGGTGGGCTTGGACAGCACTGGTGATCGGCTGGAAGAGGGAGAAGGGTCCCCGTTTGGCTTACCTTCTCTCCAGCTGAATCCCGATGGCTTCTGCACCTCAGGCATCCTGTTAGCCACAGAGCAGTCCACAATCCTTGCAGCCTGATCCGCAGTTTGTGGCTCCCGATCACACACAAATTGATCCTTGACCATAAGATGCGTTAAGTCCTCAAAACTGTTAACAGAAAGTCCCCTAATCCATTGGTGGAACGTGGTCCTCAAGGTGCTCACAACATCCGCATAGCTGTTAGTTGATCAGTGTTGGAGGTTCTGGAACTTTCTATGATACACTTCTGGTGTCAGGTTGTATTTCCTGATCAGGGCCTCTTTTATGGCCTCATAGTTCGCATCTAGCTCTGGTGGGAGGCCAGCAAATACTTCCAGGGCTTTGCCTCTCAACCCTGGGGTTAGATACTGTGCCCACTGCTCACTGGGTAGATGGTACTGCCTGCAGGTTTTTTCAAATCCCTGCAGGAAAGTATCTAAGTCTGTATCCTTCTCCATCACAGGGAAGTTTTCAAGACGTGGCCTCCTGGGATTTATGTCCTGGGAGGGGGTTATCTGAGGACTGATACCTCGCTCTAGTTGAGCCATCTGAAGCTGGAAAGCTCTCTCTCAGCCTGTTGGTCTGCGGCCTGTCGGTACTGTAGAATCAGCTGCATGCGCAGATTGGGATCACTTGTTCCCAGCCGTTGTAAGTCCATTTGCAAAGTACAGTCCATAGGCTCCTCAGCACTGGCATTGCTGACACTTCCATCAGGTATCTCCGATGCAAGAGCTGGCATTGCTGGGTCTCTCTGAGGTGGGCTCTCTCCTTGGTCCAGCACTTTGCTCTATTTCCTGCTCGATCAGGGCGCGTATCAGCAGCTCCCTGGATCTGTCGGCTGACTCTATTCCTCTCTGCTCACAGAAGGTCGGTCAGAGTTTCTTTGCTCTGCTTCTTGTACTGGGCTGCCATATCGATGAACAGCCTTTGCCAAATAAAAGATAGAAAAGAAAAACGGGGAGGGGAAACCATTTGCAAGTATGTCTAAGTAAGCACTGAGTTGAACCTTGAACAACTGGTGCACTCCTCGCAAGGATACCAATTCTTTAGTACAGGGAATAATTGCTTAAACCATGCACTAATGCTCTAATAGAAATAATTCTATCCCACTGCTGCCACCAATTGTCACGGATCCCTTCTCCGTGGTGTCACTTATTCGTCAAGTGCCTGCTCTCACACGTGACTTGGGGTTGTGCCTGCAAGGGTTAATCTATCTCCCCACTCTGTCCAAGCATTCAACCTCTGTCCTATGCTGTAATGGGAGCATAAATCACACACCGACCCAGGCCACACACCCGCTCATACGCGCTGCCACCACTCATCGACTACATAGGCGATGAGTCCTGGAAGTAATAATACTAATAAAAATATGTCTATCACTCATAAGGCTCACACACCTTTTGGCTATGGATTCTTTAGAACATTCAAGGTTCAACTTTATCAAGTTTTATACTTTAATAGCAAAAAGTTCAATGCTTACAATAAGAAAAAGGTATAAAAATATGATAATAAAAAGATAGACAACTTATGCAAACAATGTCAAAATAAACAGGGGAAAACTTACAGAAATCATCTAACTGGTAGTTTGCTTTCTGCTCCCTGGGGTAGGGGGGGGGGGGTGGTGGTGAATGGAGTAGGAACACATCAGCTTTTCAGGCTGCCCTCACATGTGAACACAATTCTCTGTCTGCAGCCTAAATTTATAACTTTGGTCTGAGGTCAGGTTTCTAGACCGGCCTCCAGGTTTAATATCATAATTGCGGTCTGTTTGATTGGGCAAGGCCACTCTACTAATGAATATATTATTTCCCTTGTGGAGAGGTTCTCAGGGATAGATGACCTCAGGCTGCAATTTAGTATCTCCCCTCCAAGACCTCAGAGGTGTCAAGTGTTCCTTTGTTCTTGGCCTCAGCCAGACCTTCTGGTGAGATCTGGAGACAGAATCTCTACTATTCCCAAGGAAGTACCTATTAACACCCAGGTGCGGCTTGCCTTCGGGACAGGTGTTACATTATCACCAGTCACACATATAACCCTAGACATATGTCACTATATATCTATATATATAATTGTCTAAGGGTTTTTCCGTTTGTCTGTCTCTGTCTGTCTGTCCTGGCAATCCTGCGTCTCTGATTGGTCGAGGCCGCCAGGCCTCGACCAATCAGCGACGGGCACAGCATGGCGACGGTTGCCTCGACCAAATCAGCGACGGGCACAGCATGGCGACGATGATGTCATAAAGGTTGCCTCGACCAAATCAGCGATGGGCACAGCATGGCGACGATGATGTCATAAAGGTTGCCTCGACCAAATCAGCGACGGGCACAGCATGGCGACGATGATGTCATAAAGGTTGCCTCGACCAATCGGCGACGGGCACAGTCTGCCGCGAATTCTGGAATCATCATTGTCCATATACTACGGGGACATGCATATTCTAGAATACCCGATGCGTTAGAATCGGGCCACAATCTAATTAAAAAAAAAAAAAAAAAAAAAAAAAAAAAAAAAATATATATATATATATATATATATATATATATATATATATATATATATATATATATATATATATATATATATATATATATATATATATATATACACCTACAGAAAAAGTACTGAAACAGACCTCAAGATATGAACAAAAATATCAAATTTTATTGAGACATATATTTAAAAGAGACCACCATTGATGGTGCACAAAAACCAGTCATAAAAGACACCATAGACCTGAGGTATGTATCATACATAATTTTCAAAGCCTCCTATATAGTCTATACCGATCGTGCCATAGTCTGTGGCGCCAATAAGGTCTGCTCTAACAGTACCCGCCGATAGTGAGACAAAAAAGATGGCATAGTAAAACAAAACAAAACAGTACCTCCCTTACCTCAGGTCTAATGGTGCCACGTCCCCTACGCGCGTTTCGGCTGCGTCCGCCTTCTTCCGGGGGAGTGGCAACATCAGATACCCGACCAATTAAATAGTGGATCCCACCCAATCAACATACGTATACTAGACGTCATGTGTCCGCCTACCATAGAGCGGCGCATGCTCCGTACCGCCGTCCCACAGCCCGAGTCCCCCGCGGCGTCATCAGGCAAGCACGCCCACATAAACGCCAAACAGGCGATCACGTGCACGCCAAGCCCGATATAGACACCCGCGGACAACGCGAGGCCAGCGACGCGGAACGCGCATGCGCACAGGAGCGGACACAGACAATCCCCCCGCTTGCATGAATAATCCATTAACCCTTCATTACTGGCTAAAACCCGAAACTCCCATAGACCACAACGGTACGAAGGACACTATTCATAAGGAGCAACCACAACCCAGTCACTCAACACAAATAAGTAAACATATACAGCACCAGTTAATACCAATGCATCCAATGGTGAATATATCAAATATAAATACATAAAATGAGTACACAGTAATCACTGAAATACACAGATAAACACCGTGAACATCCATGTGCATTCAATACAACCATAATAGATATACATATATCTCCATACTATACAATCTACATAGACATAATACAAGGTGCATTTAATGAACATATCATCCAATATTCGTCCAACTTGAATTCCTTTCGAGGTGAGCCAGCATGGACATGCATATGAATATACATACCGTATTTTTCGGACTATAAGACGCACCGGACCATAAGACGCACCTAAGTTTTAGAGGTTGAAAATAGGAAAAAAAATGTTTTGCAGCAAATAACGGGGTAAAATATTTAATAACATAAATAACATAATATTTCACCAATGGAAATGTAAACAGAACTCAGCAGCAACATTAACAACCATTACTGATTTAAGTACAGAAACTCTTCAGTCATCAGGGAACCCCAAGAACTCCTCCTCATCACTACTGTCCGTATTTAAGAAGCTCGGTTCCTCAGAATCACTAGTATCACTGTCTTCACTCTGTTCATAGAGGATGTCATCTTCAGAGCCATCTAAGGCATTGCTGATGCCACATTTTTTGAAGGACTTCACAACGGTTTCATCCTTAAAGGACTGCCATGAGGTTTTCACCCACTCACAAACTTGGGTAATTGTAGGCCTCTTCATTCGTCCAGTTGGTGTCAGATCATGGTTTCCAGCAGCCATCCACTTATTCCACTCTTCTCTCATGAAAACTTTAAATGGCTTGTTGATGGAAACGTCCAAAGGTTGCAACTGACTGGTAAGCCCCCCAGGAATTACGGCAATATGGGTTTTCTCTTCTTTAAATCTCCTTTTTGTGGCTTCAGTGAGATGCGCCCTAAACTGGTCCAGCACTAATAGAGCAGTTTTTTTCAGAAGCCCCCCAGGACGTTTGGACCACACTTTTTCTATCCATATCTTCATGCCATTTTCATCCATCCATCCCTTGTCGTGAACATGAACAATGACTCCTTTTGGGATTGTCTCTTTTGGCATGGTTTTTCTCTTGAAAATCAGCAGTGGAGGCAATTTGGTGCCATCTGCACAGCAGGACAACACAACGGTATAATGGGTTTTCTCATGCCCTGACGTCTTCATGGCTATAGTTTTGGCACCTTTCACATCAACCGTTTTGTTTGACGGAACATCGAAGGTCAACGGGACTTCATCCATGTTCCCAATCTGAGTCATTTCATATCCATTTTTTTTTCTCGCTTCCAGTACAAATTTGTGAAAAGACATAATCTTGGTTTCGTATTCTTTAGGCATTTTTTGTGCTATCCTAGTTTTTGTGCGCATAGCAAGGCCACATCGCTTCATAAATCGATAGCACCATGATGGTGTTCCTGTGAAGTCCTGAATGCCTTTCTCTGCAGCCAGACGTTTAGCTTCAAAAATGATCATTTTTGTCGATACAGAATATCCATTGTTCCTGTGACGTATGATCCACTCTTTCACATCCACTTCTAAATGTGGCCACTTTGCAGCATGCCCACGTAAACATTTTTTATCTTTGTCCATTTTTTGAAGCTGATCCTCCTGTTTCCTCCATTCCCGTATCATTTTTTCTGTTGGAGGTGGCCCGAAGTGTCTCTCCGCTGCCCTGTTCCCATGTTCTTTGGCGTACTTCACTACCTCCAGTTTAAAAGGGATTTTATATGAAATCCTTCTCTGCTTGGACATCTTTCCAGAAGAGTAAGGTAACGTATCTTTCTGCAAGAAAATACAAAATTATGGTATCAGTACGGTACTTTGTCCTGCTGCTGCCACTGTTATGGTGGGGGATATGTTGCTGGAGGGCCACAGGTAGTGCTACACTGTTGTACAGAACAACACCCCACCAAGGAGAACATCTGCAAGGAGTTTGTATGTTGTCCCCGGGTTTGTGTGGGTTTCCTCCGCATTCTCAGCTTTCCTCCCACACTTCCAACACATACAGATAGAGATATTGTGAGCCCCAATGGGGACAGTGATGATAATGTACGGTATGTAAAATGCTGTGGAATAGGATAGTCCAATATACGGTACCATAGGCAATGCTTAATAAAAGATACGGTAAAACTGATACCGGAATTGACCACTACCGGGAACTCTGTGGTAATCTTTCTGTTCACCATATGTGTGAGTTTTTTTTAACAAGCTGGAGTTTTTATTGGTATCAATTTGTGGTATGGTACCGTACTTATGGTTTTCAAGGCACCTGCATGACACTGTAGTTGCCAATCATGCATCTGTCCACATGTGAATGCAGCTCACCTCCCAATTCGGAAGTACCGTAAACACTACGGTATAAAGGGAACCTGACAGCTGATACATGCTACCGTAATCCACGGACAGCATGTACGATATCAGACACTGGCTGTATTATCTACCATAAGCCAGGTATGGTATGCTTCACTCTGAAATGCTACGGCGTTTCAGAGAAAAACACGCTGTACCGGACCTTTGGCTTTTCCCCTCCTGCTGCCAATCACTGAGAGGTCTCTTCCTGTATGCGCACGCAGGAAGAAAATTGTCACTCATTGGGAGCGGATGGGGAGAAGCGGCTTGGGACCTGTCAGACTAGTTTTTAGGTGGCTTTTAAAGTACGGGCTGTTTAATGCAGAGCATGTACGGTATTAGCGTAACAGTGGGCTGTATGACTTTAGCCACTATTTTTCCTCTGAAATGCTCTGGCATTTCAGAGGAAAAAGTGGCTAAAGTCATACAGCTTGTTGCTACACTAATGCACGCTGCCTATGCATTGGACATAGTGTATTTAGAAAACATACGGTATCACCTTTAATACCGTATATCATAGGTGCCATTTATTGTACCGTATGTCAAGTGCTTTGGAGACCATGGCTATGTTTCCACGTTCATTCAGGAAACTCAGCGCTTTGGATGCAGCGGATGCCCTGCTCCGCCCAAAGCACCGCTCCTGTTGTATGCGCAGTGATTCCGAATGTTTTCATTGAGCACATGCGGAAGCACCACATCGTAATTGACTGATATTTACGATATCTTGTGGAGATGGAGTGTCTCCGCAAGATAGACATGCTGCAGTCTATAAAGACGCGCCCCATGTCCGGATACACATGTGGATACACGCATAGTGGAGCCGGGATTTCATAAAATCCTCTCCACTATGCTGTAACATCTGGACGCTGCGGATTGGACTCTACGGATGTACGCAGCATCCAATCTGCAGCAAATTCATATGTATTATGCCACATGGAAACAGGACCCATTGTGTTATGCGACTCCATTAAACGGACTACGTTACACCGCAGCATAACGAGGTGTAATGTAGTCCGTTAACGCCGCCATTCTTTGTAATGGTGAACGCATCACTAGCGCACGCCCACATTGGGCGTGTGCTAGCGATGTGCCGTCATTTGAGTGACTTGCAGCGTTCGCGGTCCGTTCCTCGCTAACGCGATCCTTTTGGGACATTGCGTTAGCGTAGTCCGTAGCGCTATGCGCTAAACGGACTGCCCTAACGCAATGTGACCCTAGCCGTACCTCCCAATATGCAGCTCCTGTAACATGCTGGGAGTTACCGTAGTTTGCAACAGTAGTGAGTGTTTTACTGCAACTTTTTTTTTTTTTTTTTTACTTTTGCTCTAAATTACCGTGGCCACGCTAGAAGGGGAAGTACGGTAGACGTTCTCCCATCCAGATCACGAGCCGCAGTAGGCCAGTACACTGCAGCACGTGACCGGATGTGAGACCTCCTACTTCCTGTTTAGCGTGGCCGCAGTATACAGAAGTTCCGAAGTACAGCGGCTGCGCCAAGACACAGCAGCTGCTCTGCCGACAGACCACCTCCACTCCACCGGCGGCTCCCACACTGCAGCTCCACCGCCGGCGGCTCCTGCAGTGGCCCCTACACCGCGGACAGATGGCGGCTCTGCCGGCGGCTCCCACACCGCCGCTCCGCCGCCGCCGGCTCCCGCAGAGGCCCCTGCACCGCGGACAGATGGCGGCTCTGCCGGCGGCTCCCACAACGCCGCTCCGCCGCCGGCGGCTCCCGCAGAGGCCCCTGCACCGCGGACAGATGGCGGCTCTGCCGGCGGCTCCCACACCGCCGCTCCGCCGCCGGCGGCTCCCGCAGAGGCCCCTGCACCGCGGACAGATGGCGGCTCTGCCGGCGGCTCCCACACCGCCGCTCCGCCGCCGGCGGCTCCCGCAGAGGCCCCTGCACCGCGGACAGATGGCGGCTCTGCCGGCGGCTCCCACACCGCCGCTCCAGCAGGGCAGCTCCGCGACAGACAGACCTCCGTGACTCCACAGCTGGCGGCTACAGCAGGGCCGCTCCACCGCCGGCGGCTTTGGCAGCGCTGACGGACCTCCATGGCTCACAGCTCCTGCATTCCAGCTCCAGCGAACCCCATTTACAGGTACATTCCATCTATAAGACGCACCCTCATTTCCCCCCCGAATTTGAGGGGGGAAAAGTGCGTCTTATAGTCCGCAAAATACGGTAAGTGAAGTGCATATAGTGAGAATATCTTCCCCTTTTTTTTTCCTTCCAAATTGAATCCCTTTCCAAGTAGGCCAGCAATAAGCGTACAAAGCGGAGGCTAGAAAATAACATAACATATTAAAAACCTTAAAAAAACACAACATTAAAATCAGATGAACCACAACACACATATTAAAAAGTAGCCATACTAAAGAAAAGGCGCAAAGCTTAATGTTTCATTTAAACCATCTGGTTTCAATGTCCGAAGTTCCCAAATCCAACGGGATTCTTTTTGGGCCAGGGCTCTGCTGACATTACCCCCCCGTGGATTCACGGGAATACAATCTATCCCCTTCACCCTCAAACCTGAAGGATCACTATCATGAAATAGTTTAAAGTGCCTGGGGACACTTTTCAAAAGATCCAGGTTCTCTTCCTGTTTTCCAGCAAGAATGTCCCTTACATGCTCCCTAATTCGTATCTTCAGAGCCCTGGTGGTCAATCCTACATAGATTTTACTACATGTACAACACGCATAGTACACCACAGCAGTGGTAGTACACGTTATTGTATGTGTGATGTTAAATTTCCGTCCATCTGAAGACACGAATTCGGTTGCAGTGTCCACATTCGGGCACGCCACACATTTCCCGCATGGTTTACAACCCCATGGGGGCCTAGTTTGTCTCTGTGACCCAAATATTGGCCGTACTTCCGGGACATACAAGCTCCTAACCAACGTGTCCCTCAGGTTTTTAGATCTCCTTGCAGTGAGAGATGGTTTCTCCGGCAAGTACTGTTTAAGTACCGGATCTGCTAGTAAAATGGGCCAGTGTTTGGCTACACACTCCCAGAGTTTTGTCCATTGCGAGTTATAGGTCGTCACCAACCTTACCTGATTTGTAACCGTTTTTTTCTTTGATGAATAAAGAAGCTGATGGCGATCCGCATTTCTCGCACGGTTGTATGCTCTTTTGATGCTTCTCCGGCTATATCCCCTCTCCAGGAATCTCCCCCTCATCTCCAGTGCACGTTCTTCAAAGGCCTCCATAGTGGAACAGATTCTCCTTATCCGAAGGAGTTGACCATATGGAACTGCATTGATTACATGAGAGGGGTGAGAGGAGCTGGCATGTAAAACAGAATTAACCGCAGTATCCTTACGGAAGGCATCGGAGACCAAAAGACCATTAGCGTCCCTCCTGACCAAGACATCAAGGAACTCAATCTGTTCAAAGCTGTGTCTGTATGTCAAATGAATATTGTACTTATTATTGTTTAAACATTGAAAGAAAGTTTTAAGTTCAGATGATGTACCACGCCAGATCATAAAGATGTCATCGATGTAGCGGGTCCAAAAAATGACCCGCTCCATCGATGTACCCTGGTCTGACGTGAATAGATCCCTCTCCCACAGCCCCAGGAACACATTTGCATACGAGGGCGCACAAGCCGCCCCCATTGCAGTGCCCTGGAGCTGCAGGTAGAGGGATCCGTTAAAAATAAAAAAATTGTGCGTCAAAAGAAATTGAAGCAGACACACTAAGAAGTCGATCTCCTCCCTCGAAAAATTAGTCATGGTCAAGAAATGAAAGACCGCCCCCAAGCCATCGTGGTGCCTGATGTTAGTGTAAAGCGACTCAACATCGCAAGTCACTAAAAGCATGTCCTCCTCAATATGTACTGCATCTATCTTTTTCAAGAAATCAGATGTATCACGAGTATATGAGGGTATGGCTTCCACCAATGGCTTGAGGAACATGTCTATGTATCTCCCGATGCCCTCCGTAAGACTGCCTATCCCGGAGATGATGGGCCTCCCCGGAGGGTTTTTCTGATTTTTATGCACCTTTGGCAATAGGTACAGAGTCGGGATACGTGGGTCTTTAATTAATAAACTCTCCCTCACCTTCTCTGTTATAATGCCTCCCACCTCTGCTTTCTCAAGGATCTTACGTAATTCCTCTTTATATGAGGCAAGAGGGTTAAACGTTAATTTTTTATAGCAAATCGGATCTCTCAACATCCGATACACCTCTGCCTCATATAAATTAGTAGGCCAAATTACAACATTCCCTCCCTTGTCCGCAGGTTTTACCAAGATATCCTTCTGTTTGTTCAGGGATTGTATCGCTCGATGTTCATTCTTAGTTAAATTATCCCGCCAGACTATAGGTGGAATCCCTTCAAGTTCTTTTGTTACTAACTGGATAAATATGTCCACATTTGGACATAGGGACAAGGGAGGGAATTTCTTAGATTTGGGGCGGAGTAATGGAGGTACCTTACCTAAGGATGGTCTAATGTGCTCCTCTGCCAGCTCCTCCAAATCCCTCAATGCAGCTTGCTCCTCAGGTAAAGGGAATAACTTCTGAATCTCCTCACTATGGTGCCATTTTTTGAACAATAACGATCTCCCGAACACATGCAAATCCTTAGGTAAGGTACCTCCATTACTCCGCCCCAAATCTAAGAAATTCCCTCCCTTGTCCCTATGTCCAAATGTGGACATATTTATCCAGTTAGTAACAAAAGAACTTGAAGGGATTCCACCTATAGTCTGGCGGGATAATTTAACTAAGAATGAACATCGAGCGATACAATCCCTGAACAAACAGAAGGATATCTTGGTAAAACCTGCGGACAAGGGAGGGAATGTTGTAATTTGGCCTACTAATTTATATGAGGCAGAGGTGTATCGGATGTTGAGAGATCCGATTTGCTATAAAAAATTAACGTTTAACCCTCTTGCCTCATATAAAGAGGAATTACGTAAGATCCTTGAGAAAGCAGAGGTGGGAGGCATTATAACAGAGAAGGTGAGGGAGAGTTTATTAATTAAAGACCCACGTATCCCGACTCTGTACCTATTGCCAAAGGTGCATAAAAATCAGAAAAACCCTCCGGGGAGGCCCATCATCTCCGGGATAGGCAGTCTTACGGAGGGCATCGGGAGATACATAGACATGTTCCTCAAGCCATTGGTGGAAGCCATACCCTCATATACTCGTGATACATCTGATTTCTTGAAAAAGATAGATGCAGTACATATTGAGGAGGACATGCTTTTAGTGACTTGCGATGTTGAGTCGCTTTACACTAACATCAGGCACCACGATGGCTTGGGGGCGGTCTTTCATTTCTTGACCATGACTAATTTTTCGAGGGAGGAGATCGACTTCTTAATGTGTCTGCTTCAATTTCTTTTGACGCACAATTTTTTTATTTTTAACGGATCCCTCTACCTGCAGCTCCAGGGCACTGCAATGGGGGCGGCTTGTGCGCCCTCGTATGCAAATGTGTTCCTGGGGCTGTGGGAGAGGGATCTATTCACGTCAGACCAGGGTACATCGATGGAGCGGGTCATTTTTTGGACCCGCTACATCGATGACATCTTTATGATCTGGCGTGGTACATCATCTGAACTTAAAACTTTCTTTCAATGTTTAAACAATAATAAGTACAATATTCATTTGACATACAGACACAGCTTTGAACAGATTGAGTTCCTTGATGTCTTGGTCAGGAGGGACGCTAATGGTCTTTTGGTCTCCGATGCCTTCCGTAAGGATACTGCGGTTAATTCTGTTTTACATGCCAGCTCCTCTCACCCCTCTCATGTAATCAATGCAGTTCCATATGGTCAATTCCTTCGGATAAGGAGAATCTGTTCCACTATGGAGGCCTTTGAAGAACGTGCACTGGAGATGAGGGGGAGATTCCTGGAGAGGGGATATAGCCGGAGAAGCATCAAAAGAGCATACAACCGTGCGAGAAATGCGGATCGCCATCAGCTTCTTTATTCATCAAAGAATAAAACGGTTACAAATCAGGTAAGGTTGGTGACGACCTATAACTCGCAATGGACAAAACTCTGGGAGTGTGTAGCCAAACACTGGCCCATTTTACTAGCAGATCCGGTACTTAAACAGTACTTGCCGGAGAAACCATCTCTCACTGCAAGGAGATCTAAAAACCTGAGGGACACGTTGGTTAGGAGCTTGTATGTCCCGGAAGTACGGCCAATATTTGGGTCACAGAGACAAACTAGGCCCCCATGGGGTTGTAAACCATGCGGGAAATGTGTGGCGTGCCCGAATGTGGACACTGCAACCGAATTCGTGTCTTCAGATGGACGGAAATTTAACATCACACATACAATAACGTGTACTACCACTGCTGTGGTGTACTATGCGTGTTGTACATGTAGTAAAATCTATGTAGGATTGACCACCAGGGCTCTGAAGATACGAATTAGGGAGCATGTAAGGGACATTCTTGCTGGAAAACAGGAAGAGAACCTGGATCTTTTGAAAAGTGTCCCCAGGCACTTTAAACTATTTCATGATAGTGATCCTTCAGGTTTGAGGGTGAAGGGGATAGATTGTATTCCCGTGAATCCACGGGGAGGTAATGTCAGCAGAGCCCTGGCCCAAAAAGAATCCCGTTGGATTTGGGAACTTCGGACATTGAAACCAGATGGTTTAAATGAAACATTAAGCTTTGCGCCTTTTCTTTAGTATGGCTACTTTTTAATATGTGTGTTGTGGTTCATCTGATTTTAATGTTGTGTTTTTTTAAGGTTTTTAATATGTTATGTTATTTTCTAGCCTCCGCTTTGTACGCTTATTGCTGGCCTACTTGGAAAGGGATTCAATTTGGAAGGAAAAAAAAAGGGGAAGATATTCTCACTATATGCACTTCACTTATGTATATTCATATGCATGGCTCACCTCGAAAGGAATTCAAGTTGGACGAATATTGGATGATATGTTCATTAAATGCACCTTGTATTATGTCTATGTAGATTGTATAGTATGGAGATATATGTATATCTATTATGGTTGTATTGAATGCACATGGATGTTCACGGTGTTTATCTGTGTATTTCAGTGATTACTGTGTACTCATTTTATGTATTTATATTTGATATATTCACCATTGGATGCATTGGTATTAACTGGTGCTGTATATGTTTACTTATTTGTGTTGAGTGACTGGGTTGTGGTTGCTCCTTATGAATAGTGTCCTTCGTACCGTTGTGGTCTATGGGAGTTTCGGGTTTTAGCCAGTAATGAAGGGTTAATGGATTATTCATGCAAGCGGGGGGATTGTCTGTGTCCGCTCCTGTGCGCATGCGCGTTCCGCGTCGCTGGCCTCGCGTTGTCCGCGGGTGTCTATATCGGGCTTGGCGTGCACGTGATCGCCTGTTTGGCGTTTATGTGGGCGTGCTTGCCTGATGACGCCGCGGGGGACTCGGGCTGTGGGACGGCGGTACGGAGCATGCGCCGCTCTATGGTAGGCGGACACATGACGTCTAGTATACGTATGTTGATTGGGTGGGATCCACTATTTAATTGGTCGGGTATCTGATGTTGCCACTCCCCCGGAAGAAGGCGGACGCAGCCGAAACGCGCGTAGGGGACGTGGCACCATTAGACCTGAGGTAAGGGAGGTACTGTTTTGTTTTGTTTTACTATGCCATCTTTTTTGTCTCACTATCGGCGGGTACTGTTAGAGCAGACCTTATTGGCGCCACAGACTATGGCACGATCGGTATAGACTATATAGGAGGCTTTGAAAATTATGTATGATACATACCTCAGGTCTATGGTGTCTTTTATGACTGGTTTTTGTGCACCATCAATGGTGGTCTCTTTTAAATATATGTCTCAATAAAATTTGATATTTTTGTTCATATCTTGAGGTCTGTTTCAGTACTTTTTCTGTAGGTTTATATAATTGTGTGTACGGGACCGTTATGGTGGTGATATCTCCTAACGGACACAGGGGTTGATGTTGTGAACACCTGTGTTTTTTGTTTGCCTGTGTTTGGTAAAATATATATATATATATATATATATATATATATATATATATATATATATATATATATATATATATATATATATATATATATATATATATATATATATATATATATATATATATATTCATATTTCACCACAATACACATTTCTTTTAAATGATTATTCCCCAAATCACAGTATTGTATTCTAATAATAGACATATACATTTGTTCCATTATAACTTATGTTTAAATTTGCCTAATTTTGCACCCCCCCCCCCCTCTCCATAGAATGCCCCTCCAGGCTATATTTTTTTAGGCTAGGTTCACATCGTGTTAGTGCCATCTGTTTAATGGGTCCGTGATTCGGTAACGCTGATGCACAAAATCGCTTTTTTCCTATAGTTGCGCTAACGCATGGTACCATTGCATTGGCATGCATTAGTAATAGAGGTATATGCACAGTGAACGCGCCCGTTTGCTGTGCGTTAGACCTGACATACCCGAAAACGCGGTAGACCGCGTTCGAGGGTGTGTTACAAAGTAACACATCATCGCTAACGTATGCCGATTGTGACGTGCGCAAGGCTGCGTTCCGCTAAGTGAAGTCTATGGGCACATAAAACGCAATGGGAACCTAGCCTTACCTGTTGCTTTCGGGATTTTCTTGTTGTAGTTCCTGAGCTCCCAGTTGACATTGTGCAGTCTCTCCTAGCTAGCTTCCTGCCAAAATAGCTCTTTATCCGGCACTGACAATGAGTTTATTCTAGCCGCCTGTGTGGATTTAGATCATTATTGGCTGGTTTCTCTCAAAACTCAATAATAATAATAATTTTTATTTATATAGCGCCAACATATTCCGCAGCGCTTTACAAATTATAGAGGGGCCTTGTACAGACAATAGACATTACAGCATAACAGAAATACAGTTCAAAACAGATACCAGGAGGAATGAGGGCCCTGCTCGCAAGCTTACAGACTATGAGGAAAAGGGGAGACACGAGAGGTGGATGGTAACAATTGCTTTAGTTATTCGGACCGGCCATAGTGTAAGGCTCGGGTGTTCATGTAAAGCTGCATGAACCAGTTAACTGCCTAAGTATGTAGCAGTGCAGACACAGAGGGCTATTAACTGCATAAAGTGAATGAGAACATGATGCGAGGAACCTGTTTTTTTTTTTTTTTTTTTTTTTTTTTTTTATAAATTGGCCACACAGGGATCGTTAGGTTAATGCATTGAGGTGGTAGGCCAGTCTGAACAAGTGAGTTTTTAGGGTACGCTTAAAACTGTGGGGATTGGGGATTAATCGTATTAACCTAGGTAGTGCATTCCAAAGAATCGGTGCAGCACGTGTAAAGTCTTGGAGACGGGAGTGGGAGGTTCTGATTATTGAGGATGCTAACCTGAGGTCATTAGCGGAGCGGAGGGCACGGGAAGGGTGGTAGACTGAGACCAGAGAGGAGATGTAGGGTGGTGCAGAGCCATGAAGTGCTTTGTGGATGAGGGTAGTAGTTTTGTACTGGATTCTGGAGTGGATGGGTAGCCAGTGTAATGACTGGAACAAGGTAGAGGCATTGGTGTAACGGTTGGTGAGGAATATGATCCTGGCAGCAGCATTCAGGACAGATTGGAGTGGGGAAAGTTTGGTAAGAGGGAGGCCGATTAGTATAGAGTTACAATAGTCCAGACGAGAATGAATAAGTGAAACAGTAAGAGTTTTTGCAGAGTTGAAAGTAAGAAAAGGGCGAATTCTAGAAATGTTTTTGAGATGCAGGTAAGAAGAGCGAGCCAGTGATCGAATGTGGGGGGTGAATGAAAGGTCAGAATCAAGGATGACCCCAAGGCAGCGGGCGTGTTGCTTTGGAGTAATGGTGGAACCGCACACGGAGATGGCAATGTCAGGCAAAGGTAGGTTAGTAGAGGGAGAAAACACGAGGAGTTCAGTTTTTGACAGGTTTAGTTTCAGATAGAGGGAGGACAATTCTCCTGCACTCCTCCACAATATAGCTTGTACAGTAATTACTATGCAGCACAAAGCTGAGCTGTGTTTGTTACTTGCAGCAGTGATGTGATCAGTGATGTGAAACTGCAAATGCAGCATTTGTAGTTTCACCTCTCTGGTCTGTGAGCCGCAGGCAATAATAATAATAAACATTATTATTTCTACAGTGCCAACATATTCTGCAGCACTTTGTATTTTAGATGGGACTTGTACAGACAATAGAGACATTACAGAATAACACATAACTGAACAGATACCAAGAAGAGCGTGTCCCTGCTCGCAAGAATTATATTCTATGAGGAAATAGGGGAGACACAAAAGGTGAATGGTGAAAAAAAAATGCTCGTATTGTATGGTCTGGCCATCAATAAAATACATAGGGGGATTCAAATACTGGCTGGTGACCGGTTCTTGGAGCAGTACAAATACAGACACAGAGGACTGATACGTTATGGAGGGTGTGTGAACACATGCTACGAATGTCCTGATCTTGACAGGCAGGAAGAAGCAGTGTGGTGGCCACAGACAGAAGGCGTGCATCCGTTTCCTGTAACACCAACATGATGGAAGTTGCCATTCCAAGTGTTAGATCTTCCCGAGTCTGGTTGTTTTTTAAGGACACTGCCGATAACCCCAAACAGGCCATTTGCAGCACCGGCCGTGCCCGCATCAGCAGGGTTAGCAAAACTACCAGCCTGACCACCACCAGCATGATTAGGCATATGGCAGCAAAGCACCAGACTTTGTGGGCCAAACCCCAGGCTCCAGGAACACTGTCTGCAGGTGACACCACTGCTTCTTCCACTGTTTTTCTTACAAGCCAATCCCCAGTTCACTGTGCCTGTGAAGATGCCTCGGGCCCTGCACCTGCTGGTGCCCACAATCAACCAGCATCATCATCAAACCCGTCCACGTCCTTGTCCCAGCCCAGCCTTCAGTTGTCTATACCCCAGTCATTGGAGCACAAGCGGAAATACTCAGCCAATGCCCCACCGGCCACAGTACTAAATTCTAAGATTTCTCGTCTGCTTGCACTCAAAATGTTTCCTTTTAGGCTCTTTGAGATGGAAGGTTTCCGCAACCTGATGGCGGCAGCTGTCCCAAGGTACTCGGTCCCCAGTCGCCACTATTTCTCCCGGTGTGCCATACCGGCATTACACCAGCATGTGTCCCTCAACATTACCCATGCCCTCAACATTGCTGTTACTGGGAACATGGATGTCAGACATATGTACCATCCTACAAAACTTTGAGGACTGCACCAAGATGGTGAGCGGCGATAATGCCATAATTAGCATCACCGTCCCACTGCTCTGCATTCTGGAAACCTCTCTGCTCACAATTAAAGAGGATGCATTGCAGGCAGAGCACGAGGACTTGGAGCAAGGAACCATACAGGGTGATTATACTCTGCCCAGCCTCATGTTTTCCCATTGTGGATTGGTAGACCATGAGGAGGAAGAACAGGAGCTACTTTCATGCGCTATAGACGGTACTACAAGCACAGCTGTCATACCGTCTGTTCAGCTTGGATGGCCAGAGGCAGGCAGGTGTACTAAAATGTTGCAGTACCAGAGGGCTCTTGTAGCGGAATTACTTAAAAAATTCTCATCTGAGAACGCTAGCAGCAAACGTCAGTTTGTTGAACAACCAAGGAGTCCAAGCGAGAGAGACAGAAGTGCAATCCAGCTCAGGCAGGGGAACAAAGTTCTGGGACAGTTTTATCAGATTCTCCCATCGTGCCAACACAAAGGCAAAGGGTGCTGTCACAAGAAGTGCAATGATTGGGAAGATGCTGAGGGAGTACTTTGCAGATCGTACAAATGTCCTCCGGGATTCCTCTGTGCCTTTTTAGTTATTGGGTATCCAAGCTGGTGGCATGAACTGGCTCTCTACGCCTTGGAGGTCCTGGCCTGCCCTGCTCCTAGCGTTCTGTCAGAGCGGGTTTTTAGTGCTGCTGGTGGAGTTATAACAGATAAGCGCATCCGCCTGTCAACTGAAAATGCTGACCGACTGACTCTTATAAAAATGATCAAGGGCTGGATTGGGCAAGACTTCTGTTCACCACCAAGCGAAAACAGCGAAACATAACCTCAAATACATTGTTTTTTTTTGTGGAGGTGTATTCTCATGCACCTCTTCACAACCACACATGGTTATATGCTTCCTGATTTGGTCTGTTTGGTGTTATCCTCCTCCTTATCCTCATCATCCACAACCACTAGAACACCAGGGTGAACGTATTCCGTGATGCAAAAGTCAATCAATTTTTGTGCAAGTGTGTTTTTATGATGCCCATTACTACGGTAATATGAAACCAAAACAAATGTTACTCCCCCAGAGGGAAATGTCATAAAAATGAGATGTATGTATATTCTTCCCATTTAATTCCTATATTTTCCATTTTTCCTATATCTGGACCATCCTCACATGACCTAGTGTATACCTCTCCTCCAATATAAAAATATTGAAATACGATTATATTTTTATTTATATTCCTGTCTCTGAGCTGTTGATAGGGACCAACATATCTCTTTGGACACATTCTGGCTTCATATCTATGAACCTGTGTACGCCCCCCCCCCCCCCCCTTTCGTTATTTTCTTTCATAGCTGGATTCACATCCTTTATTCATTTGTTGATTTCAGTATGTTTGATCATTATTATGTCTCCTCATTCTCCGCCACTAGATCACCAGGGTTAGCGTTTTCTGTGCTGCTACAGGCAGTCCAATTTTTGGCAAGGGTGTCTATGATGCCCATAAAATATTTTGAAAAAATGTAGCCCCTATGGGGAAATGTTTGTATGGGCATTACAAGTCTAGGAGACCCGCTCCTTTACATTGGACCTAGTTTTTAATTGTGCTAGGTAGGCAGGGGAGTCTATGTGCACATATTCACATCACTGCAAGGCATGCAGGCACTGTGAGAGTCTATAAATCTCCCTGCATACATCAAAAGGCTCCATTACTGTCTGCTGCTGCGTATTTTATATATACGTAGCTGCAGGCATCCGTGGCCATGATTTTATTTTTATTTTATTTTTTTGGGGGGGCACCTTATGCCTGCAAATTTTAGTACAAAGCAATACAGAGCCCCATTTTTAAAAAACATTTATTGGCTTGGTCACACGGCAGACTACAGCCAGGGAATTTTAAAACAAGAGCATTAAAATCTAACAATTTAAAACAGTTGTTTTGGTCCCAGGCATCAGATGGGAGTGTGCATAAAATTCTGGCCTTTTTTTTTTTTTTTTAATTTACTATATTTTTTTTTTGGGAGTGTCTTACAATAGGTTTGAACAATATTTTAACATTTTGGTGACCAAAAAATCTTTAGCTGGCCCAAAAATATTTAGCTACAGTTCTTTAATTTAGCACTGTGATTTGTACGCCACACACATCGCATATCATTGCGCTAAATATTGTACACTTTTAGTACTCCAAATGTTTTGTTTTAGGGTCATAGCATACTTATTGACACAATTTTGGTTGTCCCCAAAAAATGAAGGCCACATTTTGATCACTCTGTTATCTCCGTTAGACGCCCGGTGTATCTGTGGTGTCCAAAACCTTTCTTTGCAGGCATACATTGTGTTTTTTGGTCTGCTACCCTTGCTGTAGGCAGATTTTTTTTTTTTTTTTTTTTTTAAATACAAGTCACATATTGAAACAGTCTGTTATCTCCGTTCGACGCCCGTTCCATGTGTGGTCTAAAAATAGTTGTTTTTCATGCATACATTACAATTTTTGGTCTGCGTATTACCCTATGTCTATACACTATTTTGTTAAAAAACAAAAAACAAACCAAAAACAAAAAAAATGGTGTGGTAGTTCCGTGACACGCCTCATTTGTCTGTGGGCTACAAAGTGTGCTTTTGAGGCTTCCATTATCCTTTTTTTGCGGTGTGTTACTCTATCTCTAAACACTATTTGGCAGTAAAGAAATATACAGGCCACATATTGAAGAACCTGGTATCTCAGTCAAACGACAGATGTATCTGTGGCCTACAAATTGTGGTATGTTTGGGCTACATTCTACTGTATTTGCTTTCTTTGACCTAATTCCTATACGTTATTTTGGGGCCTAAATAAAAACACAGGCCACATATTTTACAGTGTGGTATCTCCGTGACACACTTCATGTATCTTTGGTCTACAAAGTGTGCTTTTCAGGCTTCTATTCACCTTTTTTTGCTGTGTGTTACCCTAGCTCTAAACAGTAAACACTATTTTGGGCTGAAATTTTTTTTTTTTAAATGTTCCCCCCATGGGGAAATGTTTGTCAGCCCATACACTTAGTGTATGGTCATTTCAAGTCTAGGAGACCCGCTCTTTTAAATTGGGCCTAGTTTTTAATGAGGCCTTCCTCCACATCTCTTCATCCACTGCCACTAGATCACCAGGGTTAACGTGTTCCGTGCTGCCACAGCCAGTCAATTTTTTGGCAAGGGTGTGTATGATCCCCATAAAATTTTTTAAAAATGTACCCACCCATGGGGAAATGTTTGTCAGCCCATGCCTTGAGTGTATGGGCATTATGAGTCTAGGAGACCCGAACCTTTGTAATGGGACTTTTTTTTTTTTCTTTTTAGGAGGCCCTCCTCCGTTTCTTACAAGGGGGGATTGGGGTATGTGCACATTTGGGTTACGGCTACCCTTGCATTCAATGCATAAGGAAACTGTATGGCAGGACCAACTGAATAATCTGAAGTGGGTTTTCCTGTGGCCATCCAGTACCATGGGTCAAAGTCTTCTTGGGGTGCATATGACTTTATAGCAGGACAGGCCTTGCATTCAATGCAAAACTTTTTCAGAAGGCCCTCCTGTACCTCTCATGAAAGGGATATTGGGGTGCGTTGTAATTCTTGGCAGCCCAGCTACTCACTGCATAGGCAATAACACAGCATAGGAGACCCACTGTTTAATAATGGCCATTTAAGAATATTAATGCCGCCTGATGCCTCTCTAAAAATAGGCTTTGTGACTTTCAGGCTGGCGTCACACTAGGCGTAAGTAAATACGGTCCGTTTTTTTACGGCCGTAATATGCAGTAATTGTCCCAAAACACTGTTCCGTATTCAATGCGAGGATGCGATTTTTGCGCACAAATTTATCCGTGTGTCATCCATATGGCTTCCGTACGGCGATTTTTTTTTTTTTAAATTTTTTTTCGCACAGGCTTGCAAAATGGACATATCATGGATCCATCGACTCAAACATTCTTAAAAACATATATACTATATACTATATATATATATATATATATATATATATATATATATATATATATATATATATATATATATATATATATATATTTTTTTTTTAAATTATTTTTAACATTATGTCTTGTTAGTATAGATGCTTCATAGGCTGCAATCCAAATTTTTTTTTTTTTTATTGGATTGCACTAGTCCGATTGCATCACAAGTGATCTACTATATAAAGCTGAATGTGTGTGTGTGTGTATGTGTGTGTGTATGTCCGGGATTGGCATCTGCACCGTCGCAGCTACAGCCACAAAATTTTGCACAGTCACACGTCTGGACCCCGGGAGCGTCATAGGCTATGTTGTGAGGTGAAATTTTAACCCCACGCGTTCCAATTCACCAAACAATTTTGCCCCTATCTACATAATGGGGAAAAAAGTGAAAGGAAAAGTGTTGGAAGCGTCACAGCTACAGCAACAAAATTTTGCACAGTCACACGTCTGGACCCTGCGAGCGTCATAGGCTACGTTGTGAGGTGAAATTTTAACCCCGCGCTTTCCAATTCACCAAACAATTTTGCCCCTATCTACATAATGGGGAAAAGTGAAAGGAAAAGTGTAGGAGGCAAATTGACAGCTGCCAGATGTGAACAAGGGGGACTTAAAGAATGAGAGCGATGGCGCCAAAGAGTATATATCGTACAGTTGCTAAGGTGGGGCCCCGACATGAGATACTCACCACACATGGGGATATGAACACACACACAAAATGCGCCACACACTACCACGTGCTTGAACACATATACCACCCTCAGCACACATTTCACCACACATACACCATCCTCGCCACATAAAAGTCGAAACACAAAAGTCGCCGCTCAAAATTTACCACGCGCAAAACTCGCCACATGCAAAAACTAGGCTCACGCAAAATGCGCCACAAGTGCAAAACTCACCTCATGGAAAACTCGCCACACGCAAAACTTGCACACGCGGAAAAATTGCCACATGCACAAAATTTGCAACACATGCAAAAGTTGCCTCACACAAAACTTGCACATACTCAAAAGGCACCAGACAAAACTCACCACGCGCAAAACTTGCTGCACACAACTTGCTACCCTAACCTGTCACATGCAACTCGACACACAAAAAGTTGCTACACGCATGTTGCCACACAAAACGCATCTCACAAAAGTCGCTACATGCATGTCGCCACACACAACTCAACACACACAACTTGACAAACGAAACTCGCCCTAAAACACACACAAGTCTGGTATTAGCCTTCAAAAATAAAATTCGGATTAATAAGCAGACAAACTACAAGAGCAACAAATGTACCATATAGGAAATACGGCAGCTGTCAGTCACATGACCTGTCTATTATTATGTGTATGTGTGAGCTAATATATACTGCCAGTGGGAGGGCTTCCTGTTGGCTAGGGATTTATCAGGCTGCCAATTTATCTTACAAATACTGAGGTAAAAATACTGAGCAAATAACGTGTTAACGAGGTCTAATACAGGAGATCACACAGGTATATACTATATACAGGGGAGATGACACACAGATATATACTATATACAGGAGAGATGACACACAGGTATATACTATATAAAGGAGGAGATGACATACAGGTACATACTATATACAGGAGGAGATGACATACAGGTATATACTATATACAGGAGGAGATGACACACAGGTATATACTATATACAGGAGCAGATTACCTACAGGTATATACTATATACAGGAGGAGATGACATACAGGTATATGCTATATATAGAATAATAATAATAATAATAATAATAATCTTTATTTTTATATAGCGCTAACATATTCCGCAGCGCTTTACAGTTTGCACACATTATCATCACTGTCCCCGATTGGGCTCACAATCTAGAATTCCTATCAGTATGTCTTTGGAATGTGGGAGGAAACCGGAGTGCCCGGAGGAAACCCACGCAAACACGGAGAGAACATACAAACTCTTTGCAGATGTTGTCCTGGGTGGGATTAGAACCCAGGACCCCAGCGCTGCAAGGCTGTAGTGCTAACCACTGCGCCACCGTGCTGCCCGGTGACATACAGGTATATACTATATACAGGAGGAGATGACACACAGATATATACTATATACAGGGGAGATGACACACAGGTATATACTATATACAGGAGGAGATGACATACAGGTATATACTATATATAGAAGGAGATGACATACAGGTATATACTATATATAGGAGGAGATGACATACAGGTATATACTATATATAGGAGGAGATGACATACAGGTATATACTATATATAGGAGGAGATGACATACAGGTATATACTATATATAGGAGGAGATGACATACAGGTATATACTATATATAGGAGGAGATGACATACAGGTATATACTATATACAGGGGAGATGACACACAGCAGGTATATACTATATGCAGGGGAGATGACATACAGGTATATACTATATACAGGAGATGACATACAGGTGTATACTATATATAAGGGAGATGACAAACGTATATACTGAGGTGAAAATGAGAGGTGTGAGGTGAAAATGAAAAGGTGTGAGTGCAAAATGAGAGGAGTGAGGGAAAATAGTGTAGTGATCGGAAAATGACAGATGTGAGGTCGAAATGACAAGTGTTAGGCGGGAATGAGAGGAGTGAGGGAGAAAATGAGAGATGTGAGGGGGAAAATTAAAGATGTGATTGGGAAAATGAGAGTCGTAATGGGGAAATAAGAGAAGTGACGTGCTATAACTAACCACAGATATTTACTATGCCCAGGCAACGCCGGGCTCTTCAGCTAGTGTGTATATATATATATATATATATATATATATATATATATATATATATATATAATTCAGCGCTAGATTGCCGAAAAGCCGGTAATTCAATGGCTTTTCCTATCTCCTTCACAAGCCCGACAGGATATGAGACATGGTTTACATACAGTAAACCATCTCATATCCCTTCTTTTATTACATATTCCTCTTTAGTAATGTAAGAAGTGTCTTTGTGTCAAATTTGGGGTCTCTAGCTATTAAAGGGTTAAATCCCGGAAAGAATTGGCGTGGGCTCCTGCGCAATTTTCTCCGCCAGAGTGGGAAAGCCAGTGACTGAGGGCAGATATTAATAGCCTAGAGTGGGACCATGGTTATAGGACCCCACCTGGCTAAAAACATCTGCCCCCAGCCACCCCAGGAAAGGCACATCTGTAAGATGCGCTTATTCTGGCACTTAGCCTCTCTCTTCCCACTCCCCTGTAGCGGTGGGATATGGGGTAATGAGGGTTATGCGCCCTCTGCTGGATGAACTCATATGAACTCGAGCCTGGGAACTTTTCAAAATATATTCCCACGCTCGAGTTCATATGAGTTCATCCAGCAGAGGGCGCATAACCCTCATTACCCCATATCCCACCGCTACAGGGGAGTGGGAAGAGAGAGGCTAAGTGCCAGAATAAGCGCATCTTACAGATGTGCCTTTCCTGGGGTGGCTGGGGGCAGATGTTATTAGCCAGGGGCGTCCTATAACCATGGTCCCTCTCTAGGCTATTAATATCTGCCCTCAGTCACTGGCTTTCCCACTCTGGCGGAGAAAATTGCGCGGGAGCCTACGCCAATTTTTTCCGGGATTTAACCCTTTAATGTAATAGCTAGAGACCCCAAATTTGACACAAAGACACTTCTTACATTACTTAAGAGGAATCTAATATATAATTGCCTAGAATACTACTTCCTGCAATTTGTGCCAACTTCCTGTCCGGAGCTAATGTCCGGAGATAATGTCCGGAGCTAATGTCCGGAGATAAGTGACGTCAACAGTGTCCAGTGTCTGATTGGTTGCCGCCTGCTGCGAGCGACCAATCAGAAACGTGCTGTACTGTGACACACTCCGCCCGCCATTTTGGTGTGATTTTTGAATTTTTACCTCACAGCAAGTTTCTACTGCGTGGAGGCGGGCCCAGTGACGTTGCTCTTCAAGCTCCTGCCGAATTTCGTCAAAAAAAAGATAATACCATTTACCAAAACTATATATATTTAGTTGTGAAGTGGTTCAGTGACATTTTCACACCAATTTTGAACTTTTGTTTGGTGTTTTCTCCATATGCTGCCTATTATTCACTGACTGTTATACTGAGAGACTGCCGTTTATTAACCTCTTCTTTGCCACATTGGGTATATTGCTCTATTATTTGCCACATAAGGACATTGTCCATTATTGCCCAGCAATTTCTCTGCAATATAAACTGCCTATTTATTAATATCTGCATTCCTGCAAAGAACTATTGCCTATTATTAACTGGCTATTTTCCTACTACCTGACATTGTTCTTAAGCAAAGAACCGTTGTTGTGGCATTTGCCACAACACGCAAAGTTGTCGTCTGATGTCTTTCATCCCTCCCCTCATAAGCATGTTCATGGATCCTGTGTAACTGTACCTTAAATAACAAGAATTGTCAAGAGCTGGTGAGTGCAGCCATTTTTTGTTCTTTCTTACTATTATTTATTAATTGTATTATTTTTACATTTGAATAAATAAAGTATATATGGATTCTAGACTCCCGATTCTTTAGAATCGGGCTGCCATCTAGTATGTGATAAAAGAAGGGATATGAGATGGTTTACTGTATGTAAACCATGTCTCATATCCTGTCAGGCTTGTGAAGGAGATAGGTAAAGCCGGCAATTGAATTACCGGCTTTTCTGCCATCTAGCGCTGAATATATATATTCAGCTTCGTCCTGTTGCGAAAAGCGCGTCGGGTGTGGTGGGTCCCTGACTCCTGGTTTGTATTTGGTAAGCACTTGCTAATTATCTATTACATACGGACTTTGCTTATGTATCTTGTTTAGTACGGCGGGCAGCCGCATCAGGTGTATGCCATCTATACTCTTACACTATTTATTGATTGTAATTATCATATGTATGCACTTTATATTTATATTTATGGCTTGCCTGAAGGCTGCTGCCTGCGTTGTTGTTATATATTCCTCTCTCTATGTATATATTGTTACAGATTAATATAGCTGAGTGATTGCATATATGGTCCATTCTTGTCTGTAGCCATACCCACCAGGTTTTTCTCCTGTACTTTACCTCTACTTTTATGTTCGTGGTTTTATTGGTAGTTTATGTAACATTAATAAAGTTGTTGTATTATCACCAACATTGTGGGCAGTGTTTTTGGTGGATATTTGTGATTTGCCTTACGTTGGTATATACCATTAGGTTCACTCATTGGTGTTTATAATACACTGACAAACGCAGCATGCTGCGATTTTCTACGCCCGTAACATACCGTATATTACGGATGCGTAATATATGGCAGATAGGAGCTGCCCCATAGAGAATCATTGGGCCGTGTGCAATGCATATTTTCTGCGCTCATACGTCCGTAAAACTCGCTAGTGTGAGAGGCGCTCCATAAATGAAACAAGATGTGTCTCCTTATGTGTCACACCCCACATGGCCAGCTAGGGTAGTTAAATCTTACAATGACATTTCCTAGTGAATGCATTAGTATTAGTTGAAAGCAATGTTAGGCTAGGTTCACATTGCGTTAATGGGTTAACGCTAGCGGACTCCGTTACATGGCGAAATTGGCGCAATTAATGCCATGCAACGGATCCGTTAGCGCACCCATTGACGACAGTGTGCTAACGGATCTCTAGCGCATGCCATTTTCGGCACGCGCTAGCGATGTCCCGTTAGTTTAGAACGGACTGCGGACGCTGCTTGCAGCATCCGAGGTCCGTCCCTCGCTAGCGCAGATCGGGTGTCTGCGCTAGCGGGATCGCCAAACGCGATCCCTATTGGGACATTGCGTTAGCACAGTCCGTAGCGGTATGCGCTAAACGTTGAAAAACACATCAAAAACGCTGCTTGTGAACATAGCCCAAGTGGTGGAGGAACATTTTCGTCTGGGGATAATTATTTTGCCTTATATACAAGTCATTACCCTGGAAAGGATGTACCTTTTAACATATTTCCCAGCAAAATCTATTTTGGTTTCGTTTTTGTATGTTTTTTTGGTGTAAAAATGGCGTGAAACTCTGACATTGCTTACTGCTGTGACCTAGGACCTGGGCGATCCCCATGATGTTCCCATGTCATTTGAGCAGTGTTTCCATAATTTTCAGATGTTTTTAGATCTTAAAAGGACCCCCGGGGGATCGCGGTAAAAATACTCAGGTTTCCCATAGACTTATATTGGGCTCGTTGCTTGGGTTGAGTAGCCGAGTATTCCAATTTTCTCGACCCGAGCAACGAGCACTCGAGCATTTTAGTGCTCGCTCATCACTAGTTATGAACTTAATAGCCTATTCATAGGATGAGCTATTGCATGGGAAAATGTAATATTAGGGCAATAAATTTATACAGATGGCAGTTAATTTTTAATAGTCTATACAAAAATACAAAGAGGGATACAAAGAATGGAGTCTATTTAGACTTAGAATAATCTTTATTGATTCAACATGATAAAAAAAAAAATCTTAAACTACAGCAAACTTCAAGAAGGAAAAATGATCCTATTTATACAATTATTTGTAATATAATAAATCTACCGTAAGTATATTTCACAAAAGGCAATCACACCATAAACGTTCAGTTATAATTTGAGGAACCAAACGTAATCCTAAAACTAAATGAAAGTAGTTTGAAAACTGTCTTATATCGATTGAGATATTGCTGTACTTTATATTTAGGCTTGTGGCTCGGAGTAGAATGGGACAACCCTTTAAGAGGAAAACATGATGGCTCACACGAAGGAACAAGATACTTTACATGCAGGTAATTGGAAAGATAAATTATTACTTTTTGGGGTTCTCCTTTTTTTTCTGTGCTTCTTACTATGTTCTTTACAGTTTTTCAGCTATTTATATTCACGTATTTCTTATAGTTTAATTACTAGTGTTGTTTAACCCTTCTGCAGGAAATTTGGCTGATGTTGGTTTTCACTGGGTAGACAATTGCAATTTTACTTCTCATAAGTTTAGAGCTCATTAGTTTAGAAAACAGCTTATATTTCTCACCTATATGAATATTAATATTTAAAGGGCCACTGTCACCCCCTCCAGCCGTTATAAACTAAAAGAGCCACCTTGTGCAGCAGTAATGCTGCATTCTAACAAGGTGGCTCTTTTAGTTTTGTGTTCAGGTATTACTAAAATAAAGCGCTTTGAAACTTTGCAAAAATACCTATCTTTGTCCACGGAGGCGGGCCCTCAATCCCCAGCTTGAACGGTACTCTGCCGTCACTCACATCTTCAGGGGCTTTCGGCGCCGCCCCCTCCGCACTGTTTTCTCTTAAAATCCGGCGCCTGCACTGTGTAAATCTTTGTGGGGCAGGCACAGTAAGCTCTGGCGGTCTGACGTCTGTTGTGAATTCTGTTGTCGAACTCCCTCCTGTGGTCGTGAATGGTACTTCGGCGAGTTCTGTCTATGGGCTCCCTCTGGTGGCTGTGAGTGAAGCTGCTGCTTCTAAGGTTCCTTACACAGGTGACGTGGTTTATCCTTTGGTTGACTGCTCTATTTAACTCCTCTCAGATCGTTACTCCATGCCAGCTGTCAATGTTTTTGCATTGGTTCAGTTCGCTCCTGGATCTCTCTGGTTACCTGCCTTCTCCTGCAGAAGCTAAGTTCCTGATAGTCATTATTTGTTCACTGTTTTCTTGTCCAGCTGGTTTTCATGATTTTGTCTTGCTAGCTGGTAGCTCTGGGATGCAGAGTGGCCCCTCCGCACCGTGAGTCGGTGCGGAGGTCTTTTTTGCACACTTTTGTAGGTTTTTGTGCTGATCGCAAAGTTACCTTTCCTATCCTCTGTCTATTTAGTAAGTCTGGCCTCCCTTTGCTGAAACCTGTTTCATTTCGCGTTTGTGACTTTCATCTTTACTCACAATCAATATATGTGGGGGGCTTCCTTTACCTTTGGGGAATTTCTCTGAGGCAAGGTAGGCTTTATTTTCTATCTCTAGGGCTAGATAGTTCTTAGGCTGTGACGAGGCACCTAGGTCTGGTCAGGAGCGCTCCACGGCTATTTCTAGTGTGTGTCATAGGATTAGGGCTTGCGGTCAGCAGAGCTCCCACATCCCAGAGCTCGTCCTGTATGAGGTTTAACTATCAGGTCATTCCGGGTGCTCCTAACCACCAGGTCATAACAGTACAGCTGGCCCAAAGTATTAATGCATCTCAATAGAGGGATAAGAGAACTTCTGAGACCATTTTTTTTCTTTGCACTGTGTTGTCTTTCTTTTCCCCTAGACCTTTGGGTGGTTCAGGACACAGGTGTAGATATGGACATTCAAGGTCTGTCCTCTTGTATGGATCATCTCTCTGCAAGGGTACAAAACATTCAAGATTTTGTGGTTCAGAATCCTATGTTAGAGCCTAAAATTCCTATTCCTGACTTATTTTTTGGGGATAGATCTAGGTTCTTGAATTTCAAAAATAATTGTAAACTGTTTCTAGCTTTGAAACCCCGCTCCTCTGGTGACCCCGTTCAACAGGTAAAAATCATTATTTCTTTGTTGTGTGGTGACCCTCAAGACTGGGCATTTTCCCTTGCGCCAGGAGATCCGGCATTGCGTGATGTTGATGCGTTTTTTCTGGCGCTTGGATTGCTTTATGATGAACCAAATTCAGTGGATCAGGCAGAGAAAATCTTGCTGGCTTTGTGTCAGGGTCAGGATGAAGCGGAGGTGTACTGTCAGAAGTTCAGAAAGTGGTCTGTGCTTACTCAGTGGAATGAATGTGCCCTGGCGGCAATTTTCAGAAAGGGTCTTTCTGAAGCCCTTAAGGATGCCATGGTGGGATTTCCCACGCCTGCTGGTCTGAATGAGTCTGTCTTTGGCCATTCAGATCGATCGGCGCATGCGTGAGCGCAAAGCTGTGCACCATCTGGCGGTATTCTCTGAGCATAGGCCTGAGCCTATGCAGTGTGATAGGACTTTGACCAGAACTGAACGGCAAGAACACAGACGTCGGAATGGGCTGTGTTTTTACTGTGGTGAATCCACTCATGCTATCTCCGATTGTCCTAAGCGCACTAAGCGGTTCGCTAGGTCTGCCACCATTGGTACGGTACAGTCTAAATTTCTTTTGTCCGTTACTCTGATTTGCTCTCTGTCGTCCTATTCTGTAATGCCATTGGTGGATTCAGGCGCTGCCCTGAATTTGATGGATTTGGAGTTTGCAAGGCGCTGTGGTTTTTTCTTGGAGCCCTTGCAGTATCCTATTCCATTGAGCGGAATTGATGCTACGCCTTTGGCCAAGAATAAGCCTCAGTACTGGACTCAATTGACCATGTGCATGGCTCCTGCACATCAGGAGGATATTCGCTTTTTGGTGTTGCATAATCTGCATGATGTGGTCGTTTTGGGGTTGCCATGGCTACAGGTCCATAATCCAGTGTTGGATTGGAAATCTATGTCTGTGTCCAGCTGGGGTTGTCAGGGGGTACATGGTGATGTTCCATTGCTCTCAATTTCACCTTCCACTCCTTCTGAAGTCCCTGAGTTTTTATCAGATTACCGGGATGTATTTGAAGAGCCCAAATCTGGTGCCCTACCTCCTCATAGGGATTGCGACTGTGCTATTAATTTGATTCCTGGTAGTAAGTTTCCTAAGGGCCGTCTGTTTAATTTATCTGTGCCAGAGCACGCCGCTATGCGGAGTTATATAAAGTAATCCTTGGACGAATATGACCCTTCTCCATCGTCGTCACCATTGGGAGCAGGGTTCTTTTTTGTGGCCAAGAAGGATGGTTCTTTGAGATCTTATATTGATTACCGCCTTCTTAATAAGATCACAGTCAAATATCAGTATCCTTTGCCGCTGCTGTCTGATTTGTTTGCTCGGATTAAGGAGGCTAGCTGGTTCACCAAGATAGATCTTTGTGGTGCATATAATCTTGTGCGAATTAAACAGGGTGATGAATGGAAGACGGCATTCAATACGCCCGAGGGCCATTTTGAGTACCTGGTTATGCCATTCGGGCTTTCTAATGCTCCATCAGTATTTCAGTCCTTTATGCATGACATCTTCCGAGAGTACCTGGATAGATTCATGATTGTATATTTGGATGACATTTTGGTCTTTTCGGACGATTGGGAATCTCATGTGAAGCAGGTCAGAATGGTGTTCCAGGTCCTTCGTGCGAATTCCTTGTTTGTGAAGGGGTCAAAGTGTCTCTTTGGAGTTCAGAAGGTTTCATTTTTGGGTTTCATTTTTTCCCCTTCTACTATCGAGATGGACCCTGTTAAAGTTCAGGCCATTTACGATTAGACTCAGCCGACATCTGTGAAGAGCTTGCAGAAGTTCCTGGGCTTTGCTAATTTTTATCGTCGCTTCATCGCTAACTTTTCCAGTGTTGCTAAGCCGTTGACTGATTTGACCAAGAAAGGTGCTGATGTGGTCAATTGGTCCTCTGCGGCTGTAGAGGCTTTTCAGGAGTTGAAGCGTCGTTTTGCTTCTGCACCTGTGTTGTGCCAGCCAGATGTTTCGCTCCCTTTTCAGGTGGAGGTTGATGCTTCTGAAATTGGAGCAGGGGCTGTTTTGTCGCAAAGAAGTTCTGATGGCTCGGTGATGAAACCCTGTGCCTTCTTTTCTAGAAAATTCTCGCCTGCTGAGCGCAATTATGATGTGGGCAATCGGGAGTTGTTGGCCATGAAGTGGGCATTCGAGGAGTGGCGACATTGGCTTGAAGGAGCTAAACATCGCGTGGTGGTCTTGACGGATCACAAGAATTTGACTTATCTCGAGTCTGTTAAACGGTTGAATCCTAGACAGGCTCAATGGTCTCTCTTTTTCTCCCGTTTTGATTTTGTGGCTTCATACCTTCCAGGATCTAAAAATGTGAAGGCTGACGCCCTGTCAAGGAGTTTTGTGCCTGACTCTCCGGGTGTTCCGGAGCCGGCGGGTATTCTTAAAGAAGGGGTAATTTTGTCTGCCATTTCCACTGATTTGCGGCGTGTGCTGCAAAAGTTTCAGGCTGATAGACCTGACCGTTGTCCTACGGAGAAACTGTTTGTCCCTGATAGATGGACTAGTAGAGTTATCTCGGAGATTCATTGTTCAGTATTGGCTGGTCATCCTGGAATCTTTGGTACCAGAGATTTGGTGGCTAGATCCTTTTGGTGGCCTTCTTTGTCACGGGATGTGTGTTCTTTTGTGCAGTCCTGTGGGATTTGTGCTCGGGCTAAGCCCTGCTGTTCTCGTGCCAGTGGGTTGCTTTTGCCCTTGCCGATCCCGAAGAGGCCCTGGACGCATATTTCCATGGATTTTATTTCTGATCTCCCTGTTTCTCAAAAGATGTCGGTCATTTGGGTGGTTTGTGATCGCTTCTCTAAGATGGTCCATTTGGTACCCTTATCTAAACTGCCTTCCTCCTCTGATGGTGCCATTGTTTTTCCAGCATGTGGTTCGTTTGCATGGCATTCCAGAGAACATCGTCTCGGACAGAGGTTCCCAGTTTGTTTCGAGGTTTTGGCGGTCCTTTTGCGCTAAGATGGGCATTGATTTGTCTTTTTCTTCGGCTTTCCATCCTCCGACTAATGGCCAAACCGAACGAACTAATCAGACTTTGGAGACATATCTGAGATGCTTTGTTTCTGCTGATCAGGATGATTGGGTGTCTTTCTTGCCTTTGGCTGAGTTTGCCCTTAATAATCGGGCCAGCTCGGCTACTTTAGTTTCTCCTTTTTTCTGTAATTCTGGTTTCTATCCTCGTTTCTCTTCAGGGCAGGTTGAGCCTTCGGACTGTCCTGGTGTGGATGCGGTGGTGGACAGGTTGCAGCAGATTTGGACTCATGTGGTGGATAATTTGACATTGTCCCAGGAGAAGGCTCAACGTTTCGCTAACCGCCGGCGTTGTGTTGGTCCCCAACTTCGTGTTGGGGATTTGGTTTGGTTGTCATCTCGTCACGTTCCTATGAAGGTTTCCTTTCCTAAGTTTAAGCCTCGTTTCATTGGACCATATAAGTTTTCTGACGTTCTTAATCCTGTGTCATTTCGTTTGGATCTTCCAGCTTCTTTTGCCATCCATAATGTGTTCCATAGGTCGTTGTTGCAGAGATACGTGGCGCCTATGGTTCCCTCCGTTGATCCTCCTGCCCCGGTGTTGGTCGAGGGGGAGTTGGAGTATGTGGTGGAGAAGATTTTGGATTCTCGTGTTTCGAGACGGAAACTCCAGTACCTGGTCAAGTGGAAGGGTTATGGTCAGGAAGATAATTCCTGGGTTTTTGCCTCTGATGTTCATGCTGCCGATCTTGTTCGTGCCTTTCATTTGGCTCATCCTGATCGGCCTGGGGGCTCTGGTGAGGGTTCGGTGACCCCTCCTCAAGGGGGGGGGGGTACTGTTGTGAATTCTGTTGTCGAACTCCCTCCTGTGGTCGTGAATGGTACTTCGGCGAGTTCTGTCTATGGGCTCCCTCTGGTGGCTGTGAGTGAAGCTGCTGCTTCTGAGGTTCCTTACACAGGTGACGTGGTTTATCCTTTGGTTGACTGCTCTATTTAACTCCTCTCAGATCGTTACTCCATGCCAGCTGTCAATGTTTTTGCATTGGTTCAGTTCGCTCCTGGATCTCTTTGGTTACCTGCCCTCTCCTGCAGAAGCTAAGTTCCTGATGGTCATTATTTGTTCACGGTTTTCTTGTCCAGCTGGTTTTCATGATTTTGTCTTGCTAGCTGGTAGCTCTGGGATGCAGAGTGGCCCCTCCGCACCGTGAGTCGGTGCGGAGGTCTTTTTTGCACACTCTGTGTGGTCTTTTGTAGGTTTTTGTGCTGATCGCAAAGTTACCTTTCCTATCCTCTGTCTATTTAGTAAGTCTGGCCTCCCTTTGCTGAAACCTGTTTCATTTCTGCGTTTGTGACTTTCATCTTTACTCACAGTCAATATACAGTGGGGCAAAAAAGTATTTAGTCAGTCAGCAATAGTGCAAGTTCCACCACTTAAAAAGATGAGAGGTGTCTGTAATTTACATCATAGGTAGACCTCAACTATGGGAGACAAACTGAGAAAAAAAATCCAGAAAATCACATTGTCTGTTTTTTTAACAATTTATTTGCATATTATGGTGGAAAATAAGTATTTGGTCAGAAACAAACAATCAAGATTTCTGGCTCTCACAGACCTGTAACTTCTTCTTTAAGAGTCTCCTCTTTCCTCCACTCATTACCTGTAGTAATGGCACCTGTTTAAACTTGTTATCAGTATAAAAAGACACCTGTGCACACCCTCAAACAGTCTGACTCCAAACTCCACTATGGTGAAGACCAAAGAGCTGTCAAAGGACACCAGAAACAAAATTGTAGTCCTGCACCAGTCTGGGAAGACTGAATCTGCAGTAGCCAACCAGCTTGGAGTTAAGAAATCAACAGTGGGAGCAATAATTAGAAAATGGAAGACATACAAGACCACTGATAATCTCCCTCGATCTGGGGCTCCACACAAAATCCCACCCCGTGGGGTCAGAATGATCACAAGAACGGTGAGCAAAAATCCCAGAACCACGCGGGGGGACCTAGTGAATGAACTGCAGAGAGCTGGGACCAATGTAACAAGGCCTACCATAAGTAACACACTACGCCACCATGGACTCAGATCCTACAGTGCTAGACGTGTCCCACTGCTTAAGCCAGTACATGTCCGGGCCTGTCTGAAGTTTGCTAGAGAGCATTTGGATGATCCAGAGGAGCTTTGGGAGAATGTCCTATGGTCTGATGAAACCAAACTGGAACTGTTTGGTAGAAACACCACTTGTCGTGTTTGGAGGAAAAAGAATACTGAGTTACATCCATCAAACACCATACCTACTGTAAAGCATGGTGGTGGAAACATCATGCTTTGGGGCTGTTTCTCTGCAAAGGGGTCAGGATGACTGATCCGGGTACATGAAAGAATGAATGGGGCCATGTATCGTGAGATTTTGAGTGCAAACCTCCTTCCATCAGCAAGGGCATTGAAGATGAAATGTGGCTGGGTCTTTCAACATGACAATGATCCAAAGCACACCGCCAGGGCAATGAAGGAGTGGCTTCGTAAGAAGCATTTCAAGGTCCTGGAGTGGCCTAGCCAGTCTCCAGATCTCAACCCTATAGAAAACCTTTGGAGGGAGTTGAAAGTCCGTGTTGCCAAGCGAAAAGCCAAAAACATCACTGCTCTAGAGGAGATCTGCATGGAGGAATGGGCCAACATACCAACAACAGTGTGTGGCAACCTTGTGAAGACTTACAGAAAACGTTTGACCTCTGTCATTGCCAACAAAGGATATATTACAAAGTATTGAGATGAAATTTTGTTTCTGACCAAATACTTATTTTCCACCATAATATGCAAATAAATTGGTAAAAAAACAGACAATGTGATTTTCTGGATTTTTTTTTCTCAGTTTGTCTCCCATAGTTGAGGTCTACCTATGATGTAAATTACAGACGCCTCTCATCTTTTTAAGTGGTGGAACTTGCACTATTGCTGACTGACTAAATACTTTTTTGCCCCACTGTATGTGGGGGGCTTCCTTTACCTTTGGGGAATTTCTCTGAGGCAAGGTAGGCTTTATTTTCTATCTCTAGGGCTAGATAGTTCTTAGGCTGTGACGAGGCGCCTAGGTCTGGTCAGGAGCGCTCCACGGCTATTTCTAGTGTGTGTCATAGGATTAGGGCTTGCGGTCAGCAGAGCTCCCACATCCCAGAGCTCGTCCTGTATGAGGTTTAACTATCAGGTCATTCCGGGTGCTCCTAACCACCAGGTCATAACAGACGTCCCAGCCAGGCTTGGAGACTGCGCCTGTGCTGGCAGTGCGGCCACCCACCTCGGTAATCCCTGCCCTGCACTGTGTTATGCATTATGCATAGTGCGGGGCTAGGATTCCTGGGCATGTGCACTGCGTGTGTCAGACTGTCACCCATGTCCCCCGCCTTACAGCCTCTGTCTATTCGGCTGATCGTCCCGGTGATTGCTATGAGGAGGAGGAGGCACGATCAGCTGAATAGACAGAGGCTGTAAGGCGGGGGACCTGGGTGACAGTCTGACACACGCGGTGCGCATGCCCAGGAATCCTAGCCCCGCACTGTGCATAATGCATAACACAGTGCGGGGCAGGGATTCCCGAGGTGGGTGGCCGCACTGCCAGCACAGGCGCAGTCTCCAAGCCTGGCTTGGGACGTTAGACCGCCAGAGCTTACTGCGCCTGCCCCACAAAGATTTACACAGCGCACGTGCCGGATTTGAAGAGAAAACAGCGCGGAGGGGGCGACGCCGAAAGCCCCTGAAGATGTGAGTGACGGCAGAGTACCGTTCAAGCTGGGGATTGAGGACCCGCCTCCGTGGACAAAGACAGGTATTTTTGCAAAGTTTCAAAGCACTTTATTTTAGTAATACCTGAACACAAAACTAAAAGAGCCACCTTGTTAGAATGCAGCATTACTGCTGCACAAGGTGGCTCTTTTAGTTTATAACGGCTGGAGGGGGTGACAGTGTCCCTTTAAGTACAATATCCGCTTTATACTTCTACCTTCCTTGCAATGAAATATTCATCGCATTCAAGTATGCTTGTGGTCAAAGAGAGCATTTCTCAAGCGTTTTCTCTGGGGTTGTGTAGTCATCCTCTCTATGAAGCTGGCCAGTCACTGTTTGGGAGCATTTGATCTTGGATAAACGGTGTGATTTCCCAGTTTAGTTCTTCCCCTGTGATGCTGCCCAGTCAGTGCTCTGCAGCTTCTGAACCTGGTTGAACAGAATGATCACGATGTTCAGCTAGGTACAGATGCTGTGGAGCATTAACTACGAACCATCGTAGAAGGGAAGATCATGCCGTTCAAATAGGTTTACATGCTGCCGAGTGATGATTGGGCATCATCTTAGATAGCGGCGTAATGGTCGCAGAGGGTATGACTGGTCCCATGATGGAGAGGAGGCCCGTAGACATCAGCACATAGATGTGTTTCCTGAGATGCTCATATAGCTAAAATGCCACCGAAATACTCGGAGAAAACCCGAGCAACGACTATACTCGCTCATCACTAGATGGCACCACTTCCCTTCCCTGTCTCACATCCATTGTTAGCCACATCACATTGTTATCAGACCGTTCTTCCATAGATGCCTGCTGTCTTTCCGGTTTACTTTGCTGCCGGCTTCTCCACAGTTGCCGTCTGTCCTTTGCTCACCTGGCCTCAGTACACACACTCTCAGCAGAGCTCCAGGGCAGAGTAGGCTGTTTGTTGGCCAGGAACCACCTCTTGCAGTGAACCAGCAACTCTTGCTATCTCTTTGCTTGCACCAGCTACCTCTTTTCTTTCTTAACTCTTTGCCTTCTCTGTATTTCATAATGTTTGAGCTTAAAGATCATCACCCTGGTTACCCTTTACACCTGCACCTGATGCAAGCGCAAATTTTCTTTGGGCCAATTCGTAGCAGGCTGTGGAGTCTGTGTCTATTTTTTTGGAGTCGGTATAAAATGGACCTACTCTGACTCCTAAAATATGTAATAAATTTAGTACATTATTTTAATGAATTATGTGCTGAATATTTTTTCATAAGAATTGAGGAAAGTTATGAAATTTCCTATAAATATCTGTTCTATTCCTGATCTAAGTATCTCTGCTTTCAGTTGAGATGAATCTGTGCTGCACTTTATGTACTTGCTCAGTAGTAAAGCTCCTCTTCTACAGATCAGAGCAAAAGGCATTGGTAATATGGATGCCTGCAGCCCTGCACTCATCTCAAGAACTGCTAGTGTGAACAGAAAACAGAATTAAGGCAAGTACGTCTTAAAGCATATTTAACCCCTTACTGACATCGGACAGGATAGTACATCCATCCTCTATGGTTGTTGATGCCAGATTGCTTTGAGCGCCACCCTGTGGTCGGCGCTCATACCAATGCAGTATTTCTGCTACACAGAGGCGATCTGAGCATCGCCTCTATGTAGCAGAGCCGATCGAGCTATGGCAGCTTCTGGCCTCCCATGGAGGCTATTCAAGCATGCCAAAAGTTAAATAAAAATGATTTTAAAATTCTTGGAAAAAAATAAACATAAAAGTTTACATTGTCCCCCTTTCGCCCCATTCAAAATAAATCAATAAAAAAATTCAAACCTACACATATTTGGTATCACCGCTTTCAGAATCGCCCGATCAATAAAAAAAAGGATTAACCTGATCGCTAAACGGTGTAGCGAGAAAATTAGAACACCAGAATTACGTTTTTTGGTCACCTCAACATTGCATTAAAATTCAGCGATTCAGCGAACGGGCGATCAAAAGAACGTATCTGCACAAAAAGTGATATAATTAAAAACATCAACTTGGCGCGCAAAAAATAAACCCTGACCCAACCCGAGATCACAAAAATGGAGACGCTACAGGTATCGGAAAAATGCGCATTTTTTTTTTTTTTTTTTTAAATGTTGGAATTTTTTCCCCACCTTTTTAGATAAAAAAGAACTTAGACATGTTTGGTTTCTGTGAACTCGTAATGACCTGGAGAATCATAATGGTAGGTCAGTTTTGCATTTAGTGAACCTAGCAAAAAAGCCAAACAAAAAACAAGTGTGGGATTGCACTTTTTTTTTTTTTTAAATTTCACCGCGCTAGGAATTTTTTTCCCGTTTTCGTGTACATGATATTAACTAAATCTAATGGTGTTGTCGTTCAACAGTACAACTTGACCCGCAAAAAATTAGCCCTCACATGGCCATATTGACGTTATGGCTCTGCAAAGAAGGGTAGCGAAAAACGCAAAACCGAAAAAAGCTTCGGGGTGAAGGGGTTAAACTTTCAATAAACTGTGCATAAATCAATAGTCCAGTGTATGTTTGCTCTGTGTTCTTCAAGTTACTTGCTCCTTCCCCACTTCATAGACTGTGAAGCCTCATGATGTGAAACACTTACTGACCTGTAGCCTGAGAAACGCCCGAGACTGAAAGTTCAGAGTAAAGGTATCTAATAACATATATTACAATTTTTGTCATTATCTGTACTATTGATTTATGCAAAGTTTTTTATTTCTATGCAAAATTATACATTATTCCCTATTCTTGCTGGAATTACAATACACCCAATATACCTTAATTTTTCATAGGACAAAGTATTTTGAGAGCGCCTATTATTATTATATGAATTATTTGACTTCAAAATGACTAGGAAGTTTCCTATAAATTCAGCTGTATTTGAGCATTTCACATTAACTCAAGATAAAAAAAAAATACTTTGTGCGTCAGTGTAGGACAGGTGAAAACAAATGCTGTGAGCCCCAAATCAGTGCATACTCAGGCAGTGACAAAAATGTTCCTACGAGAGCTTCCAATCTAAAAATACATTTACAACTAGAAGTTTTCAAAGCTGTGACTGAGAAAGATCAGTGACACCAAGAAACCAGTGCGCAGCACTTCCCATTGTGCGAAGGAGGAGGAAAGAGCATCTCAAACATCAGTTACAAGATATTTTGTACGTTACAAAGTTACTGTAACAATGACAGCATATATGTTTAAAAGATAGCCTGTTGTGAAAAATGGTGTACCATAATCACTATTTACACGACCAGCTCTTACAGCTCTTAATTGAGAAATGGCGTGCAAACTTGGTGTTTCTCTGGAAAGAGAAAGTATTAGAAAATTACTGTGATAATGTATAATATGATTCTTAGTTGTCCCTGCTAGCACATCATTGTGGGCTCTGACCCCCCCCCCCTTCTCTCTGTGTTTATGCTGGCAGAGATGTGTGTACGTGGATCCCAAATCCCTCATGGCCCCTCGCAAGAATTTTTATTGCGCTTGTAGCTGCACAAATCTCCCTCCAGCTGAAACTGGTCTGATATCCCTCTGAAGACATGAGGTTCTTTGTTCTATTATAGTAAGATATTGGGCCACCGATTTGGGCTAGAAAAATAAGGAGTATATATTGCTAACTTCCATCGGTAGATCTGTCAGCCACTATAACCACTAGGAGCTAAACTTTGCACAGCACTGTGTCAAATCAGCGATCTAACAGGCAGTGCTCCAGGCTTACAGGTGCCTGCTCTGAGCAGGCGCTTGTAAGCCACCTCCCTGCAGGACCCGGAAGCAGCCCAGTGGCCATTTTGGATCCGGGGCCTGCAGGGAGAAGGAGGTAGGAGACCCTCGGAGCAAAGCAATCACAACGCGTTGCTCCGAGGGTCTTGGGGAATCACGCAGGCCGCCCCCTCCCTGCACGATGCTTCCCTATGCCTTCGGAACGCTGCGATCATCTTTGATCGCAGCGTTCCAGGGGTTAATGTGCCAGGAGCGGCCCGGGACCGCTCCTGGCACAGAGTGCCGGATGTCAGCTGCAATAGTCAGCTGACACCCGGCCGCGATTGGCCGTGCTCCCCCGTGAGCGCGGCTGATCCCGCTGGACGTACTATTCCGTCCATGGGACGTAGGGCCCACCCCACATGGACGGAATAGTACGTCCAATGGTAGAAAGGGGTTAAAGATTAAGAATAATGGTCTATCAAGGACAATACTTAAGTCCTGCAGTACTCTGGGGTGTATCCCATCCGGGCCCGGGGATTTGTCAACTTTAGTGATTTTTAGACACCGCTGTACTTCCTGCTGGGTTAGGCAGGTGACATTCAATGGAGAATTTTTATCACTAATCAAGTGGTTCTTCATGAGATCTTCTTGTGTTGTGTTGAAAAAAAGTCATTTAGCATATTGGCTTTTTCCTCATCCTCATCCATCATTTCACCCAGACTATTTTTAAGGGGGCCAACAATATAATTTTTTTTAGTTTCCTACTATTTATGCAGTTAAAGAATATTTTGGGTTTATTTTAACTCTCTTTAGCAATTAGTCTCTCTATCTCGAGCTTTGCTGCCTTTATTTGCTTTTTACCAAAATTTAGTTTTCTGTATTTATTTAATGCCTCATCACTACCTACTTGCTTTAATTCTCTAAATGCTTTCTTTTTGTCACTTATTTCGCCCCTTACAGCTCTATTTAGCCATAGTGGTTTCCTCCTATTTCTAGTATGTGTATTCCCATAGGGTATACAGTACAGAGCAAAAGTTTGGCCACACCTTCTCATTTCAAGATTTTTCTCTATTTTTATGACTATGAAAATTGTACATTCACAGTGAAGGCATCAAAACTATGAATTAACACATGTGGAATTATATACTTAACAAAAAAGTGTGAAACAACTGAAAATATGTCTTATATTCTAGGTTATTCAAAGTAGCCACCTTTTGCTTTGATGACTGCTTTGCACACTCTTGGCATTCTCTTGATGAGCTTCAAGAGGTAGTCACCGGGAATGGTTTTCACTTCACAGGTGTGCCATGTCAGGTTTAATAAGTGGGATTTCTTGCCTTATAAATGGGGTTGGGACCATCAGAAGTCTGGTGGCTACACAGCTGATTGTCTTACTGAATAGACTGTAAGAATTTGTTTTATGGCAAGTAAAAAGCAGAAAACGAGTGGCCATCATTACATTAAGAAATGAAGGTCAGTCAGTCCGAAAAATTGGGTAAACTTTGAAAGTGTCCCCAAGTGCAGTGGCAAAAACCATCAAGTGCTACAAAGAAACTGGCTCACATGAGGACCGCCCCAGGAAGGAAGACCAAGAGTCACCTCTGCTTCTGAGGATAAGTTTATCCAAGTCACCAGCTTCAGAAATCACAGGTTAACAGCTCAGATTACAGACCAGGTTAGTGCCACACAGAGTTCTAGCAGCAGACACGTCTCTACAACAACTGTTAAGAGGAGCTTTGTGCAGCAGGCCTTCATGGTAAAATAGCTGCTAGGAAACCACTGCTCAGGACAGGCAACAAGCAGAAGAGACTTGTTTGGGCTAAAGAACACAAGGAATAGACATTAGACCAGTGGAAATCTGTGCTTTGGTCTGATGAGTCCAAATTTGAGATCTTTGGTTCCTACCACCGTGTCTTTGTGCGACGCAGAAAAGGTGAATGGATGGACTCTACACACCTGGTTCACACCGTGAAGCATGGAGGAGGAGGTGTGGGGGTGCTTTGCTGGTGACACGGTTGGGTATTTATTCAAAATTGAAGGCATACTGAACCAGCATGGCTACCACAGCATCTTGCAGTGGCATGCTATTCCATCCGGTTTGCGTTTAGTTGGACCATCATTTATTTTTCAACAGGACAATGACCCCAAACACACCTCCAGGCTGTGTAAGGGCTATTTGACCAAGAAGGAGAGTGATGGGGTGCTACGCCAGATGACCTGGCCTCCAGTTTCCAGACCTGAACCCAATCGAAATGGTTTGGGGTGAGCTGGACCGCAGAGTGAAGACAAAAGGGCCAACTAGTGCTAAGTATCTCTGGGAACTCCTTCAAGATTGTTGGAAGCTCATTCCCGGTGACTACCTCTTGAAGCTCAAGAGAATGCCAAGAGTTTGCAAAGCAGTCATCAAAGCAAAAGGTGGCTTATTTGAAGATCCTAGAATATAATACATAATTTCAGTTGTTTCACACTTTATTAACCCCTTCCCGACCTGTGACACAGCGTATGCGTCATGAAAGTCGGTGCCAATCCGACCTGTGACGCATATGCTGTGTCACAGAAAGATCGCGTCCCTGCAGATCGGGTGAAAGGGTTAACTCCCATTTCACCCGGCCTGCAGGGACAGGGGGAGTGGTAGTTTAGCCCAGGGGTGGTGGCTTCACCCCCCCGTGGCTACGATCGCTCTGATTGGCTGTTGAAAGTGAAACTGCCAATCAGAGCGATTTGTAATATTTCACCTAAAAAACTGGTGAAATATTACAATCCAGCCATGGCCGATGCTGCAATATCATCGGCCATGGCTGGAAACACTTATGTGCACCCACCCCACCCCACCCCACCGATCGCCCCCCCCCAGCCCCCCGATCTGTGGTCCGCTCCCCTTCGTCCTGTGCTCCGCTCCCCCGTCCTCCTGTCCGCTCCCCCCGTGCTCCAATCACACCCCCCGTGCTCCAATCAAACCCCCCCGCACTCCGATCCCCCCCGCACAGCGATCCCCCCCGTGCTCCGATCCACCACCCCATGCTCCAATCCCCCACCCCATGTTCCGATCCACCCCCCCGTGCTCCAATCCACCCCCCCGTGTTCCGATCCACCCCCCCATGCTCCGACGCCCCCCCCCCCCCCGTACCCTGATCTCCCCCCCTTATACTTACCTAGCCTCCCGGGGTCCGTCCCCCCCCCTTTGTCACCCCCATAGGTAGGGACAATAAAAAAAAAATAAAGAATTTTTTTTTTGTTCCACTAATGTTTTTTCCGCAGAGGATTTGATAAATCCGCAGTGCTAAACCGCTGTGGATTTATCGCAGATTTACCGCGGTTTTTCTGCGCATTTCACTGCGGTTTTACAGCTGCGATTTTCTATTGGAGCAGTTGTAAAACCGCTGCGGAATCCGCAGAAAGAAGTGACATGCTGCGGAATGTAAACCGCTGCGTTTCCGTGCAGTTTTTCTGCAGCATGTGTACAGCGATTTTTGTTTCCCATAGGTTTACATTGAACTGTAAACTCATGGAAACTGCTGCGGATCCGCAGCGTTTTCCGCAGCGTGTGCACATACCTTTAGAATTAGGCTATGTGCACACGGTGCGGATTTGGCTGCGGATCCGCAGCAGAGTTCCATCAGGTTTACAGTACCATGTAAACATATGGAAAACCAAATCCGCTGTGCCCATGGTGCGGAAAATACCACGCGGAAACGCTGCGTTGTATTTTCCGCAGCATGTAAATTCTTTGTGCGGATTCCGCAGCGTTTTACACCTGTTCCTCAATAGGAATCCGCAGGTGAAATCCGCACAAAAAACACTGGCAATCCGCGGTAAATCCGCAGGTAAAACGCAGTGCCTTTTACCCGCGGATTTTTCAAAAATGGTGCTGAAAAATCTCATACAAATCCGCAACGTTGGCACATAGCCTTAGGGTTAGGGTTGGAATTAGGTTTGTGGTCAGGGTTAGGGGTGTGTTGTGGTTAGGGGTGTGTTGGGGTTAGGGTTGTGATTAGGGTTATGGCTACAGTTGGGATAAGGGTTAGGGGTGTGTTGGAGTTAGAATTGAGGGGTCTCCACTGTTTAGGCACATCAGGGGGTCTCCAAACGCAACATGGCGCCACCATTGATTCCAGCCAATCTTGTATTCAAAAGGTCAAATGGTGCTCCCTCACTTCCGAGCCCCGACATGCGCCCAAACAGTGGTTTACCCCCACATATGGGCTACCAGCATACTCAGGACAAACTGCGCAACAATTATTGGGGTCCAATTTCTCCTGTTACCCTTGAGAAAATAAAAAATTGCTTGCTAAAACATCATTTTTGAGGAAAGAAAAATGATTTTTTATTTTCACGGCTCTCCGTTGTAAACGTCTGTGAAGCACTTGGGGGTTCAAAGTGCTCACCACATATCTAGATAAGTTCCTTGGGGGGTCTAGTTTCCAAAATGGGGTCACTTGGGGGGGGGTTTCTACTGTTTAGGCACACCAGGGGCTCTGCAAACGCAACAAGACGTCCGCAGACCATTCCATGAAAGTCTGCATTTCAAAAGTCACTACTTCCCTTCTGAGCCCCGACGTGTGCCCAAACAGTGGTTTACCCCCACACATGGGGTATCAGCGTACTCAGGAGAAACTGGACAACAACTTTTGGGGTCCAATTTCTCCTGTAACCCTTGGGAAAATAAAAAATTCTGGGCTAAAAAAATCATTTTTGAGAAAATAATTTTTTTTTTTATTTTCATGGCTCTGCGTTATATACTTCTGTGAAGCACTTGAGGGTTCAAAGTGCTCACCACACATCTAGTTTAGTTCCTTTGGGGGTCTAGTTTCCAAAATGGGGTCATTTGTGGGGGATCTCCAATGTTTAGGCACACAGGGGCTCTCCAAACGCGACATGGTGTCCGCTAATGATTGGAGCTAATTTTCCATTTAAAAAGCCAAATGGCGTGCCTTCCCTTCTGAGCCCTGCCGTGCGCCCAAACAGTGGTTTACCCCCACATATGGGGTATCTGCGTACTCAGGACAAACTGGACAACAACATTTGTGGTCCAATTTCTCCTATTACCATTGGCAAAATAGGAAATTCCAGGCTAAAAAATCATTTTTGAGAAAAGAAAAATTATTTTTGATTTTCATGGCTCTGCATTATAAACTTCTGTGAAGCACCTGGGGGTTTAAAGTGCTCAGTATGCATCTAGATAAGTTCCTTGGGGGGTCTAGTTTCCAAAATGGGGTCACTTGTGGGGGAGCTCCAATGTTTAGGCACACAGGGGCTCTCCAAACGCGACATGGTGTCCGCTAACAATTGGAGCTAATTTTTCATTCAAAAAGTCAAATGGCGCTCCTTCCCTTCCGAGCCTTACCATGTGCCCAAACAGTGGTTTACCCCCACATGTGAGGTATCGGTGTACTCAGGAGAAATTGCCCAACAAATTTTCGGATCCATTTTATCCTGTTGTCCATGTGAAAATGAAAAAATTGAGGCTAAAATAATTTTTTTGTGAAAAAAAAAAGTACTTTTTCATTTTTACGGATCAATTTGCGAAGCTCCTGGGGGTTTAAAGTGCTCAGTATGCATCTAGATAAGTTCCTTGGGGGGTCTAGTTTCCAAAATGGGGTCACTTGTGGGGGAGCTCCAATGTTTAGGCACACAGGGTCTCTCCAAACGTGACATGGTGTCCGCTAAAGAGTGCAGCCAATTTTTCATTCAAAAAGTCAAATGGCGCTCCTTCCCTTCCAAGCCCTGCCGTGCGCCCAAAACAGTGGTTTACCCCCCACATATGCGGTATCAGCGTACTCAGGACAAATTGGACAACAACTTTCGTTGTTCAGTTTCTCCTTTTACCATTGGGAAAATAAAAAAATTGTTGCTGAAAAATCATTTTTGTGACTAAAAAGTTAAATGTTCATTTTTTCCTTCCATGTTGCTTCTGCTGCTGTGAAGCACCTGAAGGGTTAATAAACTTCTTGAATGTGGTTTTGTGCACCTTGAGGGGTGCAGTTTTTAGAATGGTGTCACTTTTGGGTATTTTCAGCCATATAGACCCCTCAAACTGACTTCAAATGTGAGGTGGTCCCTAAAAAAAATGGTTTTGTAAATTTCGTTGTAAAAATGAGAAATCGCTGGTCAAATTTTAACCCTTATAACTTCCTAGCAAAAAAAATTTTTGTTTCCAAAATTGTGCTGATGTAAAGTAGACATGTGGGAAATGTTATTTATTAACTATTTTGTGTCACAAAACTCTCTGGTTTAACAGAATAAAAATTCAAAATGTGAAAATTGCGAAATTTTCAAAATTTTCGCCAAATTTCCGTTTTTATCACAAATAAACACAGAATTTATTGACCTAAATTTACCACTAACACGAAGCCCAATATGTCACGAAAAAACAATCCCAGAACCGCTAGGATCCATTGAAGCGTTCCTGAGTTATTACCTCATAAAGGGACACTGGTCAGAATTGCAAAAAACTGCAAGGTCTTTAAGGTCAAAATAGGCTGGGTCATGAAGGGGTTAAGTATATAATTCCACTTGTGTTGATTCATAGTTTTGATGCCTTCAGTGTGAATGTACAATTTTCATAGTCATGAAAATGCAGAAAAATCTTTAAATGAGGTGTGTCCAAACTTTTGGTCTGTACTGTATATTGTGCACAGGTTCTATTCAGGATGCTAATAAACATCTTACAATCTCTTTGTGTACTTTTATGTCTCAGGATATTGTCCCAGTTTATTGCACGAAGATCATCTCACCCGTTGGAAATTTGCCCTGCTGAAGTTTAGTGTCCTTGTAACCCCTCTACTACACATCTTATTAAAGGATACATGAAAACTTATTATTTTGTGATCACTATTACCCAAGTGACCCCCAACCCTTATATTTGATATGCGATCTGGTCTGTTGGTTAATATTAGGTCTAACAGTGCCCCACTTCTTGTTGGGTTCTGAACCAGTTGTGAAAGGTAATTGTGTCTCATAATTGTCAAAAAACTATTACCTTTGCTGGAACTACAGGTTTCTGTTCCCCAATTTATTTCAGGGAAGTTGAAGTCCCCTGTAATTATGACTTCTCCTTGAGTTGCTGCTTCATATACCGTATTTTCCGCTTTGTAAGACGCACTTTATTTCCCCCAAATTTGGGGGGGGGATATGGGGGTGTGTATTACAAAGCGGATATACCACTTACAGGCTGGGATGAGGGGGTGTCCGCCGCCGCTGTGGCCCGCCGCCCGCCACCGTCACCGCTGTCACCTCGCCCGCCACCGCTGCTGCCTCGGGTGATGCTGGAGGCTCCGGTGCTGCGGGGGGCTCTGGCAACATTTTGTGAAAGGCCAGAGCCCCCTGGCACTTCTTCCATGCGTTCCTGTATGACTGACTCCGGGAAAATGGCCGCCGGAATCTCGGGAGATGAGATTTCAGCGCTGAGATCTCATCTCTCGAGATTCCGGCGGCCATTTTCCCGGAGTCAGTCATACAGGAACGCATGGAAGAAGTGCCGGGGGGCTCTGATCTTTCACAAAATGTCACCAGAGCCCCCCGCAGCACCGGAGACAGCCCTGCAGCACCGGAGCCCCCCTGCAGACCCCCTCATCCCAGCTTGCAGCACAGGAGCCCCCTGCAGACCCCCTCATCCCAGCCTGCAGCACAGGAGCCTCCTGCAGCACCGGAGCCCCCCTGCAGACTCCGTCATCCCAGCCTGCAGCACAGGAGCCCCCTGCAGCACAGAAGCTCCCCTGCAGACCCCCTCATCCCAGCCTGCAGCAATGCTCCACTCCTGCCTCCAGCAACGACCCTGGGACCCTGATCCACCGCAGCCACAACCCCTGGTAAGTAATAAGACGCATGGATTATAAGACGCCCCACCAATTTATTAAAAAAAGTTTTTTCCTATTTTTCTCCTCAAAATTTGGGGTGCGTCTTATAATCCGGAGCGTCTTACAAAGCGAAAAATACGGTATTTGCTTTTCGAGGATATTCTTCATTGCTTCCATTATTTTTGGAGACTTATAAGAAATGCCTATCAATAATTTCTTATTTTTCCCCTTCCCCTTATCTCCACCCACAAGGACTCTACATTTTTATTAGATTCGCATATATTATCGCTCAGGATGGGTTTTAAGGATGACTTTACATATAAACTCCACCCCCCTTATCTGTATAGTCATTTCTGAACACACTATATCCCTGTAAGTTAACAGCCCAGTCATGGCTCTCATCTAGTCATGTCTCCGATATCCCCACCATGTCATAATTATGTTCCAACAAAATAAATTCTAAATCCTCCATTTTGTTGGTGAGGCTTCTGGCATTCGTATACATACATTTTATGTATCTCTCTGTACCTCTATTCTTTCTTAAAATATTAACTGTTCTATCCCCACCCCCCATGCCACCCCCAATTTCTTTATTTTTATTCCAAAGAACAACATTTTGGCAAAAAAAAATTAACCCTGGCGTGCAGATATACTTCTTAGGGTACAATGGCTAAAAAACCCAGTTAACCTAAAAAGAATGCATGGTCGCTCCGCATGTCTGGGTTTGCTTAACCCCTTTACCCCCAAGGGTGGTTTGCACGTCAATGACCAGGCCAATTTTTACAATTCTGACCACTGTCCCTTTATGAGGTTATAACTCCGAAACGCTTCAACGGATCTTAGCGATTTTGAGATTGTTTTCTTGTAACATATTGTACTTCATGATAGTGCTAAAATTTCTTCAATATAACTTGCGTTTATTTGTGAAAAAAACGGAAATTTGGCGAAAATTTTGAAAATTTCACAATTTTCCAACTTTGAATTTTTATTCTGTTAAACCAGAGAGTTATGTGACACAATATAGTTAATAAATAACATTTCCCACATGTCTACTTTACATCAGCACAATTTTTGAAACAAACTTTTTTTTTTCAAGGAAGTTATAGGGGTTAAAATTTGACCAGCAATTTCTCATTTTTACAACAAAATTTACAAAACCATTTTTTTTAGGGACCACCTCACATTTGAAGTCATTTTGAGGGGTCTATATGACAGAAAATACCCAAAAGCGACACCATTCTAAAAACTGCACCCCTCAAGGTGCTCAAAACCACATTCAAGAAGTTTATTAACCCTTCAGGTGATTCACAGCAGCAGAAGCAACATGGAAGGAAAAAATTAACATTTTACTTTTTAGTCACAAAAATGATCTTTCAGCAATAATCTTTTTAATTTCCCAAGGGTAAAAAGAGAAAATGGACCTCAAAAGTTGTTGTCCAATTTATGCTGAGTACGCTGATACCCCACATGTGAGGGGGAACCACTTTTTGGGCGCATGGCAGGGCTCAGAAGGAAAGGAGCGCCGTTTGACTTTTTCAAGCTAAATTTGGCTGGAATTGAGATCGGACGCCATGTTGCGTTTGGCAAGCCCTTGATGTGCCTAAACAGTGGAAACCCCCCACAAGTGACCCCATTTTGGAAACTAGACCCCCTAAGGAACTTATATAGATGTGTCATGAGCACTTTTATCCCCCAAGTGCTTCACGAAAGTTTATAACGCCCGGGCGTGAAAAAAAAATTCCTATTTTTTCCACAAACATGATCGTTTAGTCCCCAATTTTTTATTTTCTCAAGGGTAAAAGGAGAAATTAGACCCCAAAAGTTGTGGTCCAATTTGTCCTGAGTACGCTGATACCCCATATGTGGGGGGGAACCACTGTTTGGGCGCATGGCAGAGCTCAGAAGGAAAGGAGCGCCGTTTGACTTTTTCAAGCTAAATTTGGCTGGAATTGAGATCAGACGCCATGTCACGTTTGGCGAGCCCCTGATGTGCCTAAACAGTGGAAACCTCCCACAAGTGACCCCATTTTGGAAACTAGACCCTCTAAGGAACTTATCTAGTTGTGTGGTGAGAATTTTGAACCCCCACGTGCTTCACTAAAGTTTATAATGCCCAGGCGTGAAAATAAAAAATCCTATTTTTTCCTACAAAAATGATATTTTAGTCCCCAATTTTTAATTTTCCCAAGGGTACCAGGAGAAATTGGACCCCAAAAGTTGTTGTCCAATTTGTCCTGAGTACGCTGATACCCCATATGTGGGGAGGATCTACTGTTTGGGCACACGTTGGGGCTCGAAAGGGAAGTAGTGACGTTTTGGAATGCAGACTTTGATGGAATGTTCTGCTGGCATCATGTTCCATTTGCAGAGCCCCTGATGTGACTAAACAGTAGAAACCCCCCACAAGTGACCCCATTTTGGAAACTGTACCCCCTAAGGAACTTATCTAGGTGTTTGGTGAGAATTTTGAACCCCCATGTGCTTCACTAAAGTTTGTAATGCCCAGGCGTGAAAATACAAAATCCTATTTTTTCCCACAAAAATGATATTTTAGTCCCCAATTTTTAATTTTCCCAAGGGTACCAGGAGAAATTGGACCCGAAAAGTTGTTGTCCAATTTGTCCTGAGTACGCTGATACCCCATATGTGGGGAGGATCTACTGTTTGGGCACACGTTGGGGCTCGAAAGGGAAGTAGTGACGTTTTTGAATGCAGACTTTGATGGAATGTTCTGCTGGCATCATGTTCCATTTGCAGAGCCCCTGATGTGACTAAACAGTAGAAAACCCCCACAAGTGACCCCATTTTGGAAACTGTACCCCCTAAGGAACTTATCTAGGTGTTTGGTGAGAATTTTGAACCCCCACGTGCTTCACTAAAGTTTATAATGCCCAGGCGTGAAAATAAAAAATCCTATTTTTTCCCACAAAAATGATATTTTAGTCCCCAATTTTTAATTTTCCCAAAGGTAACAGGAGAAATTGGACATCAAAAGTTGTTGTCCAAATTGTCCTGATTACGCTGGTACTCCATATGTGGGAAAAAACTGTTTAGGCACATGTTGGGGCTCGAAAGGGAAGTTGTGACGTTTTGGAATGCAGACTTTGATGAAATGGTCTGCGGTCGTCATGTTCCGTTTGCAGAGCCCCTGATGTGCCTAAACAGTAAAAAAAACCCACAAGTGACATCATTTTGGAACCTGAACCCCCCCCCCCCCCCCCCAAGGAACTTATCTAGATGTGCCCCCTTTTTGGAACTAATGTACGCTTTCTTGTAAAGTAAATTAGTAGTGCATGGAGGTGTGGTACAATCTGAAGCAATCCTTCATACACAGGCCAGGTTTTTCGGGGCAGGTGTCGCATTGATAAATGGTGTCCTTGCGTATTCCCCTTTTGTAACACACTCGGCACCTTTTTTGCGGCTTACCTTTTCTGCCGGTTGGCGGGACCACCCCCGGAAAATGCTGGCCTGGTACGATACGAGCACCTTCAGTTCCGGAAGAACTGGGGCCCTCTCCTTCCGGAGTACCAAATATCAGGGCCTTAACCACTACCTCCTGGAACTGAAGGTACGACGTATCGGTGTGGCGTGCACATCGTAACAGCAGGAAAGCGTTGAGCATTGCCATTTGTACGATGTGGACGGCCAACTTTTTGTACCACACCTTGGCCTTTCTCAAAGCACTGTATGGTTGGAGGAGTTGATCAGAGAGATCAACCCCCCCCATGCTTTTGTTGTAGCCCAGTACACAGTCCGGTTTGCAGACCTGTGTAGAGGTACCCCGTACAGTGCTGAGGGCTCTGCCATCACCATGTATGGTGGTCAAGAGAAGGACATCCCTCTTGTCCTTGTACTTGACCACCAGCAGGTGGTCGCTACATTGGGCCTTGCTCTCACCTTTTCTGAGCATCTGCCGAAGTAGCGTCTTTGGGAGGCCTCTCTGATTTTTGCGCACAGTACCGCAGGCTGCAGTACCTCGCGCAGAGAGGGATTTGTAGAGTGGGATGCTGGTATAAAAGTTATCAGTATAGAGGTGATAATCTTTTATCCAGCAGTGGGTGCACCAAATCCCACACGATCTTCCCACTCACTCCCAGGACAGGAGGACACTCAGGGGGTTCAATCCTGCTGTCCTTCCCTTCATACACTCTAAACCTGTGGATGTACCCTGAGGCACTCTCACACAGCTTGTAGAGTTTGATTCCGTACCTGGCCCTTCTGTTGGGCAGGTATTGACGGAATCCGAGCCGCCCCTTAAAATGGACCAAGGACTCATCCACACAGATGTCCCTTTTGGGCACGTACACTTCAGAAAACTTTTTGTTGAAGTGTTCGATGACCGGCCGAACTTTGAACAGACGGTCAAAGTTGGGGTCATCTCGTGCGGGACACTGTGCATTATCGGAATAATGCAGGAATTTATGGATGGCCTCAAAACGTCTCCGAACCATGGCCATTCGGAATACTGGAGTGTTATATAAAACATCTACACTCCAATATTGCCGCATTTCTGGCTTCTTCACGATCCCCATGTGGAGGACCAGGCCCCAAAACTGCATCATTTCAACTGCGTCTACAGGAGACCAGTTGGAAAATGATGTACCGGGGTTTTGCTCCAAAAATTGACGAGCATACAAATTAGTTTGCTCCACCATGAGGTTAATAAAATCCTCAGAGAAAAAGACTTTGAAAAAGTCTGTTTCTGTGAGGCCCGTGGTGTCAAACTTGATTCCTGATTCTGCCACAAAATCAGGAATCAGTGGCTCGTAATTTTCGGGTGGCGAGGTACATGTGGGTTCCGCAGTGGTTCAGGAGTGGTGGGGGCTGCCTCATCTTCTGTCCTGGGGCGTCTGCGTGGTGGTTCCGCAGGACCCGAGGAGGAAGAGGGGGAGGAGGAGGAGGAAGAGGATGAAGAATCAGAAAAGTAAAGAAAAGTGGGATCCTCTCCCTTGCAATCAGTGTCGGAGGCAAGGAAAGCATATGCCTCCTCCAATGAATAGCGCTGTTGGGACGAACGGGACGAGCGGGACATTTTTGTGTGAATATGGTGATTGGGTGCACTTTATTGATGACTGTATGTGTATGTGTGGGGGGATAGTGATTTGTGCAAACTTATCTGAAAAGAAAATGCTAAAAGGAGAAGAAAAACCTGTAAAAAAAAAAAAAAAAAAGGCAGACACAAACTCTGATAAGAGAACTGCGTCACTTATAAAAGTTTGGCGGCTGCGGGATGTGTGTACGGAGGTTGCGCAAAAAGGCTGAGGGGAAAAAGGCGAGCGCGAGAGTTGATCGGTGAACTGCGTCACTTATCAAACTTTGGCGGCTGCGGGATGTGTGTACGGAGTTGAGGCAACGGGGGTGAGGGAAAAAAAGCGAGCGCGAGCGTTGATCGGTGAACTGCGTCACCAATCAACGTTCGGCGGCTGTTAAATGGGCGCACGGAAGGAGGTGCAAAGGGGGGTAAAAAGAGGGGGAAGGGAGATGGGGGTGGAAGTGGGGATTGGGCAGGGATCAGTGATCAAAACGTACGGTTGTAGTCAGGTGGCGCAAAAGGGGGGTGAAAAAAAAAAAAAAAAAGGAAAACGGCAGGCACAAACTCTGATAAGTGAACTGCGTCACTTATCAAACTTTGGCGGCTGCGGAATGTGTGTACGGAGTTGGCGCAACGGGGGTGAGGGAAAAAAAGCGAGCGCGAGCGTTGATCGGTGAACTGCGTCACCAATCAACGCTCGGCGGCTACTAAATGTGCGCACGGAGGCGGCACAAATGGGGGTGGAGGGGGTAAAAAGAGGGGGAAGGGGGGATTGGGGTGGATGAACGGGGATTGGGCAGGGATCAGGGATAAAACTTACGTTTAGTTGTCTTCTTTCTTTAGCAGGGATTGTGGTGCTACAGGCTGCTGTGGCACCACAATACCCAGCACAGAAGGTAGATCCAGCAGAGAGATCAAGCCAGGAGATCCAGCAGTATGACCGCTCTGTAGGAATCCTCCGCTAGAGTGAGGACCCCTGCAGAGCGGTCATACACAGGTCAGGCAGGTGACACAGGTGACACAGACAGGTCACAGAGCGGTCATGCTGCTGCTGTGACCTGTCATTGGTGGGATCGACCATAACATCGATCCCACCAATCAGAGCTTTCCTGGTGACCTGGCTGTGACCTGCCTAGGATCGGATCTGTTCGCGCCATCCTAGGCAGGTCACAGCCAGGTCACCTGCAGGGCACAGAGCGGTCACAGCGTGATCGCCCTGCGCCCTGTGATTGGCGCGATCGACGATGACATCGATCGCGCCAATTGGCTCCTGCAGGCCCTGCTGGGCCTGCACTGTGTCCTATCCTATCCTATCCTAGGATCGGTGCTATTAGAGCACCGATCCACGCAGGTTCCGGCAGGGCACTGCGCGGTAATACCGCGTGGTGCCCTGCGATTGGCGTCGGAAAGATGGCGTCGGAATTTTAATGCGATCACCGCGACTTAAGTCGTGGTATCGCATTAAAGGGCATGACGTACTATCCCGTCAAGGGTCAGATAGGCCCAGGGCACTTCGACGGGATAGTACGTCCAAGGTCACAGAGGGGTTAAAGGGAACCTGTCACCCCGTTTTTTCAGTATGAGATAAAAATACTGTTAAATAGGGCCTGAGCTGTGCGTTACAATAGTGTATTTTGTGTACCCTGATTCCCCACCTATGCTGCCGAAATACCTTACCAAAGTCGCCGTTTTCGCCTGTCAATCAGGCTGGCCTGGTCAGATGGGCGTGGTGACATCGCTGTTTCTTCCCCCAGATCTTGCATATCTTTCCGTTGGTGGCGTAGTGGTTTGCACATGCCCAACTGCTGAATCCACTGCACAGGTGAAGAAAAAACGAGTTCGCATATCGGCTTCAGGAAATTGGCCACCGCGATCTCCATCTGCGCATGCGCGGCATCCGGCGGCCATTTTCCTGAAGCCCCGGGCTGTAGAGGACTCCATTTGCGCATGCGCGGCCTCAGGAAGATGGCCCCCCCCACCGATCACCAGGGAAATAGCGCCGATCGCGCGTTTTTTCTTCACCTGCGCAGTGGATTCAGCAGTTGGGCATGCGCAAACCACTACGCCACCAACGGAAAGATATGCAAGATCTGGGGGAAGAAACAGCGATGTCACCACGCCCATCTGACCAGACCAGCCTGATTGACAGGCGAAAACGGCGACTTTGGTAAGGTATTTCGGCAGCATAGGTGGGGAATCAGGGTACACAAAATACACTATTGTAACGCACAGCTCAGGCCCTATTTAACGGTATTTTTATCTCAATCTGAAAAAACGGGGTGACAGGTTAATGACTATGATGTACGGACTGTCGTCGAGTCACCCAAACTCAACAGCCTTATAGGTGTATATGAGGCTGTTTTGTTAAGGTTGGGAGACCCATTGCCAGGTCATTCATCACAGTCCATACACGGACAATGTTTCTCAGACATCTGAATTTGCCCTTGGGTAAATAAAATGGCATCCATGATGAAACTTTTCACAAACATGGAAGGGGAAGGGAAGGGGAGATAACAGCTTGCAGTACATGGAAGCACTGTTAGACTGCTGACTATGTACAGCTGCATGGGATAACAACAATGAACTAGCATTCAAATGATCACAGATGCAAGTCCTGTAATGGGACTAAAAAAATAAATAAAGCAAAAATGAAAGAAAAAAAAAATATTTTTTTTTTCGTTTTATGATATGAACGTTTGAATCATCCATATTTTGTTCCTGTTAAAATAACGAAGAAATAAAAAATTGTAACCATTAAACTGACAGCTCATCGCTCACTTTTTCCAAGCCTTCAGACAGGTCCATTGAAAAATACCGTTACAGTTCCGACAAAATGGTAAAAAAGTTTGCAGTCTTATTGACCTGGAGATTAATAATACCAGGTCATTTTTCCAAAACTGAACCCCCAAAAATATATGGGGAACGTTATTTTTTTTCACCATTTCTTCCCACCTAGATTGTTCTCCTATTTTCAATACATTATATTGTAAAGTGAATGGTGGTGTTTCATGTTACAACTTGCCCCCCCCCCCAAAAAAAAACAAAAAAAAAAACAGTCAAGTCTACAAATGGATATAGCAACCAATTGTGAGCCCTCGCGGGCAGGGTCCTCATTCCTCCTGTACCAGTTATGACTTGTATTGTTTAAGATTATTGTACTTGTTTTCATTATGTATACCCCTCCTCACATGTAAAGCGCCATGGAATAAATGGCGCTATAACAATAAATAATAATAATAATAATAATAATAACCAACGAGATCCGAAGGTTAACAGCACCAAGGTTATACTCAAATGTTCTGTACGGATAAGATCCTGAATCACTGAAAATTGTCAGTAAACTGCAGCCTGTATGTGGTGCTCGCATGAGTGCTGCATTACTTTCTTTGTTTCCTTGCAGTACTTCAAATGGATATGTTGATGTAAAACTTAAAACTGTATGGCTCTAGAAGGAAAGGTGGGGGAAAAAGAGGAAAGCTCTAAAAAAAAAAAAAAAAAAAAAAATTCCCTGTCATGAAGGGGTTAGAGATGCCAGACTGAGGAATGTAACTGAAGAATGTAGTGTGAATGCTATTATACTAACCATATTTTTCTTTTACTTGATTGACATCAATAGCCTAGAGATATCTTAAGTTTAACTGTTGTCTCATAAGAGCTTGCAGCAGGAAGTCTGTGTCTTCAGCTCCTAGTTCCTCCCACCTGCCCTCCCGTCTACCTAGAATCTTATGAGCAGCAACTGTCATCCTCTATCTCCGTTATGTAAAGACCTGTCTTCAGTGAAGATATGTTGCAAAGTTGCTTATTTTCATGTGTACTATTGATTTATGACCTACACGTTAAAACACCCCTTACTCTGAAGTTATTTTTGATTTGTTTACTTTTTTCTCCCTGTGTAAAACTTGTAGCCATCCCACAGGAGCATCTTTTGTAAGACCTAAGAAGGCAAATTTTGGTGTCAGTTTCTTAACTGGAATGACAAAGCGTTATGGTCCAAATACGGAATGGGATGAAAAAATAGTGATTGGGAAGAAGACTGTGGAACTTGTTGGATTTGAATCTGTTCAAGAGGAGCAAAGGTTAGCCTTATTTTCTTGTGTACTAAAACCTTGGGAATAAATTATTGCAATGCCGACTGCTATCTGCTCTCCCTCCACTTAAAACTTCTTTTATTAATTCCCTTTTTTTTCTTTCTTTCTCCTCTTCTTTCTTTATTAAATACCTTGTTGGCGTTCGCCATATGCTTTCTGTTATTGTCCACCATATTATGTTTGACTTACTGAGTGGTATTCTCATTTTGAATACTAAATTTTCTCTATGATTCTATATATTACCATTTTTCATATACAGGTCCTTCTCAAAAAATTAGCATATAGTGTTAACTTTCATTATTTACCATAATGTAATGATTACAATTAAACTTTCATATATTACAGATTCATTATCCACCAACTGAAATTTGTCAGGTCTTTTATTGTTTTAATACTGATGATTTTGGCATACAACTCCTGATAACCCAAAAAACCTGTCTCAATAAATTAGCATATTTCACCCATCCAATCAAATAAAAGTGTTTTTTAATAACAAACAAAAAAACCATCAAATAATAATGTTCAGTTATGCACTCAATACTTGGTCGGGAATCCTTTGGCAGAAATGACTGCTTCAATGCGGCGTGGCATGGAGGCAATCAGCCTGTGACACTGCTGAGATGTTATGGAGGCCCAGGATGCTTCAATAGCGGCCTTAAGCTCATCCAGAGTGTTGGGTCTTGCGTCTCTCAACTTTCTCTTCACAATATCCCACAGATTCTCTATGGGGTTCAGGTCAGGAGAGTTGGCAGGCCAATTGAGCACAGTAATACCATGGTCAGTAAACCATTTACCAGTGGTTTTGGCACTGTGAGCAGGTGCCAGGTCGTGCTGAAAAATGAAATCTTCATCTCCATAAAGCATTTCAGCCGATGGAAGCATGAAGTGCTCCAAAATCTCCTGATAGCTAGCTGCATTGACCCTGCCCTTGATGAAACACAGTGGACCAACACCAGCAGCTGACATGGCACCCCACACCATCACTGACTGTGGGTACTTGACACTGGACTTCAGGCATTTTGGCATTTCCTTCTCCCCAGTCTTCCTCCAGACTCTGGCACCTTGATTTCCGAATGACATGCAAAATTTGCTTTCATCAGAAAAAAGTACTTGGGACCACTTAGCAACAGTCCAGTGCTGCTTCTCTGTAGCTCAAAAGTGGCTTTACCTGGGGAATGCGGCACCTGTAGCCCATTTCCTGCACACGCCTGTGCACGGTGGCTCTGGATGTTTCCACACCAGACTCAGTCCACTGCTTCCTCAGGTTTCCCAAGGTCTGGAATCGGTCCTTCTCCACAATCTTCCTCAGGGTCCGGTCTCCTCTTCTCGTTGTACAGCGTTTTCTGCCACATTGTTTCCTTCCAACAGACTTACCATTGAGGTGCCTTGATACAGCACTCTGGGAACAGCCTATTTGTTGAGAAATTTCTTTCTGGGTCTTACCCTCTTGCTTGAGGGTGTCAATGATGGCCTTCTTGACATCTGTCAGGTCGCTAGTCTTACCCATGATGGGGGTTTTGAGTAATGAACCAGGCAGGGAGTTTATAAAAGCCTCAGGTATCTTTTGCATGTGTTTAGAGTTAATTAGTTGATTCAGAAGATTAGGGTAATAGGTCGTTTAGAGAACCTTTTCTTGATATGCTAATTTATTGAGACAGGTTTTTTGGGTTATCAGGAGTTGTATGCCAAAATCATCAGTATTAAAACAATAAAAGACCTGACAAATTTCAGTTGGTGGATAATGAATCTATAATATATGAAAGTTTAATTGTAATCATTACATTATGGTAAATATTGAAATTTAACACTATATGCTAATTTTTTGAGAAGGACCTGTATTATATTCCTTGTTTGTAAAATGTTTAATAAAACAGATTGAACATAAAACATCATTCAGCCAAGAAGAAATTTTGCTGTTTTTGTTTTTCTGAAATTATAAAAATACAGATGCAAGGATGCAATATATTTGTACATTACCATGTGTAAAATAATCTTTTAATTTTTATTTTGTTTTTCAGTCAGTTGAACACATTACTTGACATTTCTTTACGAGAGTGTTTGGTTAGTGATGCTGGTGAGAAGGGAGAGATACACCGTTCCTGTCCCAGTATCCTTTTCCTACAGTTTTCCTTTTAAAACCGTTTTACTTTTGTGGAAATTGCATTATAACATATTTTTGTATTTTTTGTTTTTACATTTTGTCTTCACATATTGTTATCCAGTTTTACATGTTAGAAGGTGTTTCAAGTGCAAAAATTAAATTTCCACATTGCTCTTAGATTCTTATTTTATAGTGTTTCAGTACATCTTCGTTGCAAATCTCTACTTGAATATTTACTATCAAGAAGTCATCTGCTTTGTTAAAGAAACAGTGGAGCCTCAACTCAGTTACTGGTCATTGTTTCTACACACTCGCTATACACTTGTGACTCCTGTTCCCTATTAGTACTCTTACACATCTTGTTTGAGGCCAGTCTCACACGTCCAGATAATTCCAGTAGCGGAAAAATCGGTACTGGAATTATGTGTCCGTGTACCGGTGCGTTTCTGTGGCACATCAGTGTGGCACACGTGTGCCGCCCGTGTGCCCACTGGGTGCCACACGCACCGTTCCGGAGACAGCGCTAAAGTTTAGCGCTGTCCCCTGCATCGTGCTGAAGCCCCATTCATATCTTCCCTGCAGCAGCGTTTGCTGTAGAGAAGATATGAATAATAGTGTGTAAAATCCAAATCCAGGTCCCCAAACCCCCTCCCACCCCCTGTGCACCCCCCCCCCCCCTCGCTGGGATTAAAATACTTACCCAGCTCCCGGCTCCCTCGCAGCGTCCTGTCCTGGCCGCACCTTGTACTGTATGAGCGGTCACGTGGGGCCGCTCATTTACAGTAATGAATATGCGGAGCCGCATATTCATTACTGTAAATTAATGTAAATGAGCGGCAAAAACATATATACTCTATGTATATGTGTGTGTGTGTATATATATATATATATATATATACACACACACACACACACACACACACACACACACACACACACACACACACACACACACACACACACACACACACACACATATATATATATATATATATATATATGTGTGTGTGTATATATATATATATATATATATATATATATATATATATATATATATAATATGATTTTTTAATCCAGCGCGAGATAGCTTAAAGCCGGTAATTCAATTGCCGACTTTTCTCGCTAACACCGCTGCGTATTTCTTGCAAGTCACACTGCTAGTCCGTGTGTAATCCGTATTTTTCGGGCCCCCATAGACTTGCATTGGCGCTTTTTTTTTTTTTTTTGCGCAATACGGTGACAAACGCAGCATGCTGCGATTTTCTACGGCCGTAGAAATCCGTATAATACGGATCAGTAAAATACGGCAGATAGGAGCTGGGGCATAAAGAATAATTGGGCCGCGTGGAATGCGTGTTTTACGGACGTATTAAATGCGCTCATACGTCCGTAAAACTCACTAGTGTGAGGCCGGCCTTAGCCTGCAGGCAATCTCTTCCCCCCTGCTTTAGGAATGTTAATTAGCAGAGCTCAGCTTTTTTGTTTGCAGCCATGCGCTTTCTGATTTATGTGAGTTTTCATGATGAATAATTTGACCCCAGGTGGTGACACATACACAAGTTACATATTCCGGATGTCCACCAAGAGATCTATAACTCACTGAAATCTCTAGGATCTAAGCCAACTAAATGCAAGGAACGGATTTCTCCGTAAGCGGTCATGTAACTACGCCGTGTTTATACTTAAAATAATCCCCCTGACATGGTGAACATTCTGGAGATTTATTTTCTTAAAGGGAATCTATTGTCACCTCATTTTGACCCTATAAACTGTGGGCATCGGCATCAGGGGCTTATCTACAGCATTCTGTAATGCTGTAGATAAGCCCCCGATGTAACCTGAAAGATAAGAAAAACAAGTTAGATTATACTCACCCAGGGGTGGTCCCGGTTCGGGGCCGATGAGCTTCGCAGGTCCGGGTCCGGCGCCTCCCGTCTTCATACGATGTCATCATCCTCCTTGCTTCTGTTGTGGCTCCTGCGCAGGCGTACTAATTTGCCCTGTTGAGGGCAGCATAAAGTACTACAGTGCGCAGGCGCCGGACCTCTCTGACCTTTCCTGGCGCCAGCGCACTGCAGTATTTTGCTGTGCCCTCAACAGGGCAGATAAAGTACGCCTGCGCAGGAAGCAAGGAAGAGGACATCATCGCATGGAGATGGGAGGCATCGGACCGGCCCCTTAGTTGAGTATAATCTAACTTGTTTTTCTTATCTTTCAGCCTTTCATGCTGTAGGTAAGCCCCTGATGGCGGTGGCCGCAGTTTATAGGGCCAAAATGAGCAGACAGATTCCCTTTAAGAAGTTTTCACAGATCCACTTGAAGCTTTTCTAAGATCACAATTCTTTATCATTTAGAGTTCCTTCAAACACATCACCTCTCATAAGCTCTCTGATCTGAGGACGAAGAGGACAAACAAATACCCCTTCCTTCAGTTTTGCTGGAGAATTTCTGTGAAATGTACTGGAACCCTTGTGAGTTTGTCTTTGCCATGCCTTTCACAAAGTTTTTAATCAATCCCAACTTTATATGTAGTGGAGGAAGAAAGATTTTTGTTGGAGCACCTTAAGGATTATGCTGAACATTGTCTTTACCTGGAGCATAGATGTTTCTCTGTCCCCAAACTTAATGAACATAATGCTCTACTGTATTTCTACTGTCTCATAAACACAAGAAGCAACAATATTTTGGGAAATCTTGCATTCCCATTAGCAGACCAATCACTTTCAAATCTCCACAGATATTCTATTTATGATGCTTATTTTGTATAGCATCCAAAACAACTGACATATTTTCATAACTTTCCTTAAGATGACATGAGTGAGCAATAGAGATTGATGGTTTCATATTTCTATTGTGAAGCAACACTGCTTTCAAACTTCTCTGAGAGGAGTCAATAAACAATCGCCAATCTGCACCAAAATTCAGTTCTTCAAAGAGACCATTTACATTGTTACAGTACACCATTGGTCCATCAAATGTGAAAAATTGTGCTAGTGTTACTTCTGTTTCGGTAATAACACACATGAGGATGATTCTTCTGTTTCAGCCTAGATGCAAGAAGTTCAGCTTTATGTTTTGACAATGAAAGGTCTCTGATGAGATCATTTAATTCATGTCTTTGCCAGTAGCTTCAGCTCCATAGGCTTCCTATTCTACTTCATTTTCATCCAATCCAGACAACAGTGGTACAGGAACTGGCAAGGTACCATCATGTGGAACTGGCCTAATCACAGATTCAATTTCAGGGTAATTAATCTTATGTTTGTTCTTTGTAGAATCTGTTTGGATGATTGATACACTGTCGGGGCATTTTTCTCCATTAACCCCTTCATGACCCTGGTTGTTTTCGTTTTTCGCTCCCCTCCTTCCCAGAGCCATAACTTATTTATTTTTCCGTCAATATGGCCGTGTGAGGACTTATTTTTTGCCGGACGAGTTGTACTTTTGAAAGACATCTTTGGTTTTACCATGTCATGTACTAGAAAACGGGAAAAAATTCCAAGTGCGGTGAAATTGCAATAAAAGTGCAATCCCACACTTGTTTTTTGTTTGGCTCTTTTTGCTAGGTTCACTACATGCTAAAACTGACCTGCCACTATGATTCTCCAGGTCGTTACGAGTTCATAGACTCCAAAGATGTCTAGGTTCCTTTTTATCTAAGTAGTGAAAAAAAAAATTCCAAACTTTGCTAAAAAAAATTGCACCATTTTCCGATACCCGTTGTGTCCCAATTTTTCGTCATCGAGGGTCGGTTTAGGGCTTATTTTTTGCATGCCGAGATGATGTTTTTAATGATACCATTTTGGTGCAGATATGATCTTTTGATCGCCCATTATTGCATTTTAATGCAATTTCACGGCAACCAAAAAAAGTAATTCTGGCTCTTGGAATTTTTTTCTCGCTACGCCGTTTAGCGATCAGGTTATTCTTTTTTTTTTTTTTTTTTTTTTATTGATAGATCATGCGATTCTGAACGCGGCGGTACCAAATATGTGTATGTTTGATTTTTTAATTTTTTATTTTGAATGGGGCGAAAGGGAGGTGATTTAAACTTTTTATATTTTTTTCATATTTTTTTTAATACTTTTTTTTTTACTTTTGCCATGCTTCAATAGCCTCCATGGGAGGCTAGAAGCTGGCACAACTCGATTGCCTCTTCTACATAGAGGTGATGCACAGATCACCTCTATGCAGCAGAATTACAGCATTTCTATGAGCGCTGACCACAGCGATGAGCGCATTTCCGGCCCGATGGCCCGACGCGCTAGTTAAACGCTGCTGTCAGTGTTTTACAGCGGCATTTAACTAGTTAATAGCGGCGGGTGAATTGCGATTCCACCCGCCACTATTGCGGGCACATGTCAGCTGTTCAAAACAGCTGACATGTCCCGGCTTTGATGCGAGCTCACCGCCGGAGCCCGCATCAAATAGGAGATCTGACCTTGTAAGTACTATCCCATACGAGGTCAGAAAGTGGTTAAATCAGATCAAACAGTCGAGTAAGTTCAGTTCAATGGTGGTGACAAACTTTAAAAAAAAAATGCGATGAGCCGACCGACTATAGGTAGATATTTCCCCAAAGATGACAGAGGCAGCTTGTATTTAGAACTGATTTTCATGAAGGTAAACTGGTAGATAACTATATACAGTTGTGAGGTAAACAGGTCAGCCTATTCCTTACAGATGAACATTTGCAGACAGGCAGCTTCTCAGTGTGATATTTGCTGCTTTCAGGTACTCTTAGGTTAGTAATGGAGAGGCACCAATAAGACCCCCCTATTACTAACCCCATAGTCACATTATAATTGGTTCTATTCTAACTTGTCACTGCGATTATACTGTACACGGCAGATGTTTTGCCAGCTTTTCTCATATCTATCTCTACAGTATCTATGCAATATAAATACACACACGTGTGTGTCACTGATTTTATATATATATATATATATATATATATATATATATATATATATATATATATATATATATATATATATATATATATATATATATATATATACTCGAGTATAAGCCGACCCGAGTATAAGCCGACCCCCCCCCTAATTTTGCCACAAAAAACTGGGAAAACTTATTGACTCGAGTATAAGCCTAGGGTGGAAATGCAGCATTTACCAGTGAATTTCAAAAATAAAAATATATCATTATTTCCCCATAGCTGTGCCATATAGTGCTCTGCACCGTTCATTATTTCCCCATAGCTGTGCCATATAGTGCTCTGCACCATTCATTATTTCCCCATAGCTGTGCCATATAGTGCTCTGCACCGTTCATACTGCCCCATAGCTGTACCATATAGTGCTCTGCACCGTTCATACTGCCCCATAGCTGTGCCATATAGTGCTCTGCACCGTTCATACTACCCCATAGCTGTGCCCTATATGCTCTGCACTGTTCATTATTGCCCCATAGCTGTGCCCCATATAGTGCTCTGCACCGTTCATATTGCCCCATAGATGCTCCACATAAATCTGTGCCGCTGCAATAAAAAAAAAAAGCCATACTCACCTCTCTTGCTTGCAGCTCCCAGAGTCCGGTCCCGGCGTCTCTCCGCACTGACTGATCAGGCAGAGGGCGCCGCGCACACTATATGCATCATCGCGCCCTCTGACCTGAACAGTCAGAGCAGAGCGACGCCGGGAAGATGGAGCGACGCCCGGCGTGTGGAACAGGGACAGGTAAATATGACATACTCACCTGGTCCCGGCGTCCGGCTCCATCTCCCGCACAGCTGGTCTTCGGTGCCGCAGCTTCTTCCTCTATCAGCGGTCACCGGCACCGCTGATTAGAGAAATGAATAGGCGGCTCCACCCCTATGGGAGGTGGAGCCGCTTATTTATTTCTCTAATGAGCGGTCCCACGTGACCGCTGAACAGGGGCAGAACTGCAGCACAGAAGACCGTGGGACGGCAGGGGGAGCGCCAGGATCGCTGGAAGCAGGTAAGTATTCCTCAGCGCCCTTACCCCCTCACCCGCCGACTCTGCCACCCACCTTGACTCGAGTATAAGCCGAGAGGGGCACTTTCAGCCCAAAAATTTGGGCTGAAAATCTCGGCTTATACTCGAGTATATACGGTATGTACCGTATATACTCGAGTATAAGCTGAGGCACCTAATTTTGCTGCAGATAACTGGGAAAACTTATTGACTCAAGTATAAGCCTAGGGTGAGAAATGCAGCAGCTACTGGTAAATTTCAATAATATAATACCATATAATGCTCCATATAGTTCATGATGGGCCCCATAAGATGCTCCACATTAAAATATGCCCCATAAAATGCTGCATAAAAGGTTATTGATTGCCCCATAAGATGCTCCATAGAATAATATGCCCTATATAATGCTGCATAAAAGGTTAATGATGGGCCCCATAAGATGCTCCATAGAATAATATAACTCCATATGCTGCTCCATAAAGGTTGATGATGGCCCCATAAGATGCTCCATAGAATAATATAACCCCATATGCTGCTCCATAAAAGTTGATGGCCCCATAAGATGCTCCATGGAATAATATAACCTCATATGCTGCTACGATTAAAAAAAAAAATGACATACTCGCCTTTCGACTGGGAGCCAGGTGTTGGTGTCGCCGCTGGCTCAGGCCCCTGGCACTTGCGATATTCACCTGTCCCCATTCCACTTCCGTGCGCCGCTGTGTCTTCCAGGCCATCTGAGAAGGGAAGTGCAGAGACCGCACAAGGAGGGGTTGAGTATAATGTGACAGACGCCGACTCCTGCCGCCCCCCCTCCCCCGCCGACCCCCTTGGACAATGACTCGAGTATAAGCCGAGAGGGCCACTTTCAGCCTAAATGGGCTGAAAATCTTGGCTTATACTCGAGTATATATGGTATCCATGTATTATATATGTACCGTATATACTCGGGTATAAGCAGAGGTTTTTCGGCCCTTTTTTTTGGGCTGAAAGTCCCCCCCTTGGCTCATACTCGAGTCATACCTTTGGGTCAGCAGCAGAGGGGGAGCGGGGGCTGTCTAATTATACTCAACTACTCCTGGCGCGGTCTCTGCAGGTCTTTTCCCTGGCGCTGGCAGCTTCTTCCTGGACTGAGTGGTCACATGGTACCGCTCATTACAGTAATGAATATGCGGCTCCACCTCCCATAGGGGTGGAGCCGCATATTCATTACTGTAATGAGCAATAACGGTGACCGCTCAGTACAGCAAGAAGCTGCAGCGCCGGAGAAGCAGGGACTGCACAGCGCCGGGAGCAGGTGGGTATAACGGGGAGGGGGGCGCAGCGCTGCGCGATATTCACCTGCTCCTCGTTCCGGCGCCGCTCCATCTTCAGCGTCTTCTGCAGTGACGCTCAGGTCAGAGGGCACGGCGACGTGGTTAGTGCGCCCCCCTCTGCCTGAACGTCCGTGCAGAAGACGCTGAAGATGGAGCGGCGCCGGAACAAAGTCAGGTGAATACTGAAAGTGCTGGGGGCCTGAGCGACGGAGAGGTGAGTATGTGATTTTTTTATTTTTTTTTTTATCGCAGCAACAGAAAATGGGGCAAGTGTCTGTATGGAGCATCTTATGGGGCCATAATCAACATTTGTGCAGAAATATATGGGGCAAGTGTCTGTATGGAGCATCTTATGGGGCCATAATCAACGTTTGTGCAGCACTATATGGGGCAAGTGTTTGTATGGGGCCATAATCAATGTTTGTGCAGCACTATATGGGGCAAGTGTCTGTATGGAGCATGTTATGGGGCCATAACGTTTGTGCAGCACTATATGGGGCAAGTGTCTGTATGGAGCATCTAATCGGGCCATAATCAACATTTGTGCAGCATTATATTAAGCAAATGTGTCTATGGAGCATCTTATGTGGCCATTATTAGCCTTTATGCAGGATTATATGGGGCATATTTTAATATGGAGCATCTTATGGGGCCGTCATAAACTTTATGGAGCATTATATGGGGCTCCTGATTCAATATGGATATTCAAAAACACCTAACCTACTGATGTCTCAATTAATTTTACTTTTATTGGTATCTATTTTTACTTTTGACATTTACCGGTTGCTGCTGCATTTCCCACCCTAGGCTTATACTCGAGTCATTAAAGGGACACTGTCACCTGAATTTGGAGGGAACAATCTTCAGCCACGGAGGCGGGGTTTTTGGGTGTTTGATTCACCCTTTCCTTACCCGCTGGCAGCATGCTGGCTGCAATATTGGATTGAAGTTCATTCTCTGTCCTCCATAGTACACGCCTGTGCAAGGCAAGATTGCCTTGTGCAGGCATGTACTACGGAGGACAGAGAATGAACTTCAATCCAATATTGCAGCCAGCATGCAGCCAGCGGGTAAGGAAAGGGTGAATCAAACACCCAAAAACCCCGCCTCCGTGGCTGAAGATTGTTCCCTCCAAATTCAGGTGACAGTGTCCCTTTAAGTTTTCCCAGAATTTTGTGGCAAAATTAGGGGGGTCGGCTTATACTCTGGTCGGCTTATACTCTAGTATATACGGGTATATATCTATTCTAACCTGTCAGTGTGATTTTACTGTACGTGCACATGATTTGACGGCTTTTATTCTATCTATCTTTTATATATGTGTGTGTGTGTTTTGATGAATATTTCCTTTGTGTAAATGAGAGAGAATTGCTGTTTGTAAAAGCTCATGTTAAAATCGCATTTCAATCGGATAGCCATTGCACTGCATTCGGATTAAATCGGATGCTAGGTGGGGAAAAATCGGATTGTACTCTCATAAAGAATGCATGACACTTGCATTACACTCGTCCAACTTTCCTGCATCAAAGTGGGACCGATTTTAAAATCGCTAGTGTGTCTCCAGCCTTACTGATTTTGTCCCTGTAAGAAAATTCACAAGTAAAACAAGCAAGAAATGGAAATAATATCGGAAAAACCACATACATTGAAAATGCAGAAATAACATAACAAAAATACTTCTGTCTCAGAAACTTTGTGATAGAGCAAAACTAAGCATATTTTTGCAATCGACACATGAAACTCCAAAAATCAGACATATTACCTTTGATGATTTTTTTTTTTTGTGTTGACAAGTGTAATTTATCTTTTAGTTTTTTGGTGTGTAATCCTTAAAATATTTAATTAGACATTTCATCTTTAAATTTATCAAAAAACCTACTGTCTTCTTGGGAAAAAGTAGCAGGCATTGCTTTCCAGCTTGAAAGACTGAAAACTCTTGACCTCAGGTATGACCAAAGGAATTTTCCAGCCTTCTGTACCTAAAACTCGTGCTGCATGTTGCGGTTTAGGTAGTGTAATAAAACTGATGTTAATTTGGAAGCTTTGGTTTTCCATGAACATAAGATCAGTTCTGTTGGTGATGTGGCATGTAAGAAAATACATATAATCATAGGACTCCCCTGTTATAGGTTTCCGGAGCTGTCATTGCTTCCATAGGCACCTACACAGAATTGTCTTGTGTAGCAAGTGTTATCTGCAGTAAGCAGCATAGCTGTACTTTGGAAGTTTCATGTGGTTATAAAATATACCAATAACATTTCCAAGTGAATACATTTTGTTCATTTGCAGGTAATGTTGACATCTATTTATATAATTACTGTTGTGAATTCTGTGGCAGAGCTCCCTCCTGTGGTCACAAGTGGTACTTCGGCTGATTCTCTCTGTGAGCTTCTGTTGGTGGAGGGAAGTGGTACTGCGGCTTCTGAGTTTCCTCCCTCAGGTGATCTGGTGAGGTCGTTAGGTGCTTCTCTACTTAACTCCACCTAATGCTTTGATCCTGGCTTCCTGTCAATGTTCCAGTGTTGGACTTGCTTTTCCCTGGATCATTCCTGTGGCCTGCTGCTCTGCATAGCTAAGTTCTTCTTTGCTATTTGTTTGCTATTTTTTTCTGTCCAGCTTGTCTAATTTGTTGCTGGAAGCTCTGGGACGCAAAGGGTGTACCTCCGTGCCGTTAGTTCGGTACGGAGGGTCTTTTTGCCCCCTTTGCGTGGTTTGCTTTAGGGTTTTGTGTAGACCGCAAAGTTACCTTTTCTATCCTCGCTCTGTTAAGAAAGTCGGGCCTCACTTTGCTGAATCTATTTCATCTCTACGTTTGTCTTTTCATCTTAACTCACAGTCATTATATGTGGGGGGCTGCCTTTTCCTTTGGGGTATTTCTCTGAGGCAAGGTAGGCTTATTTTCTATCTTCAGGCTAGTTAGTTTCTCAGGCTGTGCCGAGTTGCATAGGCAGAGTTAGGCGCAATCCACGGCTGCCTCTAGTGTTGTTTGGAGAGGATTAGGGATTGCGGTCTGCAGAGTTCCCACGTCTCAGAGCTCGTTCAATGATTTTGGGTTATTGTCAGATCACTGTATGTGCTCTGACCGCTATGTCCATTGTGGTACTGAATTGCCTTTCATAACAAATTACCTTAAATTGTCTGTCATCCACTTCTGTCTGGACGTCCTCGAATCCTACAATCCGCCACGCCGCACAGGAAGTACGCCGACCGCCATATTGGAATACCCAAGTGATGGGTATTCCAATATGGCACCTGCTGGTGGTACCAGGCCCTTGCGCAGTACCACCAGCGGGCCATCGCCGGACCCCCTGCTGCTGGGACTCCCCCGCCGCAAGAACCCCACGCTGTAAGGACCCCTCCCTACTGCTAGGATCCAGGCCGCCACTAGGATCCTGGCCTCTGGTGGAATCCAGACCGTCGCTGGGATCCCGGCCGCCGCTCGGATCCTGCCCATCGGGGCACCCTCCCGATGCGATAGCATTGGGCCTCCATCTAGTTTTATTAATAAGCACTTCAGACATAGAACAAAAAAGCTAATGTTCCCCTGTAAGGCTATGTAAATAATTACTTTCAGCACATTTTAATAAAACAGTTGTCCAGGACTTCCATGTTTATCACCTGTCTGGGACAGGTCATCAATATGGATGGGAAACATAGGCACCATACATTTCATATTTATTTGAATGCGAGATAAATTTCAAGACCCCGAAGCTATCCATTAATGGTGACCGATTCCATGGATCTTTCATTAATATCTAAGCCCTATACAACTTTTTTAAAGCACCACTCCAGCATATTTTTTTTATTTTACCAGTGGAGTGGTGCCACTAATCACAAGTTCCCTGCACCTAGTATCATACTGCTATCTGTGGTCTTCATCTGTTTCGGTGCCTTTTTAGTCGTCTTCTGCAGGTTGTGACCTGCTGGATTGCTCCAGTGATTGCTGGGTGCTCACAACTAAATGTAAGTCTTTGAGAGACAGAACAAGACTTTCATAGTCTTACATCGAGAGCTAGTGACCTTTACTTCTGACTTCTGGTCAGTCAGAAGTTACGGTCACAAGATGGCGGCGTGCAACTGGGAAGAGAGACGACTGCGGCTAGTCAGTGCAATGCTAGGGCCAGGGAACTTAAATTAATGGCACCAATCAAGGGCTGAAATAAAAAACAATACAGTGAAATGGTGCTTAAATCTTTGGAGGATACAGGATGCAAAACTTTTCAGTGCCTGGTTACGCTTACACTTAACCCCTTCATGACCCAGCCTATTTTGACCTTAAAGACCTTGCCGTTTTTTGCAATTCTGACCAGTGTCCCTTTATGAGGTAATAACTCAGGAACGCTTCAATGGATCCTAGCGGTTCTGAGATTGTTTTTTCGTGACATATTGGGCTTCTTGTTAGTGGTAAATTTAGGTCAATAAATTCTGTGTTTTTGTGATAAAAACGGAAATTTGGCGAAAATTTTGATAATTTCGCAATTTTCACATTTTGAATTTTTATTCTGTTAAACCAGAGAGTTATGTGACACAAAATAGTTAATAAATAACATTTCCCACATGTCTACTTTACATCAGCACAATTTTGGAAACAAATTTTTTTTTTGCTAGGAAGTTATAAGGGTTAAAATTTGACCAGCGATTTCTCATTTTTACAACGAAATTTACAAAACCATTTTTTTGAGGGACCACCTCACATTTGAAGTCAGTTTGAGGGGTCTATATGGCTGAAAATACCCAAAAGTGACACCATTCTAAAAACTGCACCCCTCAAGGTGCACAAAACCACATTCAAGAAGTTTATTAACCCTTCAGGTGCTTCACAGCAGCAGAAGCAACATGGAAGGAAAAAATGAACATTTAACTTTTTAGTCACAAAAATGATTTTTCAGCAACAATTTTTTTATTTTCCCAATGGTAAAAGGAGAAACTGAACCACGAAAGTTGTTGTCCAATTTGTCCTGAGTACGCTGATACCTCATATGTGGGGGTAAACCACTGTTTGGGCACACGGCAGGGCTTGGAAGGGAAGGAGCGCCATTTGACTTTTTGAATGAAAAATTGGCTGCACTCTTTAGCGGACACCATGTCACGTTTGGAGAGCCCCCGTGTGCCTAAAAATTGGAGCTCCCCCACAAGTGACCCCATTTTGGAAACTAGACGCCCCAAGGAACTTATCTAGATGCATAGTGAGCCCTTTAACCCCTTAGCGACCGCCGATACGCCTTTTAACGGCGGCCGCTAAGGGTACTTAAACCACAGCGCCGTTAATTAACGGCGCTGTGGAAAAAGTCCATAGCGCCCCCCAGAGGCCGATTTTCTCCGGGGTCTCGGCTGCCGAGGGTAGCCGAGACCCCTGAGAACATGATTAGGGGGGTTTTTAACCCACCCCGCATTTGCGATCGCCGGTAATTAACCGTTTACCGCCGATCGCAAAAAAAAAAAAAAAAAAAACGATCTCTTTTTAATTTCTCTGTCCTCCGATGTGATCGCACATCGGAGGACAGAGAAAAGGGGTCCCAGGTGGCCCCCCAATACTCACCTAGCTCCCCCGATGCTCCTCGTGTCTCCCGGTGGGCGCCGCCATCTTCAAAATGGCGGGCGCATGCGCAGTGCGCCCGCCGGCCGGCACCGGGAGAATCTTTGGGGTCTCGGCTGCCGGGGGTAGCCGAGACCCCAAAGAGCATGATCGGGGTCGGTATTACCGACCCCTGTTTTGCGATCGCCGGTAATTAACTGTTTACCGGCGACCGCAAAAAAAAAAAAAAAAGTAAAGTGTAATTCTCTGTCCTCTGATGTGATTGCACATCAGAGGACAGAGAAATAGGGGGATTCGGGGACCCTAGCATACTCACCTAGGTCCCTGGATCCTCTTGCTGCTCCTCCTGGCCGCCGGCAGAAGAACATGGCGGACGCATGCCCAGTGCGCCCGCCATCTGTCTCCATCTGCCGGCCGGCAGGAGAACAGCAGTTGGGGCTAAAATTAGGGTTAGGGGTAGGGTTAGGGGTAGGGTTAGGGCTAGGGTTGGGGCTAAATTTAGGGTTAGGGTTGGGGCTAAACTTAGGGTTAGGCTTCTTTCACACTTACGTCGGTACGGGGCCGTCGCAATGCGTCGGCCCGACATACCGACGCACATTGTGAAAATTGTGCACAACGTGGGCAGCAGCTGTAGTTTTTCAACGCATCCGCTGCCCAATCTATGTCCTGGGGAGGAGGGGGCGGAGTTACGGCCACGCATGCGCGGTCAGAAATGGCGGATGCGACGTACAAAAAAACGTTTCATTGAACGTTTTTTTGTGCCGACGCTCCGCCAAAACACAACTGATCCAGTGCACGACGGACGCGACGTGTGGCCATCCGTCACGATCCGTCGGCAATACAAGTCTATGGGCAAAAAACGCATCCTGCGGGCACATTTGCAGGATCCGTTTCTTGTCCAAAACGACGGATTGCGACGGAATGCCAAACGACGCAAGTGTGAAAGTAGCCTTAGGGCTAGGGTTAGGGTTGGGGCTAAAGTTAGGGCTAGGGTTGGGGCTAAAGTTAGGGTTAGAGCTGGGATTAGGGTTAGGGTTTGGATTAGGGTTGGTATTAGGGTTAGGGTTGGCATTAGGGTTACGCTTGGGATTAGGGTTAAGGTTAGGGTTGTGATTAGGGGTGTATTGGGATTAGGGTTAGGTTTGAGGTTAGGGTTGAGATTAGGATTAGGGGTGTGTGGATTTAGGGTTTTGATTAGGGTTATGGTTAGGGTTGACATTAGGGTTGTTTTGGGGTAAGGGTTGTGATTATGGTTAGGGTTAGTGATTAGGATTATGGATCAGGTTGGGATTAGGGTTAGGGGTGTGTTTTGGGTTAGGGTTGGAGCTAGAATTGGGGGATTTCCACTGTTTAGGTACATCAGGGGGTCTCCAAACACGACAGCCAATTTTGCGCTCAAAAAGTCAAATGGTGCTCCCTCCCTTCTGAGCTCTGCCGTGCGCCCAAACAGTGGGTTACCCCCACATATGGGGCATCAGCGTACTCGGGATAAATTGGACAACAACTTCTGGGGTCCAATTTCTCTTGTTACCCTTGTGAAAATAAAAACTTGGGGGCTACAAAATCTTTTTTGTGAAAAAAAAAAAAATATTTTTTATTTTCACGACTCTGCATTCTAAACTTCTGTGAAGCACTTGGGCATTCAAAGTTCTCACCACACATCTAGATAAGTTCCTTGGGGGGTCTAGTTTCCAAAATGGGGTCACTTGTGGAGGGTTTCTATTGGTTAGGTACATCAGGGGCTCTGCAAACGCAACATAATACCCGCAGACCATTCTATCAAAGTCTGCATTGCAAAACGGCGCTCCTTCCTTCCGAGCTCTGCCGTGGGCCCAAACAGTGGTTTACCCCCACATATGGGGTACCAGCATACTCAGGACAAATTGGACAACAACGATTGCAGTCCAATTTCTCTTGTTACCCTTGGGAAAATAAAAACTTGGGGGCTAAAAAATCTTTTTTGTGGAAAAAAAAAATATTTTTTATTTTCACGGCTCTGCATTATAAACTTCTGTGAAGCACTTGGGCATTCAAGGTTCTCACCACACATCTAGATAAGTTCCATGGGGGGTCTAGTTTCCAAAATGGGGTCACTTGTGGGGGATTTCTACTGTTTAGGCACATCAGGGGCTCTCCAAACGCGACATGGCGTCCGATCTCAATTCCAGCCAATTCTACATTGAAAAAGTAAAGCGGCGCTCCTTCACTTCCAAGCTTTGCGGTGCGCCCAAACAGTGGTTTACCCTCACGTATGGGGTATCGACGTATTCAGGAGAAATCGCACAACAACTTTTGTGGTCTAATTTCTCCTGTTACCCTTGTGAAAATAAGAATTTGTGGGCGAAAAAATCATTTTTGTGTAAACAAAAGCGATTTTTTATGTTCACGGCTCTACGTTATAAACTTCTGTGAAGCACTTGGGGGTTCAAAGTGCTCACCACACATCTAGATAAGTTCCTTAAGGGGTCTAGTTTCCAAAATGGTGTCACTTGTGGGGCGTTTCCACTGTTTAGGCACATCAGGGGCTCTCTAAACGTGACATGGCGTCCGATCTCAATTCCAGCCAATTCTGCATTGAAAAAGTCAAACGGCGCTCCTTCACTTCTAAGATCTGCGGTGCGCCCTAACAGTGGTTTACCCCCACATATGGGGTATTGGCGTATTCAGGAGAAATTGCATAACAAAATTTATGGTTACATTTCTGTTTTTACACTTGTGAAAATAAAAAAAATGGTTCTGAATTAAGATGTTTGCAAAAAAAAGTTAAATGTTCATTTTTTCCTTCCACATTGTTTCAGTTCCTGTGAAGCACATAAAGGGTTAATAAACTTCTTGAATGTGGTTTTGAGAACCTTGAGGGGTGTAGTTTTTAGAATGGTGTCACACTTGGGTATTTTCTATCATATAGACCCCTCAAAATGACTTCAAATGTGATGTGGTCCCTAAAAAAAAATGGTGTTGTAAAAATGAGAAATTGCTGGTCAACTTTTAACCCTTATAACTCCCTAACAAAAAAAAATTTTGTTTCCAAAATTGTGCTGATGTAAAGTAGACATGTGGGAAATGTTATTTATTAACTATTTTTCGTGACATATCTCTCTGATTTAAGGGCATAAAAATACAAAGTTTGAAAATTGCAAAATTTTAAAAATTTTCGCCATATTTCCGTTTTTTTCATAAATGATCGCAAGTAATATCGAAGAAATGTTACCACTAACATGAAGTACAATATGTCATGAAAAAACAATCTCAGAATCAGCAGGATCCGTTGAAGCGTTCCAGAGTTATAACCTCATAAAGTGACAGTGGTCAGAATTGCAAAAATTGGCCTGGTCATTAAGTACCAAATTGGCTCTGTCACTAAGGGGTTAAACCCCCAGGAGCTTCACAAATTGATCCGTAAAAATGAAAAAGTACTTTTTTTTAACAAAAAAATTATTTTAGCCTCAATTTTTTCATTTTCACATGGACAACAGGATAAAATGGATCCTAAAATTTGTTGGGCAATTTCTCCTGAGTACACCGATACCTCACATGTGGGGGTAAACCACTGTTTGGGCACATGGTAAGGCTCGGAAGGGAAGGAGCGCCATTTGACTTTTTGAATGGAAAATTAGCTCCAATTGTTAGCGGACACCATGTCGCGTTTGGAGAGCCCCTGTGTGCCTATGCATTGGAGCTCCCCCACAAGTGACCACATTTTGGAAAGTAGACCCCCCAAGGAACTTATCTAGATGCATACTGAGCACTTTAAACCCCCAGGTGCTTCACAGAAGTTTATAATGCAGAGCCATGAAAATAAAAAATAATTTTTCTTTTCTCAAAAATGATTTTTTAGCCTGGAATTTCCTATTTTGCCAATGGTAATAGGAGCAATTGGACAACAAATGTTGTTGTCCAGTTTGTCCTGAGTACGCAGATACCCCATATGTGGGGGTAAACCACTGTTTGGGCGCACGGCAGGGCTCAGAAGGGAAGGCATGCCATTTGGCTTTTTTGACTGGAAAATTAGCTCCAATCATTAGCGGACACCATGTCGCGTTTGGAGAGCCCCTGTGTGCCTACACATTGGAGATCCCCCACAAATGACCCCATTTTGGAAACTAGACCCCCAAAGGAACTAATCTAGATGTGTGGTGAGCACTTTGAACCCTCAAGTGCTTCACAGAAGTTTATAACGCAGAGCCATGAAAATAAAATAAAAAATTTCTTTTCTCAAAAATGATATTTTAGCCCGCAATTTTTTATTTTCCCAAGGGCAACAGGAGAAATTTGACCCCAAAAGTTGTTGTCCAGTTTCTCCTGAGTACGCTGATACCCCATGTGTGGGGGTAAACCACTGTTTGGGCACACGTCGGGGCTCGGAAGTGAAGTAGTGACTTTTGAAATGCAGACTTTGATGGAATGGTCTGCGGGCGTCACGTTGCGTTTGCAGAGCCCCTGGTGTGCCTAAACAGTAGAAACCCCCCACAAGTGACCCCATTTTGGAAACTAGACCCCCCAAGGAACTTATCTAGATATGTGGTGAGCACTTTGAACCCCCAAGTGCTTCACAGACGTTTACAACGCAGAGCCGTGAAAATAAAAAATCATTTTTCTTTCCTCAAAAATGATGTTTTAGCAAGCAATTTTTTATTTTCTCAAGGGTAACGGGAGAAATTGGACCCCAGTAATTGTTGCGCAGTTTTTCCTGAGTATGCTGGTACCCCACATGTGGGGGTAAACCACTGTTTGGGCACACGTCGGGGCTCGGAAGTGAGGGAGCACCATTTGACTTTTTGAATACAAGATTGGCTGGAATCAATGGTGGCGCCATGTTGCGTTTGGAGACCCCCTGATGTGCCTAAACAGTGGAAACCCCTCAATTCTGACGCCAACACACCCCTAACCCTTATCCCAACTGTAGCCGTAACCCTAATCGCAACCCTAACCCCAACACACCCCTAACCACAACCCTAACCCCAACACACCCCTAACCCTAACCACAACCCTAATTCCAACCCTAAGGCTATGTGCCCACGTTGCGGATTCGTGTGAGATTTTTCCGCACCATTTTTGAAAAATCCGCGGGTAAAAGGCACTACGTTTTACCTGCGGATTTATCGCGGATTGCCAGTGTTTTTTGTGCGGATTTCACCTGTGGATTCCTATTGAGGAACAGGTGTAAAACACTGCGGAATCCGCACAAAGAATTGACATGCTGCGAAAATTACAACGCAGCGTTTCCGCACGGTATTTTCCGCACCATGGGCACAGCGGATTTGGTTTTCCATATGTTTACATGGTTCTGTAAACGTGATGGAACACTGCTGCGGATCCGCAGCCAAATCCGCACCATGTGCACATAGCCTAATTCTAAAGGTATGTGCACACGCTGCGGAAAACGCTGCGGATCCGCAGCAGTTTCCCATGAGTTTACAGTTCAATGTAAACCTATGGGAAACAAAAATCGCTGTACACATGCTGCAGAAAAACTGCACGGAAACGCAGCGGTTTACATTCCGCAGCATGTCACTTCTTTCTGCGGATTCCGCAGCGGTTTTACAACTGCTCCAATAGAAAATCGCAGTTGTAAAACTGCAGTGAAATGCGCAGAAAAACCGCGGTAAATCCACAGCGGTTTAGCACTGCGGATTTATCAAATCCTCTGCGGAAAAATCCGCATAGGACCAGAATACGTGTGCACATCCCGAACCCTACCCCTAGCCCTACCCCTACCCCTAACCCTACCCCTAACCCTACCCCTTACCCTACCCCTAACCCTAACCCTACCCCTAACTCTAGTTCTTACCCCAACCTTAGTGGAAAAAAAAAAAAATTCTTTATTTTTTTTATTGTCCCTACCTATGGGGGTGACAAAGGGGGGGTCATTTATTATTTTTTTTATTTTGATCACTGAGATAGATTATATCTCAGTGATCAAAATTCACTCTGGAACGAATCTGCCGGCCGGCACTGCACATGCGCCCGCCATTTTGGAAGATGGCGGCGCCCAGGAATGAAGACGGACGGAGCCCGGGAGGCTCGTTAAGTATAAGGGGGGGAGATCAGGGCACGGGGGGGGGTTTGGAGAGGGGCGTCGGAGCACGGGGGGGTGGATTGGAGCACGGGGGGGTGGATCGAAACACGGGGGGGTGGATTGGAGCACGGGGTGGAGGATCGCTGTGCGGGGGGTGGATCGGAGCACGGGGGAAGCGGAGCACAGATCGGAGGGCTGGGGGGGCGATCGGTGGGGTGGGTGCACATAAGTGTTTCCAGCCATGGCCGATGATATTGCAGCATCGGCCATGGCTGGATTGTAATATTTCACCAGTTTTTTAGGTGAAATATTACAAATCGCTCTGATTGGCAGTTTCACTTTCAACAGCCAATCAGAGCGATCGTAGCCACGAGGGGGTGAAGCCACCCCCCCTGGGCTAAACTACCACTCCCCCTGTCCCTGCAGATCGGGTGAAATGGGAGTTAACCCTTTCACCCGATCTGCAGGGACGCGATCTTTCCATGACGCATATGCTGCGTCATGGGTCGGATTGGCACCGACTTTCATGACGCATACGCTGTGTCACAGGTCGGGAAGGGGTTAATGAATACACTGCTGATTTACCATCCAAGCAGCAAATATTTTAGAAAATCTCCTTGATGTGCTGTGTAGAATAATCTATGTGGTAATTGATCTGCAGCATGATCTTAACATAGCCTACAGTCATTCCAAGCATGGTTGTCTGTATACAGACCGTGGAACAACAACATCTTAGCTCAGCCTTCAATAGCATTCAGGAACCATTCATGTAGAAATCAGTTCTTGCACATGTAAAAGACATTAAAGTTAGTTTTAGCCAACATCTCTAGGCGTCTGTTTCATTCCTTTTGTGACCACTATTTATTTTCGTCCTAAAAGCATTGCATCAAGCCTTTGCTTCAAGAGTAAAGTGATCAAACCTTGAATAGTTTAATAAATGTGAAGAAGCCTTTACTATTCTAATTTTTTCTTAACAGTGAGAACAAACTTTCTCTTCCATCAAATCCATCTTCATTAGCAAGTTCTTTTGAAAAATTGACAACCCTTTCCCTTAACCGGACAGGAGTAACATGGAATGAGGTAATCTTCTTTAGCAGGGTTGGGATACTAGTGGTGCCTTGTTGTTTTTTAATTATATGATTTCCAGATGAGTAAGAAGAGTTTTTGAGTCCTGAAATCAAAATGGCTTATATAAATATAATAATCTGCCACATGTACATAACCGCTAGCAAGTTGTTTTTTTCACAGGTGCATCATTGGGGGACACAATAACCATAAATTAAGTCTGCAGCCACCTGATGGCTGATCGTAATAATATACCTTAAGAAAAAAAACTTCTCCCCAGCCTCCCTTGATTACCAAACCGAGCTACTCAGTTTAACTTGTCACGTAGGAAGCAGATACGGGTCTGTGCCTCAGACCTGTTATTGCCTGTTTTTTTTTTCAGTAGAGACTAATATCTCTCTTTTCTCCTTTAGGTTAGGTAGCAGAGTGGAGTAGTGAAATGTTTCACTTCACAAAGCAATGAAGGGAACAGCCTGTAGTGGTCTGTCTGTATCCTCTCTAGTTGGGATGACAGGACCATTGTACTTTAATATTGTCAGCAATCGGTCCCTTGCCTTTTTGACTCCTGACCAATTGTCATCCAGAGCACAGCACATTGTATTGATTAAAAGATGGATTCAGGATTCACAGGACCACAGTATCAAGCCTCTTCGGGAGAGTTGGGCATGTCCCTGGTTTGGTCCTGCATTTTGCGATGTGTTCCCTGTGGCTGCTCCTGCAATGCCTTTCTCACAGGCTTGCAGTGGTCCTGTAGTGGTATAGCAGCAAGTCCAATTATTTCCTTTTGCCCCTCTCCTTCTATTGTGTCCAATCCAGCATCTCCTAGGCATTCTATCCTGCCAGCTGGTGGTCTATGTGGTATGTGGGCCACAATGCTTCTGTTCTGGTCATCCCATTGCGGCACGCGGTGCTACATGACCTCCAGTGGAGCTGTGATTCTAATTTACTTCCTGACTTTATTGTGGATTAGTTGCCTCCCATGAGGCCACGCCTCATCTCTGGCCAAACATTATCGCACTGACTTGCCCTCTGGGTAGGCTTCATGCCTTCCTCTTTTCCTGTGCACCACAGTCGACTTATAGTCTTTTTAATGGTGCTCCAATGGACATTGCTGATGGCACCTCTCTCTCCCTGTTTCCTGACACCAGCTATCTCTTCTGTCTACCTTATTTCTCTGCCTTCTCTGTTTCTCGTATCTCTAAAGGACCCTACAGATAGATTCTCTGTTAGGTCTGTCTTAAAGGCGGCAGGCTCTGCCATGTGCCCAGCATTCACCGCCATTTGAGTTGCCAAAGCAGTTACCTCCTGGGTTAAACAGCACTGGTGAGGAGTTATTTCAGAAGCATTCAGTGCTGTATTTGCAGATGTGTCTGACCAGATCACTCACATGGGCAAGTATCTTTGCTAGGTTTCTTTGGATGCTACTGAGTGCTCAGCTCAAATTGTGATTAATATTGTGGCTATTCACTGTATTCTGTGGCTCAAGACTCAACCTTTTTTTTCTAAAAATCTTTTAGTTCGAAGCCACATTGGACAAGATTATTGCAGACTACATCGGTGGCAAGAGCACTTTGCTTCTGCATTCCAGGCCACTTCTGAGTTTGATGAAATTGATGAGTTCTACATTTACCAATCTCTTCCTTAGGTAGTCCTAATCACCAAGATAGTCTCTTCCTTCCCTGGAGAGCTGGGGATCTATCTTTCAAGCTAACCCCATCATAATGACTATTGGGTCCAGGAGACAAGGCCTCTTGGTCCAGAGGCAATAGAATTTGCAGACATCTGGGGACTTCCCTCGGATGGGCATCCATCCCTTTCTCTTACAGAGCAAATGGTTTTCTGCCGTTGACGACGACTTCTTTGACACAGAGGTCTTCACTTCGTACCAGTGGGATTATACCTAACATGATTATACCTTACCTTTACGGCATCTTCTTCAAGGCTCCTTCACACTTGGGGAACCTAGAAAGCCTACCATCTCTTTAGAATAGCCTGTCTCGCTTCAGGTGGATCTTGATCAAGCTAAAGTCCTCTCTGATAATGGCAAAATTTGTTTTTTTTTTCTGGGGATGCTGTTTTGATCAGATATTTTCTTGCAGAAAAGAAGATACCTGCTCTTCACATCTGTTCTATGAGATGGACATCAAGAAAACTCCTCAACTTCTGCATGAGTAGCATGGTCAAGATGGTATTTGCCTTCATGCCAATTCTGTTTGCTTAGTTTAATTCCAGACCTTTTAGGAGAGCCCTTTTATCATATTGGGACTGGTCCTCCCTCTCCTTAGTTCAGCCGGTCCTTCTGTCGCTTAACGTCCACCAGTCTCTCAGCTGGTGGTTGACCTCACCCTTCATGCACAAGGGCTGCTTCCCATTTGTTGGCAGATTCTAATGACGGAGGCTAGTCTCCTCAGCTGGGGAGTGGTTTTTCAACAGTTTTTAGTTCTAGGCTGTTGGAAAATGCAGTAGAGGCTTCTTCCCACCATTTTTCTATATAGCTGAGGGTCATGCACCTGTCTTCTGCACTAGCAGCTTTTTATTTCAAGTCTTTCTGTCTGGATCTCGTTTAAGATTTTCACCACAGAGGCATACATCAACCATCATGGGAAAGCTGATCTGCCATGGCAGAGGTTTCAAGAACTTTTTTGATTGACAGAACTCTGCATTCTGCCCAATGTAAAGTGTCATTAACCCATAGACTTTTTAAGCACTGTCCCTCCTTCCCAGGTAACTCATGAAGTTCAAGACAAAGGGTTTTCTTACATTCTTGAGTGCTCCAGACTGGCACCAAAGATACTGGTGGCCAGGGCTGCCACTAGAAATTTCGGGGCCCCATACTGGCAAAATTTCCGGGGCCCCCTTGAGACTCCGCCCAGGCTCCACCCCTCGAACTGTCCACAGTCCTACCGCTCTCTCTTGGAAAAACTCCACTTCTCACATATCACACATTGACAGTTCCCATCACCAGATCACATACACAGCTGGCAGCTTTTGTTTTGGCCAAAAGATTTTTTAATCCACCAAAATGACAAGGTAGACACTTTTGGCCACGCCCTACTCTGCTGTAACCTATTAAATATTTGTTAAAATATGCAATACAATTTAGGTATATTTTTACTTATTTTTCAATTTTTAAAATGACCTATAATACCACATACAAGGAACAAATACCACAGCACCATGACCAGACACCATATCACCACAGTGACCTATAATACTATCTACAAGGCACAAATACTGCCACACCATGACCAGATGACTTATTACCACCACAGTGATCGAATAATATCAAATACAAGGAACAAATACCACAACATCATTACCAGACCACATATGGTCTGACATCATGACCACCACATAGTGACTGAATACTACAATACTGATCAATGATAAAAAAAAAAAACACAATACTATCACCATCAGTGCCATTATACACAGGAGATCTGTACTTAGTATGCAGTGTCTGTGTACAGGTAATACAGTGATCACGAGTGACATTCTACACAGGAGCTCTGTATATAGTGTATAGGTAATCCAGTGATCACTGGTGACATTATACACAGGACCTCTGTATATAGTATACAGTGTATAGTGTCAGTGTATAGGTAACACACTGACTCACCAGTGACGTCTCTAGGTGAAGTCCTTCATCTTTCATCCAGCGCAGACCGCCATCACTTCATCCAGCCAGGAGTCGTCTCTGCAGGAAATCACACTTTTATCTCGAGTTCCACTTGCAGAACACATTACTTAATTTTCCCAACTTCTACATTACACCACATGAAGAAGGTGACATAGTATCACTCTACACAGTAATAGGACCGCCCCCCCATTTAAAACAGTATACTCAAAAAATAAAATAAATACATCACTGCAGTAATAATATCCCTTAATTAGCCCCTTGTTGTGAATTCTGTGGCAGAGCTCCCTCCTGTGGTCACAAGTGGTACTTCAGCTGATTCTCTCTGTGAGCTTCCGTTGGTGGAGGAGAATGGTACTGCGGCTTCTGAGTTTCCTTCCTCAGGTATATGGTGAAGTCGTTAGGTGCTGCTCTATTTAACTCCACCTAGTGCTTTGATCCTGGCCTCCAGTCAATGTTCTAGTATTGGACCTGTTTCCTCCTGGATCGTTCCTGTGGCCTGCTGCTCTGCATAGCTAAGTTCCGCTTTTGCTATTTGTTTACTGTTTTTTTTCTGTCCAGCTTGCTTATTTGTTTTTTCTTGCTTGCTGGAAGCTCTGGGACGCAGAGGGTGTACCTCCGTGCCGTTAGTTTGGTACGGAGGGTCTTTTTGCCCCCTTTGCGTGGTTGTTTGTAGGGTTTTGTGTTGACCGCAAAGTTACCTTTCCTATCCTCACTCTGTTCAGAAAGTCGGGCCTCACTTTGCTATATCTATTTCATCTCTACGTTTGTCTTTTCATCTTAGCTCACAGTCATTATATGTGGGGGCTGCCCTTTCCTTTGGGGTATTTCTCTGAGGCAAGGTAGGCTTATTTTCTATCTTCAGGCTAGCTAGTTTCTCAGGCTGTGCCGAGTTGCATAGGGAGCGTTAGGTGCAATCCACGGCTGCCTCTAGTGTGGTTGGAGAGGATTAGGGATTGCGGTCAGCAGAGTTCCCACGTCTCAGAGCTTGTTCTATGTTTTTGGGTTATTGTCAGGTCACTGTATGTGCTCTGACTTCTATGTCCATTGTGGTACTGAATTACCAGATCATAACAGCCCCTATGGTAATAAAATTCGCCATCCTAGCCCCCGTGTGTCTCATTTCTGGCGTCAGCCATATGTCCTCCCATCCTGCCCTAATGAGTATCCATCCTGCCCCATCTGTCTCCATCGTATCCATCCTGCCCCATGATCCTGTCCCATCTGTCTCCAATCCTGCCTCCAGTGTCTCCAATCATGCCCGTATCACCATTCTGTCCCGTCTCCAATCATGCCCCCTGTGTCTCAATTCTGCCCCATCTGTCTCCAGTCATGCCCCAGTGTCTCCAGTCATGCCCCGTTTCTCCATTCTGCCCGTGTCCAGCAATCTGCCCCTGTGTCCAGCAATCTGCCCCTGTGCCCAGCATTCTGCCCCTGTTCCCAGCTTTCTGCCCCTGTGCCCAGCTTTCTGCCCCTGTGCCCAGCTTTGTGCCCCTGTGCCCAGCTTTCTGCCCCTGGGCCCAGCTTTCTGCCCCTGCGTCCAGCAATCTGCCCCTGCGTCCAGCAATCTGCCCCTGCGTCCAGCAATCTGCCCCTGCGTCCAGCAATCTGCCCCTGCGTCCAGCAATCTGCCCCTGTGTCCAGCAATCTGCCCCTGGGTCCAGCAATCTGCCCCTGTGTCCAGCAATCTGCCCCTGGGTCCAGCAATCTGCCCCTGGGTCCAGCAATCTGCCCCTGCGTCCAGCAATCTGCCCCTGCGTCCAGCAATCTGCCCCTGCGTCCAGCAATCTGCCCCTGCGTCCAGCAATCTGCCCCTGCGTCCAGCAATCTGCCCCTGCGTCCAGCAATCTGCCCCTGCGTCCAGCAATCTGCCCCTGCGTCCAGCAATCTGCCCCTGCGTCCAGCAATCTGCCCCTGCGTCCAGCAATCTGCCCCTGCGTCCAGCAATCTGCCCCTGCGTCCAGCAATCTGCCCCTGCGTCCAGCAATCTGCCCCTGCGTCCAGCTTTCTGCCCCCCCCCCTGTGTCCAGCTTTCTGCCCTGGGCCCCCCCGGATCGCCGCTCTCAATAAATAAAAAAAAAAAAAAAAAAAAAAAAAGAAGTTCTGCTTACCTGCCGCGCTCCTGCTCCCTCCACACAGCCGCAGCGTGCACTCGCCGGCGACTGACAATGATGTCAGACGGCGGCGACCTGCAAGCTGCGGCTGACGTCAGCTGCCATCATCAGATTGGCTGGCGGCTGTTAACTATTGACGTGCTGGCGCGGGCCCGCACGTCAATAGCGTTAAACAGCTGCAGCGCCGGCCGCTGCTAAGGGCCCGGTTCAGCTTGCGGCTGCCGGTAGGGGCCCGGTGAGCAGATAAGACGGGACCCGATGCGGGCCCCCTCTGCTCACCGGGCCCCATACGCCAGTCACGGCCGTCATGCCCTGATGGCGGCCCTGCTGGTGGCCGCCTCTAAGGCCTCTTTTACACTTCCGTCTTTCTTTTTTCGTCACAATGCGTTTGTTTTCTGAAATGTTTCTGCTGGATCCGTTTTTTTCTCATAGACTTGTATTAGCGACGGATTGTGACTGATAGCCTTCCGTTTCATCCGTCGTGCACTGGATTGTAAAATCGCTGTCTGTTGGGCGGAGACATAGCACATAGAACCGTTTTTGTGCACTTCGGAAAATTATGCAGCGACAGATCCTGGAAACGGGAGCATCGCGAGCATTGGGAAGGCTGCGAGGGACACAGGAAGGTGAGAATATCAAGATTTTTTATTTTTTTTATTATTTTTAACATTATATCTTTTTACTATTGATGCTGCATAGGCAACATCAATAGTAAAAAGTTGGTTACACTTGTCAAACACTATGTTTGACAAGTGTGACCAACCTGTCAATCAGTTTTCCAAGCGATGCTACAGATCGCTTGGAAAACGCTATGGATCCGTCAAAAAAACGGATCCAGTGCATCCGTTTTTTACAATCTGCACAGGATCCATTTTTTCAACATTTTGACGAATTGTGACTGATGGTAAAAAACGGAAGTGTGAAAAAGGCCTAAAGGCAACCATTGCTTGCTGGATTTGATCTACCATTATGGAAGCATATCAGGCTATGGCCTCTTTCACACTTCTGTCTTCTGGCGTCAGGGAGGTGGCCTGCGCTAGAGCAGCATGGCAGCCTTGCATTACATGCATCTGCTGGTCAGGAGTTAGATTTTCTTTGCGCGTGAGTACTGCCTGAAAAAATATATTACGTGACCTACTTGCATCTAAATGCATCCTATCCAGAAGACTACTCAGTTCAAGGATGCTTTTATTCAACATATTGAACCCAGCAGTCATTTGTTTGGCCAAAAGTGATCGACTTCTGGACGGCTGCATTCAGATGCAAGAACTCGGGCGCATAGCTCCTTTCCTGACCCCTCTGGCGCTGCGGCGCTGCCGCCCAGAACCTACAGGTGTTCTAGAGGTGGCAGCAGTGTCAGAGGGGTTGGGTTAAAGGGAAAGCTAACTCGTCACCAGCAGCTTCATGTGATGAAGTCTGACATGATGCTCCAGTGCTGGTGCATGGGGCCGAGGGACCAGAAGTGAGGGAAGGGTCAGAGGGGTGGGGTCTATCGACGTGGTTCCCGGTGGTGGACTCCTGTGGGATTGCTCCAGAGGGGTCCAACTCAGCAGCAGGCACCCGAGTGCTGCCGATGGTGCTGTGAAAGAAAAGAAAACCAAAAATTAATATACTGATATTGCATAGCCCTTGCTGAAGCCAAAAATTAAGGTTAGACAGGTAAACATTGTGAGTTCATAAATGGACTGTGGAATATTTACCTTCTGCTAACCATCGTCAACCTTAGGAACGACCGGGCCCTGCCGTACTTTTATTGTCCAGGACGTCCTCCTGACAGTACATTGGAGGACGTTCTCTTCCTCCTTGCAGGGACAGGAAATACAACACGAGAGGTTAAAAGGTCCCACTCCACCCCCTTTCCCTCAGTGTTTTTCCTGTCCCTGCATGGAGGGACACACGTGAGGAGGCAGCGCTATACAGCGTGAAGACTCACCAGTCCGGGGGGCTCGGGGGATCGTGCGGCTAACACCAATATCCTTCCCCCGCAATACTAAGCCCCAGGCAGAAACTTCCCGGTGGGGAGTCCCTCTGCCCAGAGACCAGTCGAGCGAATGGGATCCTGGGTTGAACCGCTTCCTCCTGGGGGGGGCTCTCGGTTCAGGCGCCAGGAGAAGAGGTGCCGCATGGAGGAGGATCCGGCGCCGGCAGCAGGAGCAGCGTGCGTTCCACAGTGTGGAACACTGAAGTAAGATCCTTATACCAGGCAGTACTTCCGGTGTCGGCGCAGGTAAGGTGATGTCAGATCCGGGGGAGGCGGCATCTCGGCGTGCGTTCCAACTTGTGGAACGCGGAAGTAAGCGTTCTTAAGGGCGCAAAAAAGCTCAGGGCACTCACAGATCATCATCCAGCGCTCCTTCTGGTGTAAGCGAGCGCCGGAGTGAATCCCTGGAGAATATTTTCGGCGGCAGGACACAGAAGTTCGTGGGGTCCGTGCTAGCAGGCTACTGCAAAATGCCGGAGACCAAGGGTGAGTGCAGCAGAAGCTGCTATATCCCTTATTTGGGTGGGAGATCAATATTTATAATGGCATCTCTCCACAGAAAATATGGAGAACAGAAATGAGGAGACGGCGGTAAGTGCGCAGAATACATATATACGCCTGCACACACACTGAGACGTTCTTATTCTTATATTTAGGATAAAGAGGCCACTCAGACTCGCCTCCCTCAGACAAAAAAGCCTGGCAAAGTGTTAACAAAATCTAAGAGGTGCTCTATATGTAATGTGAAGCTTTCAGAAACATACAAGAAAGCTCTCTGCAGCTCTTGTATTAAGAAGATTGTCAGAGATGAACAACCATCAATGTTATCTGAGATGAGGAGTATAATCCGGGAAGAGGCTTGGCCAACCTTGGCCTCAATGTCTCAACGGGACGTGTACAGTCCGGGCCCGGCTCGTAAGAGACCAAGAAGGGATCCAGACAAAGAAGATCAGGATGGTTCATCAGAAGCGGAATCAGAATACAGAGGTTCTGATCAAGAAGGAGAATTGCCAATGGAAGAACAGGAAGGAAAAAGGTATTACTTTCCAGTAGAAGACACAGAAGAGCTGGTTCAGGCGGTCAGACGTACTATGCAAATGAAAGAAGATCCACGTCCAAGATCTAGACAAGACCAGATGTTTGGAGGGCTCACATATCAGGAACGGACAGTGTTCCCGGTGAGTGAGCATATTCGTCAGATGATATCACAAGAATGGAGAGATGCGGAACGAAGATTGGTGATGTCCAGAGAGTTTAAAAACCGTCTCCCGTTCGACCCAGAAGAGATCAAGACATGGGAAGAAATTCCTAAAGTGGATATCCCTATAGCCAAGGATGCAAAGAAAACATCCATACCTTTTGAGGATTCATCTAGTCTCAAGGATGCAATGGACCGCAAGGCGGATATCCTTTTACGTCGAGCCTGGGAGACCTCAGCAGCATTAAAGGGAACCTGTCACCTGAATTTGGCGGGACTGGTTTTGGGTCATATGGGCGGAGTTTTCGGGTGTTTGATTCACCCTTTCCTTACCTGCTGGCTGCATGCTGGCTGCAATATTGGATTGAAGTTCATTCTCTGTCCTCCGTAGTACACACCTGCGCAAAGTAATCTTACCTTGCACAGGCGTGTACTATGGAGGACAGAGAATGAACTTCTATCCAATATTTCGGCCAGCATGCAGCCAGCAGGTAAGGAAAGGGTGAATCAAACACCCGAAAACTCCGCCCATATGACCCAAAACTGGTCCCGCCAAATTCAGGTGACAGGTTCCCTTTAATAAAGACTAACATTGCAGCCACGTCTATAGCAAGATCCATGTTCCTGTGGATGGAACAATTGGAAGAACATTTAATTAATAAAACTCCACGGGCGGATATAATTGCTTCTCTGCCTATCATAAAGTCAGCCACGGCCTTTATGGCGGACACATCGGCTGAATCTGTTAGATTTGCGGCTAGAAATAGCTCCTTGTCCAATGCAACCCGAAGGGCTATTTGGTTTAGATCTTGGTCGGGGGATAATGCATCCAAAAATAAATTATGTGCCATTCCATTCACAGGTTCCAGAATATTTGGTCAGGCTTTAGATGACATTCTAGAGTCAGAAGCTGACAGTAAAAAAGGGTTCCCCGAGGATAAACCCAGGAAATTTCAGCCCTTTCGAAGAAGACCTCTATCCCCCCCCCCTCCCCCCGCAGGCAACCGGAGTATAGAGAATAATGGAGATCAGGCAGAGGAACCTTCAGGGGTTCCTACGCTCAGAACAGAAGGGGAAGAAATTCCTTGTTTGGTTCAGGCTATAGACCAAGGAAACAATGATGCCATAGGTATAGGCGGGAGACTAAGCCTCTTTCTAAAACACCAACAGCGGTAGCTACAAATTCCCCTATGTTCACAGACCTACAAAATCTGTTCGACTCCCTGGTCATAGTCGGGTTCCTTCTCCAGAAATAGGCACAGGACACTATTCCTCTCTATTTTCAATTTTAAAACCGTCAGGGGAATCCCATACAGTAATAAATTTGAAACCTCTGAACATATTCGTCAAATACAAACGATTCAGAATGGAATCAATCAGGTCAACTATTCACCTTATAAACAAGGATTCGGTAATGTGCACTCTCGATCTGAAGAGTGCGTATTATCAGGTTCCGATACATCCCTCATCTCAGGAGCTACTGAGATTCTCTGTGAGATTCCCGGACCAAACCTGCCACTTCCAATTTCAATGCCTCCCATTCGGTCTAGCATCTGCCCCAAGAATTTTCACGAAATTAGTAGCAGAGGTGGTGGCTTTCCTAAGAAACCAAGGAATAACAATAATTCCATACTTGGACGATTTTCTGGTTGTAGCACGAACAAAGGACATTCTGTTGCAACACAGAGATCGGGTCATAGCAGTATTGGAACAACTAGGATGGGTGGTAAACCGGGAAAAGTCACATCTAAGGCCAGAATCCCGGAAAATATTTCTAGGAGTACTCTTGGATTCTACAACCAGACAATCCTTCTTACCAAGGGACAAACGAATCTCAATAAAGATGATTTTAGAGTTCCAAAGAAGTCCAGTTATGATAAGAGCGACCATGAAGGTCTTGGGGAAGATGACAGCTTGCATCCCGTGTGTCTTGACTAAATCAAGGAATGTTCCAAATACTTTGCCACCGTTGGGGAACTCCCAGGATAGATTTATTTGCCACAAGGAAAAATTCGAAGGTGCCCAGATTTTATTCCCTCAACCCTTCAGACATACCGGAAGCAGTCGACGCCTTAAGTCAAACATGGAACGAACCTCTGTCTTATGCGTTTCCCCCAATAGCACTTATTCCAGTAGTGCTCGGGAAGATTCAAGAAGACCAGGCAACAGTGCTGACGATTGTACCATTTTGGCCAAAGAGAAGTTGGTTCCCATTGTTGGGAGCCATGACAACGGAAGACCCTATCAAACTCCCGTTATGGAAGGATATCATTCATCAATGGCCCGTTTTACACCAAGACTCGGAGAGATTACATCTATCAGCATGGATCCTGAGAGGGACATCTTGAAATCCAGAGGTCTTTCAGATGAAGTAATTACAACCTTTCAGGCTAGTAGGAAGCCTGTGACCTCAGCCATCTACCACAAGATCTGGAGGAAATTTTGTATGGAAAGTGGCAGGTCGGCCGTGATTCCGGGAGCCTTAAGGTACCGTCACATTTAGCAACGCTGCAGCGATCTAGACAACGATGCCGATCGCTGCAGCGTCGCTGGAGAGCTGTCACACAGACAGCTCTCCAGCGACCAACGATGCCGGTCCCCGGGTAACCAGGGTAAACATCGGGTTACTAAGCGCAGGGCCGCGCTTAGTAACCCGATGTTTACCCTGGTTACCAGTGCTAATGTAAAAAACCAAAAACAAACACTACATACTTACATTCTGGTGTCTGTCCCCCGGCGCTGTGCTTTCCTGCACTGACTGTGAGCGCCGGCTGGCCGTAAAGCACAGCGGTGACGTCACCGCTGTAATCTGCTTTACGGCTGGCCGGCGCTGACAGTCAGTGCAGGAAAGCACAGCGCAGGGGGACAGACACCGGAATGTAAGTATGTAGTGTTTTTTTTTTACATTAGCACTGGTAACCAGGGTAAACATCGGGTTACTAAGCGCAGGGCCGCGCTTAGTAACCCGATGTTTACCCTGGTTACCAGTGAAGACATCGCTGAATCGGCGTCACACGCCGATTCAACGATGTCTGCGGGAGTCCAGCGACGAAATAAAGTTCTGGACTTTCTGCTCCGACCAACGATGGCACAGCAGGATCCAAATCGCTGCTGCGTGTCAAACTCAACGATATCGCTATCCAGGACACTGCAACATCACGGATCGCTAGCGATATCGTTCAGTGTGAAGGTACCTTTAGATGTTCCTAGAGTCTTAAATTTTTTACAGGTGGGCTTTAACTTGGGGCTCAGGCCAAGTATGATTAAAGTCCAGATCTTGGCCCTCAGTACTTTCTTGGATTATCCATTGGCCTCCCACCCCTGGATAATTAGATTTGTGAAAGCCATCCAGAGATTACGGCCTACCTTAAGACAGCTAGCTCCTACATGGGACTTAAATCTGGTCCTCAGGGCTCTATGTAAAAATCCTTATACTCTTGAGGAGGACATGCCTATTTCAATACATACCTGGAAGACGGCCTTCCTAGTAGCGATTACAACAGCTAAACGCGTAGGGGAAATTCAGGCCCTATCAATTAAGGATCCATATCTTCAGGTCCGAGAGGACCATATAATCCTAAAATTAGATCCAGCTTTTATCCCTAAAATAGCCTCAGTTAAAAATCGAGACCAGGAAATAATTTTACCTTCCTTTTGTGAGAACCCTTCTAATGAAAAAGAACAGGCTTTACACTCCCTTGATATTAGGCAGGCAGTATTAAACTATCTAGAGGCCACTAGCTCCTGGAGGAAAGATTCTAATCTTTTTATTCTATTTAGGGGTAAGAATAAAGGTAAAAAAGCTTCCAAGGCTTCAATAGCTAGATGGATCACGACTATAATTTCAAAAGCCTACTCATCAGAAAGGATAGCTTGCCCAACAGGGATTAAAGCACACTCTACTAGGGCTGTTTCAGCATCATGGGCTAAGCGAGCAGGAGCGTCCCTAGATCAGATTTGCAAGGCCGCAACTTGGGCCAGGGTAAACACGTTCTGTAAGCACTATAAACTAGACGTAGTAGCAGCTCAGCAGACGTCTTATGGGAGAAAAGTTCTCCAAGCAGTTGTCCCACCCTAAACGAGGTTTTCCTTGGTATTCTCCAATGTGCTGTCAGGGGGACGTCCTGGAAAATGGGTATTATACCTACCGATAATTCGGTTACCAGGAGTCCATCCTGACAGCACCGTTATTTCCCCCCCTATGCATGCCAGTTCATATGCTGTAATATGTTTGGTTAATAAAGTTTTCAAAGTATATCTATCCATGGTGTGGTACTTGTCAAAACACTGAGGGAAAGGGGGGGTGAAGTGGGACCTTTTAACCTCTCGTGTTGTATTTCCTGTCCCTGCAAGGAAGAGGAGGACGTCCTCCAATGTGCTGTCAGGATGGACTCCTGGAAACCGAATTATCGGTAGGTATAATACCCATTTTTTCCTGCGTCCTCCCGATCCACTCGGGGCCTGCATCTCCTTGTTGAACTCCTTCTTGAAGCAATCCCTGAGTGACCGCCACCGCTTCATTACCCTTTCACGAGAGAGAGAGAGAGAGACATGCTCATTGTGTTAAAAACGGATTCGGTTGCGTCCCTTAAGGGTTTTTCGCCGAACACAAAAAACGTTGCAGGAGACGTTTTTTGTATCCGGCAAAAAAGCCTGAAGGGACGGATCCGGCACAAAACGGATGAAACGCATGTCCTTCAGGCACAATCCGGCAGTAATACAACTCTATGGGGAAAAAACGGATCAGGCATCAGAAAAAAACTGATCCAGATTGTGCCTGAAACTGCCAGATTGTGACTGAAACCAAAAACCAGATGTGTGAAAGCAGCCTAAGAAAAAAAAAATTATGCTGGATGTACGCATATGTTTTGTGTGTACTGTGATGTATGATGATCTGTTTTTTATGTGTTGGGTGCACTGTGATGTCTGTAGGAACTGTTTCTGCACAACTTACACTGATCTCCTTCAGGGAGGCCCTCGGCAGCTTCAGCTTCCTGTAAAAACACAATCAATGAATCAATGCATATAGTGTTAACCAAAAATTTTAACAAGAACAAAATGAAAAAAATTAATTTTTAACTTACCTTAATACGCCGACGCTGTGAAGGAGGGCTCCCAGAATAAGACATAATGGGTTTTTTTTGGATCTGCAAGTATAAAGACACTTGTTAGCTACTATACATATTATATGTAAAGCTTTGTTTTCTTTAATACTTAAATCAGGAGTTCTGCTGACTGGCCTGGTTGGTCCCTGTTGACTGGCCTGGTTGGTCCCTGCTGCCTGGCCTGGTTGGTTCCTGCTGGTTGGCCTGGTATGGCCTTGTACTGCAAGTATAAAAACACTTGTTAGCTACTATACAAATTATATGTAAAGCTTTGTGTTCTCTAATACTTACATCAGGAGTTCTGCTGGCTGTCCTGGTTGGTCCCTGCTGGTTGGCCTGGTATGGCAAGTATAAACACAATTATAAAATTATGTGTAGGCAGCCGAACTAGAAAATAAAAAGTTGCTCCAGAGCTAGTGGGATTTTAAAACCTCCCTCCTAAAATAATCCCCATAGGACCCACACCCCCCAAAAAATGCTAAGTAATTTAATCTACTATATAATTGTCTAAGGGTCACTTCTGTCTGTCTGTCTGTCTGTCCTTCTGTCACGGATATTCATTGGTCGCAGCCTCTGTCTGTCATGGAAATCCAAGTCGCTGATTGGTCGCGGCAAAGCAGCCACAACCAATCAGCGACGGGCACAGTCCGGAAGAAAATGGCCGCTCCTTCCTCCCCGCAGTCAGTGCCTGGCGCCTGCATACTCCCCTCCGGTCAGCGCTTACACAGGGTTAATGGCAGCGTTGACCGCGGTGTAACGCACTTGGATAACGCTGCTATTAACCCTATGTGACCAACTTTTTACTATTCATGCGGCCTATGCAGCATAAATAGTAAAAAGATCTAATGTTAAAAATAATTAAAAAAAATAGTTATATACTCACCCTCCGGTGGCCCCCCGGATCGAAGCGGTTACCGTTGCTCCTCGCGACGCCCCGGTGACCGCTCCATGCATTGCGGTCTCACGAGATGATGACGTGCGGTCTTGCGAGACCGCTACGTCATCATCTCGTGAGACCGCAATGTACTCTTCAGACCGCAGCGCACGAGGAGCGTCGGTAACCGCTTCGATCCGGGGGGCCACCAGAGGGTGAGTATATAACTATTTTTTATTTTAATTCTTTTTTTTAACAGGGATATGGTGCCCACATTGTTATAGACTGCGTGGGCTGTGCAATATACTACATGGGCTGCGCAATATACTACGTGGGCTGCGCAATATACTATGTGGGCTGCGCAATATACTACGTGGGCTGCACAATATACTACATGGGCTGCGCAATGTACACCGTGGGCTGCGCAATGTACAGCGTGGGCTGCGCTATACACTACGCATACATATTCTAGAATACCTGATGTGTTAGAATCGGGCCATCATCTAGTAGGTTTATAAACTACCCCGCTCAAATTTTATATCTGAGCAATGTGCAAGCAGGCAAAAAAATCACCCTTCTGTAACCCCAAAAAATCTACCAAAGGCACACAAGTCTGAGCTTGATACCCTCCTTTCATAATATGTGCAATGTGGCAAGCCCTTAACCCCCCCAAAAAACAAACCTAAACCTTGCAAACAATACCCTCCTTCAAACTTGAAATGCCTAAACCCCAGTTGAAAATCTAGTGTCCACATATTCTATTTTTAAAAATCCATTTTAAAAATTTAAAGGGAACCTGTCACCCCCAAAATCGAAGGTGATCTAAGCCCACCGGCATCAGGGGCTTAGCTACAGCATTCTGTAATGCTGTAGATGAGTCCCTGATGTATCCTGAAAGATGAGAAAAAGAGGTTAGATTATACTCACCTGGGCTGGCGGGCCGATCCGATGGGCGTCGTGGTCCGGTTCGGGGCCTCCCATCTTCATGCTGCGGCTCTGGCCTCTCTGACCTTTCCTGGCGCCTACACACTGCAGTACTTTGCTCTGCCCTCAACAGAAAAAAGTACGCCTGCGCCGGAGCCGCAGATGTCATCATAAGAAGATGGGAGGCCCCTGACCGGACCACGACACCCATTGGATCGCAGCGGGACCGCCCCTGGGTGAGTATAATCTAACCTCTTTTTCTCAATTTTCAGGATACATTGGGGGCTTATCTACATTACAGAATGCTGATGCCGGTGGATTTTGGGGGGTGACAGCTTCCCTTTAAATACTCAATTTCTGCTATCCACTTTTTCATACACCTTTTATTTAAACAAATATACCCTCAACCAACTCTGTATTGCATGTTGTGTTTTCCAGTTTTACATAAACCAAACTGTAAAATTTTCCTTGGTGAAATGATACTACGTACATTGTTAGGGGAAATTTTTATTTGACTTTTTTTTTTCTTTTTAATCTCAGGTAGGGGCTACACTGCTCTTTATTTTAAATACAAGTACATTAAATGCAAATTTTGTAACAAAAAATACACACACAAACACACCGCCATCACACACACACACGCAATACGCCACACAGATACACCGCCGAACTATGTTTAAAATACATGTAAAGTTATAAAAAAAAGCCTGGACACAGACACGCAGCACATACACACGCCACACTACTTTGTTGAAAGTACATGACAGTTTTAAAAAAGCTAAACAACCACGGCTGGAAACACACACATACACACACTTGCCGCACACACACACTGGCAGGACTCAAGCGGGCTTTCAGGACGCTGGCTGGCAGACCGCTGGCTGGTAGGTAGTCCTCTTGCTGGCAGGACTCTGGATGGATGGCTCGCTGGTAGTCCTCTGGCTGGCAGGACTCTGGATGGCTGGCTGGCAGAACTCTGGATGGCTTCTTGGTGGCTTCTTGCTGGCACATTGAGGAATGAAGCCACATGGCAGGTTTATATAGATTTGGGGCTGTATGGCCAATTGGCTACTAAATACAGATTTGGAGCATGCTCAGTGTAAAAAAACGGAATCAGACGCTGGATTCCGTCATTTGACGGACAGTGACGGATCCTCCGCCCATATGCTTCCATTCTAGCCAACGACGGACGCCACTGGATCCGTCACTGTCCGTCTTTTCGACGCAGACAAAAAGCGTTAGATTGTACGTCTTCTCCAGATGACGGATAAACAAATTCCAACGTTTTTTTCACAAAAAGATGGATTTTGACGGATAAACAAAAAGACGGAAGTGTGAAAAAGGCCTAAGGCCAGAGCGCCTCCATTCACAGTTATGGCTCACTCTACCTGGGTGATAGAAGCTTTCTGGTTTGTATGCCACCACGCATTTGCACTGCAACTCTCTACGGCTGCTACTTGGTCATCTATCCATACCTTCTTCTAGGTTTTACAGAGTACAAAGGTATGAATCTTTGCGTCTATGGATGCAAATCCTGTTAGAAAGATTCTAAAAGAGGCAGTCATTCAGATAGTGGCCTGAGTAATTAATTACTTTTCTTTGTTGCAACGTTCTTATTCCCCCATCCAAGATATTGCTTTGTGACATCCCATTTACCCCCCAAGAAAAGAGGATCTTTGATACTCGCCATAAAATCTTTCTTGTAGTCTTCATTGGGGAAGACAGCACTCTACGTTTGTTGGCCATATAGCCGTTAATTTGCATTGTTTCTTCTCATACTTGCTCTTTTCTTTCCTTTTTATTCTTGTGCTTCTGCTATCTCGCTAATTGAGTTGCTTGATTCTGGTATGAAAATGGAGGTGATTTAACCTTGAGGCCATGTGCACACGTTCAGGTTTTTTCGCGTTTTTTTCGCGTTTTTTCGTTCTAAAAACGCTATAAAAACTCATTAAAAATGCATACATTATGCATTCTATCATTTAGAATGCATTCTGCATGTTTTGTGCACATGGATGCGTTTTTTTCCGCGAAAAAAACGCATTGCGGTAAAAAAATGAGCGTGTTCATTATTTTTGCGGATTTTCTGCATTTTTCCTGCAATTCTATGCATTTGGGGAAAAAACGCACAAAAAACGCATCAGAAACGCGTCAAAATTGCGGTAAAATCGAGGTAAAAACGCATGCGGATTTCTGGCAGAAATTTCCGGTTTTTGTCAGGAAAATTTCTGCAGGAAATCCTGACGTGTGGACATACCCTTAATATTTTTTTTTATATTTTAAAACCTTTTTTTTTTTCATTTTTATTTTATTTTTTAACTTGCGATCGTTTGATCTCTTATACTGCAATACCAGGGGATTTCCGTAAATAGAGAAAGTGTTGTTCTACCATGCAGCTCTGCCTGTGGTTGAACTTTGCAAAAGAATAAAGATGGCAGGTACCTTCAGCTTGGAGTTCCTACACAATGTCAAATGAGTGCTAGCAGTGTCAGAATGTGTAGGAACACACCCCTTTCATAATGAGAATGGTAACGCCCAGTGGTTAGTTTATTCATAAATATTCAGGAGGAATATAGGGTGAATAGGTGTACCCCAGAATTTTCATATGAAATTCAAGTATTTACTAAAGCAGTAATCTTAGGAATGCTGAATGATTGTGGTTTTTTGTTTTAGATTTAAGTATGTATTTTAAATCTTTGCTTAGTTCATACAGGTTATGAACATTTTCATCCTGTAATTGAGGTCAGTCTTGTTTTTTTTTGTTTCTGAAAGGTTTTACAGTGTGCTGTTATGTGGCCCGCTCTTGAAGAGCTACATCTGTCTTCAAACAACATCACTCTTTTAGAAAGGTAAAGTCGTTACTTGAATGTATTATGGAAATTTACAAGAATGCAGGACTTCACACTATAATCCTTGCTTTGCGTTTGTGTTGCAGAATATTATTATGGCTTCCAACTGTTTAGGCTGATCACAATGTTATTTTGTGTGAAAAGGTTATTCCTAAAATCACAATATGGTCTTACAATAATGTATACATTAGAGTTGGTGCAAAATGATTTCCACATCCTATTTCATTGGACTCGACCATGGACAGTAACCGGTGCATGGGACAGAGAGTACTGCCTCTTGCCTGCTAACCTCTGTGTAGTTCTAGCTCAATCTCAGTCTCAGAAAGGGGTTATCCTTTTTCTTTACAATCGAAAGCTCTTGCCGTGTGCTGGTAACTAAGAATAGGGATGTATACAGGGAGATGAGGAGAAAGATATAATGCAACATTAGACTTCATATATTATTATTATTTATTGTTATAGCGCCATTTATTCCATGGCGCTTTACATGTGAGGAGGGGTATACATAATAAAAACAAGTACAATAATCTTAAACAATACAATTTCATAACTGGTACAGGAGGAGTGAGGACCATGCCCGCGAAGGCTCACAATCTACAAGGGAGAGGCTAAGAGGATGTACTGTAGAAGAGGGTTGTATACAGGGATCTGAGAGTAGAGAGATACTGTAGTATGGGTCTGTATTGAGGGGTTGAGCTGTGTTTGTTGACTACTGCTGAGAGACCAGTGATATGAAACTGTAAATGCCACTCTATTGATGCACATCACAGAGAATTATCTTCTGCCATATGCATCAATAGCATTTTCAGCTGTCATTTTCCTGATGCGATGGCAAAAGTGCCAGAAAGGATGCTTTTGCTATAATTTAACTTTAATTTTGCAAGTGTTTTTTTATTTATAATTTCAATAAGCTATTCCTAGCTAATGATGTATGTAAAGTACTGTGGAATATAATAGCTATTATATTCGCGAGACCGCTAAGTCATCTGGGTAATTTCGCGCAATGCATCTCTGGGAACGGAAGCTGGCGTCGGCCTCTCCGTTCGCGCGCATCGGTGGACAGCGAAAGGTTAGAATAGCACCATTTTTTTTTAATTATTATTTTTAACATATCTTTACCGCGTGATTCTGCCGTGTAACGCAGTCGGTTTAACAGACTGCTAAAACGCTATGTGGGTGGCAGGGAGCTGACTGGGAGGGGGGAGCATGGAAGGGGCACTGACTGCAGGGGAGTAGGGAGCGGCCATTTCGTGGCCGGACTGTGCCCGTCGGTGATTCAGCAACTTGGAATTTCTGTCACAGAAAGACAAAATGTCAGACAGACAAACAGATGGAAGGGCCCCTTAGACGAAATATATATATATATATATATATATATATATATATATATATATATATATATATATATATATATATATATATATATATATATATATATATAGTGACTGTTTTATAAGAAAACCGTGCCTGAGTGCGTTAATCCCGTGCCAAGTGAGTGTCCCCCAAGACACGTAGTAGGCGCCATGCTAATATATATATATATATATATATATATATATATATGTGTGTATATATATACAGTGGGGCAAAAAAGTATTTAGTCAGTCAGCAATAGTGCAAGTTCCACCACTTAAAAAGATGAGAGGCGTCTGTAATTTACATCATAGGTAGACCTCAACTATGGGAGACAAACTGAGAAAAAAAAAATCCAGAAAATCACATTGTCTGTTTTTTTTAACATTTTATTTGCATATTATGGTGGATAATAAGTATTTGGTCAGAAACAAAATTTCATCTCAATACTTTGTAATATATCCTTTGTTGGCAATGACAGAGGTCAAACGTTTTCTGTAAGTCTTCACAAGGTTGCCACACACTGTTGTTGGTATGTTGGCCCATTCCTCCATGCAGATCTCCTCTAGAGCAGTGATGTTTTTGGCTTTTCGCTTGGCAACACGGACTTTCAACTCCCTCCAAAGGTTTTCTATAGGGTTGAGATCTGGAGACTGGCTAGGCCACTCCAGGACCTTGAAATGCTTCTTATGAAGCCACTCCTTCGTTGCCCTGGCGGTGTGCTTTGGATCATTGTCATGTTGAAAGACCCAGCCACGTTTCATCTTCAATGCCCTTGCTGATGGAAGGAGGTTTGCACTCAAAATCTCACGATACATGGCCCCATTCATTCTTTCATGTACCCGGATCAGTCGTCCTGACCCCTTTGCAGAGAAACAGCCCCAAAGCATGATGTTTCCACCACCATGCTTTACAGGAGGTATGGTGTTTGATGGATGCAACTCAGTATTCTTTTTCCTCCAAACACGACAAGTTGTGTTTCTACCAAACAGTTCCAGTTTGGTTTCATCAGACCATAGGACATTCTCCCAAAACTCCTCTGGATCATCCAAATGCTCTCTAGCAAACTTCAGACGGGCCCGGACATGTACTGGCTTAAGCAGTGGGACACGTCTGGCACTGCAGGATCTGAGTCCATGGTGGCGTAGTGTGCTACTTATGGTAGGCCTTGTTACATTGGTCCCAGCTCTCTGCAGTTCATTCACTAGGTCCCCCCGCGTGGTTCTGGGATTTTTGCTCACCGTTCTTGTGATCATTCTGACCCCACGGGGTGGGATTTTGCGTGGAGCCCCAGATCGAGGGAGATTATCAGTGGTCTTGTATGTCTTCCATTTTCTAATTATTGCTCCCACTGTTGATTTCTTCACTCCAAGCTGGTTGGCTATTGCAGATTCAGTCTTCCCAGCCTGGTGCAGGGCTACAATTTTGTTTCTGGTGTCCTTTGACAGCTCTTTGGTCTTCACCATAGTGGAGTTTGGAGTCAGACTGTTTGAGGGTGTGCACAGGTGTCTTTTTATACTGATAACAAGTTTAAACAGGTGCCATTACTACAGGTAATGAGTGGAGGAAAGCGGAGACTCTTAAAGAAGAAGTTACAGGTCTGTGAGAGCCAGAAATCTTGATTGTTTGTTTCTGACCAAATACTTATTTTCCACCATAATATGCAAAAAAAAATGATAAAAAAACAGACAATGTGATTTTCTGGATTTTTTTTTCTCAGTTTGTCTCCCATAGTTGAGGTCTACCTATGATGTAAATTACAGACGCCTCTCATCTTCTTAAGTGGTGGAGCTTGCACTATTGCTGACTGACTAAATACTTTTTTGCCCCACTGTGTATATATATACATATATACATATATATATACATATATATATATATATATATATATATATATATATATATATATATATATATATATATATATATATATATATATATATATATATATTAGCATGGCGCCTACTACGTGTCTTGGGGGACACTCACTTGGCACGGGATTAACGCACTCAGGCATGGTTTTCTTATAAAACAGTCACTAGGTTTATTTCACATCAGCATAAACCACATCCTCAGAACTTGGTAACAGCTTGAACACCATCTGGACATATTCAACTTCACCACAGTTCGTCTCTGACCCCGGTCAGCATAAGACACGGACCTTGTCCGTTACCTGCTGGTGACCTTCACAGGTTCCTGGACACCTCTTGGCCTCAGAGGTGCCCCATCATTAAGTAGAAAATTGGCTCTGTCAGTAAGGGGTTAAATATTTGTGTCATGTTATCACGTACTGATGCATAGTCTGTAGATTGTTAGCATCTGCTACTTCATCACAGTAGTTCTAAATTACAATCCACAATACTTGTGTAAACTGAGCCTTTAGCTGACCATACATATTATTTTCAAATCACAAAAATAAGACCAAAAAGTAATAAGAATCAGTATAATTCACCCCTGGACGAAGCATTTCATTGCGAAACGCGCGTCGGGTGTGGTGGACGCCTGGATCCTCTCTGTCACCTCTGGTAATGATTACGTTTATATATGTTTATATACGTTAATATCTTATATACATGTCAATGTGATTGATTAGACTACACTGAACCCTCTTTCTTGGTCTTATTTGAGAGTATTTTCTCCTGTATGTTTAGACAATATGCACACATACTTTGACCCATTATATATAGGGGTGTGTTGTTTTCATGAGATAAGATTTTTTAATGTCATGTGTTGTACTATGCTAAAACAACAAATATTCATTACCTTACTTATACATATATTTATATTTTTGATTGCATATATGTGAGCTACCTCCAGGTGTGTCCACTTTTCTCTTCCTGTATTTGTGGTCCTCATCCTTGAATTATACTGATTCTTATTACTTTTTGGTCTTATTTTTGTGATTTGAAAATAAAAATATCTTTTATTCGGATTTGCTCTTTTGTGGAGCCTCTTTGTATAGGTGTATATATATTTCAATGGCTACCATTAGGATATATATTTAGGTGCTTTGACCATATATATTAGATTGATGCATCAATTTTGGCAGAACTGGCAAACCAGTAACTCATCTCCTATGACCGATATGAGGTTAGAGAAATATTGGGCAGTTGGATTTTTAACAAGTCTGACAACTTTGTTCCCTTTGGAAATAAACTGCCCTAGTACCCATAAAGATGACAGGAGTGCTTGGTTGAGCTAAGATTGCATGTGTATAAAGAGATCTGTAGAGAGATCTGTCAGATCGCAATTATCCAATGTTTATGGCCAGCTTAAGACTGGGATCTCATACAATTTTTTTCCCCTTCACCTATGACAGCACCATGAGAGAGGGTGTTCCTCCTAGGACAGGAAACGTGGATGCAAAAAAAGAAGCCTCTCACCTCTCCTCAGTAGTAAGTATCTTGTCCTAGGTGGAGAATCCTTTTTTTTCCCATGTGATTCCTGGAGAACACTTCAAGGATAGTTCTCCTCCCCAATGTGTGTTGCCTTCCCATGAGGATATTTTGGAGAGTGCCTCTTCCTCTACCTTTTGCCCCTGTTAAAAAGCTTCCATGGGTGGGGGTCAAGAAGGGTGTGGTAGGCATCCAACCAACGTGAAGGCTTTGATAGTGGAGAGGTGAAGATTCATCCTCCTTATCTAATAGTTAGAGCAGCTCGCTGCTCAGGTCAGAGGAAAAAAACCTCAGTGAACTGATTTTAGCCTCCTTACTCCTTAGAAGATGGTGGATGTTTTGTTGGAGAAGTTTCAGCGGACGCAGTCGGGCTAGCTGCCGTTCTACCTCCCAGATCAATTCTACCCATAGAGCCCTATGATAACATATTGGAAGGAAGATTATGCCTCGAAAGCTAGGTTGTGTGCAATTCCCTGTGAGGGAGGATATATTTTTGATTCCTTGCTGGATTAAATTTTGGCCAAGGCTGCTGATGATAAAAAAAAAAAAAAGTTTTCTTTAAGGCTATGTGCACACGTTGCAGAATTGCCGCAGAAATTTCTGCGGCAATTCTGCAACTCCTGCCACGGGAAATACTCTTGCAGAATTGGCATGCGTATCCCCCGCTAAACACTAGCGTTTTGCAAATGTAATTAGCATGCAGAATGCTAGCGTTTTCCAAGCGATCTGTAGCATCGCTTGAAAAACTGATTAACAGGTTGGTCACACTTGCCAAACATAGTGTTTGACAAGTGTGACCAACTTTTTACTATTGATGCTGCGTATGCAGCATCAATAGTAAAAAGATATAATGTTAAAAATAATTTAAAAAAATAAAGTCGTGATATTCTGACCTTCTGGTCTCCCCCGCAGCCTTCCCACTCCTCGTGATGCTCCCGTTCCCAGTAATGCCTTGCGGCAATGACCCCAGATGACGTAGCAGGAAGGCTGCTGGGGACGTCGGAAGGTTAGAATATCATGATTTTTATTTTAATTCTTTTTTTTTTTAACAAATATATGGGTCCCAGGGCCTGGATGAGAGTCTCCTCTCCTCCATTTTGGGTACCAACGGCACATGATCCGCTTAAGTAAGCAGATGCATTCCTATGTTTGCGGATTCCCCGCGATTCCACACAAAGAATAAACATGCTGCGTTTTTTTCCGGAATGCGATTCCGCAGCATGTGCACAAAAAAATGCGGAATGCATTCAAAATGATGGGATACTTATGCAAACTTTTTTTTTTTTAGCATTTTTCAGGCGGAAAACAGCCGAAAAAACGCTAAAAATCCTGAACGTGTGCACATAACCTCAGTAGGTCCTTTTAAGAGGATAAAAGTTTTAGAATAGAAGCCCTAGGTAGAATGAACAAAAGTGGAAATTTTAGAGTGGGAAGAATAAAAATGTATTTTTGGAAACCCATCTTCAAAGTCAACTAAGAAGGGAGACCGACAATGATTAGTGTTGAGCATTCCGATACCGCAAGTATCGGGTATCGGCCGATACTTGCGGTATCGGAATTCCGATACCGAATTCCGATACTTCCCGCGTATCGGATACCGGAATCGGAAGTTCCCAGAATTCAAACTGCACGCAGCAGCCAATGAGGAATGAATGGAAGTGTGGGCACATCCTGTTTAGCATGGTGGGTATGTAAGTACTGGCAAGGCTGTGATTGGCTGCTGAAATGATGTCACTCTGCACTATAAAAAACGCTGCCGCCATTTTGCGCTCACTCTGCTGTGATTTCAGTTAGGGACAGGACGCTGTGTTCTAACTGAGGGCCAGTTGAGATAGCTAATTGCTTTATTTTGCTTTCCCAAGGCTAATTTAGAAAAACGCTGTGTGTTGTTCACTGTTCACTTTGCTCTTGCCTTGCAGCGCTGTTTTAACAGCGTTCTGCAAGGTCTCTGTGTGTTTGTGTGTGTGTGCAGCTCACTCTGTAGTCTGTGTGCAGCCATATACCCGGTTGTATTCAGCTCAGGGGGGGTTCACACTGCCTCACACAGTTCTATCCATTGTCCTTTTTTGCTCATAGTGCAGCCTGCTGCACATTTTTTCTAATATTTCCTATTAGTGTTTTTCCACCCGTCTCCAGCTAAATTGTGGAAAAACACTACATAGGATAACCTAGAGGGGGGTTTTTGGGCCTTGCAGCGCCGTTTACGGCTGTCAGCACGGTCTCCGTGTGAGCGCAGCTCACCCTGTAGTCTGTGTGCAGCCACAGCCGGTTGGATTCAGCTCAGGGTGCGTTACTGCCTCATACCTTGAAAAAAATTTTCCTTTTTTTCAAATAGTGCAGCCTGGTGAAAATTTTTCCAAAAATTTCCTATTAGTGTCTTTCCACCCGTCTCCAGCTAAATAGTGGAAAAACACTACATAGGATAACCTAGAGGATGGTTTTTGGGCCTTGCAGCGCCGTTTACGGCTGTCTGCACGGTCCCCGTGTGAGTTAAACTCGCTCTGTAGTCCAATCTGCAGAAGAAAAAAAAAGTAAAGTTCACCAAACACCACTTAACACTTGTGTAGGCCACATTTTATAAATAATAAAGTCTAGTCCACACTTTACAACATTAGTGTTTCTTACACCTGTTAGGAGGAGCATTTCAGGAATAAGCACACTAAGGCCTTAGTACTTTTCTGCTTATCTTTATCTGTCAACCAAGATGAAGAGGGCAGGGAGTAAGGCACGTGGGCGTGGGGGCGGAGCAGGGAGAGGACGTGGTGATTCTGTGCCTGCTGCGGGAACCGGTGACTCATCATCACTCAGTTTCAGCAGGGAACAGTCCTTCATGCACAGCTTTGTCGGAGAGCACCGTGCACCGCTGCTGCGTAAAGATCAAATTGAAGCCGTTGTCGGATGGATGGCAGCTAACGCATCGGCATCGACTTCAATTAGTGCCACATCCTCTCAGGCACAGACCACTGGAGAGCAGCCATTTGTCTCTTCACCACCTGCCAAATTGGCCAGGCAGTCAGAGAGCCCAGGACAGGAGCCGTCTCTACTTCTGTTCTCTTAATCTCTTGGCTTGGAAACAGGGGGCCAGCCAAGCAGCATTGGAGAAATGGAAGAAGAGGCAGTGTGCAGTGATGCCCAACAGCTTTGTCTCTCTGACTCTGAAGAGGCGGGTGGGCCAGTGCCTCCGGTTACCACAGCGCAGTACGCATCTGATGATGAAACTCAGGTGCCGCTTTCTGGTGCGTACTGTGCTGCTGAGACTACCCAAGAGGAGCAGTTGGTGGCAGAGAGTAGTGGAGATGATGAGGTCGTTGACCCATCGTGGCGTGAGGAACAGGAAGGTGGTGGGAGCAGCTCTGAGGAAGAGATTCCCCTTACGGGCCAAAGAGGGAGAGGGAGGGGGAAGACTGCGGAGCCTGTAGCCTCCACTTTGGCACCCGTTAGGAGCCTGTCTCTTTCAAAAGCCAAAAAGGGCGCTCCCAAGACTTGCAGTGCCTGGTCCTTTTTTGACACAGTTGCAGATGACATTTGTTTTGTCAAATGCAAGCTGTGTCATCAGAAAGTCAAAAGAGGTAAAAGTGTCAGCAACCTCAATACCACAAATATGTGGAAACATGTGCGGACCAGGCACGCGGTGGAGTTACAAAAACACACTGAAGACGTAGGCCAACCAGCAGCGGCAGCTACCATCTCTTCAGCTCGTGTTGCTTCTTCCTCCAGCTCACGCACAGCTGGTTTGGCTTTCTCCCAGGATCGCCATGGAAGAACCTCTGGCACTGTTGTCCAGAGACCTAGTGTAATTCCACCCACAGCACCACATTCCCAGTCATCCTCACACTCCCAGTCTACTCTACAGCCATCAGTAGTACAGGCATGGGAGAAAAGGCGGGCATTCTCGGCCAACCACCACCGAGCACAGGCTCTGAATGCAGGCATTGCCAAACTTTTGTCCCTGGAAATGCTCTCATTCAGGCTGGTGGAGACTGACAGCTTCCGTGACTTGATGGCATTGGCAGTCCCACAGTACAAGGTGCCCAGCCGCTTTTACTTCAGCAGGCAAGCTGTCCCTGCCCTGCACAAGCATGTTGAGGGACACATAAAACACGTGCTACTGAACGCCGTCAGTAGCAAGGTCCACCTCACCACCGATGCGTGGACCAGTCAACATGGACAGGGGCGATACATTTCCCTCACTGCCCATTGGGTTAATGTTGTTGAGCCAGGTACAGATCGTGCGAGTGGCGCAGGACGTGTCCTGCCCACTCCAAGGATTGCAGGAATCCAGTCTGTACGCATTGACTCCTCCTCATGCACAAGTTCCTCAGAATCATCGCTGCAGGAGCCGTCACAGTCCACCTCCACATGGACCCGTGAACGTTTACCTATGACCGACATGAGCACAGCCGTGGCCAAACGTCAACAGGCCGTCTTGAAACTAGTTTCATTGGGGAATCGAAGCCACACAGCGCAGGAGCTCTGGAATGCCATCAAGCAGGAGAGCGATGTGTGGTTAGTGCCAGCGAATCTCCAGCCAGGCATGGTAGTGTGTGACAATGGCCGAAATCTGGTGGCAGCTTTGGCCATTGGCAACCTCACTCACATCCCATGTCTGGCACATGTGCTCAATTTGGTTGTGCAGAGTTTTCTGAGGTACTATCCGGATCTTGATGCACTGCTGCACAAGGTTCGCCTAGAGTGTGCTCACTTGCGGCGTTCCAGCTTGGCAAGATCCCGCATTGCTGCTCTGCAGCGCCGATTCCGCCTTCCGGAACACCGCATCATATGTGACCTACCTACCAGGTGGAATTCCACGTTACATATGTTGGAGCGGTTGTGTGAGCAGCAGCAAGCAGTAATGGAGTACCAGCTGCATCAGGTGCTAAAAAGTCGCAGTCAGCGCCGATCAGACTTGACAACCACAGAGTGGGCCACTATGAAGGACGTCTGCCAGGTTTTGCGTCCTTTCGATTATTCCACGCGGATGGCAAGTGCAGATGATGCACTAGTCAGCATGACTGTCCCCCTTATCTGCCTGCTTCAGCAAACTTTGCAAGCGTTAAAGGATGATGTTGTGGAAGAGGTGGAGGATGAGGAGTCACCTTTTCCATCAGCTTCTGGAGAGTCAGCGCCACGTGGTTCCTCACAAAGGGGTACGCACGGGCCACTTTGTGAGGAGGATGAGGAGGAGTCAATGGAGGAGGAAGAGCTCCGTCCAGAGGAGGGAGTGACACAATTGTCCAGTGGTCAGTGTGTACAGCGAGGGTGGGGTGATGACAAGCGGGCAGATATCATGTCTCAAGCAGGGGACAGCGTTTCTGGGCCAGTTGGCAGTCTGCAGCACATGGTGGATTTCATGCTGCAGTGCCTGAGAAACGACCGCCGCATCGACCACATTCTCAACATGCCTGATTATTGGGTGTTCACCCTCCTCGATCCTCGCTACCGGGACAACGTCCAAAACCTCATCCCAGCGTTGACCCGGGAGCGTAAAATGCGGGAGTACCACGACACACTGGTGAATTCCATCATCTTCTCCAGTCCAACTGAGAGGAGTGCTGCTAGTGCTTTACAAAGCAGCTCAGTGCATCGAGGCAGTGGAGGAGGAGGCTCTGCACAAAGAGGGAGCAGAAGCAGTGCCTCTGCCGAAGGCAAGCCCAGTATGGCACAACTGTGGAAAACTTTTGTGTGCCCGCCCCAAATGTCTACACCATCACCGGCGGCTCCAGTCAGCAGGAGGCAAGGGTTCCGTCAGATGGTGACAGACTACATGGCTTGCCCTCTTACTGTACTCCCAGACGGCTCTTCCCCGTTCAAGTTTTGGGTCTCTAAGCTGGATACATGGCCAGAGCTAAGCCAGTATGCATTGGAGGTGCTGGCTTGCTCTGCAGCTAGTGTCTTATCGGAACGTGTCTTTAGTGCCGCAGGTGGTGTACTAACAGACCGTCGCATGCGACTATCCTCCGATAACGTTGACCGGCTTACTTTCCTGAAAATGAACCAGGTCTGGATCTCGCATGAATTTGCCACTCCTCTGCCTGATTAAGTAATTGGGTGTAATCCAGGTCTCCTGATGTGTTCATCTTTCTACCACCTGAACTGCTATTCCTGGGCTCCAACACCGCCAGTTGTGGCTCAGAAGTGCAGGCTGCACAGTCAAAACATACAACCCAGTGTTATTGGGTTTCAGTAACGTCAGCTGATCCCCAGCTGTGTAGCCGGCAATGTGTCCTGCGACCGCCACGCTGGCACAACAACCTAAATGTAAGGGAACCTGCCCCCCACCCCCCCGGCGTTTGTTACTGAAAGAGCCATCTTGTGCAGCAGTAATGTTGCACAAGGAAAAGGTAGCTCTTTTAGTTTAGCTCCTTGCACTCGCAGAACTTAACACTTATAAAATGTGTTCACTGATACCGTTATACCGTCCCGGAGCTGGGACTTTCCTTCGTAATGTGACGCAGCACAGCCGTCATTCCTACCCCCTTGGTGCCATGCGCTGCCTCCTCAGCGTTGTTTTAAGCTGTCACGGAGCCTGCGCTGTTCTGTTATCCCTTGGGCATGCCCTATTTGCGCTGCCTGTCTTCTGACATAATTTGGTGTCAGGCTGGCTGCGCCTGTGCGGCCGCGCTGCCCGAGATCCCGCCTCGCAGTGTCTTCTGATTGAATCACACTGCGGGCCTGGGATCCATGGGCATGCGCAGTGCATATCTTCCCCTCGGGCTCTCGCTCATCTCCCTCCGCCTTCTTTAGACTGTGCGCCGTCAGCTGATCCCTAATAGCATGCCACGGCCGTGACACCGCACAGTCTGAAGAAGAGGGAAGGAGGGGAGTGAGAGGCGAGGATATGCACTGTGCATGCCCATGGATCCAAGGCCCGCAGTGGGATTACGTTAGACAACACTGCGAGGTGGGACCTGGAGCAGCGTGGACGCACAGGCACTGACAGCCTGACACCAAATTATGTCAGAAGACAGTCAGCGCTAATTGGGCATGGCCAAGGGATAACAGAACAGCGCAGGCTCCAAGACAGCTTAAAACAACGCTGAGGAGGCAGCGCACGGCACCAAGGGGATAGGAATGACAGCTGTGCTGTGTCCCATTACGAAGGAAATTCGCACCTCCGTGACGGTTTAACGGTATAAGGGGACACATTTTTAGTGTTTACTTCTGTGTTTGCAAGGAGCATAATTAAAAGAGCAACCTTTTCCTTTTGCATCCTTAGTGCTGCACAAGATGGCTCTTTCAGCTACAAACGTCTTGGGGGGGGGGGGGGGGGGGTGTTAAAGGTTCCCTTTCAACTTGCTCCAATCAGGCTTCGGCCTACACTCTGTTCCTCTGCTCCTCCTGCTGTCCCTGGGCTCTAACACCGCCAGTTGGTGCCTGGAAGTGCTGTCTGCACAGTCAACAGTCGCTCCTCTGTTATTGGGGTTCAGTAACGTCAGCTGATCCCCAGCTGTGTGTGCGGCAATACCTCCAATCTGCTCCTCCTGCTGTCCCTGGGCTCTAACACCGCCAGTTGGTGCCTGGAAGTGCTGTCTGCACAGTCAACAGTCGCTCCTCTGTTATTGGGGTTCAGTAACGTCAGCTGATCCCCAGCTGTGTGTGCGGCAATACCTCCAATCTGCTCCTCCTGCTGTCCCTGGGCTCTAACACCGCCAGTTGGTGCCTGGAAGTTCTGTCTGCGTAGTCAACAGTCGCTCCTCTGTTATTGGGGTTCAGTAACGTCAGCTGATCCCCAGCTGTGTATCCGGCAATGTGTCATGCGACCGCCACGCTGGCACAACAAAAATGTAAGGGAACCTGTCCCCTTCCCCCCTAGGCGTTTGTTACTGAAAGAGCCACCTTGTGCAGCACTAATACTGCACAAGGAAAAGGTCGCTCTTGAAATTATGCTCCTTGGAAACGCTGAACTACACACTCATGTAATGTGTCCCCTCACACCGTCCAACCGTCCCGGAGGTGGGACTTTCCTTTGTAATGTGACGCAGCACAGCCGTCATTCCTACCCCCTTGGCTCCGTGCGCTGCCTCCTTAACGTTGTTTGATTCCGTCATGGACCCTGCGCTGTTATGTTATCCCTTGGCCATGAACAGTTTGCGCTGCCCGTCCTCTGACATCATTTGTTGTCGTCCTGGCTGCGCCTGTGCGTCCACGCTGCCCGAAATGCCACCTCGCAGTGTCGTCTAATGTGATCCCACAGTGGGCCTGGTATCCATGGCCATGCGCAGTGCGTATACTAGCCTCTCACTCCCTTTCTTCACGCTTCTTCAGACTAGGCGGCGTCAGCTGATCCCTAATAGCATGCCACGGCCGTGACGCCGCACAGTCTGAAGAAGCAGGAAGGAGGTGAGTGAGAGGCGATGATATGCACTGCGCATGCCCATGGATCCCTGGCCCGCAGTGGGATTACATTAGATGACACTGCGAGGTTGGATCTCGGGCAGCTTTAACGCACAGGCACTGCCAGCCTGACACCTAAATGATGTCAGAAGACGGGCACCGCTAACTGTGCATGGCCAAGGGATAAAATTACAGCGCGGGCTCCGTGACAGAACCAAACAACGTTGAGGAGGTGGCGCACGGCACCAAGGGGGTTGGAATGACGGCTGTGCGTGTCACATTACAAAGGAAAGTCCCACTTCCGGCACGGTTTAACGGTGTGAGGTGTGTACTTCAGCGTTTGCAAGGAGCATAATTTTAGGAGCCACCATTTTCCATGTGCAGTATTACTGCTGTACAAGATGGCTCTTTCAGCAACAAATTCCTGGGGGGGGGGTTTAAAGGTTCCCTTTCAACTTGCTCAACTGCAGGCTTCGGCCTACACTCTGCTCCTCTTTGATTCCCTGGGTTTCAACACTGTCAGTTGCCACCTGGAAGTGTTGTCTACACAGAAAAAACACTAGCTGATGTGTCAGTGGGGTTCGGCACCGCCAGCTGTTCCCCTGCTGTGTAGTTGGCAACGTGTCCAGCACAAGCCACGCTGGCAAAACAGAACAAAAGCTGCCACCAGTGCAGGCTTTGGCCTACAATCTGCTCCTCTCCTCCTCCTGCTGACCCAGGGCTCTAACTACGCCAGTTGGGGCCCGGAAGTGCTGGCTGAACAGAGAAAAACACCAGTCAATGTGTCAGTGGGGTTCAGCACCGCCAGCTGTTCCCCTGCTGTGTAGCCGGCAACGTGACCTGCAAACGCCACGCAGGCACCTGAACTGAAATTAAAGGGACCCTGACCCCCACCCCCAGGTGTTTCTATGTATAACAGCCACCTTGTACAGCAGTACTGCTGCATTTGAACAAGGTGGCTGAGTTTTTCTCCTTGCCCACGTGGAACTCAACACGTACATAATGTGTCTCATTACAGACCATTACAATGTCCCTGAGGTGTGACTTTCCTTTTTAATTACATGCAGCACCCCCCTTGGTAGCGCTGCCTGTCTTCTGACATCATTGGTTGGCTGCCTGTGCGTCCGCCCTGCCCGACACAACCTGTTGTGAATTCTGTGGCAGAGCTCCCTCCTGTGGTCACAAGTGGTAGTTCGGCTGATTCTCTCTGTGAGCTTCCGTTGGTGGAGGAGAGTAGTACTGCGGCTTCTGAGTTTCCTTCCTCAGGTGAGTGGTGAAGTCGTTAGGTGCTGCTCTATTTAACTCCACCTAGTGCTTTGATCCTGGCCTCCAGTCAATGTTCTAGTATTGGACCTGTTTCCTCCTGGATCGTTCCTGTGGCCTGCTGCTCTGCATAGCTAAGTTCCGCTTTTGCTATTTGTTTGCTGTTTTTTTCTGTCCATTTGCTTATTTGTTTTTTCTTGCTTGCTGGAAGCTCTGGGACGCAGAGGGTGTACCTCCATGCCGTTAGTTCGGTACGGAGGGTCTTTTTGCCCCCTTTGCGTGGTTGTTTGTAGGGTTTTGTGTTGACCGCAAAGTTACCTTTCCTATCCTCGTTCTGTTCAGAAAGTCGGGCCTCACTTTGCTATATCTATTTCATCTCTACGTTTGTCTTTTCATCTTAACTCACAGTCATTATATGTGGGGGCTGCCTTTTCCTTTGGGGTATTTCTCTGAGGCAAGGTAGGCTTATTTTCTATCTTCAGGCTAGCTAGTTTCTCAGGCTGTGCCGAGTTGCATAGGGAGCGTTAGGCGCAATCCACGGCTGCCTCTAGTGTGGTTGGAGAGGATTAGGGATTGCGGTCAGCAGAATTCCCACGTCTCAGAGCTCGTTCTATGTTTTTGGGTTATAGTCAGGTCACTGTATGTGCTCTGACTTCTATGTCCATTGTGGTACTGAATTACCAGATCATAACAGTACTGGAGGCCAAAAGTACTAATGATTCTCAATAGAGGGAAAAAAGAAGTTCTGAGACCATTTTTTTTTCTCTGCACTGTGTTTTGCCTTTTTTTTCCCCTTGACATTTGGGTGGTTCAGGACACAGGTGTAGCGATGGACATTAAAGGTCTGTCTTCATGTGTGGATCAGCTCACGGCAAGAGTACAAAATATTCAAGACTTTGTGGTTCAGAATTCTATGTTAGAACCGAGAATTCCTATTCCTGATTTGTGTTTTGGAGATAGAACTAAATTTCTGAGTTTCAAAAATAATTGTACACTATTTCTGGCTTTGAAACCTCGCTCCTCTGGTGACCCAGTTCAGCAAGTTAGGATCATTATTTCTTTTTTACGTGGCGACCCTCAGGACTGGGCATTTTCTCTTGCGTCAGGAGATCCTGCATTAAGTAATATCGATGCATTTTTCCTGGCGCTCGGATTGCTGTACGATGAACCTAATTCAGTGGATCAGGCAGAGAAAAATTTGCTGGCTCTGTGTCAGGGTCAGGATGAGATAGAGGTATATTGTCAGAAATTTAGAAAGTGGTCCATACTCACTCAATGGAATGAAGGTGCGCTCGCAGCTATTTTCAGAAAGGGTCTCTCTGAAGCCCTTAAAGATGTCATGGTGGGATTTCCTATGCCTGCTGGTCTGAATGAGTCTATGTCTTTGGCCATTCAGATCGGTCGACGCTTGCGTGAGCGTAAATCTGTGCACCATTTGGTGGTATTATCTGAGCATAAACCTGAGCCTATGCAGTGCGATAGGACTTTGACCAGAGTTGAACGGCAAGAACACAGACGTCTGAATGGGCTGTGTTTCTACTGTGGTGATTACACTCATGCTATCTCTGATTGTCCTAAGCGCACTAAGCGGTTCGCTAGATCTGCCACCATTGGTACGGTACAGTCAAAATTTCTTTTGTCCGTTACCTTGATCTGCTCTTTGTCATCTTATTCTGTCATGGCATTTGTGGATTCAGGCGCTGCCCTGAATTTGATGGACTTGGAGTATGCTAGGCGTTGTGGGTTTTTCTTGGAGCCCTTGCAGTGTCCTATTCCATTGAGAGGAATTGATGCTACACCTTTGGCCAAGAATAAGCCTCTGTATTGGACCCAGCTGACCATGTGCATGGCTCCTGCACATCAGGAGGTTATTCGCTTTCTGGTGTTGCATAATCTGCATGATGTGGTCGTGTTAGGGTTGCCATGGCTACAAGTCCATAATCCAGTATTAGATTGGAAATCCATGTCTGTGTCCAGCTGGGGTTGTCAGGGGGTACATGATGTCCCATTTCTGTCTATTTCGTCATCCACCCCTTCTGAGGTTCCAGAGTTCTTGTCGGATTACCGGGATGTATTTGATGAGCCCAAGTCCGATACTCTACCTCCGCATAGGGATTGTGATTGTGCTATCGATTTTATTCCTGGTAGTAAATTCCCAAAGGGTCGACTGTTTAATTTATCTGTGCCTGAGCACGCCGCTATGCGGAATTACGTGAAGGAGTCCTTGGAGAAGGGGCATATTCGCCCGTCATCGTCGCCATTAGGAGCAGGGTTCTTTTTTGTGGCCAAGAAGGATGGTTCGCTGAGACCTTGTATAGATTACCGCCTTCTAAATAAGATCACGGTTAAATTTCAGTACCCCTTGCCGTTGTTATCTGATTTGTTTGCTCGGATTAAGGGGGCTAGTTGGTTCACCAAGATAGATCTTCGTGGTGCGTATAATCTTGTGTGTATTAAGCGAGGCGATGAATGGAAAACTGCATTTAATACGCCCAAGGGACATTTTGAGTATCTAGTAATGCCATTCGGACTTGCCAATGCTCCATCAGTGTTTCAGTCCTTTATGCATGACATCTTCCGAGAGTACCTGGATAAATTCCTGATTGTGTACTTGGATGACATTTTGATCTTCTCGGATGATTGGGAGTCTCATGTGAAGCAGGTCAGAACGGTGTTTCAGGTCCTGCGTGCTAATTCTTTGTTTGTGAAGGGATCAAAGTGTCTCTTTTGTGTTCAGAAGGTTTCATTTTTGGGGTTCATCTTTTCCCCTTCTACTATCGAGATGGACCCTGTTAAGGTCCAAGCCATCCATGATTGGACTCAGCCGACATCTCTGAAACGTCTGCAAAAGTTCCTGGGCTTTGCTAATTTTTATCGTCGCTTCATCTGCAATTTTTCTAGTATTGCTAAACCATTGACCGATTTGACCAAGAAGGGTGCTGATGTGGTCAATTGGTCTTCTGCTGCTGTGGAAGCTTTTCAAGAGTTGAAGCGTCGTTTTTCTTCTGCCCCTGTGTTGTGTCAACCAGATGTTTCGCTTCCATTCCAGGTCGAGGTTGATGCTTCTGAGATTGGAGCAGGGGCTGTTTTGTCGCAGAGAAGTTCTGATTGCTCGGTGATGAAACCATGCGCCTTCTTTTCCAGGAAGTTTTCGCCTGCCGAGCGAAATTATGATGTTGGTAATCGAGAGTTGCTGGCCACGAAGTGGGCATTCGAGGAGTGGCGCCATTGGCTTGAAGGAGCTAAGCATCGCGTGGTGGTCTTGACTGATCATAAGAACTTGACTTATCTCGAGTCTGCCAAGCGGTTGAATCCTAGACAGGCTCGTTGGTCGCTGTTTTTTGCCCGTTTTGACTTTGTGATTTCGTACCTTCCGGGCTCTAAAAATGTGAAGGCGGATGCTCTGTCTAGGAGTTTTGTGCCCGACTCTCCGGGTTTATCTGAGCCGGCGGGTATTCTCAAAGAGGGAGTAATTGTGTCTGCCATCTCCCCTGATTTGCGGCGGGTGCTGCAAAAATTTCAGGCTAATAAACCTGATCATTGCCCAGCGGACAAACTGTTTGTCCCTGATAGGTGGACGAATAAAGTTATCTCTGAGGTTCATTGTTCGGTGTTGGCTGGTCATCCTGGAATCTTTGGTACCAGAGAGTTAGTGGCTAGATCCTTTTGGTGGCCATCTCTGTCGCTGGATGTGCGTTCTTTTGTGCAGTCCTGTGGGATTTGTGCTCGGGCTAAGCCCTGCTGTTCTCGTGCCAGTGGGTTGCTTTTGCCCTTGCCGGTCCCGAAGAGGCTTTGGACACATATCTCTATGGATTTTATTTCAGATCTTCCTGTCTCTCAAAAAATGTCAGTCATTTGGGTGGTTTGTGATCGCTTCTCTAAGATGGTCCATTTGGTACCCTTGTCTAAATTACCTTCCTCCTCTGATTTGGTGCCATTATTCTTCCAGCATGTGGTTCGTTTGCATGGCATTCCAGAGAATATCGTTTCTGACAGAGGTTCCCAGTTTGTTTCGAGGTTTTGGCGAGCCTTTTGTGCTAGGATGGGCATTGACTTGTATTTTTCCTCGGCTTTCCATCCTCAGACTAATGGCCAGACCGAACGAACCAATCAGACCTTGGAAACATATCTGAGATGCTTTGTTTCTGCTGATCAGGATGACTGGGTGTCCTTTTTGCCTTTAGCTGAGTTCGCCCTTAATAATCGGGCCAGCTCGGCTACCTTGGTTTCGCTGTTTTTCTGCAAATCTGGGTTCCATCCTCGTTTCTCTTCAGGGCAGGTTGAGTCTTCGGACTGTCCTGGTGTGGATACTGTGGTGGACAGGTTGCAGCAGATTTGGACTCATGTAGTGGACAATTTGACCTTGTCCCAGGAGAAGGCTCAATGTTTCGCTAATCGCAGACGCTGTGTGGGTCCCCGACTTCGTGTTGGGGATTTGGTTTGGTTATCTTCTCGTCATATTCCTATGAAGGTTTCCTCTCCTAAGTTTAAACCTCGTTTCATTGGTCCGTATAGGATTTCTGAGGTTCTTAATCCTGTGTCTTTTCGTCTGACCCTTCCAGATTCTTTTTCCATTCATAACGTATTCCATAGGTCATTGTTGCGGAGATACGTGGCACCTATGGTTCCATCTGTTGATCCTCCTGCCCCGGTTTTGGTGGAGGGGGAGTTGGAGTATATTGTGGAGAAGATTTTGGATTCTCGTGTTTCAAGACGGAAACTCCAGTATCTGGTTAAGTGGAAGGGTTATGCTCCGGAAGATAATTCCTGGGTCTTTGCCTCTGATGTCCATGCTCCCGATCTTGTTCGTGCCTTTCATATGGCTCATCCTGGTCGTCCTGGGGGCTCTGGTGAGGGTTCGGTGACCCCTCCTCAAGGGGGGGGTACTGTTGTGAATTCTGTGGCAGAGCTCCCTCTTGTGGTCACAAGTGGTACTTCGGCTGATTCTCTCTGTGAGCTTCCGTTGGTGGAGGAGAATGGTACTGCGGCTTCTGAGTTTCCTTCCTCAGGTGAGTGGTGAAGTCGTTAGGTGCTGCTCTATTTAACTCCACCTAGTGCTTTGATCCTGGCCTCCAGTCAATGTTCTAGTATTGGACCTGTTTCCTCCTGGATCGTTCCTGTGGCCTGCTGCTCTGCATAGCTAAGTTCCGCTTTTGCTATTTGTTTGCTGTTTTTTTCTGTCCAGCTTGGTTATTTGTTTTTTCTTGCTTGCTGGAAGCACTGGGACGCAGAGGGTGTACCTCCGTGCCGTTAGTTCGGTACGGAGGGTCTTTTTGCCCCCTTTGCGTGGTTGTTTGTAGGGTTTTGTGTTGACCGCAAAGTTACCTTTCCTATCCTCGCTCTGTTCAGAAAGTCGGGCCTCACTTTGCTATATCTATTTCATCTCTACGTTTGTCTTTTCATCTTAACTCACAGTCATTATATGTGGGGGCTGCCTTTTCCTTTGGGGTATTTCTCTGAGGCAAGGTAGGCTTATTTTCTATCTTCAGGCTAGCTAGTTTCTCAGGCTGTGCCGAGTTGCATAGGGAGCGTTAGGCACAATCCACGGCTGCCTCTAGTGTGGTTGGAGAGGATTAGGGATTGCGGTCAGCAGAGTTCCCACGTCTCAGAGCTCGTTCTATGTTTTTGGGTTATTGTCAGGTCACTGTATGTGCTCTGACTTCTATGTCCATTGTGGCACTGAAATACCAGATCATAACAACAACCCCCCTCGTTGTCTCATATATTTTGACTGCGAGGGTGTGATTGATGGGCATGTGCAGTGCATATGTTCGCTTGTCTTAACTCATCTCCTTCCGCCTTCTTCAGACTGTGCGGCCTCATGGCCGTGGCAGGCGATAAGGGATCAGCTGAGGCCGCCCAGTCTGAAGCAGGTGTAAGGACATGTGTGAGCGGCGAACATATTTACTGCGCAAGGCCACAAATCCCAGCTCTGCAGTGTGACTTTATTAAAAGACACTGTGGGTCTGGGATTCATGGCCATTGGTAACCGCACCGGCCAACATGAAATGAGGTGAGAAGACAGGCAGCGCTCACAGCGCATGGCCAAGGGATCACAATAGCGCAGACTCCTGTACAGCAAATAACAACGCTCAGGAGGCTGCGCCCAGCACCAAGGCGTTATTTATGTGCACCTGTGCTGCGTCTCCTTAAAAACACAAGTCACGCCTCCAATACAGTTCTACTGTACAATGGGCAAAATTGTGTACGTCTTTCATTCTGCGTGTGCAATGAGCAAAATTTAAAGAGCAACCTTTCACTTGTGGAGCATTACTGCTGCACAAGGTATGGCTGTTCTACATTGTAACACCTGAGGGTGGGTTAAAGGTTACCTTTGAAATTATTTCAATTAGGCTTCGGCCTACACTCTGCTCCTCCTGCAGACCCTGGGCTCTAACTACGCCAGTTGGGGCCCGGAAGTGCTGGCTGCACAGAGAAAAACGCCCGCCATTGTGTCAGTGGGGTTCAGCACCGCCAGCTGTTCCCCTGCTGTGTAGCCGGCAACGTGTCCAGCACAAGCCACGCTGGCACAACAGACCAATAGCTGCCACCAGTGCAGGCTTCGGCCTACACTCTGCTCCTCTCCTCCTCCTGCTGACCCTGGGCTCTACCACCGCCAGTTGGGGCCCGGAAGTGCTAGCTGCACAGAGAAAAACACCAGCCAATGTGTTAGTGGGGTTCAGCAACGCCAGCTGTTCCCCTGCTGTGTAGTCGGCAACGTGTCCAGCACAAGCCACGCTGGCACAACAGAACAAAAGCTGCCACCAGTGCAGGCTTCGGCCTACACTCTGCTCCTCGCCTCCTCCTGCTGACCCTGGGCTTAACCCCTTCCCGACCTGTGACACAGCGTATGCGTCATGAAAGTCGGTGCCAATCCGACCTGTGACGCATATGCTGTGTCACAGAATGATCGCGTCCCTGCAGATCGGGTGAAAGGGTTAACTCCCATTTCACCCGATCTGCAGGGACAGGGGGAGTCGTAGTTTAGCCCGGGGGGGTGGCTTCACCCCCCCGTGGCTACGATCGCTCTGATTGGCTGTTAAAAGTGAAACTGCCAATCAGAGCGATTTGTAATATTTCACCTATTATAACTGGTGAAATATTACAATCCAGACATGGCCGATGCTGCAATATCATCGGCCATGGCTGGAAATATTGATGTGCCCCCACCCCACCCCACCGATCGCCCCCCCCAGCCCCCCGATCTCTCCTTTACACGGCTCCGCTCCCCTCCATCCTCCTGTCCGCTCACCCCCGAGCTCTTGTCCGCTCATCCCCGTGCTCCAATCACCCCCCCGTGCTCCAACCACCCCCCCTGCAGTCCGATCCACCCCCCCTGCAGTCCGATCCACCCCCCCTGCAGTCCGATCCACCCCCCCTGCAGTCCGATCCACCCCCCCTGCAGTCCGATCCACCCCCCCTGCAGTCCGATCCACCCCCCCTGCAGTCCGATCCACCCCCCGATGCTCCAATGCACCCCCCCGTGCTCCGATTTACCCCCCCATGCTCCGATCCACCCCCCCGTGCTCCCCCCCCACCCCATCATACTTACCGGGCCTCCCGTGGTCCGTGGTCTTCTTTCCTGGGCGCCGCCATCTTCCAAAATGGCGGGCGCATGCGCAGTGCGCCCGCCGAATCTGCCTGCCGGCAGATTCGTTTCAAGTGCATTTTGATCACTGCGATAAAACCTATCGCAGTGATCAAAATAAAAAAAATACTGAATGACCCCCCCCCTTTGTCACCCCCATAGGTAGGGACAATAATAAAATAAAGATTTTTTTTTTTCTTCCACTAAGATTGGGGTAAGAATTAGGGGTAGGGTTAGGGGTAGGGTTAGGGTTAGGGGTAGGGCTAGGGTTAGGGTTTCGGTATGTGCACACGTATTCTGGTCCTCTGCGGATTTTTCCACTGCGGATTTGATAAATCCGCAGTTCTAAACCACTGCGGATTTATTGCGTATTTACCGCGGTTTTTCTGCGCATTTCACTGCGGATTTACAACTGCGATTTTCTATTGGAGCAGTTGTAAAACCGCTGCGGAATCCGCAGAAAGAAGCGACATGCTGCAGAATGTAAACCGCTGCGTTTCCGTGCAGTTTTTCTGCAGCATGTGTACAGCAATTTTTGTTTTCCATAGGTTTACATTGAACTGTAAACTCTTGGGAAGCTGCTGCGGATCCGCAGCGTTTTCCGCAGTGTGTGCACATACCTTTAGAATTAGGCTATGTGCACACGGTGCGGATTTGGCTGCGGATCCGCAGCAGTGTTCCATCAGGTTTACAGTACCAAGTATACCTATGGAAAACCAAATCCGCTGTGCCCATGGTGCGGAAAATACCACGCGGAAACGCTGCGTTGTATTTTCCGCAGCATGTCAATTCTTTGTGCGGATTCCGCGGCGTTTTACACCTGTTCCTCAATAGGAATCCGCAGGTGAAATCCGCACAAAAAACACTGGAAATCCGCGGTAAATCCGCAGGTAAAACTCAGTGCCTTTTACCCGCGGATTTTTCAAAAATGATGCTGAAAAATCTCACACGAATCCGCAACGTGGGCACATAGCCTTAGGGTTAGGGTTGGAATTAGGGTTGTGGTTAGGGTTAGGGGTGTGTTGGGGTTAGGGTTGTGATTAGGGTTATGGCTACAGTTGGGATTAGGGTTAGGGGTGTGTTGGGGTTAGTGTTGGAGTTAGAATTGAGGGGTTTCCACTGTTTAGGCACATCAGGGGGTCTCCAAACGCAACATGGCGCCACCATTGATTCCAGCCAATCTTGTATTCAAAAAGTCAAATGGTGCTCCCTCACTTCCGAGCCCCGACGTGTGCCCAAACAGTGGTTTACCCCCACATATAGGGTACCAGCATACTCAGGACAAACTGCGCAACAATTACTGGGGTCCAATTTCTCCTGTTACTATTGTGAAAATAAAAAAATGTTTGCTAAAACATCATTTTTGAGGAAAGAAAAATGATTTTTTATTTTCACGGCTCTGCGTTGTAAACGTCTGTGAAGCACTTGGGGGTTCAAAGTGCTCACCACGAAGCTAGATAAGTTCCTTTCGGGGTCTAGTTTCCAAAATGGGGTCACTTGTGGGGGGTTTCTACTGTTTAGCCACATCAAGGGCTCTACAAACGCAACGTGATGCCCGCAGAGCATTCCATTAAAGTCTGCATTTCAAAACGTCACTACTTCACTTCCGAGCCCCGGCATGTCCCCAAACAGTAGTTTACCCCCACATATGGGGTATCACCGTACTCAGGAGAAACTGGACAACAACTTTTGGGGTCAAATTTCTCCTGTTACCCTTGGGAAAATAAAAAATTGCAGGCTAAAAGATCATTTTTGAGAAAATAATTTTTTATTTTATTTTCATGGCTCTGCGTTATAAACTTCTGTGAAGCACTTGGGGGTTCAAAGTCCTCACCACACATCTAGATTAGTTCCTTTGGGGGTCTAGTTTCCAAAATGGGGTCGCTTGTGGGGGATCTCCAATGTTTAGGCACACAAGGGCTCTCCAAACGTGACATGGTGTCCGCTAATGATTGGAGCTAGTTTTCCATTTAAAAAGCCAAATGGCGTGCCTTCCCTTCCGAGCCCTGCCGTGCGCCCAAACAGTGGTTTACCCCCACATATGGGGTATCAGCGTACTCAGGAGAAATTGGACCCCAAATGTTATTGTCCAGTTTGTCCTAATACCCTTGGCAAAATAGGAAATTCCAGGCTAAAAAATAATTTTTGAGGAAAGAAAAGTTATTTTTTATTTTCTTGGCTCTGCGTTATAAACTTCTGTGAAGCACCTGGGGGTTTAAAGTGCTCAATATGCATCTAGGTAAGTTCCTTGGGGGGTCTAGTGTCCAAAATGGGGTCACTTGTGGGGGAGCTCCAATGTTTAGGCACACAGGGGCTCTCCAAACGCGACATGGTGTCCGCTAACAATTGGAGCTAATTTTCCATTCAAAAAGTCAAATGGCGCGCCTTCCCTTCCGAGCCCTGCCGTGTGCCCAAACAGTGGTTTACCCCCACATATAAAGTATCGGCGTACTCGGGAGAAATTGCCCAACAAATTTTAGGATCCATTTTATCCTATTGCCCATGTGAAAATGAAAAAATTGAGGCGAAAAGAATTTTTTTGTGAAAAAAAAGTACTTTTTCATTTTTACAGATCAATTTGTGAAGCACCTGGGGGTTTAAAGTGCTCACTAGGCATCTAGATAAGTTCCTTGGGGGGTCTAATTTCCAAAATGGGGTCACTTGTGGGGGAGCTCCAATGTTTAGGCACACGGGCTCTCCAAACGCGACATGGTGTCCGCTAACGATGGAGATAATTTTTCATTCAAAAAGTCAAATGGCTCTCCTTCCCTTCCGAGCCTTACCATGTGCCCAAATAGTGGTTTACCCCCACATATGAGGTATTGGTGTACTCAGGACAAATTGGACAACAACTTTCGTGGTTCAGTTTCTCCTTTTACCATTGTGAAATCAAAGAAATTGTTGCTAAAATATAATTTTTGTGACTAAAAAGTTAAATGTTCATTTTTTCCTTCCATGTTGCTTCTGCTGCTGTGAAGCACCTGAAGGGTTAATAAACTTCTTAAATGTGGTTTTGTGCACCTTGAGGGGTGCAGTTTTTAGAATGGTGTCACTTTTGGGTATTTTCAGCCATATAGACCCCGTAAACTGACTTCAAATGTGAGGTGGTCCCTAAAAAAAAATAGTTTTGTAAATTTCGTTGTAAAAATGAGAAATCGCTGGTCAAATTTTAACCCTTATAACTTCCTAGCAAAAAAAAAATTTTGTTTCCAAAATTGTGCTGATGTAAAGTATACATGTGGGAAATGTTATTTATTAACTATTTTGTGTCACATAACTCTCTGGTTTAACAGAATAAATATTTAAAATGTGAAAATTGCGAAATTTTCAAAATTTTCGCCAAATTTCCATTTTTATCACAAATAAATGCATAATTTATTGACCTAAATTTACCATTAACATGAAGCCCAATATGTCACGAAAAAACAATCTCAGAACCACTACGATCCGTTGAAGCGTTCCTGAGTTATTACCTCATAAAGGGACACTGGTCAGAATTGCAAAAAAAGGTCTTTAAGGTCAAAATAGGCTGGGTCATGAAGGGGTTAAACACCGCCAGTTTCTGCCCGGACGTGCTAGCTGCACAGAGAAAAACACCAGCCAATGTGTTAGTGGGGTTCAGCAACGCCAGCTGTTCCCCTGCTGTGTAGCCGGCATCGTGTCCTGCAAACGCCACGCAGGCACCTGAACTGAAATTAAAGGGAACCTGCCCCCCCCCCAGGTGTTTCTATGTATAACAGCCACCTTGTACAGCAGTAATGCTGCATTTGTACTAGGTGGCTGACTTTTTCTCCTTGCCCACGTGGAACTCAACACGTACAAAATGTGTCTCATAACTCATTAGAGACCATTTCACTGCCCCTGAGGTGTGATTATACTTTTAAATGACACACAGCCCCCCCCTTTGTAACGCTGGCCGTCTTCTGACATCGTTGGTTGGCTGGCTGTGCCTGTGCGTCCGCCCTGCCCGACACAACGCCCCTCGTTGTCTGATATATTTGGACTGCGAGGGTGTGATTGATGGGCACGAGCAGTGCATATCTTCGCCTGTCTTCACTCCCCTCCTTCCGCCTTCTTCAGACTGTGTGGCCTCATGGCCTGCGGCATGCGATAAGGGATCAGCTGAGGCCGCCCAGTCTGAAGCAGGTGTAAGGACATGAGTGAGCGGCAAACATATTTACTGCGCAAGGCCATGAATCCCAGCCCTGTAGTGTGACTTTATGAAAAGACACTATGGGTCTGGGATTCATGGCCATCGCTAACCGCACCGGCCAACATGAAATGAGGTCATAAGACAGGCAGCGGTCACAGCGCATGGCCAAGGGATAACAAGAGCGCAGACTCCTGTACAGCAAATAACAACGCTCAGGAGGCTGCGCCCAGCACCAAGGCGTTATTTTGGTGCACCTGTGCTGCGTCTCCTTTAAAAGAAAAGTCACGCCTCCAATACAGTCTTACTGTATAATGGGCAAAATTGTGTACGTCTTTCATTCTGCGTGTGCAATGAGCAAAATTCATAGAGCAACCTCTGACTTGTGCAGCATTAGTGCTGCACAAGGTGTGGCTCTTGTACTTTGCAACACCTGAGGGGGGTTAAAGGTTACCTTTGAAATTGGTTCTACTAGGCTTCGGCCTACACTCTGCTCCTCTCCTCCTCCTGCTGACCCTGGGCTCTAACACCGCCAGTTGGGGCCCGGACGTGCTAGCTGCACAGAGAAAAACACCAGCCAATGTGTTAGTGGGGTTCAGCACCGCCAGCTGTTCCCCTTCTGTGTAGCTGGCAACGTGACCTGCAAACGCCACGCAGGCACCTGAACTGAAATTAAAGGTACCCTGACCCCCACCCCCAGGTGTTTCTATGTATAACAGCCAACTTGCTGCATTTGTACAAGGTGGCTGACTTTTTCTCCTTGCCCACGTTGAAATTAACACGTACAAAATGTGTCTCATTACAGACCATTTCACTGCCCCTGAGGTGTGATTCTCCTTTTTAAATGACCCGCAGCACCCCTTGGTAGCGCTGCCCGTCTTCTGACATCATTGGTTGGCTGCCTGTGCCTATGCGTCCACCCTGCCCGACACAACCTCCCTCGTTGTCTCATATATTTTGACTGCGAGGGTGTGATTGATGGGCATATGCAGTGCATATGTTCGCCTGTCTTCACTCATCTCCTTCCGCCTTCCTCAGACTGTGCGGCCTTATGGCCGCGGCATGCGAGAAGGGATCAGCTGAGGCCGCCCAGTCTGAAGCAGGTGTAAAGACATTTGTGAGCGGCGAACATATTTACTGCGCAAGGCCATGAATCCCAGCCCTGTAGTGTGACTTTATGAAAAGACACTATGGGTCTGGGATTCATGGCCATCGCTAACTGCACCGGCCAACATGAAATGAGGTCATAAGACAGGCAGCGCTCAGTCACAGCGCATGGCCAAGGGATAACAAGAGCACAGACTCCTGTACAGCAAATAACAACGCTCAGGAGGCTGCACCCAGCACCAAGGCGTTATTTTTGGACACCTGTGCCGCATCTCCTTAAAAAGACAAGTCACGCCTCCAATACAGTTCTACTGTACAATGGGCAAAATTGTGTACGTCTTTCATTCTGCGTGTGCAATGAGCAAAATTTAAAGAGCAACCTCTCACTTGTGGAGCATTACTGCTGCACAAGGTGTGGCTCTTCTACATTGTAACACCTGAGGGTGGGTTAAAGGTTACCTTTGAAATTGGTTCACTTAGGCTTCGGCCTACACTCTGCTCCTCTCCTCCTCCTGCTGACCCTGGGCTCTAACACCGCCAGTTTTTGCCCGGACGTGCTTGCTGCACAGAGAAAAACACCAGCCAATGTGTTAGTGGGGTTAAGCTCCGCCAGCTGTTCCCCCGCTGTGTAGCCGGCATCGTGTCCTGCAAACGCAACGCAGACACAAAGCTGCCTCCAGTGCAGGCTTCGGCCTACACTATGCTTCCCCTGCTTACCCTTTGCTCCAACACCGCTAGTTGGGGCTCTAGGAAGGCCATCTTGAATAGGCTAACGCATCCGTGTTCCAGCACCGCCAGCTGGTTCTCGGCAGTGTTTTTGTCACTGGTACTCCCTCGTGCCAAGCCTGGTTCCAGCACCGTCAGCTGTTTCCGGGTAGTGTCAAGCTCACTGAGACGCCTATGCTTGCCCCGTCGTGTTGCGGTCGGGTTAGCCAACTCCAGGGTGCCTCCAGTTTAGGAGCTTCCTATGTGGGCTGCGTGAATTGGTAGTCAAGGCTGGTTCTGTAGTGCCAGTAGGCCAAGCTCCCCCTGTAGGACTGTTGGGGTTCGGTAACTGCGGCTGCCTCGCGGCCTAGCTGTTCTATCCTCTCCTGTGGACCTTCTGGTCCACCACCTGGTTCCAGCACCGTCAGCTGGTTCCGGGCAGAGCCTTTGGCTTAGGTGCCTCCTCCTGGGTATCCGAGTTCCGCCAACGCCAGGCGGTCCTTGGTAGTGCTTTTAAGCGCGGGCACCTACAGCTTAGTAACCGGGTTCCAGCACCGTCAGCTGGTCCTCAGTGCCATTGGCTCATGCACACTGGAGCAACGCATCCGGGTTCCAGCACCGCCAGCTGGTTCTCGGCAGTGTTTTTGTCACGGGTACTCCCTCGTGCCCATCCTGGTTCCAGCACCGTCAGCTGTTTCCGGGTACTGTCAAACTCACTGAGACACCTATGTGTTGCCCCGTCGTGTTGCGGTCGGGTTAGCCAACTCCAGGGTGCCTCCAGTTTAGGAGCTTCCTATGTGGGCTGCGTGAATTGGTAGTCAAGGCTGGTTCTGTAGTGCCAGTAGGCCAAGCTCCCCCTGTAGGACTGTTGGTGTTCGGTAACTGCGGCTGTCTCGCGGCCTAGCTGTTCTCTCCTCTCCTGTGGACCTTCTGGTCCACATCCTGGTTCCAGCACCGTCAGCTGGTTCTCGGCAGTGTCTTTTGCTCTTGTACCTTCTGCTCCCCATCCTAGTTCCAGTACCGTCAGCTGGTTCCGGGCAGAGCCTTTGGCTTAGGTGCCTCCTTCTGGGTATCCAAGTTCCACCAACGTCAGGTGGTCCTTGGTAGTGCTTTCAGGCACGGGTACCTCCTGCTTAGTAACCGGGTTCCAGTAAAGTCAGCTGGTCCTCGGTAGTTCCATAGGCTCTTGAACCTTCGGGTAGCCATCCGAGTTCCAGTTCCATCAGCTGGTTCTTGGCATTTTCTCAGCCTTCTTGTACCTTCTGCTACATTTCCAAGTTGAAGACCCTAAAGTCGACGACCCGGAAGACCACCCCTAAGATGACGACGACACCAGAGACGACAACCAGTGAGATGACGACAACCCTGGAGATGACGACCCTGAAGACCACCCCGATGACGACGACGACCCTGGAGACGACGACATGGAAGACCGAGAAGCAGAAGAACAAGAGTCTGCAGAACAAAGAGCAGAAGAACATTAAGCATAACACTTAATATCAGAGCAAAAGATATTATCTAAATTATATGCAGAAGAAGACTAAGCAGTGTATGGGGGTGAGTCCGTTCCTCCTCGTGGTGCCCCTGGATAAAGCCTGATGCTGCAGGCCAAACTGAACGCGGACAAATGTAACTTTTGTGACAGGCAGAAGGGAAGGTGTAATCTTCCAACTTTTATAGATAACAACTACGGGAATGCCTGTCACAAATGAGAATATGATGAAGAAGTAGAATAGGAAGAATAATAACAGTTGAATAAAATGAATATGTAGAATAGGAAGAATAATAATAGTTGAATAAAATGAATATGAAGAATGTAATAAAAAAAAAATAGGTAGAAGATGAAGAAGAAGATGAATAAGGTGAAGAAGAAGTTGATGTCAAAGATGCTGATGATGATGAAGATGAAAGTGTGGGAAAAGAAAAAAAAAAGGGGAAGGGCGTGGAATAGTGAAACATCAATATCTGACAAAATAAAAAAAAAATTACATAGTCAATATCTTTGTCACTCCGAACGTCTTTAAAAAACAAAACAAAAAAAAAATCATGCTGTTCTATTTGATTGGGCTAAACCTCTATGCCTTTAATGTCTCCGCCACCTCCCCAAATACATCCTGCATTGTTCTTAGTTGTTTTCCTTCATGTAGAATGAACCTACAAGGAAAGAAAGGGTTTATTTTAATTCCGATATATTGGTCCCATTGACTTGCATTGGGATCGGGTATCGGTATCGGCGATATCCGATATTTTTTGAATATCGGCCGATCCAATCCGATACCGATACTTTCCGATATCGGAAGGTATCGCTCAACACTGACAATGATGCCAGGCTGTTGGTGGTAGGAGGGAAACTACAGTTTCATCAAAACTAGGAAAAGATTAGATCAAATTCCTGGATCATAGATGTAATAAAGAACAAGTTGAAACTAGAATTCTTCTCTTCTGGGAAAGTTCCTTCGTGCTATAGATTAAAGAAAAGACAGCCCTAGAACTAGACATCTCTTTTCGATTAAAAGAACATGTATTGGTGCCCACTGCCCTGTCCCACAAAAAGTAAGGTTCAGGGTTTGATGCTCATATCATCTCTTGGTAGGGAAACCCTACTTGAAGATGAATGATGGTCAAACCTTTCTTTTAGGACTCCCTGGAAGGTTATAGATCCAGTAATAATAATCGACCGCAGCCCCTACGATTAGAGGGGCCATACTGTATCCTACAATGTATAAGGAAATGATACATTACTTCCTTTGGCAATTCTTTCAATTGGGAGGAACTGACAACAGTTCTAAGAGCCATAAACACATTACTTCTTCATCTAGTGGGTTGACATGTCAAAACAAGATCAGCCAACACCACAGTGGTTGCCTACCTAAATCACCAATGAAAGACCAGGTAGGCAACGTTAAGGAATGTGGCTAGTCAAATTATACAGTGGTTTGCGAAAGTATTCACCCCTTGGCATTTTTTTGTTTTGCCACCTTACAACCTGGAATTTAACTATTTTTTGTGGGTTTGCATCAGTTCATGTAAAGAACATGTGCACAACTTGGAAAATTTGGTTATATTTTATTTGGTACTTGATCAACTGTAATCTGCCGCCATGTTTGGTATTGCTGCTTTTAGAAATCTCTGATCTGTCAAAATATAAAAAAAATTAGTTTGATCGGTAAATGGCGTAACAAGAAAAAAAACAAAATGCCAGAATTAATTTTTTTAATGGGATCAAAAAACTGAAACGCAAAAATAAAAGTGCAGGCTCATGAAGGAGTTAATCCCCTACCGACATATGATGTACTGGTACGTTATATGCCAGCTCCCTGAGTTGATACGAGCTCTACGTGCGAGCTCTCCTCTTTCCTAGCGCATAATGGCTAATTTGATCGGTCATCATGTGCCTCTAACATCTGTCGGTGGAGAGGAGTCCTGCCGCTGTTAACCAGTTGAATCCCACTGTCAATCTCTGACAACGACATTTAACACGTTGGCGGTGAATTGTCATTCCACTCGTCCTTTGGCGCACCCTTGACCTTATCGCAGAGTGCCCATGAGTTGTCATTAGTGATGAGCGAACTTGCTCGGATAATGTGTTATCCAAGTATGGCTCGGGTGTTATCTTGGGCATGCTTGAATATGTTTGAGCCCCCTTGCCTGCATAATTTGTTGCTGTTAGACAGCCTCAACACATGGGTTGTTTTGCCTGTCTGTTATACAATCCCTGCATGCGTTGCGGTTGTTTAACAGCCACAAAAACTGCAGCCACAAGGACATTGTCTGAGCACCTTTTGTAATCACTAGTTGTCATGACTAGTCTTGTCATGTCTGCTAAATACCCCTGTGCCTGTCATTTTGATCCTCCTATCAACGTCAGCATTTAGCTGATGTTCATAAGAGATCGTGAATTTTTCTACACATACAGTAGCATGTAAAAGTTTGGGCACCCCTGGTCATAATTACTATTCTTGTAAACATGCAAGTTGAAGATGAAATGATCTCTGAAAGGCCTAAAGTTAAAGATGAGACATTTCCTTTGTATTTTTAACATTTCCTTTGATGCTAAAGTTTGGGCACCCTGCATGGTTAGTACATAGTAACACTGCCTAATGAAAGTATCATAGCTTGTAAATGCTTTTTGTAGCCAGCCAAGAGTCTTTCATTTTTTGTTTGAGGGGTTTTCATCCATTCTTCCTTGGAAAATGTTTCCAGTTCTGTGAGATTGCTAGTTGTCTTGCATGCACTGCTATTTTGAGGTCTAGCCACAGATTGTTAATGATGTTCAGATCTGGGGACTGTGAGGGCCATTGTAAAACCTTCAGCTTCAGGTAGTGTATTGTGGATTTTGACGTGTTTGGATCATTATCCATTTGTAGAAGCCATGCTCTTTTCAACGTCCTCTTTTTTTTACCTATGGTGTTATGTTTGCATCAAGAATTTGTAGATATTTAATTCAATCCAATTTTCCCTCTACCCGTGAAATGTTTCCCATGCCATTGGCTGCAACACAACCCCAAAGCATGATTGATCCATGCAGATGCTCAATGGTTGTCGAGATGTTATTTTACTGATATTTTGTGCCCTTTCTCCAGGACGTCCCTCCTGACACACCATGGAGGACATCCTCCTCCTCAACAGGGACAGGAAGCACACAGCAGGTTAAAAGGCAATGACGCCGTCTTGATTGGGGGGACGCCTCAGGCACTTTGCGGTAAATTGGTTCCGGGTCACCCAGAATCAGTGGGTTTTAAGGACCCATATCAGAGAGTTACAAAATAGAGTTCTCTTCTCCTCCCCCGAGAGAGTCATCTCCCTTCTTCGTGTAGAACCAGGCTCCTCCATGGATATAGACTTAAACGACCTAATCAGCTCGGCCATTATAGTCCCAGTTTCCAGGCGGAAATAGGAAAAGGTCACTACTCCCTGTTCACCATAATAAATCCATCGGCAGGCGCACACACAATAATAAACTTAAAAACCCCTAAACGCTTGGGTCGCCTACAAACGGTTCAGCATGGAGTCTGTAAAATCCTCGGTCCACTCGATAGACAAAAATGCATTTATGTGCACCCTTGACCTGAAAAGTGCCTATTATCAGGTCCCAATCCATCCATCATCCCAGAGATACCGGATATTCGCAGTAAGTTTTTAGGAAGAGACCTGCCACTTTCAGTTTCAGCGCCTTTCATTTGGCCTGGCTTCAGCCCCTCAGATCTTCTCCAAGCTGGTCACAGTAGTGGTAGCCTTTCTAAGAAACCAGGGCATCATACCATATCTGGACGATTTCCTCCTGGTAGCAAGCTCAGCAGAGGAACTCCGACTACACAGGGAAAGGACTACAACCACTATGGAATTCCTCGGCTGGATTATAAGCAAAGAAAATCGGATTTAACCTCAGAAAGAAAGAAGATCTTTTTGGGAGTCTTGCTAGATTCCAGGAGCAGGATGTCGTTTCTACCCCTGGGAAAACAGAAATCAGTGCAGTTCAGAATGAAGGATCTCATGAAGGAACGCGTGTCCATCAGATCCTCAATGCAGGTTTTGGGCCTGATGACGTTCTGTATCCCGTGCATCCGCTGGGCACAGTTTCATTCAATATCATTGCAGAGGGAGGTCCCTGGCTGTCTGGGATTGACGTCAGTCCTCCCTTGACAACAAAATATCTTTATCCCCCACCACAAGAAAGTCTCTACTATTGTGGATCCAGCCAGAAAACCTGAGGATGGGCATTTCTTGGATCTCCTTCCTGAGCGTAGTAATTACCACAGACGCCAGCAAGTGGGGATGGGGAGCACACCTGGAAGGGAGAGTCCTCCAAGCAGAATGGCCAGCAGACATCCAGTCCAGATCCTCAAATTACAGATAACTCTATGCAGTATGGGAAGCCCTAAGACAAAACCAGAATCGTCTAAAAGGCCAACACGTAAAGATTCTACAACGTGACTGCGGTATCCTTCCTGCGTCACCGGTGAGGGCCAAGACACCAAATTCTGCAGGACCTGGCGAGTGTGATTTTTTTATTTCTTGGACAGAGAAGACAGTCCTGTCAATAATGGCAGTTCATCTCAAGGGGTCCCAGAATATCGTGGTAGGCTACCTAAGTAGACGGAATATTGGGACTTAAATGAAGAGGTGTTCCAGTACCTGTGTCACTTCTGGGACAGACCTCAGATTTATTTGCAATGAGGAAAAATGCAGACTGACAGATTCTACTTACTCAACCCCTCAGACAATCCAGAAGTGGTAGATGCATTAAGCCAGGAATGGGGACGATCCCTCTCTTACGTTTTTCTCCCGATAGCTCTCATTCTGGCCATTCTCAGGAAAATACAGGAAGACCAGGCGAGGGTACTCCTAATCGTCCCATACTGGCGAGGAGGAGTTGTTGCCACGCTTGGGGATCATGGCAATAGAAGGCCCAGTGCTGCTTCTACAGAGGGAGGATCTTGTCCATCAGGGTCCAGTACTCCACCCAGATCCAGAAAGACTTCACCTTTCGGCTTGGATCCTGAGCGGAGCATCTTGAGAAGCCCGGGGGCTGTCTGACCAGGTTATAACCACAATTCAGGCCAGCAGAGAGCCAGTTACTTCTGCAATTTACAGTGCCTTGTGAAAGTATTCGGCCCCCTGGAACTTTTCAACTTTTTCCCACATATCATGCTTCAAACATAAAGATACCAAATGTAAATTTTTGGTGAAGAATCAACAAGTGGAACACAATTGTGAAGTTGAACGAAATGTATTATTTAAAATTTTTGTGGAAATTCAAAAACTGAAAAGTGGGGCGTGCAATATTATTCGGCCCCTTTAACTTAATACTTTGTTGCGCCACCTTTTGCAGCGATTACAGCTGCCAGTCGCTTGGGGTATGTCTCTCAGTTTTGTACATCGAGAGACTGAAATTCTTGTCCATTCTTCCTTGGCAAACAGCTCAAGCTCAGTGAGGTTTGATGGAGATCGTTTGTGAACTGCAGTTTTCTTTTGCAGACTCCCAACAGGTTTTCTTCAAGAATGTCCTGTATTTGGCTCCATCCATCTTCCCATCAATTTTAACAATCTTCCCTGTCCCTGCTGAAAAAAATCGGGCCCAAACCATGATGCTGCCACCACCATGTTTGACAGTGGGGATGGTGTATTCTGGGTGATGAGCTCTGTTGACCTTACGCCAAACATATCGTTTGGCTTTGTTGCCAAAAAGTTCGATTTTGGTTTCATCTGACCAGAGCACCTTCTTCCACATGTTTGGTGTTTCTCCCAGGTGGCTTGCTGCAAACTTGAAACAACACTTTACGGATATCTTTGAGAAATGGCTTTTTTCTTGCCACTCTTCCGTAAAGTTCAGATTTGTGCAGTGTATGACTGATTGTTGTGCTATGGACAGACTGTCCCACCTCAGATGTAGATCTCTGCAGTTCATCAGAGTGATTATGGGCCTCTTGGCTGCATCTCTGATCAGTCGTCTCCTTGTTTGAGATGAAAGTTTAGAGGGATGTCCGGGTCTTGGTAGATTTGCAGTGGTATGATACTCCTTCCAGTTCAATATGATCGCTTGCTCAGTGCTCCTTGGGATGTCTACAGTTTTGGAAATCATTTTGTATCCAAATCTGGCTTTACACTTCTCCACAACAGTATCACACACCTGCCTTTTGTGTTCCTTGGTCTTCATGATGCTCTCTGTACTTCAAACAGAGCCCTGTGACTATCATCGCAGAGCAGGTGCATCTATACGGAGACTTGATTACACACAGGTGGATTATATTTATCATCATCATTAGGCATTTAGACAACATTGGATCATTCAGAGATCCACAATGAACTTCTGGAGTGAGTTTGCTGTGTTCCACTTGTTGATTCTTCACCAAAAATTTACATTTGGTATCTTTATGTTTGTAGCTTGATATGTGGGATAAGGTTGAAAAGTTCCAGGGGGCCGAAAACTTTCGCAAGGCACTGTACCTCAAGATCTGGAAGAGGTTCTGTCTGGAGGGTGGCTGGTCCGACTTGGAGACTGGGAAACCAGATATCCCAAGCATTCTAGATTTTCTCCAGTCAGGCTTTAATAAAGGTCTTAGGCCCAGTACCATAAAGGTCCAAATATCAGCCTTAAGTACTTTTCTTGACTATTCTTTGGCCTCTCACCCATGGTTAATAAAATTCATCAGGGCAATACAGCATATATGCCCCACATTCTGGCGGATAACTCCCTTTTGGGACCTAAGCTTGGTTCTCAGATCTCTTGCCTCAGACCCCTTTGTCCCCGAAAAAGACATGCAAGTTTCCCTCCGAACCATGAAAATTGCATTCCTAATTGCCATTACCACAGCGAAACGTATAGGCAAAATCCTGGCCTTATCAATACATGACCCATACCTATTACTTTGGGATGACCATATAATCCTGAAACTAGACCCCGTGTTCGTTTCAAAGGTAGCCTTAGGTCAAAACCTAAACCAGGAAATTGTTTTGCGCTCTTTCTGCGAAAATCCCTCGAACGAGAAAGAGCGGGCCCTACACACATTAGATGTAAGACAGGCTGTCATTGATTAAATCAAGACCGCTAGCAGTTGGAGGCAGAATCATAACCTGCTCATTTTATTTGGGGAAAAAATAGAGGAAAGAAAGCCCCTAAAACCACCATCGCCAGATGGATTACATCTCTAATTTCCTTAGCCTATCACTCCCAGGGTATCAGTCCCCCGGATGGCTTAAAAGCTCATTCAACGAGAGCAGTCTCGACTTCATGGGCGGAGAGGGCAGGGGCCTAAGTAGACCAGATCTGTAAAGCTGCAACCTGGTCCAGGCTAGACACATTTTGTAAACACTACAGACTAGATGTATTATCTAGCTTGCAGACTGCCTTCGGGAGGAAGGTTCTCCAGGCAGTCATCCCACCCTGAGGAAGTACTTTGGTATTCTCCATGTTGCTGTCAAGAGGGGTGTTAAAAATGGTTATTGCGCAAAAATATTTAATCAAGACTTAACCAGGTGCGTTATTCTTAAAAGAAAAATGTCATGATATTCTGATAAAAATATAGTGGTTTATTGAATTATCCACCATCGCAGCAAAAACATAAAAGTAGATGAAATAGTTACAAACAGAGTGTCCATGTGTAAATATCAGCGCTTGTCTTGTTACTCATCTTTCCCAAGGTCCTGAATGATAAAACAGTCTGTCTGTTGGCAGTTTGAAGGTCATCATGGCTTCCGTTATCAGCTGTTGTTCCTTCCTTGTTGGACGTCCATGGAGAATGAAATGTAGGAAGGGAGGTGACCGTCCCACGTGACAAAAAGCCCCCACACCCTCCTAAGAGACGTTTATATATGTCCAACACAGATCACGTGTCCTCTGTATATGGTGTTAACTTATACTCTGAGCTACATACACAGAAATAGCTTTTGATAGTGTCAGCAATTAGCAAAGTGCTCAGTACAGGATAAAAATAAGAATAATTAATATTTAACAATTCCCCCTTTTGAGGGTGACAGACATTGATTGGAACCCTCAAATTAAAATATTAATTAGATCTACTTTCTTCTTTGGTAAAATAATGTAATAAATAGTAATATCAATAATATTGTTATATGTTCTCAATAATATAATGATATGTAAATTCATGTTATGGTAAGCCGTGACTAATATTCATATAAAATATATAATTATACTTCCCTATATCTACTTGAAGCATCTCAGGTCTGATGTCATCTGGTCTTCATCTTGGTTCTTCTTCTTGGTTCTTTTAAACAATCTTTAATATACTGTATTTTCTGGCGTATAAGACTACTTTTGAACCCTTGAAAATCTTCTCAAAAGTCGGGTATCGTCTTATACGCCAGGTTTCATCTTATAGGGCAGGTGCGGAGTCATCTGCGGTCGCCGCATATTGTGGGGGGAGGGACCCCAATGACAAGGAGAAGGGGCACCTCACCGGGAAGGTGTAAGTGAAGCAGAGGCAGAGAAGGAGATAATAGGATACAAGGGCGAGCCAGATTAGTGAAAGAGGAGTGTTTTTCTAGGCACAGCACCGCTCTCTCTCTCTCTCTCTCTTATTTGCATACCCCTGGCATCCCAGACGCTGACAGTTTGCTTCACTTACACCTTGCTGGTGAGGAGCTCCCTCACCCCGTCATCGGGACCACTCCCCCCCACTATATACTTCGACCGCAGATTGCTCCGCACCCACCCTATAAGACGACACCCGCCATATAAGACAACCCCCGACTTTTGAGAAGATTTTATATTTTAACTGGAAAAGTTGGGGGTCGTCTTATACGCCCAGTCGTCTTATACGCCGGAAAATACGGTAAGTCTTTTGAAATACTGTAGATGATAGCATGTAGATATGTAGAGACTGTGTGTCATGTGTCAATCAAAGTCCATAAATTCAAATGTTGAGAAAAAAACAAAGTTCATAGATGAAATGTAGCCTTAATATCTGTGTAGTGTCACCTTTAGAAACCTGGACTTACATTGGCTCGCCTTGGAAATCATCTGGAATCCTTCCATATCATCCGCGCTGGTCTTGGGACAGGTGTGACGTCTTTGGTCAGCACAGCAAGGCTTACATTGACTCTTCCTTGCCAAATATAGCACCATAACCAGTCCTTAGTGCACAGGACACATGTCAGGGTTATTACCTGAGTGTTCACCAGCTTTCATGGAAGTCTTATAGGTGATAGGAAACCACTGGAACGTGATAACACAGTTCATCTTTGATACTGTACTCAGTTGTCAGTGATGGATGCTGTAGTTGTGAATGGTGACATGAATTGTATTTGACACAGTCTATTATTACTCAGAAATCAGAGCATTGTTACCTTGTGGAACTTCTGGATAACGGCTTTTCTTCTTGTAACTTTTAAGAATCAATTGAATTTAAAAATATGAAAACTCTCTATTAACGTATCGTCAGTATCTTGATTGAAGTCTTCATTCCCTATTCTATACCAAATCTGGTAATTTCCCTAACTTATAATATCACAGCGTACCATAGCAATCAATAATATCCATATAATTATTAAATGATATTAAAATGGAGTTTATATTTGGAAAAATAAAATAATATCAATAATAATAATAATGAATGATAGTATATTATTAACCATATTCTCCATGTGATTGGACATTTTTATGTCATAGGTGTAATTTCTTTTTGAACCCATAGATGTGTGTCTTTTATGTAACAAGTGCTGATATTTATTATTAAAACTTTATTAATTTATATTCAGTAGACCAATAATATGTAAGTATGTATAGCCATGAACCAAAATAAGTGTGTATGTGTATATATATATATATATATATATATATATATATATATATATATATATATACATATACATATATACATATACATATATACATATATATATATATACATATATATATATATATATATATATATATATATATATATATATGAATGAGTGAAAAATTTTCTGTATTTAACTTAGAATTGAAACATTTCTTATATAATTAAACCATATGATCACTATATTTGATAAAGCAATATGCTTGTAGACAATACTTTATTAAATATTGATTTTTTTTCTCTTGAGATAAAAAAAATAAAAATTAAGAATAAAAATTGAAGAAAAAGTGAAAAATTAAAAATGAAGAAAAAATAAAAACTAAGAATAAAAAATAAAAATAAGGCCTTTATATGTTGATGACAAATGCTGAAGTTATGTCTCAGTAACACATTCCCTTAATGTTTTTTTTTTATTATCTAAATGTTGTCATGACCTAGGATTACCAGAATATTGAAATTATGCAGCTTTGCATATAATACTCTTCATTAGAGAAAAAAAATGACATTTATAATATTTATTGTTATTATACCCAATAATACCTTATTAATATTTCTTCTTTATTAAAATGTGTGAAGAAGAGGTATTGATGAAATGTGATGATGTGATCAAGATCAAAAACACATTTCCCCCTTAATATCAAAAAATATTATTTTATGAAAAAAATTAATTTGTAAAAAAAACCAAATGAAAAATAATTATTTTTATAACTGTCATATCAGCTTTATGACTTAATTTGTTTGAAGATGTGTACTCATCTATGTAACTATAAAAAACACTGAATATGAAAAAATTATAATTTGGGAAAATGTTCTATATGTAGATTTTTCTAGATAAACCATATTGATGTGTTATTGTACTTATTCACTAATAATCACTAAATATATGTTGAATAATAATATTTAAATATCTTAATATTCTAATAATTTAACTGAATCCTATTATTTCTTAAACACAAAGTTTTTTTTTTTTTTTCAACATACCATGAATCATAAGGCCTCTGTCAAACTGTGCATTCCACGCCCCACTCTTACATTACCTCTCATGTCAAATTCACTCAGCAGCTGCTCATATGCTCTCTCACCTGTCACATGTGACACACATAACGTTCACAATACATATTTCACATACAAAGAATACACATATATTAACCCAAAATATTGTATCCTAATTGTCAATCAATGCGCATTGTAATCTATTAAATTTTAATATTCTAATATTCCTTTGAATATTCCCCAAATAATATCTAACAGTATGTTTTAACCTATAGAAAGGACTCGTCCATTTACTAGAAACCCGAGTTGAATGTTTCACAGCTAAATCGGTGCAGGAATCCATTTGCATGTAAAGGCTGAGGAAAATTCCTAAAATTAAAAACAAGGCTATATGATATCCCTTAACTCACAGCTGTCACGTCATGCATCATGCAGTGGAAAAAACATAATGTTACAGAAAAACTTACATGTAGTACACACATTTTTAGGTTGTTAGATAAAATAAATAATATAAGTGTTAAATATATATATATATATATATATATATATATATATATATCATGCAGTTAATATAACTTCCTGTGTGAATAGGACATAAATTCTTGAAACAGATATTTTTTCATTCAATCCTTGCTTTGAAAGGAAAATTCTAAGGGAAAATGAAAGATAAAGGTTAATTTCATATTTATTTAAAAACAAAGTAATTTAAATATCTTATACATATGTATATATTTAATAAATGTATTTAATTGTAATTCTAAATATTTTTACTGGAGTAAATGTTAATTATTTCACTATGTATATAAAAATGCAGTTAATATAATCTCTACTTATACAAATATGCTACAGTATTTACTGTATATTATATTAATATATGTAACTGCAGAATTATATTGAAATAAAATAATTACATATTAATAAATAATACATTGTATAACTCATCATATAATACTAGCTATTGAACCCGTTCTACGCCCGGGTGGCGAGCATTTATATTGGTATATTGTCTCCATCATGGTATGTGCTGCTCCCATCCTGCGTCCCCATCCTGTCATGCGCTGCTCCCATCCTGTGTCCCCATCCTGTGATGCGCTGCTCCCATCCTGTGATGCGCTGCTCCCATCCTGCGTCCCCATCCTGTCATGCGCTGCTCCATCCTGCGTCCCCATCCTGTCATGCGCTGCTGCATCCTGCGTCCCCATCCTTATGTGCTGCTGCATCCTGCGTCCCCATCCTGTCATGCGCTGCTGCATCCTGCGTCCCCATCCTTATGTGCTGCTGCATCCTGCATCCCCATCCTTATGTGCTGCTGCATCCTGCGTCCCCATCCTTATGTACTGCTGCATCCTGCGTCCCCATACTGTTATGTGCTGCTCCATCCTGCGTCCCCATCCTTATGTGCTGCTCCATCCTGCGTCCCCATCCTTATGTGCTGCTCCATCCTGCGTCCCCATACTGTTATGTGCTGCTCCATCCTGCGTCCCCATACTGTTATGTGCTGCTCCATCCTGCGTCCCCATCCTTATGTGCTGCTCCATCCTGCGTCCCCATCCTTATGTGCTGCTCCATCCTGCGTCCCCATCCTTATGTGCTGCTCCATCCTGCGTCCCCATCCTTATGTCCTGCTCCATCCTGCGTCCCCATCCTTATGTCCTGCGTCCCCATACTGTTATGTGCTGCTCCATCCTGCGTCCCCATCCTTATGTCCTGCTCCATCCTGCGTCCCCATCCTTATGTGCTGCTCCATCCTGCGTCCCCATCCTTATGTCCTGCTCCATCCTGCGTCCCCATCCTTATGTCCTGCTCCATCCTGCGTCCCCATCCTTATGTCCTGCTCCATCCTGCGTCCCCATCCTTATGTCCTGCTCCATCCTGCGTCCCCATACTGTTATGTGCTGCTCCATCCTGCGTCCCCATCCTTATGTGCTGCTCCATCCTGCGTCCCCATCCTTATGTGCTGCTCCATCCTGCGTCCCCATCCTTATGTCCTGCTCCATCCTGCGTCCCCATCCTTATGTGCTGCTCCATCCTGCGTCCCCATCCTTATGTGCTGCTCCATCCTGCGTCCCCATCCTTATGTCCTGCTCCATCCTGCGTCCCCATCCTTATGTCCTGCTCCATCCTGCGTCCCCATCCTTATGTGCTGCTCCATCCTGCGTCCCCATCCTTATGTCCTGCTCCATCCTGCGTCCCCATCCTTATGTGCTGCTCCATCCTGCGTCCCCATCCTTATGTGCTGCTCCATCCTGCGTCCCCATCCTTATGTGCTGCTCCATCCTGCGTCCCCATCCTTATGTGCTGCTCCATCCTGCGTCCCCATCCTTATGTGCTGCTCCATCCTGCGTCCCCATCCTTATGTGCTGCTCCATCCTGCGTCCCCATCCTTATGTGCTGCTCCATCCTGCGTCCCCATACTGCCTCTGACCCGCTCGGCGCCGAGTGCTGGGGGGCCTGAGCAGGCGGGGACACCGGCGCGCTGTGGGGGTCAGGTGCCGGTATCGCCGCCAGCTCAGGCCCCCCCAGCACTTACTATACTCACCTGTCCGGCGTTCCATCGCTGAGCGGCGCCATCTTCCCGGTCTCCTGGCCGTGACTATTCAGTCAGAGGGCGGCGCCGGCGCGCATTAAGCGCGTCATCGCGCCCTCTGAACTGAAGGCCACAGACCGAAGACCGGGAAGATGGCGCCGCTCAGCGATGGAACGGGGACAGGTGAATATAGGCCGATACTCACCCTCCTGGCGGTCCCTGCTTCTGCGGTGGAGATCGCGGTGTGTGTTCAGTGTGAACGCACACCGCGATCTCCCGGGAGTGTCGCTCTGTGAGGCCCAGACTGCGCCGGCGCTTGCGCAGTCTATAGAGGCTTCGGACAGAGTGACGCTCCCAGCGTTATATTATAGATACCAGTAATTACATTTTTAGCCAATTCCTATCCCAAAATTTACCTCTCTGTTGATAATTTGTTGAAAACCTAAAACTGCCATCTTTAGTCTTATCAGCTGTGAAAACGGAGTGTTCAGCTCGCTCCCTATGCTGTTGCACACCTGCTTCCATCTGTCAATTTCCGCCATCTTTACAGAGAGATCTGAGCCTTCAGCTTTTAACCCTTTCAGAGGAACTTCTTTAATAGACTCCTGAATCGTTTCATAGGGTTTGTAGCAAATATGTAATTTTCTTCGTACTTCATAGATTTGATTTTGGATCAGGTTTGAAGATTTTGATTTTGGCTTCTCATAAGATTGAATTCTGCCTGGTTTCAAAAACTTAGTAAAATTTGTTTTCCTTTCAAGATTCTCATGTTTTCTAGAAAAATCAAGGGATTGGGCACATTCGTATAAAGAATCTTTCTGTGAAGCAATTACACGAGATACAGGATTTAAGAATTTAAACTTGTTTACAAAACAATTTATCATGGATTGTTGATTCAAATTCGTACAGACCAATTTATAAATCCTTTCAAAAATGGCCATAAAAGTAAACGTACATTCTTTCCGGCCAATCTTCAATTTTAGAAGGATATCAAGATCTGGATAATTTTCTTTTAATCCACAGAAAATCAAAATTTTTAATCTTTCTACATCAGTCATGTCTTCATGGAACTCCTCATTCTGCATTCTTAATGAGAGTCTCCTGGAGAAAATTACCGGAAGCCAAATTTTAAACAATTTATTTTTCTCCTGATTAGTCAAATCAAACTTATCAGCAAAACTCTCAAATATCTCTGAATTTCTGCACACAGGGATTTTCTCATCATATGCAGGAATGATTTTGCATAACTTTAGCAAGATTTTTCTAGATTTAGGTTGGAGTTGGGCCTCTGAGTCGTCTATTTTTAGTGGCCCTTGTACATCTGTCCCTCGTAGATCATCTTTGTCAATTGTCATGTCTCCTTCGCTTCCTCCATCTTGTTTTTCATCCTGAGTCACAAAGTCAATGTCACCTTGGGTGGCCACACACACGTGTCACATCTTCCTCACTCTTCCCATTACAGTCAATCTCGGGAACATCATTAGTTTCCTTAGAAATTCTTTCTACACTGTCTTTTTTTGGACTTCTCTGTCACAAACTCGTTAAATACATAAACCATATGTAAAATATTTTTCAGTTGCTCTTTTTCTTTTTTCCTACGCATTAGCTTAGAATCTAACTTTATATTCGCGATTCTACATTCTTGAAATAAAGACCAAAATATTTCTAAGCTAGATCCGTACAAACTTACAAATTCTATCTGACTTGATTTAGCATATGAATTAATCAAATCCATTTGTCTTACCTTGAAATCTCAGATTGTAGTCCCTTTGCTTTTACAACGCTGGGCTCCGGACTTCAGCCCGGCTATTTTCAGCACATTCGATGCTACTGCTTGTCAAACCGTCTTGCACCTGTTAGTCTGTTTCATAGGTTCTTGTGAGATCTTTGTGACTTGAAGTTTTGAAGTGAAATTTCTGAAAACTTGCATAACATCTAGCTCTTCTCTCCTCCCCCGTGTGCAAGATTGAAGGAAATTGACGCAAAAATAGCACAAAAAATGAAACCTGGCTGGCTTGGCCAATGTTAAAAATGGTTATTGCGCAAAAATATTTAATCAAGACTTAACCAGGTGCGTTATTCTTAAAAGAAAAATGTCATGATATTCTGATGAAAATATAGTGGTTTATTGAATTATCCACCATCGCAGCAAAAACATAAAAGTAGATGAAATAGTTACAAACAGAGTGTCCATGTGTAAATATCAGCGCTTGTCTTGTTACTCATCTTTCCCAAGGTCCTGAATGATAAAACAGTCTGTCTGTTGGAAGTTTGAAGGTCATCATGGCTTCCGTTATCAGCTGTTGTTCCTTCCTTGTTGGACGTCCATGGAGAATGAAATGTAGGAAGGGAGGTGACCGTCCCACGTGACAAAAAGCCCCCACACCCTCCTAAGAGACGTTTATATATGTCCAACACAGATCACGTGTCCTCTGTAAATGGTGATAACTTATACTCTGAGCTACATACACAGAAATAGCTTTTGATAGTGTCAGCAATAAGCAAAGTGCTCAGTACAGGATAAAAATACGAATAATTAATATTTAACAATGGGGGTCCTGGAAAATAGGTATTACACCTACCGGTAATTGTTTCCAGGAGTTCATCCTGACAGCACGGTTAGTTCCCTCTCTAAATTAATTTGTCATGTGTTATGATATTGTTAATAAATGTGTTAACCCTGCTGTTCTGTTGGTCAAAAATGACCGACTTTGAACTTCAATATTCTTTAAAATATTCAAGATGCGGCTCTGAAACCCGTGGCCGACCGACCCATCCTCATTTAAGTCAATCAACCACAAGTTTCAGAACCGCATCTTGAACACCCCAAAAAATACCAAAGTTCAAAATAGGTCTCCCCAGACCGAACAGAACAGCAGGGTTAAGTTGCATCAATCATGGTGTGGTACTTGTACACTGAGGGAATAGGGGTGTGGAGGGGCCTTTTAACCTCTTGTGTGCTTCCTGTCCCTGCAAGGAGGAGGAGGACATCCTCCATGGTGCTGTCAGGATGGACTCCTGGAAACATAAATACCTGTAGGTCTAATACCTATTTTTCTCCACACATACCTTTGATCATTGTGGCCCAAGATTTCTATTTTAACCTCATTGGTCCACAGAACCTATTTAAAAAATGCATGATGCTTGTTTAGATGTTCTTTTGCATACTTCTGACTCTGAATTTTATGGTGTGGACACAGGAGAGTCCATAAAAAACAAGAGTGCAAGAGATTTCTGAAATCCCAAACCCAAAGCTTTTGCTGGTATTGTGAAAAGCAACTTTTAATTTGCATTAAAAAACATAGAAAACAAATGCTACAATAAAGCAGCCTTAGTGAAGTTCTGTCCTATTAGTAGATTGCAGTCCTTTTAACCAATAGTTTTGGATGTTGTTTAGTTATAACTTAATGTTAAAAACATTTCTCTTGTAGGCCTATGCAGTGTCTTCAATCTCTGACACTACTTGATATTTCTAACAATTATATAATTGATGGAGACCAACTTCATGCAATTTCAAATTTACCAAGGTAACACTTAAATGTAATGATGTTAAGAAAGTTAATATGTGAGTGAATGTGAAATCATCACATGACTTTATTATTATTTAAATTATGTTTTTAAGGTTAAATTGATTTTTTTTATTTTCAATTTTCAACATCGCTATTTTTATTAAAGGGAATTACCGGACATGCATAATAAGAATAATGTCACGCCGTAAGCGGCGTTAAAGGGGCAGGACGGCGTACTGGGACTCGCACCTGTCCCTACCACTTTAATGGGGCCTGTCTTTCGCTTATCTCGAGGGTACCTATGATGGTTAGGAGGCCCGAGCCGCCAGCGTATCCCTGTATCCTGTGCAGGCCCTATCAGTGGCCCCCTCTCCCCCCAAAGGAGGTGGACTGCACCAGTGTAATAATACAACAAATAACGGGGTATACAGACAAGGTAACTAAAAGTCTCAAACTCACCAAATGCTCACACAACCACAGAGGAAACACAGAGAAGGGAACAGAAGGAATAAACTAGGAAGGAAAACAGGTTAAACATGCAACCAAAAACAGCATGTAAATAAACCTCCAACACCAACACTACGCTCCTTCACCCTCCAAGCCAGGCAGTAAAACTGATCACTGACAATAGCTGAAGTCAGGACTGGGTCTATATAGAGGATCAGATTACAAAATCCACTTCAGCTGAGAGAGTCTCAGCAACTCAGCAATAAGGTTAACTCCTGCACTGTGGGCACAAAGCAGCCAGGTCAGAATATAGGTGAAGATCTTCTGTTCACTGTGTGTGAACGAGGCCCAGAGCGCTGCGGTTCTCTGGAACCATTCTGTAGCTGTAGCCCCGTGACAAATAAGTTCAGAACTTGAACTGAATAATTTTGCAGTAAACCAAGAAAATTATAATAACCAAGAAAACAAGACGCAAAGGAAAAGGAAAATATAAGGGGAAGAATGTAAATATTAGAAATACAAACTATCCCGCAGTGTTCATAACTCACCGAGACCATATGAGTCCCAGAATAATCAACTATTTCTAGATCATGTTCAGCCCAATAGTAGTTCCACAAAGACCAAATGACATTGAAGTTGTCCACTCTATTTTCAAAAAAATAGAAAAACCAATTCACAAACGTTGTCCGCATGGCAAAGTGTTATAGTACACCACAATGGGAAAAAATGAAAGGAACAAATCCTAACCTGCTGTAATCAAATGGACCTAATGAACTGGACAAGTCGTAAATAGTGAATAAGCAAAAATGAAGTGGCCAAAGGCCAGAACTAACGACCAAAAGAGTCCGTATATAAATATATACCAAAATTGCTTTATTAGAAGAAAATACAAAGGACAATATAGACACAGGATAAAGAAAATAGCACAAGGGAACGACAACCATTGCCAAAGAGTACAAAAAAACAGGCTAGTGTGGACGGGCACGTGAAACCCCCACATCAGATGTATTATTGCTGTGTATGATGGAACTAATATCACAGTAGTCAGATGTAAAAAGTAAATCATATTTCACTTATATGTGTACATGAAGTGAATCAGACTACAACCGGGAATCCTCATGCTGGTGATACAAAATTGTACCAAAATTGGCAACAGCATATTACACACGTAATTTGTGTTCACGTGCCCGTCCACACTAGCCTGTTTTTTGTACTCTTTGGCAATGGTTGTCGTTCCCTTGCGCTATTTTCTTTATCCTGTGTCTATATTGTCCTTTGTATTTTCTTCTAATAAAGCAATTTTGGTATATATTTAAATACGGACTCTTTTGGTCGTTTGTTCTGGCCTTTGGCCACTTCGTTTTTGCTTATTCACTCTATTTTAAAGTATAGCTGTGAGATGTTCCATATTTTTAACATCTTAAATTCATGAGTAAAGGTCTATCAATGAAGGAAGTGAATATATAAACTCTCTAAAAACTAATTTTATTAATAGTATTAAAAGCACTAAAATACCATACAACATGGACAATTAAATGCAGGATGTTCAATGTGGCTGACTACTAGTGAAATGTAACCACTATAAATACACGATATGAGTAGATCGACCTACAAAAGTATATTTGAATATATACCTGGCAACACCCAGGAGCATGTGCCTTCCTGATCTGATAACTTCAGCTGGTACTGCCTAGCCGTGGAGGTTGGTATCCTATATGAAACGAGATATGGTCATTGGTGGCTCTCACTAACTATCACTAACTATCCCTAGACATTCCTGTTATAATATGATCTACAGTATAAGATGAAATCTTAGGTGAAAGCTAGTCACAGCAATAGTGTGAAATATAGTGAGGAAAATAAGTATTTGATACAGTGCCTATTTTGCAAGTTTTGCCACCTACAAAGAATGGAGAGGTCTGTAATTTTTATCTTCGGTGCACTTCAACTATCAGAGACAATCTAAAAAAAGAAATCCAGAAAATCACATTTTAAGGTTTTTACATAATTACGGTAATTTTCATTTTATTGTATGAAATAAGTATTTGATACAATAGAAAAACAGAACTTAATATTTGGTACAGAAGCCTTTGTTTGCAATTACAGATGCCAGGCGTTTCCTGTAGTTCTTGACCAACTTTACACACACTGCAGATTTTGGCCCACTCCTGCATACAGATCTTCTCCAGATCTTTCAGGTTTCGGGGCGGTCTCTGGGCAACATTGAGTTTCATCTTCCTTCAAAGATTTTCTGTTGGGTTCAAGTCTGGAGACTGGCTAGACCATGAAATGCTTCTTACGGAGCCACCCTTAGTTTCCCTGGCTGTTTGTTTCGGGTTATTGTCATGATGCAAGACCCATCCTCAACCCATCTTCAATGCTCTTACTGAGGGAAGGAGGTTGGTGGCCAAAATCTTGTTATATATGACACCATCATAGTAACATAGTTAGTACGGCCGAAAAAAGACATATGTCCATCCAGTTCAGCCTATATTCCATCATAATAAATACCCAGATTTACGTCCTTCTACAGAACCTAATAATTGTATGATACAATATTGTTCTGCTCCAGGAAGACATCCAGGCCTCTCTTGAACCCCTCGACTGAGTTCGCCATCACCACCTCCTCAGGCAAGCAATTCCAGATTCTCACTGCCCTAACAGTAAAGAATCCTCTTCTATGTTGGTGGAAAAACCTTCTCTCCTCCAGACGCAAAGAATGCCCCCTTGTGCCCGTCACCTTCCTTGGTATAAACAGATCCTCAGCGAGATATTTGTATTGTCCCCTTATATACTTATACATGGTTATTAGATCGCCCCTCAGTCGTCTTTTTTCTAGACTAAATAATCCTAATTTCGCTAATCTATCTGGGTATTGTAGTTCTCCCATCCCCTTTATTAATTTTGTTGCCCTCCTTTGTACTCTCTCTAGTTCCATTATATCCTTCCTGAGCACCGGTGCCCAAAACTGGACACAGTACTCCATGTGCGGTCTAACTAGGGATTTGTACAGAGGCAGTATAATGCTCTCATCATGTGTATCCAGACCTCTTTTAATGCACCCCATGATCCTGTTTGCCTTGGCAGCTGCTGCCTGGCACTGGCTGCTCCAGGTAAGTTTATCATTAACTAGGATCCCCAAGTCCTTCTCCCTGTCAGATTTACCCAGTGGTTTCCCGTTCAGTGTGTAATGGTGATATTGATTCCCTCTTCCCATGTGTATAACCTTACATTTATCATTGTTAAACCTCATCTGCCACCTTTCAGCCCAAGTTTCCAACTTATCCAGATCCATCTGTAGCAGAATACTATCTTCTCTTGTATTAACTGCTTTACATAGTTTTGTATCATCTGCAAATATCGATATTTTACTGTGTAAACCTTCTACCAGATCATTAATGAATATGTTGAAGAGAACAGGTCCCAATACCGACCCCTGCGGTACCCCACTGGTCACAGCGACCCAGTTAGAGACTATACCATTTATAATCACCCTCTGCTTTCTATCACTAAGCCAGTTACTAACCCATTTACACACATTTTCCCCCAGACCAAGCATTCTCATTTTGTGTACCAACCTCTTGTGCGGCACGGTATCAAACGCTTTGGAAAAATCGAGATATACCACGTCCAATGACTCACCGTGGTCCAGCCTATAGCTTACCTCTTCATAAAAACTGATTAGATTGGTTTGACAGGAGCGATTTCTCATAAACCCATGCTGATATGGAGTTAAACAGTTATTCTCATTGAGATAATCCAGAATAACATCCCTCAGAAACCCTTCAAATATTTTACCAACAATAGAGGTTAGACTTACTGGCCTATAATTTCCAGGTTCACTTTTAGAGCCCTTTTTGAATATTGGCACCACATTTGCTATGCGCCAGTCCTGCGGAACAGACCCTGTCGCTATAGAGTCACTAAAAATAAGAAATAATGGTTTATCTATTACATTACTTAGTTCTCTTAGTACTCGTGGGTGTATGCCATCCGGACCCGGAGATTTATCTATTTTAATCTTATTTAGCCGGTTTCGCACCTCTTCTTGGGTTAGATTGGTGACCCTTAATATAGGGTTTTCATTGTTTCTTGGGATTTCACCTAGCATTTCATCCATCCTCCCTTCAATACAGTGCAGTCGTCCTGTCCCCTTTGCAGAAGAGCACCCTCAAAGTATGTTTTGCCCACCATGTTTCGCGATTGGGACTATGTTCTTGGGGTTGTACTCACCCTTCTTTTTCCTCCAAACACGGCCAGTGGAGTTGATATAAAAAGGTTTTCTTATATATACGAAAAGGTTATTTTGGGTACCCAGCGGGAGCCTGAGCCCCAGAAGAGGGGTTCACCACCACTGGGGTTCCAGAGGGGTTCCCTCCACCACTGGAGGGAGTCCGAAATCCCAAGGGGTCGCTGAGGGCTTATCAAAGGCCGTGGGTAAAGACTTGTTCTGCTGGACATGTTGCTGTCTGACACTGTGTGTTAGTAATAAAAATCTGGTCACCAACCAAATGCCTACATTGCCAAAACTGAATAATTAAATAACACACTGGATAATTACATATATGTACATATAACAAGGTCTGCTGCTGCTAAATTCCTGGATTTCTTTCTTGCCGACTACTGAAGGTTTTTTCCTCATACACTTGTATTAGCGCCAGATTGCGATGGATGGACTCATGTTTCATCCATTTTTTGCCGGATTCGTCGAAAGTTAGTTCTTTAAGGCGTCCGGAGAAAACGTACATAGGAACGTTTTTTGTGTGCAGCGAAAAAACCCACAGCGACGGTTCAGGCGAGATACAAATGAAACGTGAGGTGAAATAATGAATCCGGTGACCGATTTCGGTATTTCATGCATTTTTATTCAGACTCCCATGACAGCACCATGAGAGAGGGGATCCGCCCTTCAGGAATAGGAAACCTACAGATACAGAAAGGGCGGCACCTCTCCCACGTATATCATTTGGTTTCCTGTTCCTGTAGGGATTGGATCCTACAGAAGAAGAATCCTATGGATCCCAGACCGGCCGGCTGGCCAACTCTGGTAGCGAGGGGGTCTCCTACTTCGGCTGGTGTGGAGTTTCTGGAGACTGGAGTCGCCATGGTGGTCCTATCTGGGCTGCACGGCAGTGGCATTCGCACCAGTGAGCAGAGTCCAGAGGATATCCATCTCCATGGAGGCCAGCGCTGGATGAGTATTCCTCCGTGATTTCTGTTCCGTTAAGGTGTGGACTGGGCCAGCAGGGTTGTGTGGAGAGCCTGGGGCATGATGGTGGGCGCAGTTCGGAGCACCGCTGGCAGGCCGGGCGTCCAACGCTGCTCTGATCGTATGCAGGAAGCGTTGATGAGACGTGGTGACGTCGAAGGCAGGGCTGGCGTGCACTACCGGGTCGCCGGGGTTGCTGTGTATGCGCGGCAATTCCAAGATGGTGGCGCCCACCGGATTTGGAGGCCGGACACACTCAGGGCCCTCTGGCCGGTCGGCTGCACCTCTGGGGGCATAGAGTTAATCGGGGGACAGCGCATGGCATATCTGTTCACCGGAAGAGGGGATTTAAGCAGTCTCCAGGTTCGAACCCATGCTTCTGGCCTCATTTTCGCAGTTCGGAGCACCGCTGGCAGGCCGGGCGTCCAACGCTGCTCTGATCGTATGCAGGAAGCGTTGATGAGACGTGGTGACGTCGAAGGCAGGGCTGGCGTGCACTACCGGGTCGCCGGGGTTGCTGTGTATGCGCGGCAATTCCAAGATGGTGGCGCCCACCGGATTTGGAGGCCGGACACACTCAGGGCCCTCTGGCCGGTCGGCTGCACCTGTGGGGGCATAGAGTTAATCGGGGGACAGCGCATGGCATATCTGCTCACCGGAAGAGGGGATTTAAGCAGTCTCCAGGTTCGAACCCATGCTTCTGGCCTCATTTTCGCTTCATGATGGAGAGTGATCATGAGCAGCAGCCTCAGCTGCTAGAAGAGGTATGACAGAAGCCTAAAGAGAAGGAGCATGACAGAAGGAGTGACCACTCCAGTCGTAAGAGCTCCTCCAGGCAGGGATCGGGGGCTTCGACTGTGAAAAAACCCCTTCATATTCCAGTACCTGTTCACTGCAGGCACTGGTAAGTGATCTACGTGAATGTTCACTCAGTGACGCAGCCCCCCTTATATTTTTCGTTTTAGGGGAAGAAGTGCATGGGTAAGGCAAAACACAAGGAATGCGCCCTCTGTGGAGTCCCCTTACCAGATTCATGCCCCCAAAAATTATGCACTCCCTGTATCCAGCAGACGGTGAGGTCAAAGGGAAGGGGTGGAGTGGCATTAGGTCTAGATAGACTATATTGCCTTTACTGTCCTCCCTCAGGTAGCAGAAGAATCTCTTAATGTTACTGCAAGCCTGAAAGACATGGTCAGGGCGGAAGTAAGAGAATCCTTAAAGTCCCTGTCTCAAGCAGGAAGCTCAAAATACAAGGCCCCTTTCGACTGATTCTTCGGCTGAAGGGGAAAGAGATATGAGGGCTCCTATGATTCAGTTCCCTCATCCTTTGTCAGAGGAAGACTCTGCCTGCTTCTGTCTGCCCCTGGATTGGATAGATAAGTTAATAAAAACGGTCAGGGGAATGATTGACTTAGCGGAGTCCAAACCGCAGTTATCCAGACAGGAGATCATGTTCAGTGGGCTGGATCAAAGGAAGTGAAGGTCTTTCCCAGTAAATGAAAAGAGCTAATTTTCTGGGAATGGAAAAAGCCTGAAATGAAGGGTTCTTTTTTACATCCGTATTTGTAAGCCAAAACCAGGAGTGGAACAATTGGAGGAAAAGTATAATAGAAACACATGCACAACTTCTGCATTTATCACCCACTCCTGGTTTTGGCTTACAAATACTGAGGTAAAATACTGACCAAATACTGCTAGTGTGACGGCAGCCTTAAAGATCCCCTTGACAGGAAGGCAGACACCTTCCTTAAGGGAAACTGGGAGATGGCGGCCGGTTCCCTAAGACCAGCGGTAGCATCTACTTGTACGGCCAGATCCATAATGGTCTGGCTGGACCAATTGGAGTCCCAGTTAAAAGAAGGGGCTTCTAAAGATTCCATTCTGAGTGCCCTACCAGTGATTCAGGAGGCCGCTGCCTTCCTATCGGATGCTTCAGTTGACTCGGTTTGAATGGCGGCCAGAGCAGTAGGTCTTTCTAATGCGGCCCGTAGAGCCCTGTGGTTGAAATGCTGGTCTGGGGACATCCAAAGGTCAAAACGCTGTAACATGCAAAGGGGACTGTCTGTTTGGTCCAGCCCTGGATGAGTTGCTGGATAAAGCAGGGGATGATAAAAATAAATTCCCTAATTTATCATCCATGTCCTACCGCCGTCCCTTCAATAGGAAGAGGTTTGGTCAGGGAAGAAAATGCATATTCTCACCCACTAGAGACCATTTCAGATGGGAAGATAAACGAAGGAGAGGTACGGGCTTTGTTCAGACGTTCCTCAGGAGAGCGTAAGAAACCTGACCAATGACTAACAATCTCTGTGGGGGGATTGTCGACCTTCCTTCCAGCATGGTTAAAAATCACAAATAGTGATTGGGTGCGGAGCATAATAACTGATGGACTTGGGCTTGAGTTTAGTTACATCCTTCCCGCAAGATGATTTTAAATAAACTCCCCTGTGTTCTTCCCCCACTTGAACAGACGGCATTGGAAGCAGAGGTTTTGAGTTTATGCCATAAAAATGTCCTGGTAGAGGTTCCGGAATCCGAGAGAGGTAGAGGATTCTACTCTCCTCTGTTCCTCATTCAGAAACCAGATAAGTCATTTAGTACCATTATTAATCAGAGGTCCCTTAATGAGTTTCTGGTCAATCGAACCTTTAAGATGGAATCAATCAGTTCAACAACAAATGTTGTTTGGAAACTGTTTAATGACAGTCGTAGATTTAAAACGCGTATTATCATGTACCTATCCATGCAGATTTCTAGCAATTCCTAAGGGTGGCGGTTTTCATGGGAGGGGCAGTTCGCCATTTTCAGTTTAGGGTGTTTCCCTTCGGTCTATCAGCTGCCCCAAGGGTATTCACGGAAATAGTTGCCGAGGTCATGGCTCATTTACAGGAGTCAAATATTCTTAGATGACTTTCTCATAGTGGGTAATTCAGCAGATGATTGCCTATCACAAGTAGGAAGAGCTAGGGCCAGGCTGGAGCACCTAGGCTGGATAATAAATTAGTGTTAGGTGCTGAAGCCCAACAGTGTCGTCGACCACCAGAGAAATTAAAACACATTCAACAACAGACGTTATAGGCAATCGATAGACCCTCAGACAGGTCATGTCCCTATTAGGGTCCCTGACGTCATGTATCCCAGCTGTCAGGTGGACTCAGTTTCACACTAGACCCTTCCAGAGAGATGTCCTAGTTAACGATAGAGCCTTGGGGGGGGGGGGGGGTTTATCTGCAGGGTCAGATATCGTTGAGCCCGTTAACCCTTACGTCTCTTAGGTGGGGCTGAGCAAGGACAACTTATCCTCAGGAGTTCCCTGGGTAACACACATAACTCGTGTAATAACCACGGACGCTAGCCCCTTGGGGTGGGGTGGGGGGCCCATATGGGTGACATTGTGGTCCAGGGACAATGGACTCCAAGGTGGGAGCCTCATCCAACCAGAGAGAATTGTTGGCAATTGAATTATCGGTTAAAAAACTCCTTGTTTATCTACAGGGTCACCATGTCAAGATTCTTTTGGACAACCAGTTGGCGGTGGCCTATTTCAATCACAGAGGTGGAACACGTTCCGAGGCTCTGATGCAAGTAGCAGATCGCCTATTTCAAACAGACATTTTCAATCTTTGACAGCGCTTCATATCAGAGGGAAGGAAAACGTAAAAGCAGACTTTCTAAGCCGCAATACTCTAAGGCAGGGAGAGTGTTCTCTGAACATGGACATCTTCAAACAGATTGTCCACAAATGGGGTCAACCAGGGATGTACCTCTTTGCCACCAGAGAAAACAGAAAGGTGAGAAAATTTCTGTTCCCTGAATCCCAGGTTGAATCCTCTGGTAGTGGACGCCTTCTTGATTAAATGGGACTTCTCCTTGGCTTACGCATTCCCACCATTAGCCCTGTTACCTCTGGTAGTGAGGAAAATCAGGGAAGTGTCATACTAATTACCCCATTCTGGCCCAGGAGGACCTGGTTCGCATGGCTCAGGACTATGTCGGTATGCGATCCCTGGGTACTTCCAGACCTTCCGGATCTGCTCTGCCAGGGGCCGATCAACCATTCACAAGTGATGGGACTTCATTTGACGGCATGGAGTTTGAGAGGTCATTGTTGAATGACAGAGGCTTCTCTCCAAATTTAGTTGATAACCTTCTGAAGAGTAGGAAACAAATTACAACAAAAATCTACGCTAGAACCTGGAGGCAGTTCCTGGCCTCTTCGGAATTTAATATCAAAGAGGGGGTTCCGATACGACAGATTCTAGAATTTCTTCAGAAGGGTTTAGAGTGGAGTCTTTCCAGGAGTACACTAAAAGTGCAGGTCTCAGCCCTTGGTGCCCTGTTCTATTGTAATATTGCCGATAACTATTGAATGTCTATGTTTCTTAAAGCAGCTGGTAGAGCTAGACCCATACACAAAAATAAAAGCATGCATTTCAACCTAGTCCTTTCAGCCCCGTTTGAACCCCTGCAGTCAACTTCAATTAATATGCTATCCCTTAAAACAGCTTTCTTGGTAGCAATAACATCTGCTCTTAGAGTAGGAGATATCAAGTCACTTTCCAGACTTCCCCCTTATACAGCGTTCTTACAGGACAAGGTAGTCCTAAAGCCGGACCCAGCCTACTTGCCCAAAGTAGCATCCCACTTTCACAGGTCACAAGAGATTTCTCCCTAACAATTCTAAACCTTAGGAAGAGAAACTCCATACATTAGATGTTAGAAGATGCCTACTATAATATATCTCTGCTACTGATGCTTCGAAAAAGAATAATGCATTATTTTTATCCTTCCAAGGTCCTAGGAAAGGGCTTAGAGTATCAAAATGCACGCTAGCCAAATTGATTAGGGAGGCTATCTCTCTGGCTTATACAACAGGTGGGGTCCGGCTCTGCAGAATCTGAGGGTGCATTCCACCCGGGCCATGGCATCATCCTGGGTGGAAAGATCAGGAGTGTCAATCGACTAGATATGTAAGGCGGCCACATGGTCATCCCCTTCCACTTTTTTTAGACACTATCAGTTGGACTTGGGGTTCTCAACAGATCTCACCTTCGGGTTAAGGGTGCTGCAGGCTATAGTCCCCCGCTAAGGTAGCTTACAGCTCTGTAATTCTCTCGTGGTGCTGTCATGGGAGTCCAAATAAAGCATTAAGTTACTTACCGGTAACAGCATTTTTCGAAGGCCCATGACAGCACCCTTGGTTCCTTCCCTTTCACATGGGGGCTGCACTTCCTCTTATAAAAAGTTTCACGTGTGATAATTAGCTTAAAATTAAAACAAGATGTTTTGTATATAATTGTATATATTGTTTATATATGTGTGCCATTAACCGCGGTACTCTTCTCAGGCTCTGAAATACAACTGTTACGTAGGAGAGTTGCCACCCTTTTTGGATCTGTAGGTTTCCTGTTCCTGTAGGGTGGATCCCCTCTCAAGTGGTGCTGTCATGGGCCTCCCAAAAATGCTGTTACCGGTAAGTAACTTAATGCTTTCCATTCAAATCATGCATTTTTCCATTCTGGTGTGTCTCTCTCTTTCTCTCTCTTTTTCTCTCTCCGCGGAAGAGGAAGTCCAAACACTATCAAGGTGTTAAAAAAAAAAAAAAAAAAAAAAAAAGGGGATCCAGCAAAAAACTGATCCGTCGTATCAGTTTTTCACAATTTGCGCCGGATCCGTTTTTTTCAAAATTTGCCGGATTGTGCCTGACGGCAAAACACTGATGTGTGAAAGTAGCCTTATCGCTATATGATCTGTGCAGCCACTTAAGGCAAAAAAAGTGTTGCAAAAAACTATTGCAGAGTTTCTACAGCATTGTCCCATAACGAGGTCTTCAAAAAAAAACAGTGTTTAAAAAAAAAACAAAAACCTATATCAACCTAAAAGACTATATTAGGCTATGCTTTATTGCAAAATGTGAAATTTGTGCATATACAGTACAGACCAAAAGTTTGGACACACCTCATTTAAAGATTTTTCAGTATTTTCAGGACTATGAAAATTGTAAATTCACACTGAAGGCATCAACACTATGAATTAGCACATGTGGAATTATATACTTAACAAAAAAGTGTGAAACAACTGAAAATATGTCTTATATTCTAGGTTATTCAAAGTAGCCACCTTTTGCTTTGATGACTGCTTTGCACACTCTTGGCATTCTCTTGATGAGCTTCAAGAGGTAGTCACTGGAAATGGTCTTCCAACAATCTTGGAGCTATATAGATCCCAGGTTGTAGAAGCACCGGTGGACACCACGTGCTCCCTCCATTCATCAGGCTGATAGCGTGCACTTCCCTCTTAGCCCTTAACAGCGGTGACACCGCGTGGCTACATAGTTACTGGGCGGATAGTGTCACCTCTGACACACTACCCTGCATCTGCAGATTGCTTCTACAACCTGGGATCTATATAGCTTCAGGCTTTCTTCTGATTGCGCCACCTGGGACATACTCCCCTGCGTCTATGTACTGCTTCTACAACCTGAATTCTATATAGCTTCAGGCTTCCGATGCATCTTAGTTCTAACTTTTGGTGCTCCTCCAACATACTAGTAATCTAGCACACTGATGAAGGTCCAGTTACGAACGAAACGTTTGTGTTTACTGTATGTATAATAAACCCCCAATTTTGCATCACAACACGTTCGGAGTGTGCCAGTCACTTGTTATTTACACATTGAGGCTTGGGAACCTATGACCGTGCACCTCCTCCCTTCGGCTGTGCTGAACATTTTCTATATTATTATTATTATTATTATTATTATTATTATTATGTTTGGGGTCATTGTCCTGTTGAAAAATAAATGATGGTCCAACTAAACGCAAACCGGATGGAATAGCATGCCGCTGCGAGATGCTGTGGTAGTCATGCTGGTTCAGTATGCCTTCAATTTTGATTAAATCCCCAACCGTCTCACCAGCTAAGCACCCCCACACCATCACACCTCCTCCTCCATGCTTTACGGTGGGAACCAGGCATGTAGAGTCCATCCGTTCACCTTTTCTGCGTCGCACAAAGACACGGTGGTTGGAACCAAAGATCTCAAATTTGGACTCATCAGACCAAAGCACAGATTTCCACTGGTGTAATGTCCATTCCTAGTGTTCTTTTGCAAAAACAAGTCTCTTCTGCTTCTTGCCTGTCCTTAGCAGTGGTTTCCTAGCAGCTATTTTACCATGAAGGCCTGCTGCACAAAGTCTCCTCTTAACAGTTGTAGAGATGTGTCTGCTGTTAGAACTCTGTGTGGCATTGACCTGGTCTCTAATCTGAGCTGCTGTTAACCTGTGATTTCTGAGGCTGGTGACTCGGATAAACTTATCCTCTGAAGCAGAGGTGACTCTTGGTCTTCCTTTCCTGGGGCGGTCCTCATGTGAACCAGTTTCTTTATAGCGCTTGATGGTTTTTGAAACTGCACTTGGGAAAACTTTGAAAGTGTTCCCAATTTTTCGGACTGACTGACCTTCATTTCTTAAAGTAATGATGGCCACTCGTTTTTCTTTACTTAGCTGCTTTTTTCTTGCCATAATACAAATTTTAACAGTCTATTCAGTAGGACTATCAGCTGTGTATCCACCAGACTTCTGCACAACACAACTGATGGTCCCAACCACATTTATAAGGCAAGAAATCCCACTTATTAAACCTGACAGGGCTTCAAGATTGTTGGACGACCATTCCCGGTGACTACCTCTTGAAGCTTATCAAGAGAATGCCAAGAGTGTGCAAAGCAGTCATCAAAGCAAAAGTTGGCTACTTTGAATAACCTAGAATATAAGACATATTTTCAGTTATTTCACACTTTTTTAAGTATATAATTCCACATGTGTTAATTCATAGTTTTGATGCCTTCAGTGTGAATTTACAATCTTCATAGTCATGAAAATACAGAAATATCTTAAAATGAGAAGGTGTGTCCAAACTTTCGGTCTGTACTGTATATGTAATTATCCAGTGTGGTATTAAATTATCCAGTTTTGGCAATGTATGCAAACAATTTGCTTGGTGACCACATTTTTAATACTAACTCACAGTGCATAATGTACAAAAATTAGTACATATTATCTTTCTACTCCAGATTTATTTGCACATTTAGTGTATAATCACCAGTATCATTCACAACTGATATCTTTATTCGACTGATTCTCGCCACATTTGTGTGATACAGTGTGAACTGGCACCTATTAAGGCAGATCCAATATATATTCTCCTATACAGTAGGTACGAAACGTATTCAGACCCCTTACATTTTTCACTCTGTATCATTGCAGCCATTTGGTAAATTGAAAAAAGTTCATTTGTTTTCTCATTCATGTACACTCTGCACCCCATCTCTGCGCTGAAAGAAAAAACGAAATGTTTGCAAATATATTAACCCCTTCCCGACCTGTGACACAGCGTATGCGTCATGAAAGTCGGTGCCAATCCGACCTGTGACGCATATGCTGTCACAGAATGATCGCGTCCCTGCAGATCGGGTGAAAGGGTTAACTCCAATTTCACCCGATCTGCAGGGACAGGGGGAGTGGTAATTTAGCCCAGGGTGGGAGGCTTTTTTTTTTTGTTTTTGTATCTGTGGCGCACTGCTGTGTGCTTGTTTCAGTTTTATTCCTGCTCTGTTTGTAGGATTCACTGGAGTTGCAGATATACGCTCCTACATCTTTAGTTAGATGTAGGAAGTTTTTTGTATATTCTGCTGTGGATTTTTTGAAGGCTTTTAATACTGACCGCACAGAACTCTGTCCTATCCTGTCCTATCTAGCTAGAGTGGCCTCCTGTGCTAAATCCTGTTTTTTCTGCCTGTGTATGTTTTTTCCTCTCCGACTCACCGCCAATATTTGTGGGGGGCTGTCTATCCTTTGGGGATTTTCTCTGAGGCAAGATAGTATTCCGATTTCCATCTTAAGGGGTATTTAGTCCTCCGGCTGTGACGAGGTGTCTAGGTGTGTTAGGTACACTCCACGGCTACTTCTAGTTGCGGTGTTAAGTTCAAGATTGCGGTCAGTATAGTGGCCACTTTCTCCAGTGAAAGTTCTCATGCAGCTCCAAGGTCACCGGATCATAACAGGTTAGGGTTAGAATTAGGGTTAGAACTAGGGTTAGGGTTAGAAGTAGGCTGGGTTCACATTGCTTTAGTGGCTTTCCGCTAACTGAATCCGTTACATAGCGCCACTAACGCAATGTAACGGATCCGTTGGCTTAGCCATTGACCGCAATGTATCTAACGCATCGCTAACGTATGCCATTTTTGGCATGCGATAGCGATGTCCTGTTATTTTCTGACAGACCTCGAACGCTGCTTGCAGCGTTTTTGGGTCCGTTCTCGCTAGCGCAGATCGGGCATCTGCGCTAGCAGGATCGCTAAACGCAATCCCTTTTTGTACATTGCGTTAGCGCATTCTGTTAGCTTATGCGCTAAACGGCCTTAGGCTATGTGCACATGGTGCGGATTTGGCTGCGGATCCGCAGCGGATTCGCCGCTGCGGATTTGTAGCAGTTTTCCATCAGGTTTACAGTACCACGTAAACCTATGGAAAACCAAATCCGCAGTGCCCATGGTGCGGAAAATACCACGAGGAAACGCTGTGCTGTATTTTCCGCAGCATGTCAATTCTTTGTGCGGATTCCGCACCTTATTACACCTGTTCCTCAATAGGAATCCGCAAGTGAAATCCGCACAAAAAACACTGGAAATCCGCGGTAAATCCGCAGGTAAAACGCAGTGCCTTTTACCTGCGGGTTTTTAAAAAATGGTGCGGAAAAATCTCACACGAATCTGTAACGTGGGCACATAGCCTTAGGGTTGGAATTGGGGCTAGGGTTGGAAATAGAGTTAAGATTAGACTGTGGTTAGGGTTATGGTTAGGGGTGTGTTGGGGTTGGGGTTAGGATTAGGGTTAGGGTTGGGATTAGGGTTACGATTAGGGTTGGGATTAGGGTTCGGGGTGTGTTGGGGTTAGGGTTGTGATTAGGGTTATGGCTACAATTGGGATTAGGGTTAGGGGTGTGTTGGGGTTAGTGTTGGAGTTAGAATTGAGGGGTTTCCACTGTTTAGGCACATCAGGGGTCTTCAAACACAACATGGCGCCACCATTGATTCCAGCCAATCTTGCATTCAAAAAGTCAAACGGGCTCCCTCCCTTCCGAGCCCTGACCAGCATACTCAGGACAAACTGGGCAACAATTATTGGGGTCCAATTTCTCCTGTTACCTTTGTGAAAATAAAAAATTGCTTGCTAAAACATCATTTTTGAGGAAAAAAAATGATTTTTTTATTTTCACGGCTCTGCGTTGTAAACTTCTGTGAAGCACTTGGGGGTTCAAAGTGTTCACCACATATCTAGATAAGTTCCCTGGGGGTCTAGTTTCCAAAATGGGGTCACTTGTGGGGGGTTTCTACTGTTTAGGCACATCAGGGGCTCTGCAAACGCAACGTGATGCCCGCAGACCATTCCATCAAAGTCTGCATTTCAAAAGTCACTACTTCCCTTCTGAGCCCTGACGTGTGCCCAAACAGTGGTTTACCCCCACATATGGGGTATCAGTGTACTCAGGACAAACTGGGCAACAACTATTAGTGTCCAATTTATCCTGTTACTCTTGTGAAAATAAAAAATTGCGGGCTAAAAAATAATTTTTGAGGAAAGAGAAATTATTTTTTATTTTCACGGCTCTGCGTTATAAACTTCTGTGAAGCACCTGAGGGTTTGAAGTGGTCACCGCACATCTAGATTAGTTCCATGGGAGGTCTAGTTTCCAAAATAGGGTCACATGTGGGGGAGCTCCAATGTTTAGGCACACAGGGGCTCTCCAAACGCGACATGGTGTCCGCTAACGATTGGAGCTAGTTTTTCATTCAAAAGTCAAATGGCGTTCCTTCCCTTCCGAGCCCTGCCGTGTGCCCAAACAGTGGTTTACCCCCACATGTCAGGTATCGGTGTACTCATAAGAAATTGCCCAATAAATTTTAAGATCCATTTTTTCCTGTTACCCATGTGAAAATGAAAAAATTGAGGCTAAAAGAATTTTTTTGTGAAAAAAAAAAAGGACTTACATTTTTACCCATCAATTTGTGAAGCACCTGGGGGTTCAAAGTGCTCACTATGCATCTAGATATGCTCCTTGGGGGGGGTCTAGTTTCCAAAATGGGGTATTTGTGGGAGAGCTCCAATATTTAGGCACACAGGGGCTCTCCAAATGCAACATGGTGTCCGCTAATGATTGGAGCCAATTTTTCATTGAAAAGTCAAATTGCGCTCCTTCCCTTCCGAGCCCTGTCGTGCGCCCAAACAGTGGTTCCCCCCCACAGACCATTCCATCAAAGTCTGCGTTACAAAAGTCACTCTTTCCTTTCTGAGCCCTGCCGTGAGTCCAAACAGTAGTTTTCCCCCACTACTGCGATACCTAATACATGGAGGAAACTACTGTTTAAGCGCTCTGATAGAAAGGAGCACCATTTGCCCTTTTGAACGCAAAGTTTCCTGGAATCCTTAGCGGATAATATGCCACATTTGGAGAACCCCTGATGTCTTAAACTTCGGAACCCCCCCTCAAAACTACTACAGTAGATTATAGTTTTGAGCTGTTAAGCTAAAAACAGTACCTGGACCCCATTCACTTAAATGGGGTGCCCGAACATCCAGTGTTTGTCACGCTATCATATGTATGACGGCACGGCAAACACCGCTTCTGATTGGTGGCGTACAGCACCATGGAATCAATGGTGCTATATAAAATAATAAAATCATCCCCGCCGGTCAGAGAGCTCGCGGTTCCCACCTCAGCTGGTACCAGAAGTCTGTGCCCATACTGGGAGCATTTGACACGGGTGTTACCTGCCGACGCAGGGACTCCCTTATCTCAAAGAGAAAAATTCCCCACACATATATTTCAGCTAGTTCCCCTGAGGATTCTCCCCTATGGGAGAAGAAACGCGTAGGGAAGGTTACCTTATCGTGGTGGGTACAACATATTAGACTGACTTGGGAACTGCCCTTGTCAGGGCGGGAGTCACGCAGGGGCACGACTGGGGTAGTATAGAGATTTTTTCCTCCCCTCCACCGTCAGGTATTGCAGTGGATACTCCCGGAAAAAGGATTATGTGGTGAGACAAAACCATTTTTTAATAGAGCACTGGTATTATGAGCACTTTTTTGCACTGTTCACAAGCGACGTCATTATCCATTTGATATTTTAGTATGGTCTAATAAAAGTTATATTTTAGATATTTATATATATGAGTTGTTCTCTTAGCTTTTGTGCCTGCTTATCAAGAATAGAGGGGTCACACGCAGTCAGCTGGAGGCTGGTATTCTCAGGCTGCTAAAAATAGCCTGCAGCCGCCCAGAAAAGGCACATCTATTAGATGTGCCAATTCTGACGCTTTGTCCGGCTCTTCCCACTTACCCTGTGGCAAGTGGGGTTAATATTTGTGGGGTTGATGTCAGCTGACGCTGACAACTGAGGGTTGCAGACCCTAGCTGTGAGTTTTGCCTGGCTGGTTATCAAAAATATAGGGGAATCCACACAGTTTTTTTTTAAATTATTTATTTACAGTGCAGGAGCCGGCTAATGAATACAACCATCAGCCGCACCTGCTCTTGCTGTTATTAGCGGCATCAGTTGTCAGGTGATGAGAGCTGTAGTCCCATTAGCTGATACTAGTGACTGGAGGTAAACTTTATACCTCCGATCACAGCTGAGCGCTCACACTGTCTTCTGACAGCATGGGAACCGCAGCTGTCTGACCGGCAGGGATGATTTCACCGCAAATCAGAAGTGGTGTTTGCCGCACTGTCATGCACATGACAGCATGACAAACACTAGGCGTTTGGGCAGCTGAACTCGAGCAGTAACACAGACTTCCTGGTGAAGTCCGTATTCGGGGTCCGTGCCTGAACAGTAGGTGTTCGGTATGGACGCAGACCTTTATTGTTTGGGTTTGCCCATCTCTAGTCATGTACATCAAACACTTTGTCAGGGGACAAGCACTCTCCTGTGTTCATGGTTGTTCAGTTGTTGACTATGGGCTGCCTAAAAGTTTGGATAAGTAATAAAATTATTATTAAAAAAAAATGAAATGATAAAATATAAAATTTGATCTGCTCACCTTTACATTTTTTTGTGCTCAGATCAATGTTAAATAAATTGCATGTCACTTGTTCATTGCAGATTAAAGCACCTCATTGTTTCAAATAATAGGATTTCATCGATAAACTTTCCTGTTCAGCATGGTGAGTGTATTTTTCCTTTATTATGCTTCATAGTTATTCCCCCCCAAAAAACATGTTAGGATAGAGGAGAACTTGCTGATTGCTATGGGTTTGACCGCTGAAACCTCCAGGGATCTCAAGATCAAGCCCATGGACTCAGAGAATGTGGTTCTGCAGCCCTGTCCTTTATTGAGCCAAGATTCGCATGCACAGCTTTCACTCCATTCGTTGTCTGAGACTACCAAATTTTCAGTCAGTCCCATAGACCATGAATAGAATAGAGGCATTGCATTATAATTTCTGCTCCAATTAGGATGTGGATGCAGAGCCCCATTCTCGGGTTTCCAGAGCTTTGATCTCTGGAGACCTAGAAGTAGGACCCCCAACAATCAACAAGTTATATCCTATTTTTGCTTTTTGGGGGGGGAATAACTCTTGTTTTTTTTTGTGAATAACACAATCAAAGCAACTTATGTTTTACTTAGAATACACTTTTTTGCTTTTTTTTTTATTAGGCTGCTGCACCGAAAGTTTTTATTATTTAAATAGTTTGTCAGTTGATGGAAATGATATATCACAGGTGAGTCCAAAAGGATGCAACATCTATGCTTTTGTATTTTATAATATAAATAAAATAAAGTGTCAGTCCAACATCATACAAGGAGCAGGGAAAGGGATTAGTGGTGCCTCACCAGAATCCAAATGAACATAGGTGGCAGGAACAAGTGGCTGGATACCACTCAGTAGCAATTGCAAAAAAAGGAAAAAAAAGTTCCAGCACCAGGCGTCTCCTCACTAAAATCTTCAGTATTTTAATCTCATGTCAAAAAAGAAAACAACATGCGGGGACGCAGCCCCTAAACGCTTGACGAGTTTCGAACAAAGTTCTTAATCATAGGCATATGAATAATACATAAAAACATCCTTCTATACCGTATATACTCGAGTATAAGCCGACCCGAGTATAAGCCGACCCCCCTAATTTTGCCACAAAAAACTGGGAAAACTTATTGACTCGAGTATAAGCCTAGGGTGAAAAATGCAGCAGCTACTGGTGAATTTCAAAAATAAAAATAGATACCAATAAAAGTAAAATTATATATATAATGCTCTGCACCGTTCATTATTACCCCATAGATGTGCCATAGAAAGCTGTGCCCCATATTGAATGCTCTGCACCGTTCATTATTGCCCCATAGATGTGCCATAGAAAGCTGTGCTCCATATACAATGCTCTGCACCGTTCATTATTGCCCCATAGATGTGCCATAGAAAGCTGGCTGTGCCCCATATAGATTGCTCTGCACCGTTCATTATTGCCCCATAGATGTGCCATAGAAAGCTGTGCCCCATATAGAATGCCCTGCACCGTTCATTATTGCCCCATAGATGTGCCATAGAAAGCTGTGCCCCATATAGATTGCTCTGCACCGTTCATTATTGCCCCATAGATGTGCCATAGGAAGCTGTGCCCCATATAGAATGCTCTGCACCGTTCATTATTGCCCCATAGATGTGCCATAGAAAGCTGTGCCATACAGATTGCTCCGTACCGTTCATTATTGCCCCATAGATGTGCCATAGAAAGCTGTGCCCCATATAGATTGCTCTGCACCGTTCATTATTGCCCATAGATGTGCCATAGAAAGCTGTGCTATATAGATTGCTGCTGCGCTGCTGCTGCAATAAAAAAAAAAAATGACATACTCACTTCTCTTGCTTGCAGCTCCTCAGCGTCCCGTCTCGGCGTCTCTCCGCACTGACTGTTCAGGCAGAGGGCGGCGCACACTAGTACGTCATCGCGCCCTCTGACTTGAACAGTCAGAGCCAGAGGACGGGAAGACGGAGCGGTGCCCGGCGTGTGGAACGTGGACAGGTGAATATGTAATACTTACTTGCTCCCGGCGTCCCTGGCTCCTTCTCCCTGACAGCTGGTCTTCGGGTGCCGCAGCCTCTTCCCCTATCAGCGGTCACCGTTACCGCTCATTAGAGAAATGAATATGCGGCTCCACCCCTATGGGAGTGGAGTCCATATTCATAACTTTAATGAGCGGTCCCACGTGACCGCTGAACAGGGGAAGAGCTGCGGCACCGAAGACCGTGGGACGGGCAGGGGGAGCGCCGGGACTAGGTGAGTATGCCTCAGACCTCTCTCCCCCCTCACCCGCCGACCCTGCCGCCGACCGTGACTCGAGTATAAGCCGAGAGGGGCACTTTCAGCCCAAAAATTTGGGCTGAAAATCTCGGCTTATACTCGAGTATATACGGTACCTATTCTATTAAGTGAAACCATGTACACCTGTTGCTTGACATGATTGATTTACATTCATTACAAATTCAAATATGAGAGCCTACCAAAAAATCATGACGCCTACAAAGATTATCGCCTCCTTGTCCACACAAAACAGGTTTGTGACGGATATACTTACTCAATATAACAACTCTAAGGATAAATAAATAAATAAAAATGATCCATTGCAGCATGTGTATGCTGTGTGTGACAGCAGAGCACCTGCTACAATAACATCCAATGTAGCCTGTGTGTTGTATATACAATAATATCCAAAACCTATACACACAAGGCCTATATCTACAAAATAAAATAAATGTGTGGAATAGAAAGGATAGATTCAGTGCTAAATAAATATGAAAATCATACAGAGAACAAGCACTACCAAAAATCAATAAGTAAAAAGTTATCAAAGCTTTATTATAGACAATTACGTAAAACACAATAATACAAGGATGTGACAGAGGTAAGCCAATCCAAATGGGATCACAGTGAGCACCAGGCACCAACAGGTGTATAAGAATTAAGTTGATTGCTCAGTAATTTATACATACACATTAAAAGTAGTGGTGTAGAATCTTAAATAAAAAAAATACCAGAGCAAAGACTCCAAAAGGGCTGTGTACCACATCTAGAGAGAGTCAAGCAAGAGGTGTCTGAATTCGATCATAAGTTCATGATAATTACCTGGAAGTGCCTAAAGCCCTGCGATGCCCACCGTCCCCAATGCGCGTTTCGGCACTCAGCCTTCTTCCGGGGGAGATAATAATAATATCCAGTACAGCCTGTTTATGATATGTGTCACAGCTGAGCATCTGTTACAATATCATCTTATCATCTATTGCAGCCTGTGTATACTGTGTTGCCGCTGAGCATCTGCTACAATAACATCCAATGCAGCCTATGTATGCTGTGCAGAGGTGTATCTAGGGTTTCTGGCACCCGGGGCAAGAATTCATTTTAGCGCCCCCACACCAAGTACATATGCGATTTTCACACTTAGTCATGTACCGACGAGCTCCTCCCCCTAATGCTATCAATGATCAGTGAAAAACTGAGAGAAGCAGGAAGAGAAGCTCGTTGTCACAGGACCACAAGTATGAAAGTCGCATATGAGTAGTGTCCATGTGACGACTACTGGAACCTGCAGAGCTGAATCCTGACATTGCAGACTTCTGAATTCTCACAACTAATGCATTGCACACTTTTAGGATTCTCCCATGCCTGTGGACAGTCATGACAGCATAAGCATGCGATTTGTATACCTCTGGCCACATTCCTACTAGATGTGCTCGGCCTCACTCAGTTTATTTTCATTGAGTGAGGCCACACATGTCTAGTCAGCACGTGACCGCATGTATCTAAATCGCCAGCATGAGAGAATCCTGACAGCGTGCAGAGCGCACTGTGAGAATTCAGAAGTCTGCAGTCACAAAGAATAACTGCAGACTAATTACAAACCTGGACATCCCCTTTAAAGCTCCTAACATAAATAAAAACATGAGAATTAGTTAGCATCACACATAACATTTACATTGAGGTACCTTATAGATGACGTCGTCTCTAGAGTCATTCTCCTTCTTTTCTTCATCTTGTCCAGATCCCATGATGCGTTTTCTCATCCACATCTCGTCTCTGCAGACTTCCATCTTCTCCGCTCTTTTGCAGAAAATTTCCACATGATACCCTTAAAGATACAAGGGTCATTAAAATGCTCCTGAATAAAAAATTGCCCCTCACTATATTGTCTGCACACAATATGACCCCCAAACTGTCCCTCTTATGGTACATGCTCTTCACACTGACCTCTCCTTTCCATATCGGTCCCCTCTTCACACTGTCCTCTCATACTGTGTCCCCCCTATAGGGCCCAGTATTTATACTGTACTCTATCATCACACTCCCCCCTCCTTGGTACACTGTCTCCTCCTGGCTGTGCCCTCACACTGTCCCTCCATGCTACACCCCCACTATTCAGTTTCTATTCTTTGCCCTCTAACTTTTGTCCCCCATACTGTCTCCTCACACTATTCTCCTACCTCCTCATACTGTCTCCTCTCACATCCCCCTGTTCACCATACTGTCTCCTCATATATTTACCCCCTCGCTTTCTATACTACCTGCTCACCTAACTCCCCATACTGTCTGCACACATCCCATCACCCTCACTCCCTGTACTCTGTCCACATACATTTTTCACATCGCTCCTCATACTGTGCCCTCATTCTCCCATATTGTTTCCTCATACATGCCCCCCATTCCCCTGTACTGTTTCCTCATATATGCCCCCATCTCCCCTTTTGCTCTTCATTTTGTGTCCTCAAATCTCCCCCACACATTAAATCCCCCATCCCCACTCCAAATCTCACCCCACACATAATAAATTCCCTTATCCCCAAATTCTCCCAAACACATAATAAATCCCCCTATCCCCACTCAAATTGTCCACACATATTTATTGTCCTCCACCCCACCCCATCATTGCTCTCTTCACCACCTCCATCATTGCCTTCTCCGTCACACCCATCATTGCCCATTTCACCACCTCCAGCATTTCCTCCCCCTAATCCCATCATTGCCCTTTCCACCACATCCATCGTTTCCTCCTCCCCACCGTCCCCATCCTTGCTCATTCCACCACTTCCATCATTTCCTCCTCCCCCACCATCCCCATCATTGCTCTCTCCCCGTCAGCCTCATTATTGCCCTCTCCTCCCCACCATTCCCCATCATTTCCCTCTCCCTGTCAGCCCCATCATTGCCCTCTCCTTCCCCACCATCCCCATCATTGCCTTCTCCCCATCAGCCCCATCATTGCCCTCTCCTCCCCCACCATCCTCATCATTGCCCTCTCCCCGTCAGCCTCATCATTGCTCTCTCCTCCCCCTACACACACCATTTACCTCTCTGCACATTCCCCTGCAGCGCGCCACACACGCACACACACAACCCTCTCACCTCTGCTCGGGCTCTGCCACAGCATCTCCATCACCTTCCTCTTGACACAGCCAACCACTGAATGATGACATCATCCAGCGGCACGTCTGTGTGAGAGGAAGCGTGGGCAGGAAGCAAGAAGACAGATCGCTGCAGCTCCGCTGCTATTTTCTCTTGTAGGTAGCGGAGCTGCAGGGATTTCTCCCTGCCTTCCGCAGCCACCCTGCAGGGGCACCCCTCCACCTCCGCACATGTTGGCAGCCGGCGCTCTGAAGCTTCTCTGTGCCGGCTGTCAGCTTGACAGTTGGCACAGAGATCAGCTGACACCCAGACTGGGGGCTGCAGAATGCAGCCGCCGGGGGAGACACTGTGGACCGCCACATTAGGTGGCCCCACTGTGCCCCTCTGCGGGCTGCGTCCGGGACACATGCCCCGCCTGCCTCCCCTAGATACGCCACTGTCAAGGGCTCATCAAACACAACGTGACGCCTGCAGACCAATCCATCTAAGTCTCCATTCCAAAACGCCACTTCTCCCTTCCGAGCCCCGACGTGTGCCCAAACAGTAATTTTCTCCCACATATGGGGTATCTGCGTACTCAGGAGGAATTGCACAACAACTTTTGGGGTCCAATTTCTCCAGATACCCTTGGAAAAATACAAAATCGGGGCTAAAAGATCATTTTTGTTTAAAAGAAAATGATTTTTTAAATTTTCATGGCTCTACATTATAAACTTTAGTGAAACAATTTGGGGTTCAAAGTGCACACCACACATTTAGATAAGTTACTTGGGGGGTCTACTTTCGAAAATGGTGTTACTTGGGGGAGGGTTTCCACTGTTTAGGCACATCATGGGCTCTCCAAACGCGACATGGCGACCGATCTCATTTCCAGCCAATTTTGCATTGAAAAGTCAAATGGCGCTCCTTCCCTTCTGAGCTCTACCATGCGCACAAACAGTGGTTTACCCCCACATATGGGGTATCGGCGTACTCGGAACAAATTGTACAACTTTTGGGGTCCAATTTCTCCTGTTACCCTTGGTAAAATAAAACAACTTGGATCTGAAGTAATTTTTTGTGAAAAAAAAGTTAAATGTTACCAGTAATTTTTTTTTTAAACATTGCAAAAATTCCTGTGAAGCACCTGAAGGGTTAATAAACTTCTTAAATGTGGTTTTTATTACCTTGAGGGGTACAGTTTTTAGAATGGTGTAACTTTTTGGTATTTTCTATCATATTGACTCCTCAAAGTGACTTCAAATGTGATGTGGTCCCTAAAAAAAAAATGGTGTTGTGAAAATGAGAAATCGCTGGTCAACTTTTAACCCTTATAACTCCCTAACAAAAAATACATTTTAGTTCCAAAATTGTGCTGATGTAAAGTAGACATGTGGGAAATATTACTTAAGTATTTTGTGTAACATATCTCTGTGATTTAAGGGCGTGAAAATTCAAATTTTCTCCAAATTTCAGTTTTTTTCACAAATAATCGCCGGTAATATCAAAGACATTTCACCACTAACATGACGTACAATGTCTCGAGAAAACCATGTCAGAATCACCGGGATCCGTTGAAGCGTTCCAGAATTATAACCTCATAAAGGGACAGTGGTCAGAATTGTAAAAATTGGTCCGGTCATTAACGTGCAAACCACCCTTTGTGGTAAAGGGGTTAAAAACACAAAACATTTGTTGTCCAACATCAGAAATGTTACTTGGTTGCATGACTACTCATGGGTAATGTTTGACGTTATCTCTCTCTACGCCTGTATCCCGCATACATTGGCTGTGGCAGCCATAAATGATATTTTGCTTCAGACTAACATGTATCCAGCAGATACTAATTGCTTTTTCATCATGACAATTCACCTTTAACTGGTCACTAATTACTTCATATTTGATGCATCATATGATCTGCAGGTGCAAGGCTGTCCAATGGGGGCGAATTTTTCACCCTCTTTGGCTAATATTTACATAGCTCATTGGGAAAGACAGTTTGTACACAATCTGACAAATCCATATTTGAAGCATCTGGTGTGGTGGGGGAGATACACAGATGATGTCATTATTATATAGCGTGGTTCTATCGATGTATCCCTCCACACTCCTCTGTCTGGATTTATCGAGTATTTAAATAGAAATCGGGCAAACCTTAGATTTACCTTTGAAGTCCATGGAGAAGAGGCTCCCTATCTGGATGTTGTCTTGACAGGTAATGCAGAGTCGGGAATTATTCACTCCACTCTATTTAGGAAACCAATAAGTGGCAATTCTGTTTTACATGTGGAAAGTTGTCATCCTCCGCATGTGATACGATATTTGCCCATAGGGGAGATGGTGCGGGCCAAAAGACTGTGTTCCACAGAACAGGCCCTAACCAGAGAAAATCAAAGGATTGAAAGGAGGTTAAAAATAGGGGTTATAAGAAATGGATGCTCCAAAGGGCGGATACTTTGGTAAAGGAGAGAACTAGGGAGTCCTTACTTGGTGATGAAAACCGTATAGTCAGGGTTAATGCACAGAACATAAGTACATTTATTCGGACTCCCATGACAGCACACGAGAGAGGGGATCCGCCCTTAAGGAACAGGAAACCTACAGATACAAAAGGGCGGCACCTCTCCCCATGCATCAGTTGGTTTCCTGTTCCTGAAGGGACTGGATGCCTATAGATACTACAGGAGTCCAGGCCGGCCGGACCGATTCTGGTGGCGAGAGGGTCTCCCACTTCGGCCGGTGCGGGTACCTGAAGTAGTCACGGTGGCCCTGGCAGGGCGGCACGGCGGTGACTAGGCAGCGAGGAGCGGTCGCCAGGGGGTGTCCGGTCTCCGGGGCCAGCGTCTGGTAAGTCGCCCTTCCCGTGGGCTGTGGGTCTCTCTGGAGCAGGGGGGAGCGCGGCGGCATCTGGGGGGCGCCGATCGGATCGTAGCTGGCCGGCCTCGGCGTTCCACGAGAGCTGCAGCGCTGACAGGAAGCGCTGTAAGCTGTGGTGACGTCGGGGGGCGGAGCCAGCGACGTCTTCCGGATCGGTGAGCTCCTGCGCATGCGCGGGGGCTCCAAGATGGCGGCGCCCACCGGAGATCATGCCGCAATCCCTCCGGAGCGATGATTGATTCCCCACAGCTGCGGGGGGGCGGGAAAATTAAACAAGCAAGCTGGGCAAGGTGCGCTGACCGAAGGAGGCGGCTCCAGCAGCATGTTCCCGGGTTCTGGCTCCAATTTACTGAAAATGGATTCAGATCAGGATCAGCAGGTTGTGCTGCTGGAACAAGCATCCCAGAAACCCAAGGAGAAGGAACATGAAAAAAGGAGCGATGGTTCGGGCCGCAGAAGCTCCTCCAGACAGGGGTCTGGAGGGTCAGTCAAAAAGGATCCCCCTCGTGCTTCGGTATTTCTGGGTGTGAGCAGCCACTGGTAAGTGATCTTCGAGAAAGTTCACTTAGTGACTAGTCTCCCCTCATGTGTTTTATGCAGGGAAGGAAAAACGTCAGTAAGGCGAAGCATAGGGAATGTGCCATCTGCGGGGTTCCCTTGCCTGACTCACACCCTAAAAAACTATGTGACCCCTGTATCCAGCAGACGGTGAGGTTCTGGAAGGAGGGGAGGGGGTATAGCATGTAGATTTTACACTCTAGTCTACCTTACTTATCCCCGTAGGTAGCCGAAGAATCCTCCTCTATTACGGCCAGTCTCAAGGAGATGATTAGAATGGAGGTTAAAGAGTCCTTTAAAAACCTTTCACAGTCAGGAGGTTCTAGGCAGAGAACTGAGTGGGCATCTGATTCGTCTGTGGAAAAGGACAAGTCCGAAGAATCAGACAATTCAGCAGCATCATCCTCCTCTTCGGAAGAAGACGCTGCTCGGTTTTGCCTACCCCTAGAAAGGATAGACAAATTGGTAAAGGCGGTCAGAGGCACAATGGGTATATCGGAACCCAAGCCTCAACTATCCAAAGAACAAATGATGTTCAGTGGATTGGAGCAAAAGAAGCGCAGAGTGTTTCCTTTAAATGAGAAAATACAAGATCTTATTAATAGGGAATGGAGGAAACCTGAGAGAAAAGGCTCCTTACCACCTGCGCAAAAACGCCGATACCCTTTTGATGACCCAGCAGTAGGTAACTGGGAGAAAGCACCCAAGCTGGATGCAGCAATTGCCAAGGTAGCTAAACGATCTTCTCTCCCATTTGAAGATATGGGAACACTTAAAGACCCCCTGGATAGGAAAGTGGATACCTTCCTGAAGGGAACCTGGGAGATGGCAGCTGGCTCCTTAAGACCTGCGGTAGCTTCAACCTGCACGGCAAGGTCAATGATGGTCTGGCTGGACCAGTTGGAGACCCAATTAAAACAAGGGGCCTCTAGAGAGTCCATTCTCTCAGCATTACCTGTAATCCAGGAGGGGGCGGCTTTTTTATCAGACGCCTCAATTGACTCCGTAAAGTTGGCAGCTAGAGCAGCAGGACTTTCTAATGCTGCAAGGAGAGCCCTATGGCTGAAATGCTGGCCGGGGGATATGCAGGCAAAAGCGAAGCTCTGCGCTATCCCTTGTAAAGGCGAATATTTATTTGGGCCTACCCTGGATGAACTCCTGGAGAAAGCAGGAGATGATAAGAAAAAGTTTCCCAACCTGTTCAATCCATACCGTCGTCCCTTCAACAAAAGAAGGTTCAACCGGGGAGGAAAGCGAGCTTTTTCACCAGGGAGAGATCGTCCCAGATGGGAGGATAGGCGAAAGCGAGGTACAGGTCTCATGTTTCGCCGTAACCAGACGGAAAATAAAAAACAAGACCAATGACTGGCAATTCCAGTGGGAGGGAGACTATTGCATTTCTCGGCAGAGTGGTCGAAAATCACAAACAGCGTTTGGATAAAAGACACTGTTTCCCATGGTCTCAAGCTGGAATTTGTTCATATTCCACAGGACAAATTTAGGTTAACACCCTGGCGCTCATCTCCCACTGAACAATTCGCCCTAGAAGAGGAAGTGAGGACTCTTTGTTCCAAAAATGTTTTGGTAGAAGTGCCGTATTCTCAGGCAGGGGAAGGGTTTTACTCTCCCCTGTTCCTAATCCAGAAGCCTGATAAATCTTACAGGACCATTATAAATCTTAAGGGTCTCAATAAGTTTTTGGTGAAACATACCTTCAAAATGGAGTCCATCAATTCGGCAATAAAAATGCTTTTCAACAACTGTTTCATGGTAGTAGTGGATTTGAAAGATGCCTACTATCATGTACCCATTCATGCTGATTTCCAACGATACCTGAGGGTAGCGATACTAATGGGGGGTAGGATTCGACATTTTCAATTCAGAGCGCTCCCCTTTGGGATCACCTCGGCACCTAGGGTGTTTACTAAAATAATTGCGGAAGTTATGGCGCATTTAAGAGAGTCAAATATCCTTATAGTCCCCTACTTAGACGATTTCCTCATTGTAGGTAACTCGGTAGATCATTGTCTGTCACAATGGGAGATTGCTAAAACCAAACTAGAACGGTTGGGTTGGATCATAAACTTTGAAAAATCTAAATTACAGCCCCTAAATGTTCAAAAATTCCTGGGGTTAATGTTGAATTCAGTGACACAGCAGTGTCTCCTCCCTATAGAGAAAATGGACCAAATTCAGAGTTTTGTATTAAGAGCAATCAATACACCTTCCATGACACTTAGGCAAGCAATGTCTCTACTTGGGTCACTCACATCTTGCATCCCAGCAGTTAAGTGGGCTCAGTTCCACACCAGGTCCCTACAAAATGAAGTCCTGTTCCATGACAGAGCCTTAGGAGGCGCATTGAATGGAAAATTGACATTGAGGCCGATAACATTGAATTCCCTTAGATGGTGGCTAGATAAACAAAATTTATCAGCAGGGGTTCCCTGGATGATAGATGTCACCCACGTGATAACCACGGATGCCAGCTCTTCAGGGTGGGGAGCCTATATGGGGGACATGGTGGTCCAGGGACAGTGGGAACCCTTCACAACATTTTCATCAAATCAAAGAGAGTTGTTGGCGGTTGAACTGGCTGTTAAAAAATTCCTCGTATATCTGCAGGGCCAGCACGTCAGAATTCTGTCGGACAACAGAGTGGCGGTCGCTTACATAAACCGGCAAGGGGGAACTCGTTCCGAAACTTTAATGCGGATCACGGATCGGTTGTTCCAGGTGGCAGAGCTCAATTTTCTATCTTTGACAGCTCTTCACATCAAAGGAAAAGAAAATGTGGCAGCAGATTTCCTCAGCCGAAATGTGTTAAAACAGGGAGAGTGGTCTCTCAATGAGGACATTTTCAACCTTGTCGTCCGCAGATGGGGTCAACCAGTGGTGGATCTATTCGCCACCAGAAACAACAGAAAAGTAAAACTTTTTTGCTCCCTAAATCCCAGGGAGAATCCCCTGGCGGTAGACGCGTTTCTCATAAAATGGGATTTTCCACTAGCCTATGCTTTCCCACCACTGAACCTGATACCTCTAGTGGTGAGGAAAATCAGGGAGGATCGAGCGAAAGTCATCCTTATCGCCCCCTTTTGGCCCAGAAGAACCTGGTTTGCCTGGCTCAAGACAATGTCTGTAGCGGTCCCCTGGGTACTGCCAGAGATCCCGAACTTGCTTTCGCAGGGACCGATCTCCCATCCACAAGTGACGGGGCTCCATTTGACGGCATGGTGTTTGAACGGTCACTATTAGTGGGAAAAGGCTTCTCTCCAAACTTGGTGGAGACGCTCCTAAAGAGTAGAAAGCAAATAACTACGAAAATCTACTCTAGGACTTGGAGAAAGTTCTTGTCTTGTTCAAAGTTTAATATCCAAGACGGGGTGCCAGTACAACAAATCCTAGAGTTCCTACAGAAGGGGTTCGAGTTGAAACTCTCTCCTAGTACCCTTAGGGTACAGGTCTCAGCTTTAGGTGCCCTGTTTTCCTGTAATATAGCGAATAACTACTGGATAGCGAGGTTTATGAAGGCAGTTAGTAGATCTACACCACTGCATAAAGACAGAACAGTTCCATGGGATTTAAATTTAGTTCTGTCCTCTCTAACTAAACCCCCCTTTGAACCTCTGCAGGAGGCCTCGATCAAAATGTTGACACTTAAGACAGCCTTCCTGATCGCCATAACCTCAGCTCGCAGGATAGGGGATATACAGGCACTTTCCAGAGCTCCTCCATACACTGAAATCTTGTCAGACAGAGTAGTCCTTAGACCAGACCCAGCATATCTGCCAAAGGTGGCGACACGGTTCCATAGATCACAGGAGATAGTTTTACCATCCTTTATTCCTAACCCCTCTAATCCTAAAGAGCAGGAGCTTCATACGTTAGACGTCAGGAGATCTCTTCTTCAGTATATTTCAGCTACTGATAATTGGAAGAAGGATGGGGCACTGCTTCTTTCCTTCCAAGGTCCAAAGAAAGGATTTAGAGTATCGAAATATTTACTGGCTAAATGGATTAGGGAAACTATCTCTCTAGCTTATACAGCAGGTGGGGGGCCAGCTCCGCAGAACCTAAAGGCACATTCCACCCGGGCCATGGCGTCATCCTGGGCAGAAAGATCTGGAGTGTCAGTGGAGCAGATATGTAAGGCGGCCACATGGTCATCCCCTTCCACTTTCTTTAAACACTATCGGTTGGATTTGGGGTCCTCCTCTGATCTTTCCTTTGGGTTAAGGGTGCTACAATCTATAGTCCCTCCCTAAGGTAGCTTACATCTCTGTAAATCTCTCGTGTGCTGTCATGGGAGTCCGAATAAAGCATTAAGCTACTTACTGGTAGCGGCATTTTTCGGAGGCCCATGACAGCACCCTTAGTTCCCTCCCTATTCACGTGGGGGTAGCACTTCCTGATATGTATATAGCGTAATATGTAAATCTCACGTATGGTGTCTTATTACAATAATGGGTTATTTTGTTTCAAATGTATATAATGTATATATTGTATATTTGTGTACCACTAACCGCGGCAGTCCTCTCAGGCTCTGAAATACAACTGATGCATGGGGAGAGGTGCCGCCCTTTTGTATCTGTAGGTTTCCTGTTCCTTAAGGGCGGATCCCCTCTCTCGTGTGCTGTCATGGGCCTCCGAAAAATGCCGCTACCAGTAAGTAGCTTAATGCTTTTCCACCACCTCTAGTGTGGACTATAACAACATTGTCGCACTGATGCACAAGTTTTTGCCCATTTTGTATCAGGATTCCGTTTTGGCCAAAATCTTGAAAAAAAGCTATTGTTGTGTTCCCAGGCGTGCCAGAACATTAGGTAATATCTTATCCCCAAGTCTTTTTGTCAGTGCAGGAAGGAGACCTATATGGTTGACACAAAAAGGGTGTTATAAATGTGGGGGGAAAAAGTGCACCCTGTGTAGGCATATGGAGAAAACAAATGCATTTTGTAATGGTATGACCAACAAGAAATATTTGATTAAAGCATTTATTAATTGCAACACCACACATGTTGTTTACATGGCGACATGCGTGGTGTGCAGTAAGTACTACATAGGGTGCACTGTGAGTCCCTGTAAAGAAAGGATTGGAGAGCATATTACGGCTTAGCAGCACTGTCAACCGTGGGGGGTTGTCAGGCCTTTCCAAACACTTTCGGGAGAAGCATAATGGAGATGTAAGTTTCCTAAGGGTTAAAGGCATAGAGAGAGTCAAGAAGCCGGCCTGCGGGGTGGGGACTGGGAGCGCACTTTCAGGTGTCATGAAGCTTATTGGATAATAGAGTTGGGAGCTAGATTCCCAGTAGGGTTAAACTATCGCAGAGACATTAGCTATTTTTATGAATAGCAGTTGGCAGTTTGAGGGTACATGTTTTTTTTTTTTCATTGGATGTTATTGCAACGGATGCTCAGTTGTGACACAGCACATACAAGCATATCATACACAGGCTGTGCTGGATATTATTGTAGCAGATGCTCATCTGTGATAAACAGCATTCATAGGCTTCATTGGATGTTAATGTAGCAGATGCTCTGCTGCGACACAGTTTACACAGGCTGCAATAGATGATATCGTAACAGATGCTCAGCTGTGACACATCATACACTGGTTGTTCTGGATGTTATTGTAGCATATGCTCAGCTGTGACACAGCACAAATAGACTGCAATGGCTGTTATTGTAACAGAAGCTCAGCTGTGACACATATCATATACAGTTGTGGCCAAAAGTATTGACACCCCTGCAATTCTGTCAAATAATACTCAGTTTCTTCCTGAAAATGATTGCAATCACAAATCGTTTGGTATTATTATCTTCATTTAATTTGTCTCAAATGAAAAAACACAAAAGAGAATGAAGCAAAAAGCAAAACATTGATCATTTCACACACAACTCCAAACATGGGCCAAACAAAAGTATTGGCACCCTCAGCCTAATACTTGGTTGCACAACCTTTAGCCAAAATAACTGCGACCAACCGCTTCCGGTAACCATCAATGAGTTTCTTACAATGCTCTGCTGGAATTTTAGACAATTCTTCTTTGGCACACTGCTCCAGGTCCCTGATATTTGAAGGGCGCTTTCTCCAAACTGCCATTTTTAGATCTCTCCACAGGTGTTCTATGGGATTCAGGTCTGGACTCATTGCTGGCCACCTTAGAAGTCTTCAGTGCTTTCTATCAAACAGTTTTCTAGTGCTTTTTGAAGTGTGTTTTGGATCATTGTCCTGCTGGAAGACCCATGACCTCTGAGGGAGACCCAGCTTTCTCGCACTGGGCCCTACATTATGCTGCAAAGTTTGTTGGTAGTCTTCAGACTTCATAATGCTATGCACACGGTCAAGCAGTCCAGTGCCAGAGGCAGCAAAGCAACCCCAAAACATCAGGGAACCTCCGCCATGTTAGACTGTAGGGACCGTGTTCTTTTCTTTGAATGCCTCTTTTTTTTTTTTCTCCTGTAAACTCCATGTTGATGCCTTTGCCCAAAAAGCTCAACTTTTGTCTCATCTGACCAGAGAACATTCTTCCAAAACGTTTTAGGCTTTTTCAGGTAAGTTTTGGCAAACTCCAGCCTGGCTTTTTTATGTCTCGGGGTAAGAAGTGGGTTCTTCCTGGGTGTCCTACCATACAGTCCCTTTTCATTCAGACGCCGACGGATAGTACGGGTTGACACTGTTGTACCCCCGGACTGCAGGGCAGCTTGAACTTGTTTGTATGTTAGTCGAGGTTCTTTATCCAACATCCGCACAATCTTGCGTTGAAATCTCTTGTCAATTTTTCTTTTCCGTCCACATCTAGGGAGGTTAGCCACAGTGCCATGGGCTTTAAACTTCTTGATGACACTCCGTATGGTAGACACAGGAATATTCAGGTCTTTGGAGATGAACTTGTAGCCTTGAGATTGTTCATGCTTCCTCACAATTTGGCTTCTCAAGTCCTCAGACAGTTCTTTGGTCTTCTTTCTTTTCTCCATGCTCAATTTGGTACACACAAGGACACAGGACAGAGGTTGAGTCAACTTTAATCCATGTCAACTGGCTGCAAGTGTGATTTAGTTATTGCCAACACCTGTTCGGTGCCACAGGTTAGTTACAGGTGCTGTTAATTACACAAATTAGAAAAGCATCACATGATTTTTCCAACAGTGCCAATACTTTTCTCCACCCCCTTTTTTTATGTTTGGTGTGGAATTATATCCAGTTTGGCTTTAGGACAATTCGTTTTGTGTTTTTTTATTTAAGACAAATTAAATGAAGATACCGTATATACTCGAGTATAAGCCGAGATTTTCAGCCCAAATTTTTGGGCTGAAAGTGCCCCTCTCGGCTTATACTCGAGTCACGGTCGGCGGTGGGGTCGGCGGGTGAGGGGGAGAGGGCGCTGAGGCATACTTACCTAGTCCCAGCGATCCTGGCGCTCCCCCTGCCGTCCCACGGTCTTCTGTGCTGCAGTTCTTCCTCTATCAGCGGTCACGTGGGACCGCTCATTAGAGAAATGAATAGGCGGCTCCACCTCCCATAGGGGTGGAGCCGCCTATTCATTTCTCTAATCAGCGGTAACGGTGACCGCTGATAGAGGAAGAAGCTGCGGCACCGAAGACAGCTGTACGGGGGAAGGAGCCGGACGCCAGGACCAGGTAAGTGTGTAATATTCACCTGTCCGCGTTCCAGCCGCCGGGCGCCGCTCCATCTTCCCGGCGTCTCTGCGCTCTGACTGTTCAGGTCAGAGGGCGCGATGACGCATATAGTGTGCGCGGCGCCCTCTGCCTGATCAGTCAGAGCGGAGACGCCGGAACGAGACGCCGGGAGCTGCAAGCAAGAGAGGTGAGTATGTGTTTTTTTTTTTTTACTGCAGCAGCGACAATGGCAGAGCTTTCTATGGGGCAATATGAACGGTGCAAGAGCACTATATGGGGCAGAGCTTTCTATGGGGCAATATGAACGGTGCAATAGCACTATATGGGGCAGAGCTATAGGGCAATAATGAACGGTGCAGAGCACTATATGGGGCACAGCGATAGGGCAATAATGAACGGCGCAGAGCACTATATGGGGCACATCTATAGGGCAATAATGAACGGTGCAGAGCACTATATGGGGCAGAGCTATAGGGCAATAATGAACGGTGCAAGAGCACTATATGGGGCAGAGCTATAGGGCAATAATGAACGGTGCAAGAGCACTATATGGGGCACATCTATAGGGCAATAATGAACGGTGCAGAGCACTATATGGGGCAGAGCTATAGGGCAATAATGAACGGTGCAAGAGCACTATATGGGGCAGAGCTATAGGGCAATAATGAACGGTGCAAGAGCACTATATGGGGCACAGCTATAGAGCAATAATGAACGGTGCAGAGCACTATATGGGGCACAGCTATAGGGCAATAATGAACGGTGCAGAGCACTATATGGGGCATAGCTATAGGGCAATAATGAACGGTGCAGAGCACTATATGGGGCACAGCTATAGGGCAATAAAGAACGGCACAGAGCACTATATGGGGCAGAGCTATAGGGCAATAATGAACGGCGCAGAGCACTATATGGCACAGCTATGGGGAAATAATGATCTATTTTTATTATTGAAATTCACCGGTAGCTGCTGCATTTCCACCCTAGGCTTATACTCGAGTCAATAAGTTTTCCCAGTTTTTTGTGGCAAAATTAGGGGGTCGGCTTATACTCGGGTCAGCTTATACTCGAGTATATACGGTAATAACAAAGAATTTGTTTGCAATCATTTTCAGGAAGAAACGGAGTATTATCTGACAGAATTGCAGGGGTGTCAATACTTTTGGCCACAACTGTACAGGCTGTACTGGATGTTATTGTAGTAGGTTTTCAGTTGTCACACACAGCATAGACATGCTACAATGGATAATTTGTATTTATTTTTTTTATCCATAGAGTTCTTATATTGAGTAAGTAGAGATATTTCTCACAAACATATTTTGTGTGGACAAGGAGGCGATAATCTGTGTAGGCGTCATGATTTCTGGTAGGCTCTCACATTTGATTTTGGAATGACTGTAAACCAATCATGTCAAGTAACAGGTGTACATGGTTTTACTTAATGGAATGGGTGTATAAGGATGTTTTTATGCCTATGACTAAGAACTTTGTTCGAAACTCGTCAGGCGTTTAGGGGCTGTGTCCCTGGACGATGTTTTCTTTGTTGACATGAGAATAAAATGGTGAAGATTTTATGAAGAGATGCCTGGTGCTGGAACTTTTTTCTTTTTTGCTAAAATAAAGTGTACCTGTTACCTCTCCCCACGATTCTCCCCTCTCCCCGCGAGTCTACCCTCTCCCCGCGAGTCTACCCTTCCCGTCGGTCTACAAATGTTTGTTACCTAATTCTTCACAGCAGCTGTGGAGCAGCGCCATTCTGTCATGTATAGGGTCCCAGAGGTAGCGGCGTGTCGGTAACGTATGAAGCAGCAGTCGTGGAGGCAAGCTGTAGCCGTATGGCAGTTGGTGGTTGCGGGTGGCCTTTATTTTCGCTGCGTACACTTCACTTCTGGTCCCGCTCATTATGGTTTATGAATATTCGTGACATCACTGGAAGTGAAGCGTGCGGCACTGAAAATACAGGCCGCTCGAATCCTCGACCTGCTGTACAGCTACCACTTGCTCCATACGTTACCGACACGCCACTACCTCTGGGACTCAATACATGCCAGGATTGCGCTGCTCCGCCGCCGTTGCTGCTGTGAAGGAGGGGGTATGAAACAACCCCCGGGGAAGAGAGACGGACCAGGGGAGACAGACCGATGGGGGTGACTCGAGTATAAGCAGAGAGGGGCACTTTCAGCCTAAAAAAATGGGCTGAAAATCTCGGCTTATACTTGAGTATATATAGTAACTGTTATGGAACCCAGTAACCTGAATATTTTTTTATTCCATGAACCTTAAGTCTTCTCCTCCTCAGTAGCAGTCTGTTCCTCCTCTCCTGAAATGCTTTGAATAAAAAGCTAGGAGAGAGGGAGGACCTCTCTCCTGTGTTTGCCAGCACTCCTGTCTCATGCTGTATTCCCTCCATTCCCATACTCCAGCTCTACTTTCTCATGCATAGTGCTTGTATAAGGTATGTGGAGCTGGCGGATAGAAGAGAGGACCTCCCTCTAATCATATATTGTACTTTTGGACTCCCACACATAGACTGGAGTAACAGAATTGAGTTACATCTCAATCGGCCTGCTGCTGCCAGGCCCAGTCATCATAATCACGTGTCGTATTGTAAGGCTACTTTCACACTAGCATCGGCCCGACGTACCGACGCATCCTGTCTCAACGCTGCACAACGGTGGCAGTGGATGCATTATTACAATGCATCCGCTGCCCCATTGTGAGTTGCGGGGAGGAGGGGGCGGAGTTCCGGCCGCGCATGCGCGGTCGGAAATGGCGGACACGACACACCAAAAAACATCACAAGCAACGTTTTTTGGTGCCGACGGCCCGACGCTACCGTCACACGACGGTTGCGACGTGTCGCAATGCGTCGCTAATACAAGCCTATGGAGAAAAAACGCATCCTGCAGACAACTTTGCAGGATGCGTTTTTTCTGCAAAATGACGCATTGTGACGGAGGCCAAACGATGCTAGTGTGAAAGTAGCCAGTTTTTTTGTTGGTTTCTTCAGCTGTCTTACAACTCAATAACAAATAAACAAAACTATTTATTATGGAGTTGTATAAGCTTTTTTAATTCATTAAATTAACTCTGCGAGTCACTTGCTGGTTTGGCAGTCACTCCAGTATATGGTTTAACTTGAACTGCATTGATCTATGTGCGAGGAGGAGAGGCTGACCTGAAAGCTGGGAGGATAGGAAAACTCTCTCGCCCCTATGAAGTATGTGGAGCTTTAATCCTTCCTTCCCATCTCCCAATGTGTACTCACTGTGCTCTTCGGCTGATGCGCCTTTTTTTATTTGTTTGTTTTTCAAGTGATAAAAATGTAAACCGTCACATATTTCAAGCTGCAACCCATTTTAGTCATGTATAAGTACAGGTTGCAGCATTACAAGTTGAAGAAACACTGCTTGAGATGTGTCTCGAGTGTCAGGGGTCAGAGGAGCAATATCATGAACAAAAATAACTGATCTTCTCACTCAGCCAATGAGCAGGGCTGTAGCAGGAGGAAAAAAAACAAAACTTCTCCTCCCCTGAGTAGGGCTTTTTTCTCCAGCTTCAATACTCCTCTGTACGATGCTGTTCCTGCAACAGTCAAGACACGTCTCAAGCAGTGTTTCTACAAGCTGCAAAACATCCTGACACATCAGTAGACAGCATCTTGAAATATGGAACGGGGCCATTCTTAGAGAACCCCTTTAATGACTTATGGTGTACATTTTTGTCATCAGTTGACAGCTCATGCTGACACTGTTACATGGCTGTCGCCTGCCTGTAACTGCAGGGAACTTCGTCATTCACCGCAGTTTAACCAGTTAAAAGCTGCTGTCAATCCCTGACTGCAGCATTTAAACAATTGCATTGGCTTACCACGACACTCCCTCTCCTGCTGATGGCACCTGTTCCTGCCAAGCTATGCTCCATAGCAGAACTACTATTTCTCTTTACATTGCAACATCACTGTATTGCAGTATATAATAGTGACCGATCATTAGCAGGTTCGGGTCCTCCAAGGAAACTAAAAAAAATCAAGTAATAATTTTTAAAAATAAAAATATACAGTGTTCAAAAAAATAAAGGGAACACTTAAATAACACAATGCAACTCCAAGTCAATCACATTTCTGTGAAATCAACCTGTCCAGTAATAAAGAAACAACGATTGTGAATCAATTTCTCCTTCTGTTGTGCAAATGGAAGAGACAACAGGTAGAAATGATAGGCAGTTAGCAAGACAATCCATATAAAGGATTGGGGGTGGCCACAAACCATTTCTCTGTTCTCATCCTTTTTGGCTGTTTTGGTCACTTTTGCATTTTGTCGTTACTCTCAACCTTAAGGCTATGTGCACACGTTCAGGAATTCATGCAGAAAATTCCTGAGAAAATCCGGACATTTCTGGCAGATTTCCGCATGAAATCCGCATGCGTTTTTTTGCGCGTTTTTTGCGCGGTTTTGACGCGTTTTTGCGAGTTTTTTTCCGGACATTTTCCAATGCATTAGACAGTGGGAAAACCGCAAAAAAAACGCAAAATTAATGAGCAGGTTCATTATTTTTCTGCAACGCGGTTTTCATGCAGAAAAACGCACATCATGTGCACAGAAACTGCGGATTTCATTAAAAATGATAGGATGCTTAATGTATGCAGTTTATTTGCGGTTTTATAGCGTTTATATAGCGCAAAAACGCTAGAAAACCGCAAATAATCTGCAACGTGTGCACATAGCCTAAGGGTATGTGCACACGTCAGGATTTCTGGCAGAAATTTTCCTGACAAAACCCTGACATTTCTGCCAGAAATCCGCATGCATTTTTTTTCCGTGGTTTTGATGCGTTTTTTTTGCGCATTTTATATGCGTTTTTGATGCGGTTTTTGCGCATTTTTGATGCATTTTTTCTTGCGTTTTTTCCAAATGCATAGAATAGCGGGAAAAGCGCAGAAAATCTGCAAAATTAATGAACATGTTGCTTTTTTTTTACCGCAATGCGATTTTTTTTTTTTGCGGAAAAAAAAAACCACGCATCATGTGCACAAAAATTGCAGAATGCGTTCTAAATGATAGGATGCATATGTAGGCGTTTTCTAATGCGTTTTTATTGCGAAAAAAACTGAACGTGTGCACATACCCTAAAGGGAAGGTACCGCTTTTGTAGATCATTAATAAATCAATGTAATGTAACATAACATGCTGTTATAACCAAGTTTTGATTGCATTTGAAACCGATTTTGTGTGTTATAGGAGTTTAAAGAAGGCACTGGTGGCTGACATCTTGTCTTCACAGCAGCAGCACTACACTATCAGTGTCATAATATTGCACCTCATTGTTATAGGAAATAACAGACCACCACTGACCCTATCTATTGTAATGGAGCAGTCACTGCTGTGAACTGGGCACGCCTTTGTGGGCTGCACAATTCACAGTAGTGGGAGTGTTCTGCTGCCATTTTTATGGAGCCCTCAGATCTGCTTCTAACATAAGCAGTACTGCTTCCAACAGAACAGATCCTAGATTGAGGCTGAGGGGAGTAAAATGCAGGAGAGAAGTAGAGGCAGAATGGCAGACATCAAGGAGGAACAGTGTACTGTTAGCATAAGCATAAGATCAGGAGCTGTGGGTCTGCAGTGAATAGCAAGGCATTGTGGAGGGGGGTGAGAGGATCATGTAATCTGGGTGAGCGAGTCTGATGGGAGAGATAGAAGACTGGTGATAGCAAATCACAGGGCAGTCACTTACAAAATTTCACTGCCCTGTGATACTACTCTTCATTCTGCCCCTGGGATCCTAGACCACCCAAAAGGGAAGGGGAAATGGTGATGTCAGCAGTTACTGCCTCAATTTTGCTGCTAACAGTAAAGCTGGTAAGTCTTACTATAGCTGCTTGAGGTCAAAAACGGAAAATGCTCCCCCTAGTGGTAAATCTATATCTATCTCTATCTATCTATCTATCTATCTATAATCGTCTAAGGGGTACTTCCTTCTGTTTGTCTGTCTGGCATGGAAATCCCAAGTTGCGACCAATCAGCGACGGGCACAGTCCGTCCGGGAAATGGCCGCTCCCTATCCCCCTGCAGTCAGTGCCCCCTCCATACTCCTTCCCACCCCAGTCAGCGCCCGCCGCCCACATAGCGTTTTAGCAGTCCGTTAAACCGACTGCGTTACACAGCAGTCTGTTAACGCTGCTATTTACACTGTGTGACAAACTTTTTACTATTGATGCTGCTTATGCAGCATCAATAGTAAAAAGATATAATGTTAAATATAATAAAAAAAAATAAAAATGGTGCTATTCTCACCTTCCGCTGTCCAACGATGCACGCGAGGAGCGAGGCTGCTGCCAGCTTCCGTTCGCAGAGATGCATTGCGAAATTACCCAGATGACTTAGCTGTCTCGTGAGACCGCTAAGTTCCGGAAGAAACTAGGGCGAAACATACGTCTGGGTGAGGAGGGTCCCTCGGTTGGTAGCGGTGGTGGCTCTGGCTCTAGATACAGGTACTGGTGGTGGATCCACTCCTTTTCGGGTAACATATTCACCCTTGTTGTGGTTATGGATTATGTATTACCTGTAGGGGTTACTATTGAATCACTGGATATCTATTATCTTAATATATTTGTCGGCAACTATATGTAGTATCTTGGTCAAATTTCTGATCACCTTTGCCATTTGGGTTACGTTGTATTGTACTATTTATTTTTTTATTGGTTTACAATTATGCTTATGTCATAATTATCTGTTACCGCTGCCCGAGGGCTCCTCCTTCTGGACTTCCTTGTTTGATTTCTTTAGTCCTTTGTAGTTTTACATTTTAATATTTAATAAACATGTTTACTATTATTCATGGTTCACTTCGTTTTTGGATTACTGGATTGCAAGTCCATTTGTGTGTTTATTATATTTTGGAGTGCCATACTGTGCTATATTGTTAGGGGACACATTTGGGTGTTAATTATGTAATGCTGCTGCTGCAATAAAAAAAAAAGACCTACTCCTCTCTCTTCGCTGCCCGCTGCTCCTCAGCATCCCGTCTCTCCGCAGTCACTGTTCAGGCTGAGGGCGTGTGACGGGGTGTACGGCAGAGCAAGAAGGGACAACAGGCCGAGGGATGATTCAACAGATTTATTATCAAGAACGCTGGAGCAACACATGCAGGTAGATCTACAGAGTCCACAATTAGTCCAATGGAACAGGTTCAGGGGCACCTCCCGATAATCCTTGTGCCAGGTAACAAAGCAATAGTCCACAATTAGTCCAAGGGATCCCAAAACAATCCCACGAACGACGAGAGATGTCCTCAGCTCAAGTCTCGCCCCGTTCGCTTCCGCAGTCCCAGATGGGCGTGGGGTCTTGCCTCAGCTAAGAATCCCCACTCCTTCTCCTTCAAGGATCAATTCACATCTGATCTCAAAATAAGAATGGATTGTCTGAGCTCCTGGGATCCGCCCATGAAGGGGGTAGGGGTTACACCTTCTATTCAATGGTTGGGTCCACCAGAAGATTCTAGACTGGTGGGCTCCAGGCAGTCTATGTAATATATACATTTGACTAGCCACCTGCTGTGAGGAAGAATGGCTATTCCTCCACTAGTGATGTTGACAAAGCTTAATTACATTATAGCTTAGGGCTGCAAGTATTGGGGGAAGGAGACATTGTTACAGGTGAACTCCCAGCCAAGAAAATACATAAATTACAGCTAATAGAAACCAGAGAACAGTTACATACATCAAATGGCATATTATTCAAATACAGGACAGGGCAAAAGTACATATCATGACAGGGCGGCATGCACACTAATACATCATCGCGCCCTCTGACCTGAATAGTCTCTGCAGAGGACACTGACGACGGGGCGGCGGTGGAACGAGGAAGGTGAATATGAAACTCACCTGCTCCCGGCGCGGTCCCTGGCAGCTTCTCCAGGACAGATGGTCTCCAGTGCCCGCAGCTTCTTCCTCTGGTCAGCGGTCACATGGTACCGCTCATTACAGTAATGAATATGTGGCTCCACCCCTATGGGAGTGGAGTCCATATTCTTTACTTTAATGAGCGGTACCACGTGACCGCTGAACAGAGGAAGAAGGTGCCGGCGCCGGAGACCATGGGACATGCAGGGACCGTGCCAGGAGCAGGTGAGTATTTGACAGTCGTCACTCCCCCTCACCTGCCGACCATGACTCCGGTATAAGCCGAGAAAGGCACTTTCAGCCCCCAAAAATGGGCTGAAAATCTCGGCTTATACTCGAGTATATATGGTATGTCTTATATTCTAGGTTCTTCAAAGTAGCCACCTTTTACTTTGATGACTGCTTTGCACACTCTTGGCATTCTCTTGATGAGCTTCAAGAAGTACCGTATATACTCGAGTATAAGCCGAGATTTTCAGCCCAAATTTTTGGGCTGAAAGTACCCCTCTCGGCTTATACTCGAGTCACGGTTGGCGGCAGGGTCGGCGGGTGAGGGGGAGAGAGGACTGTCGCATACTCACCTGCTTCCGGGGCTCCTGGCGCTCCCCCTGCCTGTCCCATGGTCTTCGGGTGCTGCAGCTCTTCCCCTGTTCAGCGGTCACGTGGGACCACTCACTAAAGTTATGAATATGGACTCCACTCCCATAAGGGTGGAGCCGCATATTCATTCCTGTAATGAGCGGTGCCAGTGACCGCTGACAGAGGAAGAGGCTGCGGCACCCGGAGACCATCTGTCCGGGATAAGGAGCCAGGGACGCCGGATGCAGGTGAGTATTACATATTTACCTGTCCACGTTCCACCCGCCGGGCGCCGCTCCGTCTTCCCGTCCTCTTGCTCTGACTGTTCAGGTCAGAGGGCACGATGACGTACTAGTGTGCGTGCAGCCCTCTGCCTGAACAGTCAGTGCGGAGAGACGCCGAGACTGGACGCTGAGGAGCTGCGGGCAGCAAGAGAGGTGAGTATGTCATTTTTTTTTTATTGCAGCAGCAGCATTATATATTGCACAGCATTATATGGAGCATCTATGGGGCCATAATGAACGTGCAGAGCATTCTATATTGCACAGCTTTATATGGAGCATCTATGGGGCCATAATGAACGTGCAGAGCATTCTATATGGGGCACAGCTTTATATGGAGCATCTATGGGGCTATAATGAATGGTGCAGAGCATTCTATATTGCACAGCTTTATATGGAGCATCTATGGGGCCATAATGAACGGTGCAGAGCCTTCTATATGGGGCACAGCTTTATATGGAGCATCTATGGGGCCATAATGAACGGTGCAGAGCATTTTATATGGCACAGCTATATATGGATCATCTATGGGGCAATAATCAACGGTGTAGAGCATTATATATGGCACAGCTTTATATGGAGCATCTATGGGGCCATAATGAACGGTGCAGAGCATTATATATGGCACAGCTTTATATGGAGCATCTTATGGGGCAATAATGAACAGTATGGAGCATTATATAAGGCACAGTTTTATGTGGAGCATCTATGGGGCAATAATGAAATGTATGGAGCATTATATGTGGCACAGTTTTATATGGAGCATCTATGGGGCAATAATGAACATCTATTTTTATTTTTGAAATTCACCGGTAGCTGCTGCATTTCCTACCCTAGGCTTATACTCGAGTCAATAAGTTTTCCCAGTTTTTTGTGGTGAAATTAGGGGGGTCGGCTTATACTCGGGTCGGCTTATAGTCGAGTATATACGGTAATCACTGGGAATGGTTTTCACTTCACAGGTGTGCCCTGTCAGGTTTAATAAGTGGGATTTCTTGCCTTATAAATGGGGTTGGGACCATCAGTTGTGCTGTGCAGAAGTCTGGTGGATACATAGCTGATAGTCCTACTGAATAGACTGTTAGCTGCTTTTTTCTTGCCATAATACAAATTCTAAGTAAAGAAAAACGAGCGGCCATCATTACTTTTAGAAATGAAGGTCAGTCAGTACGAAAAATTGGGAAAACTTTGAAAGTGTCCCCAATGTGCAGTGGCAAAAACCATCAAGCGCTACAAAGAAACTGGCTCACATGAGGACCGCTCCAGGAAAGGAAGACCAAGAGTCACCTCTGCTTCTGAGGATAAGTTTATCCGAGTCACCAGCCTCAGAAATCGCAGTTTAACAACAGCTCAGCTTAGAGACCAGGTCAATGCCACACAGAGTTCTAAAAGCAGACACATCTCTGCAACAACTGTTAAGAGGAGACTTTGTGCAGCAGGCCTTCATGGTAAAATAGCTGCTAGGAAACCACTGGTAAGGACAGGCATCAAGCAAAAGAGACTTGTTTGGGCTAAAGAACACAAGGAATGGACATTACACCAGTGGAAATCTGTGCTTTGGTCTGATGAGTCCAAATTTGAGATCTTTGGTTCCAACCACCGTGTCTTTGTGCGACGCCCGAAAGGTGAACGGATGAACTCTACATGCCTGGTTCCTACCGTGAAGCATGGTGGAGGTATGATGGTGTGGGGGTGCTTTGCTGGTGACACTGTTGGGGATTTATTCAAAATTGAAGGCATACTGAACCAGCATGGCTACCACAACATCTTACAGCTGCATGCTATTCCATCCGGTTTGTGTTTACTTGGACCGTCATTTATTTTTCAACAGGACAATGACCCCAAACACACCTCCAGGCTGTGTAAGGGTTATTTGACCAAGAAGGAGAGTGATGGGGTGCTACACCAGATGACCTGGCCTCCACAGTCACCAGACCTGAACCCAGTCGAGATGGTTTGGGGTGAGCTGGACCGCAGAGTGAAAGCAAAAGGGCCAACAAGTCCTAAGCATCTCTGAGAACTCCTTCAAGATTGTTGGAAGACCATTCCCGGTGACTACCTCTTGAAGCTCATCAAGAGAATGCCAAGAGTGTGCAAAGCACGCATCAAAGCAAAAGGTGGCTACTTTGAAGAACCTAGAGTATGACATAATTTCAGTTGTTTCACACTTTTTTGTTACCGTATATACTCGAGTATAAGCCGAGATTTTCAGCCCAAAATTTTGGGCTGAAAGTGCCCCTCTCGGCTTATACTCGAGTCAAGGTGGGTGGCAGGGTCGGCGGGTGAGGGCGCTGAGGTATACTTACCTAGTCCCAGCGATCCTCGCGCTGTCCCTGCCATCCCACGGTCTTCTGTGCTGCAGCTTCTTCCCCTCTTCAGCGGTCACGTGGGACCGCTCATTACAGAAATGAATAAGCGGCTCCACCTCCCATAGGGGTGGAGCCGCCTATTCATTCCTCTAATCAGCGGTGCCGGTGACCGCTGATAGAGAAAGAAGCTGCGGCACCGAAGACCAGGCAGAGGGACAGCGCGAGGATCGCCAGGACTAGGTAAGTATAGCATATTCACCTGTCCTCGTTCCAGCCGCCGAGCGTCGCTCCATCTTCCCGGCCGGCGCCTCCATCTTCCCGGCGTCTGCGCTCTGACTGTTCAGGCAGAGGGCGCGATGACGCATATAGTGTGCGCGGCGCCCTCTGCCTGATCAGTCAGAGCAGAGACGCCGGGAAGATGGAGGCGCCGGAACGAGACGCCGGGAGCTGCAATCAAGGGAGGTGAGTATGTGTTTTTTTTTTTTTATTGCAGCAGCGGCGGCGGCAGAGATTTATGTGGAGCATCTATGGGGCACAGTGAACGGTGCAGGGCACCGTATATGGCACATCTATGGGGCACAGTGAACGGTGCAGAGCATCGTATATGGCACATCTATGGGGCACAGTGAACGGTGCAGAGCACTGTATATGGCACATCTATGGGGCACAGTGAACGGTGCGGAGCACCGTATATGGCACATCTATGGGGCACAATGAACGGTGCAGAGCACCGTATATGGCACATCTATGGGGCACAGTGAACGGTGCAGAGCACCGTATATGGCACATCTATGGGGCACAGTGAACGGTGCAGAGCACCGTATATGGCACATCTATGGGGCACAGTGAACGGTGCGGAGCACCGTATATGGCACATCTATGGGGCACAGTGAACGGTGCGGAGCACCGTATATGGCACATCTATGGGGCACAGTGAACGGTGCGGAGCACCGTATATGGCACATCTATGGGGCACAGTGAACGGTGCGGAGCACCGTATATGGCACATCTATGGGGCACAGTGAACGGTGCGGAGCACCGTATATGGCACATCTATGGGGCACAGTGAACGGTGCGGAGCACCGTATATGGCACATCTATGGGGCACAGTGAACGGTGCGGAGCACCGTATATGGCACATCTATGGGGCACAGTGAACGGTGCGGAGCACCGTATATGGCACATCTATGGGGCACAGTGAACGGTGCAGAGCACCGTATATGGCACATCTATGGGGCACAGTGAACGGTGCAGAGCACCGTATATGGCACATCTATGGGGCACAGTGAACGGTGCAGAGCACCGTATATGGCACATCTATGGGGCACAGTGAACGGTGCAGAGCACCGTATATGGCACATCTATGGGGCACAGTGAACGGTGCAGAGCACCGTATATGGCACAGCTATGGGGAAATATGAACGGTGCAGAGCACTGTATGGCACAGCTATGGGGAAATAATGATCTATTTTTATTTTTGAAATTCACCGGTAAATGCTGCATTTCCACCCTAGGCTTATACTCGAGTCAATAAGTTTTCCCAGTTTTTTGTGGCAAAATTTGGGGGGTCGGCTTATACTCGGGTCGGCTTATACTCGAGTATATACGGTAAGTATATAATTCCACATGTGTTAATTCATAGTTTTGATGCCTTCAGTGTGAATGTACAATTTTTCTCTTCGCCACGACAGCACCCACTGAGAGAGGGGATCCGCCCCAAGGAACAGGAAACCCTACGGAGAGATAAAAGGGGCGGTCTCCCTCGCTCCCACATTTTGGTTTCCTGTTCCAACAGGAAAATCCACGGAGAGAAGAGGATGCCCAGCCTGGATGCCGCTTTCGCAGTTTACCTTTGAGGACAGCAAGGGCTCCAGAGCTGGTAGCAGCGTCGGGGGTCCTGGCTCAGTTTCCCCCCTCTGCTGGCAGACGCCGTGAGGCCAGGACAGGCGGTTGCTGGCTCACGAGGATCCATCCGGGTCGTCTGCGGGGAGGAAGCGTTGCGGTATGGTTAGCGTCGCGCCGTCCTCGGCGGATGCTCAGGCGGCGTGGAGCCCCAATGTGTTCCCCCGGAAGTGCAGGTGAGCTTCCGGGGTGATGGAGGAGGGAGACAGCGCCTGCGCTGATGCCGGTGGCAGCGCAGGCGCATAGAGTGTGGCCGTGACCCGGAGGTGTTTAGCACTTCCTGGTTCAACAGGAAGAAGATGGCGGCTCCCATGTGAAAAGGACGCCGGCGCTGACACTCCAGCGTCCAATATGGATTCTGCACAGGACCCTGCGATGTCTTCTGTTGGAGTCACCGCAACCACTCCGCGCAGCCATGCCAGCAGCAGTTGCTCTAAACAGAGCGGATCTTCTAGGAAGAGCAAGTTGGATCGAGCCATTCCTCTGCTTATGCCTCAGTCTCCTCCTCATCAGCCGATACCTTGACAGACAGCTTCAGTGGGTGAGTGTGCATCTACCCTACTAAGCTGATTATTGTTCCCTCTCCCTCTATACACCCTAGGCAAAAAGAACTGAAAAAACGAAACACAGACAGTGTGCGTTATGTCTCCAGCCCCTTCTGGATAGTCACACGAAGAGGCTTTGTAAACCATGCATTGATACTACCTTACGGGAGGAAGCCTCAGTTAAATCAGAAGACATTAGAGTCATGATTAGGGAGGAATTACGAGCCCTGCATAGTTCTGACAAGGAGCCGCGTACTAAGGAAAAAAGGGGATACGTTTCCCCTATATCTGACCAGTCTTCTGATATAGAAAATGCAGACTCTGATATTTCCCAGGAATATGTTTCCTCAGACGAGGATCAAGATACATGCTTTCCCACCGATAGTATTGATAACCTTGTGAAATCCGTTTGTAACACCATGGGCATCGAGGATTCTAAGGTCCCTAGAACACAGCAAGACATAATGTTTGCTGGTCTATCCGAAAGGAAAAGACCCTCCTTTCCGGTAATAGCAGCAGTAAAAAATTTAGTCAAAAAAGAGTGGGAAAGCCAGGGGCAAAGGGGATTACCACCATCTTCAAAAAGGCGTTATCCCTTCAATGATGAAGAGTTTAGTACATGGTCAAAAGCCCGAAGGTGGACGCGGCAGTGGCGTTCACATCGAAAAAATCCTTGCTGCCTGTGGAGGATTCGGGCTCATTACAAGATCCACTGGACCGTAAAGCCGACTCTCTTTTAAAAAGAGCTTGGGAGTCTTCTACGGGGGCTTTTAGATCGGCTATATCGGCTACATGCACTGCTAGGTCCATGCTAGTCTGGCTAAATGACTCGGAGGAAGGGCTGAAAGGTGGTCTCTCGAGAGAAAAATTGTTCTCCTCTATACCCCTAATTAGGGGTGATACAGCTTTCCTGGCGGACTCATCTGCTGACTCCATACGCCTGGCAGCCAAGTAAGCAGGACTGACGAATGCAGCACGTAGGGCCCTGTGGCTTAAGGGCTGGAAGGGTGATCCCCAGACAAAATCCAAATTGTGTGGCCTCCCATGTCAGGGTGAGTACCTGCTGGTACTAAACTGGGCGAGATCCTAACCAAAGCGGGAGAGAGAAAAAAGGGCTTCCCTAATAATAATAATTACCTTCCATTCTATAGGAGAGCGTTCCGAAAGCCCACGTTTAATAAAAGGAAGGATTTTAAGAACCAAGACAGCTGGGCCTCAAGAGACACCAAACAAAGAGGTGCGTTCTTTGGGAAGCGCCCTTTCAAAATTGAAGACAAACCCCGTTAGAGCAGATCTACCTGTGGGAGGTAGATTGTCCTCCTTCTCAAATCAGTGGCAAGCGATAACGTCAAACGTTTGGGCAAATAGCCTAATCACCTCTGGCTTAAGATTAAAATTTTCCCGAGTCCCTCCGGACTCATTTCTGTTGACTTCTTTAAAGTCTCAGTTGCAACAGGAGGCATTGGAGCAGGAAGTAATGAATCTTCTATCCATGGGAGTTTTGGTGGAAGTTCCATTCCTTCAGGAAGGAAAGGGATTCTATTCCCCTTTATTTTTTATTCCAAAACCGGATGGATCATTCAGAACCATTATAAACCTTAAAAAGTTGAACGTCTTCTTAGAACATCAAACCTTTAAAATGGAGTCTATCCGGTCCACCATAAAACTCCCATTGCTTTATGACGGTACTTGACCTAAAAGATGCGTATTACCATCTACCAATCTTTATAGAACATCAACAATATCTCCGCGTGGCGATTGTATTGTATGGGTGTATACGGCACTTTCAGTATGCAGCAATGCCCTTTGGACTATCAATAGCTCCAAGAGTGTTCACTAAATTAATGTCGGAGGTGATGTCATATCTAAGGTTAAAAGACACCCTCATAATTCCATACCTAGACGACCTTTTGGTTGTGGGAAATTCCCCTTCACAATGTCAGCAACGATTGTGTGATATGATTTCATCTCTACAGGGGTTAGGGTGGTTAATAAACTGGGAAAAATCTAGGCTATTCCCAACAACTCGGCAAACTTTTCTGGGGATTATATTAGATTCTATAAGCCAGAGATGTTTCCTCCCGGAAACTAAACAAATATCAGTTAGAAATAAGGTTCAGTCTGTAATAGATAAACCTCTAATTTATTTGAGAGAAGGCATGTCCCTTCTTGGCTCCTTCACATTTTGTATTCCAGCTGTTCCATGGGCTCAATTCCATTTGAGGCGTTTACAGTATGCAATTTTACATGAAGAGGTAAAATCACAAGGTCGTTTAGACGGTAAAATTTCCCTTTCTGGTGAGGTAATCCAATCTCTGAACTGGTGGCTAGAACCAAATCACTTGGTTAGTGGGGTCCCCTGGGTAGTTAAACCCTCAAACACAATATATACGGATGCCAGTCCTAGTGGTTGGGGAGCACATTTAAAAGACCACCTAGTCCAAGGACTTATGGTCAGACTCTGAGTCAGACGACTCTTCTAATATAAGAGAGCTAAAAGCTATCTATCATGCCCTATGTGAATTCCTTCCGCAGCTACACGGAACACATACCAGAATTCTGTCAGACAACATGACATAAGTGGCTTATATCAATCATCAAGGAGGAACAAAATCAGGAACTCTCATGTCTATAGCCGAAGACATCCTAACTATAGCCGAAGAACATCTTCTGTCCATGTCAGCGCTACATGTCAGAGGAGTGGACAACTCAAAAGCAGACTTCCTCAGTCGTCATACCCTCCACCAAGGGGAGTGGGTTCTAAATCATCGAATTTTCAAAATAACCGTGAAATGGGGTATACCCGATATAGATCTCTTCGCTACAAGAGATAACAGGCAGTTAAAAAGATTTGCTTCAGTGTTCCGGACCGACAGTCCTGATATTCTCGATGCCCTTCAGGTTCCATGGACATTTCAGAAAGCATATGCTTTTCCTCCATTGATTCTTCTTCCAACAGTAATCAGGAAGATAAGGGAGGACAGAGCGAATATAATCCTGATTGCCCCGTTTTGGCCAAAGAGACAATGGTTTTCCCTGCTCAGAGCCATGTCCATCTCAGATCCATGGATTCTCCCAGAGGATCAGGATCTTCTCTTCCAGGGGCCCTTCAACCACCCTCATGTGAAGGGTCTACGGTTGACAGCCTGGAATTTGAGAGGCAGCTGTTAAAACTAAGAGGCTTCTCTGATAAAGTGATTAATACCTTATTGTCAAGTAGGAAAAAATCCACTACATCCATATATGTGAGAGTGTGGAAGAAATTTCTAAGTCTCTATCCATCGGCCTTGTCAAATGAAATTCCTGTCTCTACTATTTTAGAATTTCTCCAGAAAGGACGTGATTTAGGCCTTTCAGTTAGTACTCTAAAAGTACAAGTTTCTGCTCTAGGGGCCTTGTATAGTCACAACGTTGCGGGTGATAGGTGGATAGCCAGATTTATTTCAGCCTGCCAGAGATCAGAACCAGTTCAGATTCCCCAAATACCTCCTTGGGATATTAATTTAGTCCTGGAAGCCTTGACAGGTCACCCGTTTGAGCCTCTACACTCAGCTAACATTAAATATATTTTTCTCAAGACTGCTCTTCTTGTTGCTTTGGTGTCGGCAAGAAGGGTAAGTGACATACAGGCACTATCAGTAAATCCTCCCTTTATGTCAATATTTCCAGATAGAATTGTCCTGAAAACAGACCCTTCCTACCTACCTAAAATGTGTACTAAATTTCATAGGTCTCAAGAAATCCTTCTTCCTTCTTTCTATAATAACCCTACAAATCAGGAGGAGGAAAAGTACCATACTTTAGATGTGAGAAGGGCTATAATAGCTTATCTAGACAGGACTAGCGCCTGGAGGAAGAGCAGGGCTCTCTTTGTTTCCTTCCAGGGTCAAAGGAAAGGATCTGGTGTTACAAAAGGCACATTATCCCGATGGATTCGGGAGGCGATATACCTGGCCTATTCGTCTAAAGGGGAGTATCCACCTGAGGCTGTGAAGGCACATTCCACCCGGGCGATAGCATCATCTTGGGCTGAGCGAGCAGAGGTTCCTATAGAACTCATATGTGTAAGGCCACAACCTGGTCTTCTCCTACTACCTTCTATAGTCACTATAGATTAGATCTATCTGCCTCCACTGACTTGTTTCGGTAGATCAGTTCTTAATACGATAATCCCCCCCAAATAACTATCTCTGAAAGTCTCTCAGTGGGTGCTGTCGAAGCGAAGAGAAAACACCGGATTACGTACCGGTAATGCTCTTTTATGGAGCCACGACAGCACCCCTTCACTTCCCTCCCATTTACATATATTAGTTTGCATATGAGCACTGTTAAGGGTGGTTGGTTCTTGTAATTATACGTAATTAAGTTAAGATAAATGATGATATAGAATTACCTACTAAAACTGGTGGGCGGTTCCCCGCAATCTCTGTAACCCAAACTGTGGGAGCGAGGGGTACCGCCCCTTTTATCTCTCCGTAGGGTTTCCTGTTCCTAGGGGTGGATCCCCTCTCTCAGTGGGTGCTGTCGTGGCTCTATAAAAGAGCATTACCGGTACGTAATCCGGTGTTTCATAGTCATGAAAATACAGAAAAATCTTTAAATGATCTTTAAATGAGAAGGTTTGTCCAAACTCTTGGTCTGTACTGTGTATATGTATATGTATATATATATATATATATATATATATATATATATATATATATATATATATATATATGTATGTATATATATTAATTTATATATATATATATATATACACTGTATATATATATATATATATATATATATAATGTGTATATATATTTGTAAGACAATATATAATATTTTTCATATAGAAATGTTTGCGAACAGTGCAAACATTGCATTAATACATTTTAATTATTCTTTTAACCCCTTCCCGACCTTTGACGCATACGCTGCGTCATGAAAGTCGGTGCCATTCCGACCCATGACGCAGCATATGCGTCATGGAAAGATCGCGTCCCTGCAGATCGGGTGAAAGGGTTAACTCCCATTTCACCCGATCTGCAGGGACAGGGGGAGTGGTAGTTTAGCCCAGGGGGGGTGGCTTCACCCCCTCGTGGCTACGATCGCTCTGATTGGCTGTTGAAAGTGAAACTGCCGATCAGAGCGATTTGTAATATTTCACCTAAAAAAATGGTGAAATATTACAATCCAGCCATGGCCGATGCTGCAATATCATCGGCCATGGCTGGACACACTAATGTGCACCCACTCCACTCCTCCGATCGCCCCCCCAGCCCCCCGATCTGTGGTCCGCTCCCCTCCGTCCTGTGCTCCGCTCCCCCGTCCTCCTGCCCGCTCCCCCCGTGCTCCAATCACACCCCCCGTGCTCCAATCAAACCCCCCGGCACTCCGATCCCCCCCCCGCACAGCGATCCCCCCCTGCACAGCGATCCCCCCCGCACAGCGATTTCCCCCCCCCCCGTGCTCCGATCCACCCGCCCGCACAGCGATCCCCCACTCCGTGCTCCAATCCACCCCCCCGTGTTCCGGTCCACCCCTCCGTGCTCAGACGCCCCCCCCGTGCCCTGATCTCCCCCCCCTTATACTTACCTGGCCTCCCGTGGACCGTCCGTCTTCTTTCCTGGGCGCCGCCATCTTCCAAAATGGCGGGCGCATGTGCAGTGCGCCCGCCGAATCTGCCGGCCGGCAGATTCGTTCCAGAGTGAATTTTGATCACTGAGATAGATTATATCTCAGTGATCGAAATAAAAAAAAAGTAAATGACCCCCCCCCCCTTTGTCACCCCCATAGGTAGGGACAATAAAAAAAAAAATATATATTTTTTTTTTTCCACTAAGGTTGGGGTAAGAACTAGGGTTAGGGTTAGGGGTAGGGTTAGGGGCAGGGTTAGGGTTTCGGTATGTGCACACGTATTCTGTTCCTCTGCGGATTTTTCCGCTGCGGATTTGATAAATCCGCAGTGCTAAACCGCTGCGGATTTATGGCGGATTTACCATGTTTTTTCTGCGCATTTCAATGCGGTTTTACAACAGCGATTTTCTATTTGAGCAGTTGTAAAACCGCTGCGGAATCCGCAGAAAGAAGTGACATGCTGCGGAATGTAAACCGCTGCGTTTCCGTGCAGTTTTTCTGCAGCATGTGTACAGCGATTTTTGTTTCCCATAGGTTTGCATTGAACTGTAAACTCATGGGAAACTGCTGCGGATCCGCAGCGTTTTCCGCAGCGTGTGCACATAGCCTAATTCTAAAGGTATGTGCACACGGTGCGGATTGGCCGCTGCGGATCCGCAGCAGAGTTCCATCAGGTTTACAGTACCATGTAAACATATGGAAAGCCAAATCCGCTGTGCCCATGGTGCGGAAAATACCGCGCGGGAACGCTGCGTTGTATTTTCCGCAGCATGTCAATTCTTTGTGCGGATACCGCAGCGTTTTACACCTGTTCCTCAATAGGAATCCGCAGGTGAAATCTGGACAAAAAACACTGGAAATCCGCGGTAAATCCGCAGGTAAAACGCAGTGCCTTTTACCCGCGGATTTTTCAAAAATGGTGCTGAAAAATCTCATACGAATCCGCAACGTTGGCACATAGCCTTAGGGTTAGGGTTGGGTTGGAATTAGGGTTGTGGTTAGGGTCAGGGGTGTGTTGGGGTTACGGGTGTGTTGGGGTTAGGGTTGTGATTAGGGTTACGGCTACAGTTGGGATAAGGGTTAGGGGTGTGTTGGAGTTAGAATTGAGGGGTTTCCACTGTTTAGGCACATCAGGGGGTCTCCAAACGCAACATGGCGCCACCATTGATTCCAGCCTATCTTGTATTCAAAAAGTCAAATGGTGCTCCCTCACTTCCGAGCCCCGACGTGTGCCCAAACAGTGGTTTACCCCCACATATGGGGTACCAGCATACTCAGGACAAACTGCGCAACAATTACTGGGGTCCAATTTCTCCTGTTACCCTTGTGAAAATAAAGAAATGCTTGCTAAAACATCATTTTTGAGGAAAGAAAAATGATTTTTTATTTTCACGGCTCTGCGTTGTAAACGTCTGTGAAGCACTTGGGGGTTCAAAGTGCTCACCACATATCTAGATAAGTTCCTTGGGGGGGTCTAGTTTCTAAAATGGGGTCACTTGTGGGGGGTTTCTACTGTTTAGGCACACCAGGGGCTCTGCAAACGCAATGTGACGCCCGCAGACCATTCCATCAAAGTCTGCATTTCAAAAGTCACTACTTCCCTTCTGAGCCCCGACGTGTGCCCAAACAGTGGTTTACCCCCACACATGGGGTATCAGCGTACTCAGGAGAAACTGGACAACAACTTTTGGGGTCCAATTTCTCCTGTAACCCTTGGGAAAATAAAAAATTCTTGGCTAAATAATTATTTTTGAGGAAAGAAAACGTATTTATTATTTTCACGGCTCTGCATTATAAACTTCTATGAAGCACTTGGGGGTTCAAAGTGCTCACCACACATCTAGATAAGTTCCTTTCGGGGTCTAGTTTCCAAAATGGGGTCACTTGTGGACAGGTTTCTACTGTTTAGGCACATCAGGGGCTCTGCAAACGCAACGTGACGCCCGCAGAGCATTCCATCAAAGTCTGCATTTCAAAACGTCACTACTTCAATTCCGAGCCCCGGCATGTGCCCAAACAGTAGTTTACCCCCACATATGGGGTATCACCGTACTCAGGAGAAACTGGACAACAAATATTGGGGTCAAATTTCTCCTGTTACCCTTGGGAAAATTAAAAAATTCTGGGCTAAATAATTATTTTTGAGGAAAGAAAACGTATTTATTATTTTCACGGCTCTGCATTATAAACTTCTATGAAGCACTTGGGGGTTCAAAGTGCTCACCACACATCTAGATAAGTTCCTTTCGGGGTCTAGTTTCCAAAATGGGGTCACTTGTGGGGGGTTTCTACTGTTAAGCCACATCAGGGGCTCTGCAAACGCAACGTGACGCCCACAGAGCATTCCATCAAAGTCTGCATTTCAAAATGTCACTACTTCACTTCCGAGCCCCGGCATGTGCCCAAACAGTGGTTTACCCCCACATATGGGGTATCGGCGTACTCAGGAGAAACTGGACAACAACTTTTGGGGTCAAATTTCTCCTGTTACCCTTTGTAAAATAAAAAATTGCAGGCTAAAAGATCATTTTTGAGAAAATAATTTTTTTTTTTTATTTTCATGGCTCTGCGTTATAAACTTCTGTGAAGCACTTGGGGGTTCAAAGTCCTCACCACACATCTAGATTAGTTCCTTTGGGGGTCTAGTTTCCAAAATGGGGTCATTTCTGGGGGATCTCCAATGTTTAGGCACACAGGGGCTCTCCAAACGTGACATGGTGTCCGCTAATGATTGGAGCTAATTTTCCATTTAAAAAGCCAAATGGCGTGCCATCCCTTCCGAGCCCTGCCATGCGCCCAAACAGTGGTTTACCCCCACATATGGGGTATCAGTGTACTCAGGACAAACTGGACAACAATATTTGGGGTCCAATTTCTCCTATTATCCTTGGCAAAATAGGAAATTCCAGGGTAAAAAATCATTTTTGAGGAAAGAAAAATTATTTTTTATTTTCATGGCTCTGCGTTATAAACTTCTGTGAAGCACCTGGGGGTTTAAAGTGCTCAATATGCATCTAGATAAGTTCCTTGGGGGGTCTAGTTTCCAAAATGGGGTCACTTGTGGGGGAGCTCCAATGCATAGGCACACAGGAGCTCTCCAAACGCAACATGGTGTCCGCTAACGATGGAAATAATTTTTCATTCAAAAAGTCAAATGGCGCTCCTTCCCTTCCGAGCCTTACCATGTGCCCAAACAGTGGTTTACCCCCACATATGAGGTATCGGCGTACTCAGGAGAAATTGCCCAACACATTTTAGGATCCATTTTATCCTGTTGCCCATGTGAAAATGAAAAAATTGAGGCTAAAATAATTTTTTTGTGAAAAAAAAGTACTTTTTCATTTTTACGGATCAATTTGTGAAGCACCTGGGGGTTCAAAGTGCTCACTATGCATCTAGATAAGTTCCTTGGGGCGTCTAGTTTCCAAAATGGGGTCACTTGTGGGGGAGCTCCAATTTTTAGGCACACGGGGGCTCTCCAAACGTGACATGGTGTCCGCTAAAGAGTGGAGCCAATTTTTGATTCAAAAAGTCAAATGGCGCTCCTTCCCTTCCAAGCCCTGCCGTGCGCCCAAACAGTGGTTTACCCCCACATATGAGGTATCAGCGTACTCAGGACAAATTGCACAACAACTTTCGTGGTTCAGTTTCTCCTTTTACCATTGGGAAAATAAAAATATTGTTGCTAAAAGATAATTTTTGTGACTAAAAAGTTAAATGTTCATTTTTTCCTTCCATGTTGCTTCTGCTGCTGTGAAGCACCTGAAGGGTTAATAAACTTCTTGAATGTGGTTTTGAGTACCTTGAGGGGTGCAGTTTTTAGAATGGTGTCACTTTTGGGTATTTTCAGCCATATAGACCCCTCAAACTGACTTCAAATGTGAGGTGGTCCCTAAAAAAAATGGTTTTGTAAATTTCGTTGTAAAAATGACAAATCGCTGGTCAAATTTTAACCCTTATAACTTCCTAACAAAAAAAAATTTTGTTTCCAAAATTGTGCTGATGTAAAGTAAACATGTGGGAAATGTTATTTATTAACTATTTTGTGTCACATATCTCTCTGGTTTAACAGAATAAAAATTCAAAATGTGAAAATTGCGAAATTTTCAAAATTTTCGCCAAATTTCCGTTTTTATCACAAATAAACGCAGAATTTATTGACCTAAATTTACCACTAACATGAAGCCCAATATGTCACGAAAAAACAATCTCAGAACCGCTAGGATCCGTTGAAGCGTTCCTGAGTTATTACCTCATAAAGGGACACTGGTCAGAATTGCAAAAAACGGCAAGGTCTTTAAGGTCAAAATAGGCTGGGTCATGAAGGGGTTAAGCTTAATTTCACAAAACAAAAACTATAAGAAAACTGGTGGTGCTTTCCCTTTAAAAGTCCATTACAGTAGCATGAGGCGGTGTCTACAACCCACAGAAGTTGCTCAGGTAGTGCAGCTTATCTAGGATGGCACATCCATGCAAGCTGTGGCAAGAAGGATAGCTGTGTCTGTCATCACAATGTCCAGAGCATGGAGCAGATACCAGGTGTTGCCTTCAAGGGCAACAACCCAGCAGCAGCTGCACCCTCCTTTGTGCATGGAGGAACAAAAGGAGAACTGCCAGAGATGTGCAAAATGACCTCCAGCATGCCACTAACATCCATGTTTCTGCTAAAACTGTCAGGATCAGACTCCATGAGGGTGGTATGAGGGCCCGACGTCCACAAGTGAGTGTTAAGCTTACAGCCAAACGCCGTGTAGGACAATTGGCATTTGCCAGAGATAACCAAGATTGGAAGATTCGACATTGGCACTCTGTGCTTTCCATGAATGAGATCAGGTTCACACTGAGCACATGTGTCAGAGTCTGGAGACGCCTTGGAGAACCTTCTGCTGCCTGCAGCATCTTCCAGCATGACCGGTTTGGCAGTGGGTCCATAGTGATGTTGAGAGGCATTTCTTTTGAGGGCCGCACAGCCGTCATTGCAATAGCCAGAGGTGTCCTGACTGCCATTAGCTACTGGGAGTAATTCCTCAGATCCATTTTGAGACCATATTTCAGTGCACTGGGCCCTTGGTTCCTTCTGATGTATGACAATGCTAGGCCTCATGTGGCTGAAGTGTCAGCAGTTCCTGCGTGATGAAGGCATTGATGCTGTAGACTGGCCTATCCGGTCTGGCAGGAGATCCATCAAGAGAACATCTGCCTCCTCATCAGGAGCATGCCCAGGCATTGTAGGGAGGTCATACAGGTACGTGGAGGCCACACACACTACTGAGCATCATTTCCTTGTCTTGACATATTTCCACTGAAGTTGGATCAGCTTGTAACTTCATTTTCCACTTTGATTTTGAGTATCATTCCAAATGCAGACCTCCATGGGGTATTAATTTTGATTTACATTGATCATTTTTGTTGTACTCCACGCATTCCACTATGTAATAAATAAAATTTTGGAAATATAATATTATATTCATCGATATCTAGGATGTAGCATGTGTTCTCTTTATTTTTTTGAGCAGCGTATATATAGACACTGCTAATATATATACATAATATATAATATACACAATACACACGAGGGGCGTTATTTAAAGATTTCCGCTGTCCCACATCTCGTGGACTGAGAGCATTGAAATTTGGCACAGGTATTAGTCTTTCTCTACATATTTGCCACCTAGGGACACACACTTTCCCATCTCTTTAAGCAACTGTAAGCGCCTCTTTGTGACTTCAGAAATAACTGTATTGTTGGAAAGAGGTAAAAATTCTAATTGTGCGAGGTTGGGTGAATAAGGGGGTTGCAGTAGAATTTCAAAGGCACAGAAGCATGCCTCCATTTGGACAATGTGAGTTGTGAACTGGTGCATCGTCTTGCAGAAGGTGGACACCATTGGTGAGCATGCCTTGTCTCCTGGTTTTGATGGCCTCCCACAATTTCCGCAGCAGTATAGCATAGTATGCCCTAGTGATCATGGTACCCTTTGCTAGGACATCCATCAATACTACTCCATGCTGGTCCCAAAATACTGTGAGCATAACCTTGCCTGCTGAGGGTTGGGCATGTGCCTTCGTTGGAGGAGGTGAGTCATGATTCTTCCATTGCATCAACTGGACTTTAGTATCAGGATCATAGTGATGGACCCAGCTTTCATCTTGTGTGATCAGTCTGTTGAAAAAGTCCTCCTGGCTTGCATGGCACATCGTCAATCGAGCCTGAGAGCATTCGACTTGTTCCTGCTTCTGGAAAGGTTTGAGCAACTGGGAAAATCCAGCGAACGGATACCTTATGCATGTGAAGATGGTCTTGGATAATTTTTTCCACGGGCCCCACACTAATCTTGACATCTTGGGCTAGGTGATGAATGGTTAGGTGGTGACTTTCTAAAATGGCGACATCCACTTGCAGGATGGTGTGTTCATCAATAGCAGAGCGGGTTTGCTCTGGAATTGGAGCTGTTAGCACCAAGTCCTACCACATTTGAATTGACGATGCTAGTTCTTGAGTACATCATATGATGAGGAATCCTCTCCATAAACCTGTTTCATCTCATCGAACGTCTCCTAAGGTGTGCGGCCTTTCAAGTAAAGGAACTTGATAAGTGCCCTGTGTTCCACTCACACCACTTCGGCACCTGTAAAATCAAGAACGTTCTCAATTGAGTTGCAAATTGGCACGTAACCTATAGAGACTTGTATTATTGCACATGTGCACATTTCGGCTTCCTGAGATAAATAGAAGTGGGTCAGGGGAAATCTTTAATGAACAATCCTCGTATACAATATATATTATATTTTGGGACCAAGTCACTGGTAAAGTGCTGAGGGAGAGATATATTTCACTACACCTAATGGTGTCAATTATATAAAACCCAGAGTTTTTCCTCCAGCATACTAAGTGCTATGAGGGGTAAGCCAATTTTTATAATGGGCTGACTTTTATGTGGACATCCATAGAGCGGGTGGGGGTTTGTCCGCCTTATATCCGCCCCAAGCTTGTGGCCTGGAGTTTAAGTAATTGCCCTCCAAAGGCAGCATTGTTCAGTGCCTGGAGAGGAACACTCCAAAGAAGTATTTGTGCCTAGGTTAAAGGATCTGAACCATGGACATTGCTAACCCTGAGCGGGCTGATTCCCCGCTAGAAGGACTGTATTTTGTTTTGTTTTGCTACTTTGCCCAGATGATTGTTTACTTTTTTTTGCAGCTTGGTTTATGCTGCATTTAATAAACCAAGGACGTTCTTAAAAAGACAGTGTTCTGTTTCTACCTCTGCTGCTGAGAGAGCTGCTATACCACAATATACAAGTTGTAATGAATGGAAACGGAGGCACAGATGGTGAATTTCACATTCATTTTTATTGTAGTTTAACGTGGAACCTTGGAACCACATTCCGGGGGGCTTCGAAGGGGGCATGACTACGTGAGCCCGAGACGCCTGTGGTAAGACCCCTCGAACAGGGTCAGAATGGGATGCCTGGGGAACACTGGTGCTACCTCCAGTTAGACCCCGGACTCGGGTAGCTGAACCAGCGGGACAGACGGACAAGCAGGTTTAGCAGTTGACATAGGGCTAACTGTTGGGTTCCGGGTATACGGGTAGAAGCTGGTTCCGGCGGTACAGATGTCCAGAGGTGCGGGTAACTGAATGGTGGGACGAGACTGCACTGGAGTAGGCAAATCGGAGGTTATCCAAGAAAACCAGGTAACGGGTAGCTGTGGAGACAAACAGAGTGACCGGAGTACTGGCAGGGAACTTCAGAAACAGAAGCACATGCTAGCAGAAACCGGAACTTAGCAACATAGGTTGGAGGGGCTAGAAATACTGATCATTAACATGACATTGGTCAGAAGCACTTTTTGGAAAATGTGCGCTGTCTCTTTAACCCCTTTACCCCAAGGGTGGTTTGCACGTTAATGACCAAGCCAATTTTTACAATTCTGACCACTGTCCCTTTGTGAGGTATAACTCTGGAACACTTCAACGGATCCCGGTGATTCTGACATTGTTTTCTCGTGACATATTGTACTTCATGATAGTGGTAACATTTCTTTGATATTACCTGCGTTTATTTGTGAAAAAAGCAAAAATATGCCAAAAATGTCACAATTTTCCAACTTTGAATTTTTATGCCCTTAAATCACAGAGTTGCATTTGTGGCCAAAAGTATTGACACTCCTGCAATTCTGTCAGATAATACTCAGTTACTTCCTGAAAATGATTGCAAACACAAATTCTTTGTTATTATTATCTTCATTGAATTTGTCTTAAATGAAAAAAACACAAAAAGAATTGTGCTAAAGCCAAATTGGATATAATCCCACACCAAACATAAAAAGGGGGATGGACAAAAGTATTGGCACTGTTCGAAAAATCATGCGATGCTTCTCTAATTTGTGTAATTTACAGCACCTGTAACTTACCTGTGGCACCTAACCGGTGTTGGCAATAACTAAATCACACTTGCAGCCAGTTGTCATGGACTAAAGTTGACTCAACCTGTGTCTGTGTGTACCACATTGAGCATGGAGAAAAGAAAGAAGACCAAAGAACTGTCTGAGGTTTTGAGAAACCAAATTATGAGGAAGCATGAGCAATCTCAAGGCTACAAGTCCATCTCCAAAGACCTGAATGTTCCTTTGTCTACCGTGCGCAGTGTCATCAAGAAGTTTAAAGCCCATGGCACTGTGGCTAACCTCCCTAGATGTGGACGGAAAATAAAAATTGACAATAAATTTCAACAAAAGATTGTGTGGATGTTGGATAAAGAACCTCGACTAACATCCAAACAATTTGAAGCTGCCCTGCAGTCCGAGGGTACAACAGTGTCAACCCGTACTATCCGTCGGCGTCTGAATGAAAAGGGACTGTATGATAGGAGACCCAGGAAGACCCCACTTCTTACCCCGAGACATAAAAAAGCCAGGCTGGAGTTTGCCAAAACTTACCAGAAAAAGCCTAAATTGTTTTGGAAGAATGTTTTCTGGTCAGATGAGACAAAAGTAGAACTTTTTGGGCAAAGGCATCAACATAGAATTTACAGGAGAAAAAAAAGAGGCATTCAAAGAAAAGAACACGGTCCCTACAGTCTAACATGGCGGAGGGTCCCTGATGTTTTGTGGTTGCTTTGCTGCCTCTGGCACTGGACTGCTTGACCGTGTGCATGGCATTATGAAGACTACCAACAAATTTTGCAGCATAATGTAGGGCCCAGTGTGAGAAAGCTGGGTCTCCCTCAGAGGTCATGGGTCTTCCGGCAGGACAATGATCCAAAACACACTTCAAAAAGCACTAGAAAATGGTTTGAGAGAAAGCACTGGAGACTTCAATGAGTCCAGACTTGAATCGCATAGAACACCTGTGGAGAGATCTAAAAATGGCAGTTTGGAGAAGGCACCCTTCAAATATCAGGGACCTGGAGCAGTTTGCCAAAGAAGACTGCTCTAAAATTCCAGCAAACCATTGTAAGAAACTCATTGATGGTTACTGGAAGCGGTTGGTCGCAGTTATTTTGGCTAAAGGTTGTGCAACCAAGTATTAGGCTGAGGGTGCCAATACTTTTGTCTGGCCCATTTTTGGAGTTTTGTGTGAAATGATCAATGTTTTGCTTTTTGCTTCATTCTCTTTTGTGTTTTTTCATTTAAGACAAATTAAATGAAGATAATACCAAAGAATTTGTGATTGCAATCATTTTCAGGAAGAAACTGAGTATTATCTGACAGAATTGCAGGGGTGTCAGTACTTTTGGCCACAACTGTATGTCACACAAAATACTTAATAAGTCACACTTCCCACATGTCTACTTTACATCAGCACAATTTTGGAACCAAATTTTTTTTGTTAAGGAGTTATAAGGGTTAAAAGTTGACCAGCAATTTCTCATTTTTACAACACCATTTTTTTTTTATGGACCACATCACATTTGAAATCATTTTGAGGGGTCTATATGATAGAAAATAATCAAGTGTGACACCATTCTAAAAACTACACCCCTCAAGGTGCTCAAAATCACATTCAAGAAGTTTATTAACCCTTCAGATGTTTCACAGGAATTTTTGGAATGTTTAAAAAAAAAAATGAACATGTAACTTTTTTTTTCACAAAAAAATTACTTCAGCTCCAATTTGTTTTATTTTACCAAGGGTAACAGGAGAACTTGGACCCCAAAAGTTGTACAATTTGTCCTGAGTACGCCGATACCCCATATGTGGGGGTAAACCACTGTTTGGGAGCATGGCAGAGCTCGGAAGGGAAGGAGCGCCATTTGACTTTTCCAATGCAAAATTGACTGGAATTGAGATGGGACGCCATGTTGCGTTTGGAGAGCCCCTGATATGCCTAAACATTGAAACCCCAAACAAGTGACACCATTTTGGAAACTAGACCCCTGAGGAACGTATCTAGATGTGTGGTGAGCACTTTGACCCACCAAGTGCTTCACAGAAGTTTATAATGCAGAGCCGTAAAATTAAAAAATCATTTTTTCACAAAAATTATCTTTTCACCCCCAATTTTTTATTTTCCGAAGGGTAATGTTATAGTGTAAGATTGCTGATCTGACACTTTGCACAGCACTGTGTCAGATCAGCGATCTGACCTGCAGTGCTCCTGGCTTACCAGCGCCTGCTCTGAGCAGGCGCTGGTAAGCTACCTCCCTGCAGGACCCGGATGCATCCCCGCGGCCATTTTGGATCCAGGGCCTGCAGGGAGGAGACGCTCGGTACAACGCGAGCACATCGCGTTGTACCGAGGCTCTCAGGGAAGCCCACAGGGAGCCCCCTCCCTGCTCGATGCTTCCCTATGCCCCTGGAACACTGCGATCATATTTAATCAGTGTTTCGGGGGTTGATGTTTCGGGGGCGGTCCGTGACCGCTCCTGGCACATAGTGCCGGATGTCAGCTGCGATAGTCAGCTGACACCCGGCCACGATCAGCCGCGCTCCCCCCGTGAGCACGGCCGATCGCTATGAAGTACTATCCGGTGGGCATACAGGCCCACCCCACCTCGACGGGATAGTACAACACATGTCAGAAAGGGGAGTAGAGACTAAGAGCGAGCGTGCACGACCAAAGCACACAGCCCGAGAACCTGCTGGCTGCATGCCAGGAAGCATAGGAGGAATGGGAAGCAGAGGCTGTGTCAGGACAATGTGGAGCCGACACAGAACGGGAGTCCCGATGGGGACCCTGCGAAGGTACAGGGACCGGACCTGGTGTAACACAAGTGCTTCTCACTCAATTAGAATATCATCAAAAAGTTAATTTATTTCAGTTCTTCAATACAAAAAGTGAATCTTATATATTTTGTAGGGTCATTACAAACAGAGTGATCTATTTCAATTGTATATTTCTGTTAATGTTGATGATTATGGCTTACAGCCAAAGAAAACCCAAAAGTCATTATCTCAGTAAATTAGAATACTTTATAACACTAGCTTGAAAAATGATTTTCAAATCTGAAATGTTGGCCTGCTGAAATGTATGTTCAGTAAATGCACTCAATGCTTGGTCGGGGCTTTTTTTGCATCAATAAATGCATCAATGCGGCATGGCACTGCCGAGGTTTTATGGAAGCCCAGGTTGCTTTGATGGCAGCCTTCAGCTTGTCTGCATTGTTCGGTCTGATGTCTCTCATCTTCCTCTTGAGAATACTTCATAGATTATCTATGGGGTTAAGATCAGGAAAGTTTGCTGGCCAATCAAGCACAATGATAAAGTTGTAGTTAAAGCTGGACAGGTGCCAAGTACAGCTGGAAAATTAAATTTCCATCTCCAAAAAGCTTGTTGGCAGAGGGGAGCATGAAGTGCTCTAAAATTTCCTGTAGACTGCTGCACTAACTTTGGTCTTGATAACACACAGTGGACCTACACCAGCAGATGACATGGCTCCCCAAACCATCCCTGATACTGCGTCCGTGACCCCCGTATATCCCCTAACTTTGTGACTTGTTTTGCACCAAGAGCCAGTTGATCACGACAGGGACTCCTATGTTGTGAATTCTGCTCTTGGGTTCCCTCCAGTGGTTGTAGGTGGGAATGCAGTTGTCTCTGAGTCGCAGTCCTGGCCAGGTGTATCTGCTGATTGCAGTTCTGACTGGGATATTTATGTGTGCAGGATTCATTAGTCCTTGCCAGTTGTCAATGTTTCTTGTGAAGTGTTGGATCACTTTCTGGCTTCTCCTGCTTAGCTGCCAATTCAGCAAAGATAAGTGTCTGGTTTTTGTTTCTGTGGCACACATGCAGTGTGCTTATATTCTGTGCTATTCATTTGTTTTTCTCTTGTCCAGCTTAGACTGTGTCAGTGTTTTCTCAGTCTTGTTGGATTCTCTGGAGTTGCAGATATACGCTCCACATCTTTAGTTAGATGGTGGAGTTTTTGTATTTTCTGCTATGGATATTTTTGGAAGGATTTTTAATACTGACCGCTTAGTATCCTGTCCTATCCTTTCCTATTTAGCTAGTGTGTGCCTCATTTGCTAAATCCTGTTACTTGCCTGTGTGTTTTTTCCTCTACTACTCACAGTCAATATTTGTGGGGGGCTGCCTATCCTTTGGGGTTCTGCTCTGAGGCAAGGTAGAAATTCCTATTTCCATCTATAGGGGTATTTAGTCCTCCGGCTGTGTCGAGGTGTCTAGGTTTTGTTAGGCACACCCCACGGCTACTTCAAGTTGCTGTGTTAAGATCAGGGTTTGCGGTCAGTATAGTTACCACCTACTCCAGTGAAAGTTTTCATGCTGCTCCAAGGTCACCTGATCACAACACTCCTAGTCCTGTATATGACCCTGGTACCCAGAAATATTAGCGTGAGGTACATTGATGAATGTCTTAAACAGACCGAAACATCTACTGTATGTACTCTACCTCATTAAATTTCTCGTCGCATTTACATTTTGTGTGTGCCAAGTTTATCTAAAAAAGATTCTTTAGCAGTGACCTTTTGTGACTTACCCTCCTTGTGGAGTGTGTCAATGACTGCCTTCTGGACATCAGTCAAGTCAGCAGTCTTCCCCATGATTGTGGAGCCTACAGAAACAGACTAACAGACCTTTATAAATGCTTAGGAAGCCTTTGCAGGTGTTTTTTTGTTAATCATTCTAATTTACTGAGATAATGACTTTTGGGTTTTCACTGGCTGTAAAATCAACATTAACAGAAATAAACACTTGGAATAAATCACTCTGTTTATAATGACTCTATATAAGGTCCCTTTCACACATAAGTTTTTTGCCGTCTTTCACAATCCGTTGGCTCGATGGATCGATGCATCCATCGCAGATTGTGATAAACTGATGCTACGGATCCATTTTTTGGACGTATCTGAGTGTTGGATCCGGCAAAAAAAACGGATCCCTCGCATCAGTTTTTCATCTGTTTCTTACGTTTTTTTATCCATTTTATGACGGATCTGTTTTTTAAAAACGCCCAATGGGAGGCTCCCAAACCTTATTGGCTAATGAAAACCTATATATACAGTGTTTCTACAGCCCATCTTTGACAGGTTCTAGAGTAAGTGGCAAAAATGGGAGCTGTGATTGCGAACATTGTGAAGATCTATGTGGATTTTACTTTTGAGGCGATTGTTCTTGAAAAGGAGCGAGAAACACTGCGCATTATGCGACTGCGCCGACGTAGTTTTTGGATCCACCTAATCACTGCATTGAGAATGACACGTGGGGTGTATTGTATGTTATATATGGAGCTGAGAGGAAACCCCGAGAAGTTTGTTTTAAAACTATGTTCGGATGAAAGCAGATTTTTTTTTTTTGGTTGCACGTGTTGGACACCTCATCCGTAGAAATGACACCTATTGCTGCTTCTCAATTTCACCGATGGAGCGTTTGATGGTTTTTCTTCAGTAAGCCATTTTTATTGTAACTTCTACTTTTTTAGCAGACTTTTAACTGTAATGTTGCTGCTGGTAGTTTCTAGTAATTATTGCCTTGCTTTGCCTTTTTTATGAAATATTTCTCCATTGTGCTTATGGTCATTGTAGACGCACAATACAAGTTCATAGCGGTCGATATTGGGGCCTTTGGCCGCTCCAATGACTTCAAGTATTTAAATTGTTTGCAATGGGGTGTCATATATATTGAAACTGCTTCCAATTTCCACCACCAAGACAGCTTCCTGAAACCTCTGGGCCACCATTGCTGTTTGTATGTGTTGGAGATGAAGCGTTCCAACTCTCGCAACACCTGCTGAAGCCATACTCAAGTAGTGGCTTGACGCCAATGAAAAAAGTGTTTAATTATCGCTTAGCACGAGCACGAAGAATGGTTGAGTGTGCTTTAGGCATTCTCGCATTCAAATGGCGAGTTCTGTTGACCGCTATTAACCTGAAGACTGACACTGTGGATGAGGTAGTGAAAGCTTGTGTGGTCCTGCACAATTTCCTAATATGCAAGGAACAGATTGCCATGGATGACAATTTGGTAGAAGCCTCCTTGTATGATTATCAGAATATTATTTTTCGTAGTCCTGTGGCAGTTTCAAGAATGAGGGACGAATTTGCAGAGTACTTTATTTCACCTCAAGGAAGAGTAGAATGGCAGGATGAGATGGTTCGATATCTTTGTCTTTTGATATAATGTATGTTGAAGTACCAAACTTATTGCAGTTTTCATATTTGTGATTACACAATTATTTTTTTTCTATTAGCCAAAGTATTGTACCTTGTTACCCAAAGTATTGTACCTTGTTACCCAAAGTATTGTACCTTGTTACCCAAAGTATTGTACCTTGTTACCCAAAGTATTGTACCTTGTTACCCAAAGTATTGTACCTTGTTACCCAAAGTATTGTACCTTGTTACCCAAAGTATTGTACCTTGTTACCCAAAGTATTGTACCTTGTTACCCAAAGTATTGTACCTTGTTACCCAAAGTATTGTACCTTGTTACCCAAAGTATTGTACCTTGTTACCCAAAGTATTGTACCTTGTTACCCAAAGTATTGTACCTTGTTACCCAAAGTATTGTACCTTGTTACCCAAAGTATTGTACCTTGTTACCCAAAGTATTGTACCTTGTTACCCAAAGTATTGTACCTTGTTACCCAAAGTATTGTACCTTGTTACCCAAAGTATTGTACCTAATTATAAATTAAGGTAGTTTGTGGTAAAAATAGTACTGGAGGGGCTGACAGATCGGATCACATTGACAGTGGGAGTATGGAGAGTGGATTGTGGTGGTGACACATCAGAAACATAGGGTGAAGGGGAGATGAAACTAAGAAAATGGGTGGACAAAAAAACAGGAGTAGGGATGGGATTTGGTAAGGTTTGAGGGGTGGAGTGGAGGGATTGGGAGGCAGAAGAGGTGGTGGGTGGAGAAGAGGGTTGTATTTGGGGCATGATGGGTGTGGACGGAGACTGGGGGTAGTGGGCAGGGAGTACAGGTTGGCCAGGGAGTGGAGCCACAGATGCTGTAGTTGGGAACTGGTATGGGGCAGGAAGCTTGTATTGTACCGGAGGGAGAGGAGGGACAGTGGCTAGAGGGGCGGCTGGTGCGGGAGGAACTACCGGGGCAGGTGGAGGCGTTTAGGAGCTAACCTGCGCTAGAGCAAACTGGCAGGCTTGCATTACATGGATCTGCTGGTCAGGAGATAGCTTGTCTATGCACTCAACTACTGCCTGCAAAAAGGACTGAGTGAGCGATTTACTTGCATCTAAATGCATCCTATCAAGATGCGTGCTCAATTCAAGCAAACTGTTGTGCATGAGGTTGAATCCAGCAGTGATTTGCTCAGACAACAGTTTCAGCAAGTTCTGGAAGGATGCATTTAGATGCAAGAACTCGGGCACTGCTGCCCAGGACCCAAAGGTGTTCTATAGGAGGCAGCAGTGACAGAGGGGTGAGGTAAAGGAAAAGGACCGAGGGACCAGATGTGAGGGAAGGCAGGAAAGGTGCAGATGTGTCGGGTCTGTTGAAGTGGTCCCCAGTGGCGGACATCTGTGGGATCTCTCCAGAAGGGTTCAATTCTTCAGGCTCCAGAGTGCTGCAGACGGTGCTGTGATACAAAGAAAAAATATATATAATTAATATATTGCTATTGCTTGGCCCTGGCTGAAACCAATAAAAAGATTACACATGTAAACATTTTTACTTAGTAAATGGGGTGGGGTATATTTACTTTCTGCTCACCATAGTCGAACGAAGGAACAACAGGACTCTAGCATACTTACACTTCGAGCTCCTGCATCCTCCCGATCCACTCGGGGCCTACATTTCTTTGTTGAACGCCTTCTTGAAGCGATCCCTGAGTGACCGCCACCACTTGATAACTCTGTCCCCTGTAAAGTGAAAGCACAAATTGGTTAGTATACAGCACATTACATCCTGCAACATAACTTACTGAACTGTGAATACTAGCGCTCTTGATTCTGGGCTCGAACATCAAGGTCTTTCCAATGTTCCACAGCTTTGCTGCACTAACATCAGCGTGACGGCGGTCCCCCATGTTCCACAGCGGCTCCCGCTCTCGGAGTAGATTGATGAAGAGATCGATGTCTAGGCCTGCCTCCTTAACCTTAAATCGGGAGCACACTGTGAAGCCTGTTAAAAAGACAAACAAAAATATTACACTCAAATCATCCACATGAAGTTGAAAAATACAAAAACCAAAAAATATAAAAGGTACTTACTCTCTGCCAACCTCCTCGACGCTCATCACGCCGACAACTCTGGGAGGCGTTTTGAGGACCTCTACGTTGAGCCCCAGAATCGGAAGACTAAAAAAAAAAAAAAAAAAAAAAAAATTATGTGCTTGGATGTAGGCTTATGTGTTGTGTGTACTGTGATGGTCTGTTTCTGTGATGCATGTAAGAAATTTACAAAATGTGAACCCACTCCAGGTCTTTCTCCACCCAGTCCGTCTCCTTCTGGAAGTACCTCTGATGCTGCAGCTTCCTGTTAAACAAGACTTAATGCATATTAGGTTATGTGTACAAAAAATGTTCATCCCAAAAAGAAATATATATATTTTCCTCAGTTCGCTGACAATGTGAGGGAGGGCTCCCAGAAGAAGACAGGCCTGGCTGTGTCGCTGGCTGGCCTGGCTCTGTGGCTGGTAGGCCTGGCTGTGTCGCTGGCTTGCCTGGCTCTGTGGCTGGTAGGCCTGGCTGTGTGGCTCGGTGGCCTGGCTGTGTGGCTGGCAGGCCTGGCTGGGTCGCTGGTGGGCATGGCTGGGTTGCTGGCTGGCTTGGCTGTGTGGCTGGCAGGCCTGCCTGGGTTGCTGGTAGGCCTGGCTGGGTCGCTGGCTTGCCTGGCTGTGTGGCTGGCTTGCCTGGCTGTGTGGCTGGCAGGCCTGGCTGTGTCGCTGGCAGGCCTGGCTGGGTCGCTGGTAGGCCAGGCTGGGTCGTTGGTAGGCCTGGCTGGGTCGATGGTAGGCCTGGCTGGGTTGCTGGTAGACCTGGCTGTGTCGCTGGCAGGCCTGGCTTCTGCTGGCTGGATTTTCGCTGGCTGGACTTCCACTGGCTGGACATCCGCTGGCTGGACTCCCGCTGGCTTGCTTGCTGGTACATGTATGAGTGAAGCCCTACCTGGCAGGATTTATATACCTTTCCTAATTGCGGGCTGGCTAATTGTATCAGAGCATGCTCAGTTTAAAAAAACAGAATCCATTGCCGGATTCCGTCATTTGACGGATCTGGCGCCCATAGGCTTCCATTCGAGCAAATGACAGACGGCAACAGATCCGTCGCTGTCCGATTTTTCGATGTACACAAAAAAGTTACTTTGTCCGTCGTCTCCGACCACCGTACAAACTATTTTTGACAGATCCGGTGAACGACGGAACAATTCGACTGATTTTGACTGACTGCAAAAAACTGATGTGTGAAAGGGGCCTAATGAGTTTCACTTTTTGCATTGAAGAATTGAAATAAATTAACTTTTTAATGATATTCTAATTTAGCGAGAAGCGCTTTTAAATTACAGATGTATAAAAAACACATATTTAGTATTACTGTATCTCAAAAAGTGTGTGAGGAAAAGTGAGGAAAAAAAGTCAAAACACCAGAATTGCTTTTCTTTGGTCATCAAACTACCACCAAATACGATAAAAAGTGATCAAAATGGTATCAACAAAAAGCTAAGTGTGCCTAATAACAAGTCCTCATTCAGTTCATGACAGAAAAATAAAAAAAGTTGCGACTCTCCGTAATTTGCAACACAAGCAATGTTTCTTTTTTTTTTTTTTCTCACAAATTCAAGACTTTGTTTTTTACCTCTTGAGGGGAATCTGACAGCTGAACAGGCTGCCTAAACCACAGGCAGCATGTATCAGACATTGGCTCTGATTTCAGCCCCCTTTGTTTTGACTGTTAAACGCTGCTCCAATTCAGTGGAAAGTATTTTAAAAGTCGCCAGAGAGCAAGGGGTCGACATTTTCCGCCTGCTACCAGATCTCTGCCTATAGATACACACAAGGAGAGGCCTGTGGCTGAAGGGTGCGTGTGGGGAAGCTGCCAGGGACCCACCTTTCCCACTAGTCTGTCATGCAGCTTCTAATGTACCTGGCTGAAATCATACAGCCAGTGTCTGATGCATGCTGTCTGTGTTTCAGGCAGCATGCATTAGATGTCAGGTCAGGTTCCTTTTAAATAACAAAAAAATCTGATAAGTATTGGCATCAACATTATTGTAATGATTTGCAAAATCTTGCTAGGTCATTATGAACGTCATAAAAACAAAATCTCCAAAAAATGGCAGAACTCTGGGCTTTTTTTTTTTTTTTTACAGTTAAGCGCACATGGCATTTGTTTTCCACATGTTTAAGTACATTATATGGTAAAATGAATGGAGTCATTCAAAATTTACTCTTCTTACGAAAAAACAAGTCCTTATATGGCCATTTAGAAAAATTTTAAAAAATATGGCTCTCTGAACAACGGGGGGAAAAAATAAAGCACAACAACAAAAAAATCCTGATTCTTTAAGAACTGCAGGAATTTTTAAAAAAGTTTTTGATTCATTTAGTCATCCATCTCTTATTCTATCTGACTGGACAAGATGTAGAATGCAGGTATCAGTTTGGAGTATTGTACATATTCTATAAGTTGGTGTTTGATATATTTTAGTATTATATTGATTTCTCCTTCTTTCCTGCAATTACAGATAACTATGTGCTGCTAAATATGTCCTGTCATTTCTTTTGCAGTGGTCTTTTATCAATGAGTTGAATAAATTGAGCAGTTTACAGTCTGTAAATTGTCAGAATAACCCTGTAATGGACTCTGATAAAAACCCTGAAACCATCAGACAACTTATAATTGCAAAGATATCAAGTCTAACATTTTTAAACAGGACTGAGGTAGGTATTTATTATGGCACTTTAACAAATCATATCACAGATCTTTGCTTGGGTCTAAATAAGAGCACATAATTTTATTTCATGAAGACTTTGTTTAACTTTTTTAACAAGAAGCAGCAAATTGGAACAGTAGTAAGGCCTCATTATGAAAAAAAAAACAAGTTGTAAGTGGCCAAAAAAACAAATTACATTGTTTAGAAATGAGCAATACAATTGATGGATCTCAGAAGAAATAAATTAATTGCTGGCTTAAAGCTTTATTCCTTATAATACCTTTTAGTTTTGAAAAATGATAATAATGAAAAGCAAAAAAATATAAAAACAGAAAAAAGTGAAAGCATGAGAGAAAAAAAACATAAGGCGGGAAAACTATGTGGTCCATATAGATAATATAACTGTCCTTGCTGGGCGTGCATGCTCTATAAACCGGGTTGTCTAGGTTAGTAAGAAAATACGTTTTTCCCAGGATTGTAAGTGGGTGTCGACTGGGGAAGATGGTGGGCCTAGGACAGAGGGTTCACAGAACAAGAGGTGTTGAGATGTTGCCTCAAAGCAACTAGTTAGGAAAGGTTTTATCCATAGCAACTTTGATAGGTTCGAGGCCAGGAAAGGTGTAAGGACAAACCTGGAAATCTATCACTCCTTGGTTTTTGGGTCAATGCAAGACTGAATGCTTGATTCTAGCCAGCTTGTCTGCCCATGTAAATGAGTTCTGAAAGGAGACTATGGATTTAAAAAAGGATACTGGTATTTTAATTGTAAAGTATCAATGTGTGGCACTCTGAAGTAAAAGAGAGGGGCCTCAAACTGGAACCCTAACTTGCTCTGTCCCGGGGTGTTCTTGATGATAGAGAGGCCTGAGTCTCTGACCACACTATGCTGCTGTGTTAAAGGGAACTTGTCACCCCCCCAGAGCATTTTTAAGTAAAAGGGCCACCTTCAGCAGCACTAAGGCTGCATTCTGTGAAGGTGGCTCATGTTTCTGATGCCTAGTAACACTGAAATATTGACTTTTATAAATTGCACCCCATACCTGTATTAAGTCCCAGAGGTATGGTCTGTCTCCCCCTGTTTCAGCTGCCTCCCAGCCATCAGTCATCCCCCTCTTCCGTCTGTCCGCCACCTCCTGTGTTGCTGGTACATGCCCTGCGCCTGCCCCATCTCCCTCCTCCACTTTCTCTTTTCTCCCTCGGCAGCGTCTGATGAGCCGAGGGACCAACCAAGAGCACTACTATAATGTGTTTTACATACCATATTCTTAGAATAAATATCTGTGTGATACATAAGGTACAAAATACTCATTGCAAATTCTAATATCTTGGAGTAGTTATGTAATTTTCTTGATATTACACATGTGCTGTCTACACAGATTCTTCCACAGGAAAGAAAAGGAGCTGAACTCGACTACAGAAAAATGTTTGGAATCGAATGGCTAAAATCTGGTGGAAATCGGAACCCTAATCATAATAATCCATCCATGGAGTTTCTGACAGAACACCCTCGATACATTGAACTTATAGAGAGTAAGAAATGCTCTTGCATCCCTTTCATAGTTTTCTTTATATCTTGAAATAATAGAAAGGAAATGCGTGGGCACAAAATAACCATAGCAGTTGGTTGTGCTGCTTAAGAACCATTTGATTTGCTTTGATGCCTAGAGTAACATTTTAGAAATGTACAGAGCAATACGGCAACACTCACCGGTCCAGGTGTGGTTCAAATCCTTTATTGAATCATTAATATCGGCCGTTTCACGCCTATGAGACCCGTGGAAGCGCTAACGTAGGCGTGAAACGGCCGTCGTCACATCCTGCTCACCTCCTTCCCTGTTTCACCATCCCGAGCCGTGAACAAGACTGCTTTGTTTTAATGCTTCAATAAAGGATTTGAACCACACCTGGACCGGTGAGTGTTGCCGTATTGCTCTGTACATTTCTTGATTGCACACTTTTTTCATACGAGCACCTCTACCTGGACATCAGGCTCCTGTTTACATACTTGGACGGACCGCAGTCAGTCTCTGATCTGGTAACAGCTGTGCGGCTTTGCTTTTTTCTATTTTGGACATTCCTAGAGTAACATTTTACCTTTTAGTATAAAGCCTTCAAACGTTTTTTTTTTCTTTCTTTTTTTCAGTCTACACCAAAAATGTTGTTTCTCTTTGACACACACCCATTTTCTTATTTAAACTTACCGTATATACTCGAGTATAAGCCGAGATTTTCAGCCCAAATTTTAGGGCTGAAAGTGCCCCCCTCGGCTTATACTCGAGTCACGGTAGCGGTGGGGTCGGCGGGTGAGGGGGTGAGGGCGCTGAGGTATACTTACCTAGTCCCAGCGATCCTCGCGCTGTCCCTGCCGTCCCACGGGCTTCGGCGCTGCAGCTTCTTCCTCTCTTCAGCGGTCACGTGGGACCGCTCATTACAGAAATGAATAAGCGGCTCCACCTCCCATAGGGGCGGAGCCGCTTATTCATTTCTCTAATCAGTGGTGCCGGTGACCGCTGATAGAGAAAGAAGCTGCAGCGCCGAAGACAGGAGGGGACAGCGCGAGGATCGCCAGGACTAGGTGAGTATGTTATATTCACCTGTCCTCGTTCCAGCCGCCGGGCGCCGATCCATCTTCCCGGCCGGCGCCTCCATCTTCCCGGCGTCTGCGCTCTCTGACTGATCAGGCAGAGGGCGCGATGACGCATATAGTGTGCGCGGCGCCCTCTGCCTGATCAGTCAGAGCAGAGACGCCGGGAAGATGGAGGCGCCGGAACGAGACGCTGGGAGCTGCAATCAAGGGAGGTGAGTATGTGTTTTTTTTTTTTTTATTGCAGCAGTAGCAGCGGCAGCACAGTTTAATGTGGAGCATCTATGGGGCACAGTGAACGGTGCAGAGCACCGTATAAGGCACAGCTAGGGGGCACAATGAACGGTGCGGAGCACCGTATAAGGCACAGCTAGGGGGCACAATGAACGGTGCAGAGCACCGTATAAGGCACAGCTAGGGGGCACAATGAACAGTGCAGAGCACCGTATAAGGCACAGCTAGGGGGCACAGTGAACGGTGCGGAGCACCGTATAAGGCACAGCTAGGGGGCACAATGAATGGTGCGGAGCACCGTATATGGCACAGCTAGGGGGCACAATGAACGGTGCGGAGCACCGTATAAGGCACAGCTAGGGGGCACAATGAACGGTGCAGAGCACCGTATAAGGCACAGCTAGGGGGCACAATGAACGGTGCGGAGCACCGTATAAGGCACAGCTAGGGGGCACAATGAACGGTGCGGAGCACCGTATAAGGCACAGCTAGGGGGCACAGTGAACGGTGCAGAGCACCGTATAAGGCACAGCTAGGGGGCACAATGAACGGTGCAGAGCACCGTATATGGCACAGCTAGGGGGCACAGTGAACGGTGCAGAGCACCGTATAAGGCACAGCTAGGGGGCACAGTGAACGGTGCAGAGCACCGTATAAGGCACAGCTAGGGGGCACAGTGAACGGTGCAGAGCACCGTATAAGGCACAGCTAGGGGGCACAATGAACGGTGCAGGGCACCGTATAAGGCACAGCTAGGGGGCACAGTGAACGGTGCAGAGCACCGTATAAGGCACAGCTAGGGGGCACAATGAACGGTGCGGAGCACCGTATAAGGCACAGCTAGGGGGCACAGTGAACGGTGCAGAGCACCGTATAAGGCACAGCTAGGGGGCACAGTGAACGGTGCAGAGCACCGTATAAGGCACAGCTAGGGGGCACAGTGAACGGTGCAGAGCACTATATGGGGCACAGCTATGGGGAAATATGAATGGTGTAGAGCACTATATGGCACAGCTATGGGGAAATAATGATCTATTTTTATTTTTGAAATTCACCGGTAAATGCTGCATTTCCACCCTAGGCTTATACTCGAGTCAATAAGTTTTCCCAGTTTTTTGTGGCAAAATTAGGGGGGTCGGCTTATACTCGGGTCGGCTTATACTCGAGTATATACGGTACATCTAATATTAAATGAAGGGAACCAGTATATAGGAACAACCCTAGTGTAAGATACCTTTTAACCCTTTAATGACCATGGCGGTCATTGATGGTTTGAATTCTAGAATGTAAGTCCGCAAGGACAGGGTCCTCTCCCCTCTGTACCAGTCTGTCACTGTAAACTTGTTTACTGTAAACGATATCTATAACTTTGAATCTAAACCCTTTCTCATGTACAGCACCATGGAATTAATGGTGCTATATAAATAAATAAATAAATAATACATACATAGACCATTTTGTAGCCACGTCATACAGAAAATCTGGCTGTGCTTACATAGCTCCTCATCTCTCCTCTTAGCCTGTAATTTTGTGAGGTGGACTGAGAGAACTGTGTAATGTATGAACAAGTTTAACTTATTTAAAAAAAACATGCAAAAATGTAAAATAAAGTTAAGCATTTTTACAGTTTTTCTGGAGTGACAGCAATTACCGTATTTTGCACCCCAAATTTTGGGGTGCAAAATAGGAAAGAAAAATCTTTTAAATAAATTTGTAGTACGTTTTATAGTCCGTATTAATGGTAGCTTACTGGAGGGGGGGAGTTGTGGCACAAGAGCGGGGTCACAGGAGACAGGGTCGCTGCCTAATGAGGCCAGCGGCAGTAGGAGTGAGAGCAACATCATCCCCACTCCTGCCACCGTCGACCTCTTGAAGCAGGGACTCCTGTGACTCTGCTCCTCCGCAGCCTCCACCTCCCTTTGGTAAGCTACCTTCAGATTATATGACGCAACCCCATTTTACTCCCAAATTATTTTTGGAAAAATTGTGTCTTTTATAATCCAAAAAATACAGTATTACTTCTGATATTGTAAATGTAGAAAGAAGTAGTAGATCAGGGGTGGGGAGTCGTTTTTCTGCCAAGGGCCATTTGAATATTTATACCACCCTTCGGGTGCCATACAAACTCCACCCACAAAGTACATTCTGACTCTGGCACTGGTTTCAGGATGTAATTTTTCATTGCATGCCCTTCAGTGTTTAGTAGTGAAAACTGCATTGTACATTGCTAACAGAGCAAGAAGAAATTAATGAGCTTGTGGCAATCAAAATACATCTCCTTGCCCAAGAATGCAGTCCCTGAGAATCTGCTCGGGGGCCTGATAAAAGGTTATCGAGGGCCGTAAATGGGACGAATCTGTGCTGCAGTTTATGTTCATGATAGTGAAGCTCCTCCTCTACAGATAAGGGGAAGTAATAACAAACACACAGGGAAGGAAAGCTTACAGTACATTCATCTCAGAAGTGAACAGGAAAGCCGGATTAAGGAAGATAAGTTGGTAACTACTTCTTAAAACATATCTAAACTTTCAATAAACTGTGTATTAATCAATAGTCCTGTATATGTTGTGTCTGTATGCTTGATGTTTTAGTTTGTTTTTCCTCTCAGCTCCTGTTTGGAGGACTTAGATGCTCTGATGACTTACATTATTATGTATAGTGTATATAAGGAGAAGACTGTTTTTTCTAACATCTCAAATTCGGAAATACAGTAACAGGATCGATGTAGACGTGTGTGTGTGTTCTGGAATATGATTCAGCACAAACATGCTCCCTCCCTCCTCCCCTCTTCATAGACTGTAAAGAAATATGATGTGAAGCATTTAGTGAGCTGTACCCCAAGATAAGCCTGACATTGAAAGTCCAGAGTAAAGCTATATAACATATTTTTCAAACTTGATACTCATCTGTCCTATTGATTTATGCAAAGATTGTGCATGATTCCCTATTGTTGCAAGAATTACAATACACCTTACTTTTTGTTTACAGGACAAAATTATTTTGAGAGCAAATTTACATAATTACAAAATGTCTAAGAAACATCTTATGAAGTCAGCTGTATTTGAGCATTTCACAGTGACTCAAGATAAAAAAACATTTTGTGTCAGTGTATAAGTGACCCAGATGAAAACAAATGCTGTGATGCCAAAATCAGTTCATACTCAGGCAGTGGTAAAAATGCTCCTTCAACAGCTTTCAATCTAAAAAGACATTTACCACGCTGCCACCCAGAAGTTTACAAAGCTGTGATTGAAAAATACCACAGCAGCACCAAGAAACTAGAGATCAGCACTTCCCGCCATGCAAATGAGGAGGAAAGAGAGTCTCAAGCATCAGTTACAAGATATTTTGTAAGTGACAAAGTTATTGTAACAATGACAGCAGATGTGTTTAAAAGACAGCTCATCGAGCTTGTTGTGAAGGACAGTGTACCATTATCATTATTTGCACGACCAGCTTTTATAGCTCTTAATAGAGAAATGGCCTGCAAACTTGATTTCTCTGCAAAAGGGAAAGTATTAGAAAACTAGTGATTGAAGAAGCCCTTAACCAAAAGGAAGATCTTAAAAAGACTCTCGAGAGAAGCTTTGTGTTTCTTCAAATGGATGCCTGCACACGTCACAAAGTGAACTATTTTGCTATCAACATTTGATATGTTTGTGACAACAAAAAATTGTTACCAAGACACTGGTAGTAAAAGATATTAAAGATACTCACAACAGCCAGTTTCTCCAGACCTTAGTGGAAAAAGTTCTGCAAGATTTTGAACTAAAAAAAAGAACAGGTTCTTGCTATTGTAACTGACAATGCTTCAAACATAAGTACAATTAAACTGATGAATGAGAATAATGAAGGTGAACAGCTAGAAGAACATTTCAAATTCAGTATGTTTAAGATGGAAGGCCATAATCCTGTTCCCATAACAGAGGAACAAACAGATACTACTACAGAAGAACAGCAGAATGATTCTTTACAATTAGATGATCTTGTTGAAGCTGCTTCACACCTCTTTCCTATTCATCACATACGCTGTGTTGTACACACTCTGCAGCTGGCAATAAGAGAGAGTCTGCAAGAGAGGCATGCTGGACCTCTGATTAGCAAAGTGAGGAAATTGGCTATTGCTGCCAGAACCCCTAAAATTAATTCCCTCTTGAAGAGATGTGCTGGAAAAGGGGCAATTGTGGATCAAGCCACTCGGTGGGGCAGCACCTATTTAATGATTGAGTGCTTGCTTGAGCTGAAACCCTTCCTTGTATATATGGCCAACCCTCAGGTAACACTACATGAAGGTCAATGGACACAGGTGGCTGAATTGAAGGCAATGCTTCATTTCCCATTTACAGTGACTAAAAAGTTACAAGCTGAGAACTTAGGCTATGTGCACACGATGCGGATTTGGCTGCGGATGCGCTGCGGATTCGCAGCTGTTTTCCATGCTTTTTACAGTACCATGTAAACTTATGGAAAGCCAAATCTGCAGTGCCCATGGTGCGGAAAATACTGAGCGGAAACGCTGCATTGTATTTTCCACATCATGTCAATTCTTTGTGCGGATTCCGGGATTTAGATGTTTCGCCCCCAGCAGTTCGCCCCAAACAGTTCGCCCCCGGGTACATTTACTTCACCTGTGGGAAATTATACCACCCAGCTGCCATTATATCACCCCAGGGGACCCCTTTAAGCAGCGTCGGTCCCTACTGACCGAATAACACAGGTGGCGTCACGAACAAACTTTTTTTCTTAAACTCCCTTTAAAGACCTTTCCCTTTACTTGGACACCCAGTGCCAAAGACCGGGTCGCAGCCACTGTGATGTCCCCTTCAAGTACCGGACTCGGTACCGAGTAACCCACTGCCCTGGCGGGCAACTCAACTTGGCGTCATGAACAGGATGTACCCGGGGGCGAACTGCTGGGGACGAAACATCCTATAACCGCGGATTCCGCAGCGTTTTACACCTGCTCCTCAATAGGAATCTGCAGATGTAAAACCACAGGTGGAATCCGCACACAAACCGCAGGTGGAATCCGCACACAAACCGCAGGAAATCCGCGGTAAATCCGCAGGTAAAACGCAGTGCGTTTTACAAGCAGATTTTGCAAAAACAGTGCAGAGAAATCCGCACACAAATCCGCAACGTGGGCACATAGCCTTAACTCCTGGCATTTTTATGAAGGAGTGGAAGAACTTGTTGTTTTGCCTGTCCCAAAGAGGAGGTTTAATCGCAGATGGCATTGCTGCTTCAATGAAATGGAGAGAGACACTGCTATTAGAAAATACAATTCTTCTGGCAGCTGTTTATGTGGACCCGAATCATCGTATTTTGCTGGATGATCAACAGCTTACTAAAGGAAAAGAATCTCTGATTGAGGTAGCAGTTAGGATGAGTGGGCTACAGGACTGCCAAGAGCAAAAGGACTCTGGTCCTGCCGCTTCTGTTTCTTCATTCTCATCAGATGAAGAGTTTAATTTCGAAAAGTATTTGGACGATATAGACCAGGCAAAGCGTTGCTACGGGGAAAAAGATTCTACTCCCATAGAAAACTGACCATATTTCAGCAAAATTTTTCACTTGCTCTCAAAGAAGTAGAAGAGTTCAATTGTTCATCAAAACTGACTGCACGAGGCAAATCCTTTATACCCTGAAATTGTTAGAGATGTTGCCCATGTGGTTACTGCTCTGCCACCAACCCAATTTAGTGTAGAGATTTTGCTCTCTTTGCTTTAAAATAATTAAGTCAGATTTGAAGTATTCTATGAAGGAGGATCTGATGAGGCGATACCATTTCTCAGAACAAATTCATAGACTGCACAAATGTTATTCAGTATGTTTTTGTTGAAAACTTTTTTTTCCCACTTACTGCATAGTGTATAATTTATTCACAGTAGATTGCTCAATCATAAACATATTTCCCCTTTGGGAAATGATGTACCATACTAAATACTATATAACGTAGGGTCTGATCATACCAAATAAATGAAAATGACCTTGACCATGGTACTTGTAGAGAAACAACAATTTTATTAGAATATAATTCTTATAAAAACAACATGTCAAAATAGTAAAAGGGATACTGGACCATACAAAAAAGAGGGACAGAACTGTCATAGGTTAAACCCTAAACCCTAACACTGGGCCGACACAACATATGGGTATATAATATATACAGTTAGGGCCAGAAATATTTGGACAGTGACACAATTTTCGCGAGTTGGGCTCTGCATGCCACCACATTGGATTTGAAATGAAACCTCTACAACAGAATTCAAGTGCAGATTGTAACGTTTAATTTGAAGGGTTGAACAAAAATATCTGATAGAAAATGTAGGAATTTCTTTACAAACACTCCACATTTTAGGAGGTCAAAAGTAATTGGACAAATAAACATAACCCAAACAAAATATTTTTATTTTCAATATTTTGTTGCAAATCCTTTGGAGGCAATCACTGCCTTAAGTCTGGAACCCATAGACATCACCAAACGCTGGGTTTCCTCCTTCTTAATGCTTTGCCAGGCCTTTACAGCCGCAGCCTTCAGGTCTTGCTTGTTTGTGGGTCTTTCCGTCTTAAGTCTGGATTTGAGCAAGTGAAATGCATGCTCAATTGGGTTTAGATCTGGAGATTGACTTGGCCATTGCAGAATGTTCCACTTTTTGGCACTCATGAACTCCTGGGTAGCTTTGGCTGTATGCTTGGGGTCATTGTCCATCTGTACTATGAAGCGCCGTCCAATCAACTTTGCAGCATTTGGCTGAATCTGGGCTGAAAGTATATCCCGGTACACTTCAGAATTCATCCGGCTACTCTTGTCTGCTCTTATGTCATCAATAAACACAAGTGACCCAGTGCCATTGAAAGCCATGCATGCCCATGCCATCACGTTGCCTCCACCATGTTTTACAGAGGATGTGGTGTGCCTTGGATCATGTGCCGTTCCCTTTCTTCTCCAAACTTTTTTCTTCCCATCATTCTGGTACAGGTTGATCTTTGTCTCATCTGTCCATAGAATACTTTTCCAGAACTGAGCTGGCTTCTTGAGGTGTTTTTCTGCAAATTTAACTCTGGCCTGTCTATTTTTGGTATTGATGAATGGTTTGCATCTAGATGTGAACCCTTTGTATTTACTGTCATGGAGTCTTCTCTTTACTGTTGACTTAGAGACAGATACACCTACTTCACTGAGAGTGTTCTGGACTTCAGTTGATGTTGTGAACGGGTTCTTCTTCACCAAATTAAGTATGCGGCGATCATCCACCACTGTTGTCATCCGTGGACGCCCAGGCCTTTTTGAGTTCCCACGCTCACCAGTCAATTCCTTTTTTCTCAGAATGTACCCAACTGTTGATTTTGCTACTCCAAGCATGTCTGCTATCTCTCTGATGGATTTTTTCTTTTTTTTCAGCCTCAGGATGTTCTGCTTCACCTCAATTGAGAGTTCCTTTGACCGCATGTTGTCTGCTCACAGCAACAGCTTCCAAATGCAAAACCACACACCTGGAATCCACCCCTGACCTTTTAACTACTTCATTGATTATAGGTTAACGAGGGAGACGCCTTCAGAGTTAATTGCAGCCCTTAGAGTCCATTGTCCAATTACTTTTGGTCCCTTGAAAAAGAGGACGCTATGCATTACAGAGCTATGATTCCTAAACCCTTTCTCTGATTTGGATGTGGAAACTATCATATTGCAGCTGGGAGTGTGCACTTTCAGCCCATATTATATATATAATTGTATTTATTCGGACTCCCATGACAGCACACGAGAGAGGGGATCCGCCCTTAAGGAACAGGAAACCTACAGATACAAAAGGGCGGCACCGCTCCCCATGCATCAGTTGGTTTCCTGTTCCTGAAGGGACTGGATGCCTATAGAATCTACAGGAGTCCAGGCCGGCCGGACCGATTCTGGTGGCGAGGGGGTCTCCCACTTCGGCCGGTGCGGGTACCTGATGTAGTCACGGTGGCCCTGGCAGGGCGGCACGGCGGTGACTAGGCAGCGAGGAGCGGTCGCCAGGGGGTGTCCGGTCTCCGGGGCCAGCGTCTGGTAAGTCGCCCTTCCCGTGGGCTGTGGGTCTCTCTGGACAGGGGGGGGCGCGGCGGCATCTAGGGGGCGCCGATCGGATCGTAGCTGGCCGGCCTCGGCGTTCCACGAGGGCTGCAGCGCTGACAGGAAGCGCTGAAAGCTGTCGTGACGTCGGGGGGCGGAGCCGGCGACGTCTTCCGGATCGGTGAGCTCCTGCGCATGCGCGGGGGCTCCAAGATGGCGGCGCCCACCGGAGATCATGCCGCAATCCCTCCGGAGTGACGATTGATTCCCCACAGCTGCGGGAGGGCAGGAAAATTAAACAAGCAAGCTGGGCAGGATGCGCTGACCGAAGGAGGGGCTTTATAAGGCGGCTCCAGCAGCATGTTCCCGGGTTCTGGCTCCAATTTACTGAAAATGGATTCAGATCAGGATCAGCAGGTTGTGCTGCTGGAACAAGCATCCCAGAAACCCAAGGAGAAGGAACATGAAAAGAGGAGCGATGGTTCGGGCCGCAGAAGCTCCTCCAGACAGGGGTCTGGAGGGTCAGCCAAAAAGGATCCCCCTCGTGCTTCGGTATTTCTGGGTGTGAGGAGCCACTGGTAAGTGATCTTCGAGAAAGTTCACTTAGTGACTAGTCTCCCCTCATGTGTTTTTATGTAGGGAAGGAAAAACGTCAGTAAGGCGAAGCATAGGGAATGTGCCATCTGCGGGGTTCCCTTGCCTGACTCACACCCTAAAAAACTATGTGACCCCTGTATCCAGCAGACGGTGAGGTTCTGGAAGGAGGGGAGGGGGTATAGCATGTAGATCTTACACTCTAGTCTACCTTATCCCCGTAGGTAGCCGAAGAATCCTCCTCTATTACGGCCAGTCTCAAGGAGATGATTAGAATGGAGGTTAAAGAGTCCTTTAAAAACCTTTCACAGTCAGGAGGTTCTAGGCAGAGAACTGAGTGGGCATCTGATTCGTCTATGGAAAAGGACAAGTCCGAAGAATCAGACAATTCAGCAGCATCATCCTCCTCTTCGGAAGAAGACGCTGCTCGGTTTTGCCTACCCCTAGAAAGGTAAAGGCGGTCAGAGGCACAATGGGTATATCGGAACCCAAGCCTCAACTATCCAAAGAACAAATGATGTTCAGTGGATTGGAGCAAAAGAAGCGCAGAGTGTTTCCTTTAAATGAGAAAATACAAGATCTTATTAATAGGGAGTGGAGAAAACCGGAGAGAAAAGGCTCCTTACCACCTGCGCAAAAACGTCGATACCCTTTTGATGACCCAGCAGTAGGTAACTGGGAGAAAGCACCAAAGCTGGATGCAGCAATTGCCAAGGTAGCTAAACGATCTTCTCTCCCATTTGAAGATATGGGAACACTTAAAGACCCCCTGGATAGGAAAGTGGATACCTTCCTGAAGGGAACCTGGGAGATGGCAGCTGGCTCCTTAAGACCTGCGGTAGCTTCAACCTGCACGGCAAGGTCAATGATGGTCTGGCTGGACCAGTTGGAGACCCAATTAAAACAAGGGGCCTCTAGAGATTCCATTCTCTCAGCATTACCTGTAATCCAGGAGGGGGCGGCTTTTTTATCAGACGCCTCAATTGACTCCGTAAAGTTGGCAGCTAGAGCAGCAGGACTTTCTAATGCTGCAAGGAGAGCCCTATGGCTGAAATGCTGGCCGGGGGATATGCAGGCAAAAGCGAAGCTCTGCGCTATCCCTTGTAAAGGCGAGTATTTATTTGGGCCTACCCTGGATGAACTCCTGGAGAAAGCAGGAGATGATAAGAAAAAGTTTCCCAACCTGTTCAATCCATACCGTTGTCCCTTCAACAAAAGAAGGTTCAACCGGGGAGGAAAGCGAGACTTTTCACCAGGGAGAGATCGTCCCAGATGGGAGGATAGGCGAAAGCAAGGTACAGGTCTCATGTTTCGCCGTAACCAGACGGAAAATAAAAAACAAGACCAATGACTGGCAATTCCAGTGGGAGGGAGACTATTGCGTTTCTCGTCAGAGTGGTCGAAAATCACAAACAGCGTTTGGATAAAAGACACTGTTTCCCATGGTCTCAAGCTGGAATTTGTTCATATTCCACAGGACAAATTTAGTTTAACACCCTGGCGCTCATCTCCCACTGAACAATTCGCCCTAGAAGAGGAAGTGAGGACTCTTTGTTCCAAAAATGTTTTGGTAGAAGTGCCGTATTCTCAGGCAGGGGAAGGGTTTTACTCTCCCCTGTTCCTAATCCAGAAGCCTGATAAATCTTACAGGACCATTATAAATCTTAAGGGTCTCAATAAGTTTTTGGTGAAACACACTTTCAAAATGGAGTCCATCAATTCGGCAATAAAAATGCTTTTCAACAACTGTTTCATGGTAGTAGTGGATTTGAAAGATGCCTACTATCATGTACCCATTCATGCTGATTTCCAACGGTACCTGAGGGTAGCGATACTAATGGGGGGTAGGATTCAACATTTTCAATTCAGAGCGCTCCCCTTTGGGATCACCTCGGCACCTAGGGTGTTTACTAAAATAATTGCGGAAGTCATGGCGCATTTAAGAGAGTCAAATATCCTTATAGTCCCCTACTTAGACGATTTCCTCATTGTAGGTAACTCGGTAGATCATTGTCTGTCACAATGGGAGATTGCTAAAACCAAACTAGAACGGTTGGGTTGGATCATAAACTTTGAAAAATCAAAATTACAGCCCCTAAATGTTCAAAAATTCCTGGGGTTAATGTTGAATTCAGTGACACAGCAGTGTCTCCTCCCTATGGAGAAAATGGACCAAATTCAGAGTTTTGTATTAAGAGCAATCAATACACCTTCCATGACACTTAGACAAGCAATGTCTCTACTTGGGTCACTCACATCTTGCATCCCAGCAGTTAAGTGGGCTCAGTTCCACACCAGGTCCCCACAAAAAGAAGTCCTGTTCCATGACAGAGCCTTAGGAGGCGCATTGAATGGGAAATTGACATTGAGGCCGATAACATTGAATTCCCTTAGATGGTGGCTAGATAAACAAAATTTATCAGCAGGGGTTCCCTGGATGGTAGATGTCACCCACGTGATAACCACGGATGCCAGCTCTTCAGGGTGGGGAGCCTATATGGGGGACATGGTGGTCCAGGGACAGTGGGAACCCTTCACAACATTTTCATCAAATCAAAGAGAGTTGTTGGCGGTTGAACTGGCTGTTAAAAAATTCCTCGTATATCTGCAGGGCCAGCACGTCAGAATTCTGTCGGACAACAGAGTGGCGGTCGCTTACATAAACCGGCAAGGGGGAACTTGTTCCGAAACTTTAATGCAGATCACGGATCGGTTGTTCCAGGTGGCAGAGCTCAATTTTCTATCTTTGACAGCTCTTCACATCAAGGGAAAAGAAAATGTGGCAGCAGATTTCCTCAGCCAAAATGTGTTAAAACAGGGAGAGTGGTCTCTCAACGAGGACATTTTCAATCTCGTCGTCCGCAGATGGGGTCAACCAGTGGTGGATCTATTCGCCACCAGAAACAACAGAAAAGTAAAACTTTTTTGCTCCCTAAATCCCAGGGAGAATCCCCTGGCGGTAGACGCGTTTCTCATAAAATGGGATTTTCCACTGGCCTATGCTTTCCCACCACTGAACCTGATACCTCTAGTGGTGAAGAAAATCAGGGAGGATCGAGCGAAAGTCATCCTTATCGCCCCCTTTTGGCCCAGAAGAACCTGGTTTGCCTGGCTCAAGACAATGTCTGTAGCGGTCCCCTGGGTACTGCCAGAGATCCCGAACTTGCTTTCTCAGGGACCGATCTCCCATCCACAAGTGGCGGGGCTCCATTTGACAGCATGGAGTTTGAACGGTCACTATTAGTGGGGAAAGGCTTCTCTCCAAACTTGGTGGAGACGCTCCTAAAGAGTAGAAAGCAAATAACTACGAGAATCTACTCTAGGACTTGGAGAAAGTTCTTGTCTTGTTCAAAGTTTAATGTCCAAGACGGGGTGCCAGTACAACAAATCCTAGAGTTCCTACAGAAGGGGTTCGAGTTAAAACTCTCTCCTAGTACCCTTAGGGTACAGGTCTCAGCTTTAGGTGCCCTATTTTCCTGTAATATAGCGAATAACTACTGGATAGCGAGGTTTATGAAGGCAGTTAGTAGATCTACACCACTGCATAAAGACAGAACAGTTCCATGGGATTTAAATTTAGTTCTGTCCTCTCTAACTAAACCCCCCTTTGAACCTCTGCAGGAGGCCTCGATCAAAATGTTGACACTTAAGACAGCCTTCCTGATCGCCATAACCTCAGCTCGCAGGATAGGGGATATACAGGCACTTTCCAGAGCTCCTCCATACACTGAAATCTTGTCAGACAGAGTAGTCCTTAGACCAGACCCAGCATATCTGCCAAAGGTGGCGACACGGTTCCATAGATCACAGGAGATAGTTTTGCCGTCCATTATTCCTAATCCCTCTAATCCTAAAGAGCAGGAGCTTCATACGTTAGACGTCAGGAGATCTCTTCTTCAGTATATTTCAGCTACTGATAATTGGAAGAAAGATGGGGCACTGCTTCTTTCCTTCCAAGGTCCAAGGAAAGGGTTTAGAGTATCGAAATATTTACTGGCTAAATGGATTAGGGAAACTATCTCTCTAGCTTATACAGCAGGTGGGGGGCCAGCTCCGCAGAACCTAAAGGCACATTCCACCCGGGCCATGGCGTCATCCTGGGCAGAAAGATCTGGAGTGTCAGTGGAGCAGATATGTAAGGCGGCCACATGGTCATCCCCTTCCACTTTCTTTAAACACTATCGGTTGGATTTGGGGTCCTCCTCTGATCTTTCCTTTGGGTTAAGGGTGCTACAATCTATAGTCCCTCCCTAAGGTAGCTTACATCTCTGTAAATCTCTCGTGTGCTGTCATGGGAGTCCGAATAAAGCATTAAGCTACTTACTGGTAGCGGCATTTTTCGGAGGCCCATGACAGCACCCTTAGTTCCCTCCCTATTCACGTGGGGGTAGCACTTCCTGATATGTATATAGCGTAATATGTAAATCTCACGTATGGTGTCTTATTACAATAATGGGTTATTTTGTTTCAAATGTATATAATGTATATAATGTATATTTGTGTACCACTAACCGCGGCAGTCCTCTCAGGCTCTGAAATACAACTGATGCATGGGGAGAGGTGCCGCCCTTTTGTATCTGTAGGTTTCCTGTTCCTTAAGGGCGGATCCCCTCTCTCGTGTGCTGTCATGGGCCTCCGAAAAATGCCGCTACCAGTAAGTAGCTTAATGCTTTCTGAACATGTTTTTGTAAACAGCTAAAATAACAAAACTTGTGTCACTGTCCAAATATTTCTGGCCCTAACTGTATCCTAAAGGTGCATACCATATAGACATGACAACTGAGATATATAGTATGTGTGATGAAAAAAACCTTATAGAACAAGTGTCCCAACAGTGTATACACTTTCAGGAGGTAAGCAAACGCTAATCCTCTAAGGTAACATATATTTCATATATTTCTCAGCACTGGAAAAAACCTTATAGAACAAGTGTCCCAACAGTGTATACACTTTCAGGAGGTAAGCAAACGCTAATCCTCTAAGGTAACATATATTTTTCTCAGCACTGGAAAAAAACTCATATTATGTAAGAATGGAAGAGCTACCTTAAAGTCTGCCACATGGGTGAATACCTCGGTGTCCCTCTGCCCCGACGCGCATTTCGCACTGCTTCTTCGGAAGGCGCCTCCAGAAGAAGCAGAGGCCTTAAACACCAGTATATGAAAATACATAAAATATAAGTTTATTCAACTTATTTAACCCCTTAATGACCGCCGATATATTTTTTAGCTTACCTGAGATATAAGAGAATAGCATCCCTATACAGGAGATAGTCCAGCAGCTGTCTGCTGTACACTATAGCTGACAACTTGCTGCATCAGCCACGATCGGTGTTGTCACCGTCCATATCTGTTTAACCCGTTAGATGCCGCTGTCAAAAAGGACTATATGATATAAATCAATATTTCCCAAACTCCAGTCCTCACGGCTCCCAACAGGTCAGGTTTTCAGGATTTCCATAGTGCTCCACAAGTGGGAGAACTCCTGATACTTCCATCTCCTGTGCAATACTAAGGAAATCCTGAAAACATGACCTGTTGGGGTCCGGGAGGATTGGAGTTTGGGAAACACTGACATAAATGGTTAGCAGTGTGGCTTCTCCCTCTTTATCCCAATCGGCACCCTGAGATCATGATCGTATGGTCCTGATGATTGCCATTGCAATTCACGAGCAAATAGCCACCTTAGTCTGTCACTTACACTGACCTGTTGAAAAATCAGCAACATTTAGGTGGTAAAAATCAACATCTTCATTCCTATGTCTCTTTGTGTTAATTCCTGAAAAGCACCAAACGGGTTAATAAACTACCTAGCAGCAGTTATCAGTACGTCATGTGGTGTTGTTTTTAAAATAGTATCAGTTTTGGGGTTTTTCCAATACATAGGACCCCTAAAGTAATTTCAAACCTGGATAGGTCCCTAAAAAAAATAATTTTGTAAATTTCCTTCAAAAAATGAAAAATTACTGCTACACTTTTAACCCTCCTAAAATGCTAACAAAATAAAATAACATTTTACAAATGGTGCTGATGTAAAGCAGACCTGTGGGAAATATTATTTATTAATGTTTTGTTATGGTATATGACTATTTAAAGAGATAATCATTTAAAGTTTTAAAATTGCTATTTTTTACATTTTTGTCAAATTTCTGATATCTACTATATAAAGCTGAATGTGTGTGTGTGTATGTGTGTATGTCCGGGATTGGCATCTGCACCGTCGCAGCTACAGCCACAAAATTTTGCACAGTCACACGTCTGGACCCCGAGAGCGTCATAGGCTATATTGTGAGGCGAAATTTTAACCCCGCGCGTTCCAATTCACCAAACAATTTTGCCCCTATCTACGTAATGGGGAAAAAAGTGAAAGGAAAAGTGTTGGAAGCGTCGCAGTTACAGCAACAAAATTTTGCACAGTCACACGTCTGGACCCTGAGAGTGTCATAGGCTACGTTGTGAGGTGAAATATTAACCCCACGCGTTCCAATTCACCAAACAATTTTGCCCCTATCTACATAATGGGGAAAAAGTGAAAGGAAAAGTGTTGGAAGCGTCGCAGCTACAGCAACAAAATTTTGCACAGTCACACGTCTGGACCCCGAGAGCGTCATAGGCTACGTTGTGAGGTGAAATTTTAACCCTGCGCTTTCCAATTCACCAAACAATTTTGCCCCTATCTACATAATGGGAAAAAATGAAAGGAAAAGTGTAGGAGGCAAATTGACAGCTGCCAGATGTGAACAAGGGGGACTTAAAGAATGAGAGCGATGGCGCCAAAGAGTATATTCCGTACAGTTGCTAAGGTGGCGCCTCGACATGGGATACTCACCACACACGGGGATATGAACACACACAAAATGCGCCACACACTACCACGTGCTTGAACACATATTACCATCAGCACACATTTCACCACAAATACACCAACCTCGCCACATAAAAGTCAAAACACAAAAGTCGCCACTCAAAACTCGCCACGCGCAGAACTCGCCACATGCAAAAGCTAGGCTCTTGCAAAACTCGCCACAAGTGCAAAATTCTCCTCATGAAAAACTCGCCACACGCAAAACTTGCACACGCGGAAAAATTGCCACATGCACAAAAGTTGCAACACATGCAAAAGTTGCCTCACACAAAACTTGCACATACTCAAAAGGCACCACACATAATACTCGCAACGCGCAAAACTCGCCATGCGCAAAACTTGCTGCACACAACTTGCTACACTAACCTGTCACATGTAACTCGACACGCAAAAAGTTGCTACACGCATGTTGCTACACAAAACTCATCTCACAAAAGTCGCTACATGCATGTCGCCACACGCAACTCAACACACACAACTTGACAAACGAAACTCGCCCTAAACACACACACAAGTCTGGTATTATCCTTCAAAAATAAAAATCTGATTAATAAGCAGACAAACTACAACAATTGCACCATATAGGAAATACGGCAGCTGTCAGTCACATGACCTGTCTATTATGTGTATGTGTGAGCTAATATATACTGCCAGGGGGAGGGCTTCCTGTTGGCTGGGGATTTATCAGGCTGCCAATTTAGCTTACAAATACTGAGGTAAAAATACTGAGCAAATAACGTGTGAACGAGGTCTAATACAGGAGGAGATGACACACACAGGTATATACTATATACAGGGGAGATGACACACAGATATATACTATATACAGGAGAGATGACACACAGGTATATACTATATAGAGGAGGAGATGACATATAGGTACATATATATACAGGAGGAGATGACATACAGGTATATACTATATACAGGAGGAGATGACATACAGGTATATGCTATATATAGAAGATGACATGCAGGTATATACTATATACAGGAGGAGATGACACTCCGATATATACTATATACAGGGGAGATGACACACAGGTATATACTATATACAGGAGGAGATGACATACAGGTATATGCTATAAGTAGTGTATAATAGCCATGATCCGTCAAACTCAATCTGACAGGTGCCCCGCCCCTATCAAAGTGTATCAAAATGTGTAACCCCTCCCCTCCCCTTGTCTGACGGCTGGTATCCAGCTGTCCCTCCTTGTTTGATTCCCCCTTTTGATATAGTTTAATATAGTTTAATTTGTTGTAGTTTTGATATTATTCCCGTATTTTGTGGAATAACACATGTTTATAATTATAGCCTAGTCGTGTATTTATTTTACACGTGGTTTATAACACCTTTCTCATTTGTTTTATAATAGATTTTATACGTATCCCCGAGTTTGATTCTGTAAGCTTTTGTTTTATTCACAGTGTATTCATATAGTGGAGAACTTAAAGCTGTTTATATGTGTCTCTACTGAACACTATGGTGAACATTAACTAAATGTTTATTTTCACAAACAGAGAATCTGCTGTGGGTATTTGCAGTGTATTCATATAGTGGAGAACTTAAAGCTGTCTATTTGTTTTTGTAAATGGTGAACACTAACTAAATGGTGAACATTACCTAAATGTTTAGGTTAACTGCGGTTCAGAGGTTCATAACACCTAGGTCAATTGTTGTTGTATTTGCGTACCCAATAAATGTTTATTTTCACAAGCAGAAGAGGCAGCTTTTTTTGTTTGTACATGTATTGTACCTGAAGGTTATCTGCGGGGCATTTTGGTGTTTCTGTATGCAATCCTACATCCTTGTATTTGCGTACCCCATAAATGTTTATTTTCACAAACAGAAGAGGCAGCTTTTTTTGTTTGTACATGTATTGTACCTGAAGGTTATCTACTGAGGGCATTGTAAGTTGTGTTTATTCACATTGTAGCAGATTTTCTCCTTGTGGCTGCCTTATATACACAGAAGCGATATGCACCAATGTCACAACACAAGTTATAATATGACCCAATGTTACAACACAAGTAAAACCAAAGACACGATATTGTAAAAAATTTAAAAAGATTTATTTCTCACGATAAAACAACAGCTCAAATTTTAAGTTAGCTAACAGCATGATGCTGACAAATGCATCATTGCGGTATCTGATAAAGACACGATGAACAAGTATGAAAATACACCAATATTAACTATTTTCGCCCGCATTTTATATAAAATCTGCATAAAAAATCTTCTTGGCTGCACCAAAACACGTAAGAAACAAATGTACAACTTTTAGCGCTGCAGCATACGCAGATATTATTTCGGCGTTCTTTAATTCTACATTATTTTATCACACATTAATTTCACAACTTTTATATGATATTTATAACACATTCTCATTTATAAGGGATTTATAGCACAATATTGTAAAATCATTTATTGGTGCGCGGCCTTACTAATATCCTTTGAAAATAAATTCAACATTATTATTCCATGCTGTGACATTTTTATTCTGCAGCAACCTGTTTAGTAAAAATTCAGCATTCTTTTTATATCTTTGGTTTATATTATATTAGCTTTTTGTCATAGGTCAGGGATTTTTTTTTTTTTTGTACTTTATTAATATGCGGTTATTAGTCATTTAGGACTTATGTTATCATGTTTTTTGCACTTTATTAATATGTTGACCACATAGGTCAGGGATTTTTGCACTTTATTAATATGCGGGCCACATAGGTCAGTGATTTTTGCACTTTATTAACATACAACACACACAAGAAATAGACATTTAGAACTTATTTATGATTAATATGCGATTATTAGGCATTTAGGACTTATGTTATCATGTTTTTGCACTTTATTAATATGCGGTTATTAGGCATTTAGGACTTATGTTATCATGTTTTTTGCACTTTATTAATATGCTGACCACATAGGTCAGGGATTTTTGTGCTTTATTAATATGCGGGCCACAAACACTTCTGCACCCACGGGCGCTTCTCAACCAACCATGCATCCGGTACTCATCAGGCACTGTGAAATAATGCAAAAATACATCTGTGTGCGGCTGTCGGCATCAACATTTTGCTATTATAAGTTTATGGTTCTGTAAAGAACACGCAACACATACAGAACTCACACACACACACACAAATACACACAACACGCACATATTATGAAAAATGACAACCATTGTATGTGATTTAAAAGACTTTAGTTAGATTTATCAGGGGTGATTTAGTTTGAAAGCACGCAGCTCCTCGGTATTGTCAGGTGTTGGACACGCATTTAACAGTCTTTCATATGTATCGCAGAAAGATTTTAGTTCCAACTGCGGGTCAGCGGCTTAAAGAAAAGTTATTGTGGCCTTGATTCTGGGGTAACACATGTTTATAAATATAGCCTAGTCGTGTATTTATTTTACACATGGTTTATAACACCTTTCATTTGTTTTTATTGTTTGATTGTCATGTAAGAAACTTTGGATGTGCTGTCTATAATTTGACTCTATCCTTGTTTTGTTGAAAATAACTGGACATACATAAGAAACCGGGCAATATATCTTTATAGAAATAACACTTCTGCACTCTTTGTGCATTTCTATCAGTTTTATTCATGCATTTATAACACAACATGTTTGATATTGGTAATTTGATTCTGGGAACACATTTTAAGTTACTGCTGCACATGTATTACTGTTTTTCTTGTTTTTTGTGTAAAATTTCGTTGTTGGCTTACAAAGACATTTCTTTGAGAAATGTGTAGCATAACCAATTACCCATCACGGCCACTAGATGGCAGAATATCATATTAATTATTCTGGGATAACATTTCTCTTTGTGCATTTCTATCAGTTTTATTTATGCTTTTATAACACAACATGTTTGATATTGTTAATTTGATTCGGGGATAACACATGTTTATAAAAATAACGCTATAGCAAGCGGTAATGTCAAATTCTGAAAATAGCCATTTTATATTGAATTACTAACATTTTTCTATTTTAGCGCGGACACAGCCACATATATTATTCCCGCTTTCTTTAATTCTGCATTATTTTATCACATGATGAAAATAGTCATGGGATAACATTTCTCTTTGTGCATTTCTATCAGTTTTATTTATGCTTTTATAACACAACATGTTTGATATTGTTAATTTGATTCGGGGATAACACATGTTTATAAAAATAACGCTATAGCAAGCGGTAATGTCAAATTCTGAAAATAGCCATTTTATATTGAATTACTAACATTTTTCTATTTTAGTGCTGACACAGCCACATATATTATTCCAGCTTTCTTTAATTCTGCATTATTTTATCACATGATGAAAATAGTCATTTTATATTGAATTATTGCAGCTCGCGGCGCGTTACCACTGGACTCGTTTCTCAATTAATTTCCCAGCTGGCGACGCTATCTATAATTCTGCGTATACCTTAGGCGTGTATTTACATGGCAGTGTAATTATTTCTCACAATAAAACAGCATCTCAAATTTTAAGTTAGCTAACAGCATAATGATGACAAATGCATCTTTGCGGAATCTGATAACGAAACGATGAACAATGGACGGACCCTGACAAATACACACAACACACAACACGCACATATTATGAAAAATGACAACCATTGTCTGTGATTTAAAAGACTTTAGTTAGATTTATCAGGGGTGATTTAGTTTGAAAGCACGCAGCTCCTCGGTAATGTCAGGTGTTGGACATGCATTTAACAGTCTTTCATATGTATCGCAGAAAGATTTTAGTTCCATCTGTGCGAGTTTGCTTTGAGCGTACTGCGCAGACATGTCAGTAAACATTTTGACATGGTCAGCATCCCACGAAGGACGACCTGTGTAAGGTGTATGTACAGCAACTTTCTGCTTTCTACCTACACGGCGTCGGGATACGGCTCGTTTCTTTAGAGGTAATACAGGGGCAAAAACGCTAGAAGAGCCTGCAAGAGCAGTATCTGCAGATTGCACAGTCTGGCACACAGGTATATTGAGGGGCTCTGTGGGTGACCACATACCCTCGGAGAGCTGTTCAATTTCTCTGTTTTCAGGCGTAACTTGTGGTATGACGCCTGTGCTATTGGCGGGCCGAGTTATGCGGGGCCTAGCGTTCGGCGCTGCACGTTTCTCTCTTGAAACGTTCGTATATTTCTGATGTGAAATCTTGGGGCTTGGATTCCCGGGTTGTTTTGGTGCAGCGTAGCATTCATCACGATCCACAACACAGATGGGCGAGAGAGATGTTGTTCGCACCGCCGTATTAGCTCTTTGTGGTTGATTCTCTTCAGCGTCGTAATTACGCCGGTGCAAAACTCGTTGCTGAAGAGGCGACGTATCTAAAAGAAAAGATACAAGTGGCGGTTAGCCGCGAAACGGCGCAAAATTGGAAAAGCTAAACGGCGACGCATAGCTATGATCATGCGTAATATTTGAAAAGTTAATGGGGACAGGTACCCATGAAATCATTGTAACAATATTTACATAAACCTGTATAGAGCAGTCCAGATATATACTTACAAGTATGAAGCGGGAATTGTCCCACATCAGCTCCTGGTTTAACGGGCGGCGCAATGCTCAAACTCGCAGAGGCGGGAATATTCTCTTTTTCAAGCTGTATTTTCCGGGCAACTAGATTAGCGGGTGTAAGTAAAAATATAACGATTAGCGAACACAGAATTGATTTTTCTACACAAAACTGCAGCGGTGAGACGAATATATATATTCAAAAATGAATTTTCTGACAGTTAGCTAGCAGCTGTAAGTAAATATGAGTATTACACAAAAGTGAGAATCGACTGTATTTCAAGTGAACAGATACCTTTTCTATTCTTGAAACATCGGCGTAACGAGTTGCCGCGTCTTTTAGGAGCATCGGGTTTCGCTGAAGTTAGAGGGTTCTTGACATCTATGATCTCCACGTCTGAACCCAGCGTATCGCGTGGTTCGGGAACACACCAGTTTTCAGCCATATCGTCAGATGTCTCCGTGTCAGTATCTGTATGAGAAATTGCGCGTAGTTCGTGTTTACATACAAAGGATTAAAGCAACTGATATAGTATAATACATGATGAGATGAAGAGCAGGCCCATTATCGGCTATCGGCGCCACGGCTTCAATGCGCGCATAATTCTGCGTTATGAAAGTATTGACTCATTCTGATTGTGTCATTATATTATAAGTATTATATATTCATGCATTCTTTCTTATTTAAGAGCGGTGTATGTCGCCCGATTGGCGCAATAATTTCATAATTAGGAGCACCTTTTTGCTTTTAGATAGGGAAAAATGTCATTGTAACACGGTACAAAGATATTTATCTTTCATGTATCACATGTAAGAATGCTAAATATATATATATATATATATATTATCTATGTTAATATATACTGTTTATGACGTAAAACTATAGCATCTATTAACTATTGTATTACACAAATTATGTCATAATAAATATATGATTAAATTAATAAAACAAATAATAGCGGTAGCCACCAATATAATACTGAATTATTAATATATAGCGGCATAAGTCTTGCTATATTAATTTACACCGCAAATATGTTTATACCGTAAAACTATATTATACTATATCAGTTGCTTTAATCCTTTGTATGTAAACACGAACTACGCGCAATTTCTCATACAGATACTGACACGGAGACATCTGACGATATGGCTGAAAACTGGTGTGTTCCCGAACCACGCGATACGCTGGGTTCAGACGTGGAGATCATAGATGTCAAGAACCCTGCAACTTCAGCGAAACCCGATGCTCCTAAAAGACGCGGCAACTCGTTACGCCGATGTTTCAAGAATAGAAAAGGTCACTTGACCTTGAAATACAGTCGATTCTCACTTTTGTGTAATACTCATATTTACTTACAGCTGCTAGCTAACTGTCAGAAAATTCATTTTTGAATATATATATTCGTCTCACCGCTGCAGTTTTGTGTAGAAAATCAATTCTGTGTTCGCTAATCGTTATATTTTTACTTACACCCGCTAATCTAGTTGCCCGGAAAATACAGCTTGAAAAAGAGAATATTCCCGCCTCTGCGAGTTTGAGCATTGCGCCGCCCGTTAAACCAGGAGCTGATGTGGGACAATTCCCGCTTCATACTTGTAAGTATATATCTGGACTGCTCTATACAGGTTTATGTAAATATTGTTACAATGATTTCATGGGTACCTGTCCCCATTAACTTTTCAAATATTACGCATGATCATAGCTATGCGTCGCCGTTTAGCTTTTCCAATTTTGCGCCGTTTCGCGGCTAACCGCCACTTGTATCTTTTCTTTTAGATACGTCGCCTCTTCAGCAACGAGTTTTGCACCGGCGTAATTACGACGCTGAAGAGAATCAACCACAAAGAGCTAATACGGCGGTGCGAACAACATCTCTCTCGCCCATCTGTGTTGTGGATCGTGATGAATGCTACGCTGCACCAAAACAACCCGGGAATCCAAGCCCCAAGATTTCACATCAGAAATATACGAACGTTTCAAGAGAGAAACGTGCAGCGCCGAACGCTAGGCCCCGCATAACTCGGCCCGCCAATAGCACAGGCGTCATACCACAAGTTACGCCTGAAAACAGAGAAATTGAACAGCTCTCCGAGGGTATGTGGTCACCCACAGAGCCCCTCAATATACCTGCGTGCCAGACTGTGCAATCTGCAGATACTGCTCTTGCAGGCTCTTCTAGCGTTTTTGCCCCTGTATTACCTCTAAAGAAACGAGCCGTATCCCGACGCCGTGTAGGTAGAAAGCAGAAAGTTGCTGTACATACACCTTACACAGGTCGTCCTTCGTGGGATGCTGACCATGTCAAAATGTTTACTGACATGTCTGCGCAGTACGCTCAAAGCAAACTCGCACAGATGGAACTAAAATCTTTCTGCGATACATATGAAAGACTGTTAAATGCATGTCCAACACCTGACATTACCGAGGAGCTGCGTGCTTTCAAACTAAATCACCCCTGATAAATCTAACTAAAGTCTTTTAAATCACAGACAATGGTTGTCATTTTTCATAATATGTGCGTGTTGTGTGTTGTGTGTATTTGTCAGGGTCCGTCCATTGTTCATCGTTTCGTTATCAGATTCCGCAAAGATGCATTTGTCATCATTATGCTGTTAGCTAACTTAAAATTTGAGATGCTGTTTTATTGTGAGAAATAATTACACTGCCATGTAAATACACGCCTAAGGTATACGCAGAATTATAGATAGCGTCGCCAGCTGGGAAATTAATTGAGAAACGAGTCCAGTGGTAACGCGCCGCGAGCTGCAATAATTCAATATAAAATGACTATTTTCATCATGTGATAAAATAATGCAGAATTAAAGAAAGCTGGAATAATATATGTGGCTGTGTCAGCGCTAAAATAGAAAAATGTTAGTAATTCAATATAAAATGGCTATTTTCAGAATTTGACATTACCGCTTGCTATAGCGTTATTTTTATAAACATGTGTTATCCCCGAATCAAATTAACAATATCAAACATGTTGTGTTATAAAAACATAAATAAAACTGATAGAAATGCACAAAGAGAAATGTTATCCCATGACTATTTTCATCATGTGATAAAATAATGCAGAATTAAAGAAAGCGGGAATAATATATGTGGCTGTGTCAGCGCTAAAATAGAAAAATGTTAGTAATTCAATATAAAATGGCTATTTTCAGAATTTGACATTACCGCTTGCTATAGCGTTATTTTTATAAACATGTGTTATCCCCGAATCAAATTAACAATATCAAACATGTTGTGTTATAAAAGCATAAATAAAACTGATAGAAATGCACAAAGAGAAATGTTATCCCAGAATAATTAATATGATATTCTGCCATCTAGTGGCCGTGATGGGTAATTGGTTATGCTACACATTTCTCAAAGAAATGTCTTTGTAAGCCAACAACGAAATTTTACACAAAAAGAAGAAAAACAGTAATACATGTGCAGCAGTAACTTAAAATGTGTTCCCAGAATCAAATTACCAATATCAAACATGTTGTGTTATAAATGCATGAATAAAACTGATAGAAATGCACAAAGAGTGCAGAAGTGTTATTTCTATAAAGATATATTGCCCGGTTTCTTATGTATGTCCAGTTATTTTCAACAAAACAAGGATAGAGTCAAATTATAGACAGCACATCCAAAGTTTCTTACATGACAATCAAACAACAAAAACAAATGAAAGGTGTTATAAACCATGTGTAAAATAAATACACGACTAGGCTATATTTATAAACATGTGTTACCCCAGAATCAAGGCCACAATAACTTTTCTTTAAGCCGCTGACCCGCAGTTGGAACTAAAATCTTTCTGCGATACATATGAAAGACTGTTAAATGCGTGTCCAACACCTGACAATACCGAGGAGCTGCGTGCTTTCAAACTAAATCACCCCTGATAAATCTAACTAAAGTCTTTTAAATCACATACAATGGTTGTCATTTTTCATAATATGTGCGTGTTGTGTGTATTTGTGTGTGTGTGTGTGTGTGAGTTCTGTATGTGTTGCGTGTTCTTTACAGAACCATAAACTTATAATAGCAAAATGTTGATGCCGACAGCCGCACACAGATGTATTTTTGCATTGTTTCACAGTGCCTGATGAGTACCGGATGCATGGTTGGTTGAGAAGCGCCCGTGGGTGCAGAAGTGTTTGTGGCCCGCATATTAATAAAGCACAAAAATCCCTGACCTATGTGGTCAGCATATTAATAAAGTGCAAAAAACATGATAACATAAGTCCTAAATGCCTAATAACCGCATATTAATAAAGTGCAAAAACATGATAACATAAGTCCTAAATGCCTAATAATCGCATATTAATCATAAATAAGTTCTAAATGTCTATTTCTTGTGTGTGTTGTATGTTAATAAAGTGCAAAAATCCCTGACCTATGTGGTCAACATATTAACCCCTTACCGGCATCGGACGTACTATACCGTCCGATGCCGGCTCCCCTGCTTTGATGCAGGGCTCCGCGGTGAGCCCGCATCAAAGCCAGGACATGTCAGCTGTTTTGAACAGCTGACATGTGCCCGTAATAGGCGCGGGCAGAATCGCGATCTGCCCGCACCTATTAACTAGTTAAATGCCGCTGTCAAACACAGACAGCGGCATTTAACTACCGCTTCCGGCCGGGCGGCTGGAAATGACGTCATCGCCGACCCCCGTCACATGATCGGGGGTCGGCGATGCTTGTGAATGGTAACCATAGAGGTCCTAGAGACCTCTATGGTTACTGATGACCGGTGGCTGTGAGCGCCACCCTGTGGTCGGCGCTCACAGCACACCTCCATTTCTGCTACATAGCAGCGATCAGCAGATCGCTGCTATGTAGCAGAGCCGATCGTGCTGTGCCTGTTTCTAGCCTCCCATGGAGGCTATTGAAGCATGGCAAAAGTTTAAAAAAATGTGAAAAAAATAAAAAAAACATAAAAGTTTAAATCACCCCCCTTTCGCCCCAATCAAAATAAATCAATAAAAAAAATATCAAATCTACGCATATTTGGTATCGCCGCGCTCAGAATCGCCCGATCTATCAATTAAAAAAAAGTATTAACCTGATCGCTAAACAGCGTAGCGGGAAAAAAATTCGAAACGCCAGAATTACGTTTTTTTGGTCGTCGCGACATTGCATTAAAATGCAATCACGGGCGATCAAAAGAACGTATCTGCACCGAAATGCTATCATTAAAAACGTCATCTCGGCACGCAAAAAATAAGCCCTCAACCGACCCCAGATCACGAAAAATGGAGACGCTACGAGTATCGGAAAATGACGCAATGTTTTCTTTTTTTTTTTTTAGCAAAGTTTGGAAATTTTTTTCACCACTTAGATAAAAAATAACCTAGTCATGTTAGGTGTCTATGAACTCGTACTGACCTGGAGAATCATAATGGCAGGCCAGTTTTAGCATTTAGTAAACCTAGCAAAAAAGCCAAACAAAAAACAAGTGTGGGATTGCACTTTTTTTGCAATTTCACCGCACTTGGAATTTTTTTCCCGTTTTCTAGTACACGACATGCTAAAACCAATGATGTCGTTCAAAAGTACAACTCGTCCCGCAAAAAATAAGCCCTCACATGGCCAAATTGACAGAAAAATAAAAAAGTTATGGCTCTAGGAAGGAGGGGAGTGAAAAACGAACACGGAAAAATGAAAAATCCCCTGGTCATGAAGGGGTTAATAAAGTGCAAAAAACATGATAACATAAGTCCTAAATGACTAATAACCGCATATTAATAAAGTGCAAAAAAAAAAAAATCCCTGACCTATGACAAAAAGCTAATATAATATAAACCAAAGATATAAAAAGAATGCTGAATTTTTACTAAACAGGTTGCTGCAGAATAAAAATGTCACAGCATGGAATAATAATGTTGAATTTATTTTCAAAGGATATTAGTAAGGCCGCGCACCAATAAATGATTTTACAATATTGTGCTATAAATCCCTTATAAATGAGAATGTGTTATAAATATCATATAAAAGTTGTGAAATTAATGTGTGATAAAATAATGTAGAATTAAAGAACGCCGAAATAATATCTGCGTATGCTGCAGCGCTAAAAGTTGTACATTTGCTTCTTACGTGTTTTCGTGCAGCCAAGAAGATTTTTTATGCAGATTTTATATAAAATGCGGGCGAAAATAGTTAATATTGGTGTATTTTCATACTTGTTCATCGTGTCGTTATCAGATACCGCAATGATGCATTTGTCAGCATCATGCTGTTAGCTAACTTAAAATTTGAGCTGTTGTTTTATCGTGAGAAATAAATCTTTTTAAATTTTTTACAATATCGTGTCTTTGGTTTTACTTGTGTTGTAACATTGGGTCATATTATAACTTGTGTTGTGACATTGGTGCATATCGCTTCTGTGTATATAAGGCAGCCACAAGGAGAAAATCTGCTACAATGTGAATAAACACAACTTACAATGCCCTCAGTAGATAACCTTCAGGTACAATACATGTACAAACAAAAAAAGCTGCCTCTTCTGTTTGTGAAAATAAACATTTATGGGGTACGCAAATACAAGGATGTAGGATTGCATACAGAAACACCAAAATGCCCCGCAGATAACCTTCAGGTACAATACATGTACAAACAAAAAAAGCTGCCTCTTCTGCTTGTGAAAATAAACATTTATTGGGTACGCAAATACAACAACAATTGACCTAGGTGTTATGAACCTCTGAACCGCAGTTAACCTAAACATTTAGGTAATGTTCACCATTTAGTTAGTGTTCACCATTTACAAAAACAAATAGACAGCTTTAAGTTCTCCACTATATGAATACACTGCAAATACCCACAGCAGATTCTCTGTTTGTGAAAATAAACATTTAGTTAATGTTCACCATAGTGTTCAGTAGAGACACATATAAACAGCTTTAAGTTCTCCACTATATGAATACACTGTGAATAAAACAAAAGCTTACAGAATCAAACTCGGATACGTATAAAATCTATTATAAAACAAATGAGAAAGGTGTTATAAACCACGTGTAAAATAAATACACGACTAGGCTATAATTATAAACATGTGTTATTCCACAAAATACGGGAATAATATCAAAACTACAACAAATTAAACTATATTAAACTATATCAAAAGGGGGAATCAAACAAGGAGGGACAGCTGGATACCAGCCGTCAGACAAGGGGAGGGGAGGGGTTACACATTTTGATACACTTTGATAGGGGCGGGGCACCTGTCAGATTGAGTTTGATGGATCATGGCTATTATACACTACTGCTATATATAGAAGATGACATGCAGGTATATACTATATACAGGAGGAGATGACACTCCGATATATACTATATACAGGGGAGATGACACACAGGTATATACTATATACAGGAGGAGATGACATACAGGTATATACTATATATAGAAGGAGATGACATTCAGGTATATACTATATATAGGGGAGATGACACACAGCAGGTATATACTATATACAGGGGAGATGACATACAGGTATATACTATATACAGGAGATGACATACAGATGTATACTATATATAAGGGAGATGACAAACGTATATACTGAGGTGATGAGGTGAAAATGAGAGGTGTGAGGTGAAAATGAAAAGGTGTGAGTGCAAAATGAGAGAAGTGAGGAAAAATAGTGGAGTGATCAGAAAATGACAGATGTGAGGTTGAAATGACAAGTGTTAGGGGGGAATGAGAGGAGTGAGGGAGAAAATGAGAGGTGTGAGGGAGAAAATGAGATGTGAGGGGGAAAATGAAAGATGTGATTGGGAAAATGAGAGGCGTGATGGGAAAATAAGAGAAGTGAGGTGCTATAACTAACCACAGATATTTACTATGCCCAGGCAACGCCGGGCTCTTCAGCTAGTTTTTTATAAACACAAAACATATCAACCTTAATTTACCATTATCATAATGTATAATGTGTCATGAAAAATTCTCAAAATTACTGGAATTTGTCGAAGCGTTCCAGAGTTATTACCACATAAAGTGACACTGGTCAGATTTTTAAAATTTTGGCTCTGTCACTAAGGGGTTCAAAACAGTATATATAAACAATACATTCTAGCGAACAGGTCATCTCAAAAATCTAATTGCTTTCTCAATATAAGGGACTACTGATACCCTACAATTACTACTTTTCACCGGAGGCTGGCATCCTATAATCTACACAAATGGTGCCCCTGCACCCCCCCCAGCAAATAAGGCAATATAAAATAACAGAGATAACCACAGGTACCTTACGTGCTCTGTTCCTAGGGTGTGTACAAGATACCACAATAATACCAAAATAAGCACATACACATACTGATGGAGCATAAGTATTGTGTCCCTATATTTAATTAACGCACAATAAATGTCAATAGTACTAATACATACAGTGGGGCAAAAAAGTATTTAGTCAGTCAGCAATAGTGCAAGTTTCACCACTTAAAAAGATGAGAGGCGTCTGTAATTTACATCATAGGTAGACCTCAACTATGGGAGACAAACTGAGAAAAAAAAATCCAGAAAATCACATTGTCTGTTTTTTTAACATTTTATTTGTATATTATGGTGGAAAATAAGTATTTGGTCAGAAACAAACAATCAAGATTTCTGGCTCTCACAGACCTGTAACTTCTTCTATAAGAGTCTCCTCTTTCCTCCACTCATTACCTGTAGTAATGGCACCTGTTTAAACTTGTTATCAGTATAAAAAGACACCTGTGCACACCCTCAAACAGTCTGACTCCAAACTCCACTATGGTGAAGACCAAAGAGCTGTCAAAGGACACCAGAAACAAAATTGTAGCCCTGCACCAGGCTGGGAAGACTGAATCTGCAATAGCCAACCAGCTTGGAGTGAAGAAATCAACAGTGGGAGCAATAATTAGAAAATGGAAGACATACAAGACCACTGATAATCTCCCTCGATCTGGGGCTCCACACAAAATCCCACCCCGTGAGGTCAGAATGATCAGAAGAACGGTGAGCAAAAATCCCAGAACCACGCGGGGGGACCTAGTGAATGAACTGCAGAGAGCTGGGACCAATGTAACAAGGCCTACCATAAGTAACACACTACGCCACCATGGACTCAGATCCTGCAGTGCCAGATGTGTCCCACTGCTTAAGCCAGTACATGTCTGGGCCCGTCTGAAGTTTGCTAGAGAGCATTTGGATGATCCAGAGGAGTTTTGGGAGAATGTCCTATGGTCTGATGAAACCAAACTGGAACTGTTTGGTAGAAACACAACTTGTCGTGTTTGGAGGAAAAAGAATACTGAGTTGCATCCATCAAACACCATACCTACTGTAAAGCATGGTAGTGGAAACATCATGCTTTGGGGCTGTTTCTCTGCAAAGGGGCCAGGACGACTGATCCGGGTACATGAAAGAATGAATGGGGCCATGTATCGTGAGATTTTGAGTGCAAACCTCCTTCCATCAGCAAGGGCATTGAAGATGAAACGTGGCTGGGTCTTTCAACATGACAATGATCCAAAGCACACCGCCAGGGCAACGAAGGAGTGGCTTTGTAAGAAGCATTTCAAGGTCCTGGAGTGGCCTAGCCAGTCTCCAGATCTCAACCCTATAGAAAACCTTTGGAGGGAGTTGAAAGTCCGTGTTGCCAAGCGAAAAGCCAAAAACATCACTGCTCTAGAGGAGATCTGCATGGAGGAATGGGCCAACATACCAACAACAGTGTGTGGCAACCTTGTGAAGACTTACAGAAAACGTGTGACCTCTGTCATTGCCAACAAAGGATATATTACAAAGTATTGAGATGAAATTTTGTTTCTGACCAAATACTTATTTTCCACCATAATATGCAAATAAAATGTTAAAAAAACAGACAATGTGATTTTCTGGATTTTTTTTTCTCAGTTTGTCTCCCATAGTTGAGGTCTACCTATGATGTAAATTACAGACGCCTCTCATCTTTTTAAGTGGCGGAACTTGCACTATTGCTGACTGACTAAATACTTTTTTGACCCACTGTATGTAAAGTGGTTAGTGTCAAGGTAATGTATCGAAGAGAAGAAAATGTCCAGCTTCACCGAATCCGTGAAAAAAAGTTTTCTTTATTCACAAACTTAAACATGGAGGATACAAACTTCAGCACAAACCATTTGGGTAAGAATCTCAACGCGTTTCTGGAGACTAAGCTCCCTTAATCATGACGTCATGATTAAGGGAGCTTAGGCTACGTTCACATTAGCGTTTTGCGGGGCTGCGTCGGGCGCAGCCGCGGCGACGCATGCGTCATGCGCCCCTATATGTAACATGGGGCCGCATGGACATGCGTTGTCTTGCGTTTTGTGACGCATGCGTCTTTTTTGGCACAAGCGTCAGGGCGCAGAGGACGCAGCAAGTTGCATTTTTTTGCGTCCAAAATCATGCCAAAAAAGGACGCATGCATCACAAAACAATGCGTTTTGCATGCGTTTTTGTTTGCGTTGTGCGTTGCGTCGCCGACGCAGCACCGCACAACGCAAATGTGAACGTAGCCTTAGCCTCCAGAAACATGTTGAGATTCTTACCCATAAGGTTTGTGCTGAAGTTTGTATCGTCCATGTTTAAGTTTATGAATAAAGAAAACTTTTTTCACGGATTCGGTGAAGCTGGACATTTTCTTCTCTTGGATTATACACGCCTGGACACAGCAGGTCCGTGCTCCCGAAACTCAGCTTATGCATTATGCATCACGGGTGAGCTGGTTTATATTCCTTCTCTTCAAGGTAATTTATACCAAAAAAGGAACTTACAGTGTTATTAGTTGGCAAACACGGGTCGCAATGATAACATCAATGATTGGATACTAGAAGTATGTATCAGTCTCTGCAACTCCCAGCATAAACAACTTGTCCAACTGAACTAAGCAATGTGACGCTGTAAGAATCTGGCTGCACTCGGATGTCACCCGAGTGCAGTCCGATTAGAGCATGTAGATTCAAACGGAGAGTGGACCCACTGGACCGTGATGACGAACCCCTCTCGGACGAGCTGACCAGGTGGACCGCCCCCTATACAGGGAGAGTTAGGGGCAGGCCCGTGAGGGACTATCGCCACGGAAGCTGGAGGGTCGACTGAGAACAGATGGGAACACAGCAGGCACAAAGGGAAAGAGGGAACAGAAAGGAACTACTGAGACGAGGGAGAAGATGGGAACGCTACGGAGGCACGGAGGCTGGCAGGACAATATGGAGACACCGAGGCTGACGGAAGCAAGGAAAAGATATAGGAGCCGGGCAGGTACCGCAGAGGAAAAGGAACTGAAGGAACAAGGCAGGAACACAGGAAACAGGCAGGCACTGCAGAGGGCGGAGGAGACCCAAAGTCAGAGAGCTAGGAACGCTCAGAGACCACAGCTGGCCAGAAGCACTTGTAAACACAAATGAACATCAGGCACAGAGAAGCTGCAGGAAGCAGTTTACATAGCAGCATGGCAGCTACTTCCGGGTTACAGTCCTCCAGGATGACGGAGAGGACAGGAAAGAGCGCCAACAGAGGAATCAGATGTGCGCACGCGCAGAGCTGAATGCGACGCGCGCGCGCACCCGGCGAGCTGCAGTGGAGAGAGGCGGCGGCAGCAACGGCATGACAAGCACCGTTCAAATATGAGAGACCTGGAGCAAAAGAATAGTTTGCAGAAGATTAGTCCAAAATTCCAATTGGGAGGTATAAGAAGCGTGTTGATTATAGGATGCGATTGATTGCAGTTATTTATTCCAAAGGGTGTGCAACAAAATATTAAATTGAGGGTGTCAACAATTTGGCCAGCCCATTTTTGAGGTTTTGTGTGGAATTATGTCCAATTTGCTATTTTTGTCCTCCATTTCCTTTTTGTGTATTGGTATAACACAAAAAACAAACATATGTGTAATAAAACAAGAATAATTTTCTGGGAGAAAATTCAATATGGTATCGTCTTACTCAGGAGAAATTTCACAACAACTATTAGGGTCCATTTTCTTTAGTTTTCATTGAGAAATGAAAAAGTTTATGCTAAAATTGAGGATAAAAACAACATCTTACTGTTAAAATATTTTTTCATTTCTTGGTTTCTTCATTGGGGGATACAGGAACCAATGGGTTAATATACTGCCACCTGCACACACTAAAAATACATCTTAGATAAAAAAAACAAAAACAAACTGACTCATCCCTTCCATTCTACACTTGGGCAGCCAATACCTTTGTAGCTTAGTGGTGACTGATCAGGTTGGAGGTCAAAGCTATTTTGCATTACAAGGGAATCTAGGTCTTTCCCTTCCAAAACAAGATTCTTCTTAGATTGAAAATTTTGAATTCAAACTAAGCTCTGGATTCTTTAGATTGAATCTTGATATCCCGTTCTTCATTAAAGATTTCCCTGGTTACCACCCATATTATCCAGATAGACCTTTACCAATTGTCTCTTCTTCTACCCAATATCTTGATCATTTAGTTTACTGACAGAACTGTTTGATCAGTGTTTCAGAAGGCACTTTCGGAATAGGCTTGTCTGACTAGGATTGAACAGGGGCCTTAGATGTTACATTTCTACTGTTACATGTGAAACAGATTCCTTCTTACGCTATCCTGGTCCAACAGCACTTTACTTGTAGGCCATAGGTCAAGACTGCCCACCTGGGCAATGTGATCTTGGCCACCTTTCAGTCTTCTTCATTTATGCCACAATGGACATCTCTCCATTTAGGCTTTCTGGCAGGGTGACCTTTTTTTTACTTTTCTTCCTTCAGGCTTGGCTCAGAATGAGTCTCTCGCCTCTCACTCCTTCTTCGGGACAGAGTGGTCTGGCATTCAACTCCCTCCTTTTGCCTTATTGTGGTTTTGGCCTTTCAACTCAATGAGGAGATTGCTCTCCTTCTTTTTAGGTGCCTGGCTTCTCATTTTCCTGAGGTTCTTGCACAAAATGACAAAGTCAAAGCGGTGCAACTCTACCTGGCTCTCACAGCTCTTTTAGGACGTTTAGTTGCCTTGTGAATCATCGTCGTATGCTCTGGCAGAAGTCAGACCTCCTCTAGTGCTACCAATAGTTTTTTTTTTTTCTGTCTGCCAATACAACTCCATCCGCCCACGTGATATAAGCCTCTGGGGTCTTGCGACTCCAGGAGTCTGTTCTAATACGCATTAGGGCTGTTACTTAATTTTCTTTCCAGATCTTTGTGGAGGGCTTATCTTTGTGTTTAGGGATATATGTCTTAGCAGAAGGGTACCACAAGTGGAGGTTATTCAAGTAGTAACCTGAGGTATTGCTAGTATTCTTTTTGTAGTATTAGCATTAGCTTTCCCACACCAAGGATAGTTCTTTGAATAACTGCGTGTCTGCTTCCGATGTATTCTGTTGGGGAGGAGTTGACTTTTTTCTCAGACTCATTCTTCGTGTAAACCTCCAGGTGGTTTACCCTTGGTTCCTGTGTCCCCCAATGAAGGTTACAAGAGAGAGATTTTATGGTAACAAAAATCATAATTTTCACATCCCAATGTAATAAAATGATTGAGGCACCTGTGGATTCAAGATGCTCACCACACCTCTAGAATTCCTTTAGGTGTAAAGATACAAATATGAAGTCCCTCGCGTTTTATTTTGCTGTTTTAATAACTCTGGGCCTCTTCAAATGCGGCATGACATTCACAATCTATTCCAGCCAAAATTGCTCTCCTAATGTCATAGTGCTCCTTCCTTTCTTAGGCTACGTTCACATTCGCGTCTTTGGACGCAGCGGCGTCGCCACAACGCACAAAAGACGCATGTAAAACACACATTTTTCCGACGCACGCGTTCAACGCATGCGTCGCGAAAACGCTGCGTTTTTTAAAAAAAACTTTGCATTGTTACCAAAAAACGCAGCGTTTTCCAACGCATGCGTTTTCCTACAGTAATGTCATTCTCAAAAAAAAAAAACACTTTAATGTCTAGACACTAGATAAAGACCACCAATGGCTAGAAGAGGGTGGGTGTAATGTAATTGGGTATATATACACTGGCAGAGATGAATTCCTCAGATTTTCCTGGTGTTTCCAGCATCATGATGGAGCGTTCCATGGAGAGTATCTACATGAATATGGAGTTGGATTTTGCCTTGGCTAATGCCTATGCTATTGCCTATTACGAGCAAATGAAAGGGGATAAACGGAGAAGGAGTCATCGGCGCTTTTGGCTACACCCTATCGTGGAAGTCCGGGAAAGCCGTGGAGCCTACCATTGTTTGTTTGGCGAGCTAAATGACAACCTGGAAAAATATTTTGAGTATACCAGGATGTCTCAAGACAGCTTCCGCTATCTGCTGTGTCTGGTGGAAGGAGCCATTACCAGGCAGGACACACAACTACGGAGATCAATTTCGCAGAGAAACGGCTGTTGGTGACTCTTAGCTACGTATGTAGCTCTGAACGACTGTGATTTTTTTTTTTTTTTTTTTTTACAAAAAAATTTTTGTTTGGGGTTGGGTATGGTAAATGTATTTTTTATTAATACAATGTACTTTAATTTAATTTCTTTATTTTTCATCTTGGCAGTTTCCTGGCTACCGGAGAGACTTTAAGATCCTTGCATTTCCAATTTAGGATTGGAGTATCCACACTTTCGGGAATTATTGCCAACACATGCCGCGCACTGTGGGACAATCTCCGTGAAGATTTTTTACCCCTCCCTACTACAGAAATATGGGAGGCCAACGCCAAGAAATTTGAACAAGTGTGTTCTTTCCCTAACTGTATTGGAGCAGTTGATGGGAAGCACATTCGGATTACAAAGCCTGCAAGAAGTGGATTTCTTTTTTTTCAACTACAAAAAAGATTTTTCCACCGTGCTCATGGCAATTGCAGGTGCGGACTGCAGGTTTCTGGCTGTGGACATTAAAGCGTTTGGCCGTGCAAATGACTCACAAACATTTAAGGACTCTAATATGGGCCAAAGGTTGTATGGGAACAATTTTAATTTCCCCCAGCCACGACGTCTTCCCAACACCGAAGGCCCGGCAATGCCATTTGTTGTGGTTGGGGATGAGGCATTTCAAATGTGTGCCAACCTATTGAAACCGTACGCTAGTCGGGGGTTGGACCACACCAAAAGTATTTTTAATTACAGACTGTCCAGGGCCAGAAGAACAGTGGAGTGTGCCTTTGGCATCCTGGTCTCCAAATGGCGTATTTTAGGATCCGCCATTAATCTGAAAATTGAGACAGTGGATGAGGTGGTGAAGGCTTGTGTGGTTCTCTACAATTATATTATGGCCAAAGAGAGACTGAACGTGGAACTCGATGAACCCATAGCAAACCCATTGCCCGATTACCAAGATCACCCTTTGAGGACAACTGTGGAAATAGCGCAGATGAGGGATCGATTTGCTTCCTATTTTGTATCTGATGTTGGCCGTGTGTCATGGCAAGATACAATGGTGTAGTGCTTATGTTTTGAACTCTCATACTTTATTCAGCTTTTAAATGTAAAATTAATACCTTTTTTAGTGCAAAAATTAACATGTAGAATGCTAAAGATTGCTACACTATTATGTCCAATAAAGGTCACCAGTAAAGGTGCCTAATGTAATGGTATTTTAACTTTGCCAGCTACCTATATGTTAATAATTTTTTCAATTTGACTAAACTTACTTTAATGTTCCCTTATTAAAACTTGCTATTCTTTTTTTAAAAAGTTTTGTTTAATAAACATTTTTTTAACAATTCACAAAACTCCATTTGCCTACCAAATGCTGTCGCCGAAAATGTTCAGAGGTGATCACCAGCTCCCATATTGACTCAGCCAAAACACCTCACTTTTGTTGACATGGCCGTGTGTTCGATAGTTGAGCGAACCTCATTGGCTCCCTCCTTGGCAAACTGTCAAGCTTCCAGACTAGTTGACTAGGGAACACGGCTTCATTGAAAGCACTGGCTGATCAACAATTTTCAAACAACGCAGCAGCATGTGTGGCGGTAGTGTGACAGGCACTAGTAATGCATGGCGAGGCCAACAAATAGGCTATGGTTGTTCATGTGTTGTGCCAGTCACACATCCTTGAAACATGCGGCAGCGGTGACAGAAAAAAGCAGATCAACCGCACATATGGAGCCGGGTCCATATGCAAGTAGTTGATAATTGGGTCACTGATAACCCGCTGTCATTGCTGGATTGGCGTGTGTGACGCCGATCCAGCAATGTGCTTATAACCAGGGTAAAGATCGGGTTACAAAGCGCAGTGCCGCGCTAGTAACTCGATATTTACCCTGGTTACCCGGGTGATGCAGGGGGATTTCGGCATCGTTGAAGACAGTCTCAACAATGCCGAAGTCTTTACCCTGATCGTTGGTCGCTGGAGAGAGCTGTCAGTGTAGCTCCCCAGCAACCACGATCACGGCCAGGTTGTATCGCTGGTCTTGATCGTTGTTAAGTTGTACCTTTCTTGTATGTAGACAATCTGTCATATTTGTGTTTGTAAACACCTCTAGAACAATGAGCGACACCTAAAAAACTATACTTAAAAATGGAAAAAATAGTGTCTGACATTGCATATATGAGGTGTATAGAACACAAAATGTGTGTATACGTCGCACGGTGTGAGTTGCCGATACTATAGTTACCAAGAAAAACAAAAATTGATAACAAAAAAAACAATTTTATTTGGGGGAAACAGAAAGAAAAGGGGGGAATAAAACTAGGGGCTATCTACTGAAGCAACTAATGGGGAGTGGTAACTCCCTTCTTCGGAATGGCGAGAGGAGGAAGCAGAGGCTATTGAGGAGCCATAGTCCAGTAGACTTGAGGGCAAGTCCAAGGTATCATCATACTACGGGGAAGATACTGCAACCACTGTAGGGGAGGGAACAGGCAAAACCAGTCTGCTGGATCGTGAATGGCTCTGGCTGCTCCTGCTGCGGCTAGATCCTTGCCGCGTTGTAGGTGTCTGTGTTGGAGCAGCCAGAGCCGCAGAAGCTGTTCTCTTCTTCTTCCTCCTTCTCGCTTCTCCCGCGGCGGATTCCCCAGCATGACGGGTACGGGAGGTTGAGGGCCTAGCAGGAGCAGGAGTCGGTGGATCGTTGTGGTGGTGTCTGTGGTGGTGTCTCTCGGCACGCGGACCTCGGTGGAGTGGATAGAGTGGATGTGCAGCAGTACTCGGAGTCATACTAGCCAGCGATGGCAGTACGGGCAGTGCAGTCGCTGACTGCATGATCCGAGCCTGCTGCAGAGCACTCAGGTAGGCATTGTTGTAGGCCTGCATCACCGAAATCTGGAGTTCCGGCATAAGGTGTTCCACCATGCCCTTCGCAATGGCACAAAAAAAATGTTTTGCCGGCCTCGAGAGCTCGGATTCCATTGAATAAAGGCGCCGGTCGATAGTGGCCAGACCATTCTCCATTCTATCTCCCAGCACCTTGAAACAAGTCTGGAATACCGTGCCCAAATGAAAGTACTCAGGCATTAGCGGCCTGTCCGAGGCCCGCTGATGCTGGCGCGAATAGCCAAAGGAAGGACAACAGAGGCCTCGGTCGGGAACACCAGATGGACTGGCTGACGGTTCTCCAGAAAGTGGTGCAAGCCTGCTCTCGCTGTGGGATGGCTGTGACGGGTCAGATGACGATTCATGAAGGCCCGCTCCAGAGGGCCGATCAGGTTCGAGGGTGCTGCTGTGTGTTCTGTGAAAAGAAAAGGAAATCATTAGTGTGGAAAAAATAACATCACATACGCCAACTCCTGTAATAGAATAAAGTTAACATTGCATAATACAACAATAGATTTCAATCCTCTGTCTCTCTATCTGTCTGTCCTTCAATCATTCGCTGATGGTCTCGTCAGCAGCTGGCAATAACAAATCAGTGAAAGGCCTAGTGCAGAAGAAAATGAGCGCTCCTTCCCGCTGCAAATGCCTTTTCGCCCGCATAGTTAACACTGTCATCGCCGAACACACGGCTGGCGTTTAAATTTGTATTTAAAAAAAAAATTGGTGTCACACACTGTTTAGTATTGACGCTGCCTAGGCCGCATCAATATTAACCCCTTTCTGCCATTGGACGTAATATTCCGTCCATGTGGGGTGGGCCTTAATTCCCAAGGACGGAATATTACGTCCAGCGCGATCGGCCGCGCTCACGGGGGGAGCGCCGCCGATCGCGGCCGGGTGTCAGCTGCTTATCGCAGCTGACATCCGGCACTATGTGCCAGGAGCGGTCACGGACCGCCCCCGGCACATTAACCCCCGGCACACCGCGATCAAAGATGATCGCGATGTGCCGGCGGTGCAGGGAAGCATCGCGCAGGGAGGGGGCTCCCTGCGGGCTTCCCTGAGACCCCCGCAGCAACGCGATGTGATCGCGTTGCTCCGGGGGTCTCCTACCTCCCTCCCTGCAGTAAGTCCCGGATCCAATATGGCCGCGGATCCGGGTCCTGCAGGGAGGGAGGTGGCTTACCAAGTGCCTGCTCAGAGCAGGCACTTGGTAACGCTGCACTGCTCTCAGACAGATCGGTGATCTGTCAGAGTGCTGTGCAAACTGGCAGATCACCGATCTGTATTGTCCCCCCCTGGGGCAAAGTAAAAAAGTAAAAAAAAAAATTTCCAAGTGTGTAAAAAAAAAAAAAAAAAAAAAAAATCCTAAATAATGAAAAAAATATATATATATTATTCCCATAAATACATTTCTTTATCTAAATAAAAAAAACAAAACAATAAAAGTACACATATTTAGTATCTCCGCGTCCGTAACGACCCGACCTATAAAACTGGCCCACTAGTTAACCCCTTCAGTAAACACCGTAAGAAAAAAAAAAAAAAAACGAGGCAAAAAACAACGCTTTATTATCATACCGCCAAACATAAAGTGGAATAACACGCGATCAAAAAGACGGATATAAATAACCATGGTACCGCTGAAAGCGTCATCTTGTCCCGCAAAAAACGAGCCGCCATACAGCATCATCAGCAAAAAAATAAAAAAGTTATAGTCCTCAGAATAAAGCGATGCAAAAATAATTATTTTTTTCTATAAAATAGTTTTTATCGTATAAAAGCGCCAAAACATAAAAAAATGATATAAATGAGGTGTCGCTGTAATCGTACTGACCCGAAGAATAAAACTGCTTTATCAATTTTACCAAACGCGGAACGGTATAAACGCCTCCCCCAAAAGAAATTCATGAATAGCTGGTTTTTGGTCATTCTGCCTCACAAAAATCGGAATAAAAAGCGATCAAAAAATGTCACGTGCCCGAAAATGTTACCAATAAAAACGTCAACTCGTCCCGCAAAAAACAAGACCTCACATGACTCTGTGGACTCAAATATGGAAAAATTATAGCTCTCAAAATGTGGTAACGCAAAAAATATTTTTTGCAATAAAAAGCGTCTTTCAATGTGTGACGGCTGCCAATCATAAAAATCCGCTAAAAAACCCGCTATAAAAGTAAATGAAAAAAATGTATTTATTTCCATTTTCCCATTAGGGTTAGGGCTAGGGTTAGGGTTAGGGCTAGGGCTAGGGTTAGGGCTAGGGCTAGGGTTAGGGTTAGGGCTAGGGTTAGGGCTAGGGTTAGGGTTAGGGCTAGGGCTAGGGCTAGGGTTAGGGCTAGGATTAGGGCTAGGGTTAGGGTTAGGGCTAGGGCTAGGGTTAGGGCTAGGGTTAGGGCTAGGGTTAGGGTTGGGACTAGGGTTAAGGTTAGGGTTAGGGCTAGGGCTAGGGTTAGGGTTAGGGTTAGGGTTGGGGCTAGGGTTAGGGCTAGGGTAAGGGCTAGGGTTAGGGTTAAGGCTACAGTTAGGGTTGGGGCTAAAGTTAGGGTTAGGGTTTGGATTACATTTGCGATTGGGATTAGGATTACGGGTGTGTCTGGGTTAGAGGTGTGGTTAGGGTTACCGTTGGGATTAGGGTTAGGGGTGTGTTTGGATTAGGGTTTCAGTTATAATTGGGGGGTTTCCACTATTTAGGCACATCAGGGGGATCTCCAAACGCGACATGGCGACCGATCTCAATTCCATCCAATTCTGCATTGAAAAAGTAAAACAGTGCTTCTTCCCTTCCGAGCTCTCCCGTGTGCCCAAACAGGAGTTTACCCCAACATATGGGGTATCAGCGTACTCAGGACAAATTGGACAACAACTTTTGGGGTCCAATTTCTCCTGGTACCCTTGGGAAAATACAAAACTGGGGGCTAAAAAATAATTTTTGTGGGAAAAAAAGAGATTTTTTATTTTCACGGCTCTGCGTTATAAACTGTAGTGAAACACTTGGGGGCTCAAAGTTCTCACAACACATCTAGATAAGTTCGTGGGGGGGTCTAGTTTCCAACATGGGGTCACTTGTGGGGGTTTCTACTGTTTAGGTATATTAGGGGCTCTGCAAACGCAATGTGACGCCTGCAGACCATTCCATTTAAGTCTGCATTCCAAATGGCGCTCCTTCCCTTCCGAGCCCTCCCATGCGCCCAAACGCTGGTTCACCCCACATATGGGGTATCAACGCACTCAGGACAAATTGGACAACAACTTTTGGGGTCCAATTTCTCCTTTTACCCTCGAGAAAATACAAAACTGGGGGCTAAAAAATAATTTTGAGGTGAAATTTTTTATTTTATTTTCACGGCTCTGCGTTATAAACTGTAGTGAAATACTTGGGGGCTCAAAGTTCTCACAACACATCTAAATAAGTTCCTTGGGGGGTCTAGTTTCCAATATGGGGTCACTTGTGGGGGGTTTCTACTGTTTAGGTACATTAGGGGCTCTGCAAACACAATGTGACGCCTGCAGACCATTCCATCTAAGTCTGTATTCCAAATGGCTCTCCTTCCCTTCCGAGCCCTCCCATGCGCCCAAACGCTGGTTCTCCCCCACATATAGGGTATCAGCGCACTCAGGACAAATTGCACAACAACTTTTGGGGTCCAATTTCTCCTGTTACCCTCAGGAAAATACAAAACTGGGGGCTAAAAAATTATTTTTGTGGGAAAAAAATTTTGTTTTATTTTTACGGCTCTGCATTATAAACTTCTGTGAAGCTCTTATTGGGTCAAAGTGCTCACCACACATCTAGATAAGTTCCTTAGGGGGTCTACTTTTCAAAATGGTGTCACTTGTGGGGGGTTTCAATGTTTAGGTACATCAGTGGCTCTCCAAACGCAACATGGCGTCCAATCTCAATTCCTGTAAATTTTGCATTGAAAGGTCAAACGGCGCTCCTTCCCTTCCGAGCTCTCCCATGCGCCCAAACAATGGTTTACCCCCACATATGGGGTATCAGAGTACTCAGGACAAATTGTGCCACAACTTTTGTGGTCCAATTTCTTCTCTTACCATTGGGAAAATAAAAAATTGGGGGCGAAAAGATAATTTTTGTGAAAAAAAAAAGATTTTTTATTTTTACGGTTCTGCATTATAAACTTCTGTGAAGCACTTGGTGGGTCAAAGTGCTCACCACACCTCTAGATAAGTTCCTTAGGGGGTCTACTTTCCAAAATGGTGTCACTTGTGGGGGGTTTCAATGTTTAGGCACATCAGTGGCTCTCCAAACGCAACATGGCGTCTCATCTCAATTCCTGTCAATTTTGCATTGAAAGGTCAAACGGCGCTCCTTCCCTTCCGAGCTCTCCCATGCGCCCAAACAATGGTTTACCCCCACATATGGGGTATCAGAGTACTCAGGACAAATTGTGCCACAACTTTTGTGGTCCAATTTCTTCTCTTACCATTGGGAAAATAAAAAATTTGGGGCGAAAAGATAATGTTTGTGAAAAAAAATGATTTTTTATTTTTACGGTTCTGCATTATTAACTTCTGTGAAGCACTTGGTGGGTCAAAGTGCTCACCACACCTCTAGATAAGTTCCTTAGGGGGTCTACTTTCCAAAATGGTGTCACTTGTGGGGGGTTTCAATGTTTAGGCACATCAGTGGCTCTCCAAACGCAACATGGCGTCCCATCTCAATTCCAGTCAACTTTGCATTGAAAAGTCAAATGGCGCTCCTTCCCTTCCGAGCTCTGCCATGCGCACAAACTGTGGTTAACCCCCACATATGGGGTATCAGCGTACTCAGGACAAATTGTACAACAACTTTTGGGGTCCATTTTCTCCTGTTACCCTTGGCAAAATAAAACAAATTGGAGCTGAAGTAAATTTTTTGTGAAAAAAAGTTAAATGTTAATTTTTATTTAAACATTCCAAAAATTCCTGTGAAGCACCTGAAGGGTTAATAAACTTCTTGAATGTGGTTTTGAGAACCTTGAGGGGTGCAGTTTTTAGAATGGTGTCACACTTGGGTATTTTCTATCATATAGACCCCTCAAAATGACTTCAAATGAGATGTGGTCCCTAAAATAAAATGGTGTTGTAAAAATGAGAAATTGCTGGTCAACTTTTAACCCTTATAACTCCCTAACAAAAAAAAATTTTTGGTTCCAAAATTGTGCTGATGTAAAGTAGACATGTGGGAAATGTTACTTATTAAGTATTTTGTGTGACATATCTCTGTGATTTAATTGCATAAAAATTCAAAGTTGGAAAATTGCGAAATTTTCAAAATTTTCGCCAAATTTCCGTTTTTTTCACAAATAAACGCAGGTAATATCAAAGAAATTTTACCACTATCATGAAGTACAATATGTCACGAGAAAACAATGTCAGAATCACCGGGATCCGTTGAAGCGTTCCAGAGTTATAACCTCATAAAGGGACAGTGGTCAGAATTGTAAAAATTGACCCGGTCCATAACGTGCAAACCACCCTTGGGGGTAAAGGGGTTAAACAATTTAAAGTTACTAATTTGATCTTGAAAAAAAAATGCTATGCTTGCCCGATAGTTGCGTTTCAGACAACTGCCATTCTTTACGCTGATAGCAGGACCTGCCATGACGTCATGCCAATGTGATCGAGACGTCATCACAATTGCTGCTATCAGACCTACCCTGGCTTGGAATGGAACATGTCATGGACTACAAGGAATCCTGCGGTTTTTAACTAAAAAAAAAAATAATGGATGTGCAATATACCATGCCACTAGTGAAAAAGTTACGAGGGTGGCCAATATACTACGTGGATGGGCAATACACTATGTGTCTGGGCAATATACTATGAGAATACGTGGCTAGGACATGTACTATGTGCTTGCGCAAGAAACTTTGTGGCCTGGCAATATACTAGGTGGGTGCGCAATGTTATACGTTGTTGGGCAATGTACGATGTGGATGTGGAAGATGCTATGTGCCTGTACAATATGGTATGTGAGCATGCATATTGTGCAGTACCCGATGCGTTAAATACTTACTGTCGGCGGGCAAGGATCGGTCTCATGAACTGCAATGCCCTACTATACTTGTAGGTAATGGACCTTCCCGCAGCAGCACCACTTCGAACCTTCTCCTCTTGACGTAGGACCTTATTGAAACGGTCCTTCATGGATCGCCATCTGGTCTTCAACTTTTTGACTGTGAATGCAAAACCCAAAAAATGGTAAGATTTTTACATTTCCATATGATAACACAACCGTGTGCGATGCAAAGTTAAAGGCGTTGATTGCATCACACACGGTTGTGTTATCCTGGCCAGATGGGTCTGATCTGAGTTTAACAAATACTTACCAAAGTTAGATTTTTCGGTAGCGGAAGCGCTGTCAAAGCCATCCCACAGTGTTTTTGCCACCTCTACCCACATCCTCCTCAAGACGACCTGTTCCGCGTGACGGGGGTCATGGCTGCCCCACAACGGGCCACGCTCCTGTATGCTGGAGATTAGGAGGTCCACGTCTATACTCGACTGGCTGGCCCGTTGTGAATCCTAGAATAACAGGAAAACATAAAGGATATGAAGATTTGGAAAAAATAACATCAACAACCACCAACACCACCCAACAACCCCCCCCCCCCCCCCGAGAAGAAAAGGAATTAAAAATAATAAAAAAAAAAATGTGTTTTCACTAACACTTACTTGCCGTCTTGCCGCCACAGCTTGTCCCCGATGTCGCTGCCCCTGTGTCCCGTCCTCCTCACTTGCAGAAGCCTATAGAAATAGATTAAAAAAATTAGTGCCAAGTCTGCAAATGACAGCGAATAATAAGCATCTGTACATTACTCACTGAACTCCCCTGCGCCGAGTGGCTTGATGATGAGTCCGTCGCCATTCTTGCAATAAAAAAGTCTGCAAGGAAAAATTTAAACAAATATTACATTATTACAAAACACAGCCACATACAAGAAAATAGAAAACAAGAAAAAAAACAAAAAAAAAAAACATCAAAACATTAATACCACAACGGACTGTTCACGCATAGGACAATGCAAACTCGACAATCGCTGATCATACCACAACACCATACATTGCAATAAAATTCAATAGATACGACACAATCCAGAGTATAGCAAAAGGTGTTATCCAGAATAGACAAAAAATATTAAAAATTCAAGTACAAGAGCCCCCTACGTACAAATCCCCCCCCAAAAAAAACACACACATAAACCTTTATTGTTTACAAAAAAGTAAAAAAAAATACAAAGGCCCCAAAAATAGCAAACTAGTGTAAAACGCCATACTTTACAACACAAAAAGACATGATCCAAAACAACAACTTCTTGTGACATAGAACCACAGAAACACATCAGAAAACAGAGATAAAAACCATTCAATATACCAAAACAAAAAAGTATGGTACATCCACTTGAAAAAAAACAGCAATCCAATACTAGATAAACCGTAGTCAAATAAAAAAAAAAAAAAAAAAGGAAAATAAAATGGCATATATCCACAGGAAACAACACATTCAACATCATAAAGGTACCCCACCCCCACCCCCCAATTAAAAAAAAGGGAAAAAACAAATGAAAAGGCAATCCAAACAACATACTTTACAATAAAATAAAGCAAGACATGAGCCAAGAAAACGCCATACGGTTACCCCCAGAAGTAGAAACAAGAATAAAAACACATACACCAGAAATATACAATAAAATATTTAGAAAAAGAAAAAAAAGGAACAATGGCACCAGAACAACACAAAATGCATACCAATCCAAAAAACAAACAAGGCCGGAGACGCCATCATATAATACGCAACAAATAAATAAAAATAAGAAATTTTCACTAAAAACCCACATTGGCATGCCCGTACAAAAGCACAGACCAAAAATTGAACAAATTGCATTCAAAAATAAAGAAAAAAAACACAGAAAAAAAAAAATCAATGAGAAATTATTATACTTACAGGTTTTGAAAGCAGATCCTCACTGGTGTCTCTGGTGTCTGTGCCCTTGTGTCCTGAAGGCAATAAGACAATGCCAGCCCCTTTTCTATCTATCTATCTATCTATCTATATATATATATATATATATATATATATATATATGTATGGTCTTTTCAGTGTCTAGACACCGTCTAGACACTTATCCTATTTTTTAATTTAAAAAACGCATGCGTTGAACAACGCACAACAACGCAAGGACTTGCGTCTACTGCGTTGCCAATACAAGTCAATGGGTTTTGCGATGCACCGATGACGTAAATGCAACGCAAGTATGACGCATACGTTTTTTTAATAATTTGTGGCGCTGGAAAAATGCAACATGTTGCGTTAGCCGCGCCCTGCCAGGTGCGCCGAAACGACGCATGCTTCGCGAAACGCACCAAAACGCAAGACAATGAACGCACATGTGTCCCCAATGTTAAAAATAGGGACGCAAGACACATGCGTTGTTTTGCGGCGACGCCGCTGCGTCCAAAGACGCTAATGTGAACGTAGCCTTAGCCGTGCTATGTGCCCAAGCAGCAATTTCCAGCCACATATGAATATCAATGTACTCAGGAGAAAATGGACTTAACAATTGATTATGCAATTTCTCCGTGTACCATTGTAAAAATAACAAACTTAGGAATAAAATAGTTTTCTTGGGAATTGTTTTTTTTTCTTTCCATTTTATGTTAATGCCTTAATTATTTTTTTTTAAATTTTCATCACATTTCCAATATGTTCATGAATACAAATGATATCGACCTGAAATCATCATGAATGATGTCTCTAAAAAAAACAATCTTAAAATCAGTAGGATGTGTAAAAGCATTCCAAAGACCTCACTATATAAGGTGACCCGTCAGATTAGAAAAATGAGGCCTTTTCAGGAAGCCGCAAACTGGCTTTGGCAGGAAAGGGGTTAATATAAAAAATGAGTATAAGGAGATTCCAGATTGTTTTTTTGTGATTTTGTACACAAAGTGAAAGCATAATCTAGAGAATAAGGCTACTTTCACACTGGTGTTTTTCTGCAGACGTCGAAAAGCGTCGTTTTGTGCAAAAAACGCATCCTTCCGCAGGATCCGTTTTTGCCCATAGACTTGTATTGGCGACGCATTGTGACGGATTGTCATACGTCGTGTGCGCCGTACGACGGATGCGTCGAAATTTGGCGACCCGTCATCTGGAAAAAGCGTAGATTGTAAAGTTTTTGTCTCAGCCTAAAAAACGTGTCGCAACGCATCCTGCAGCATGCGTCGTTGACTACAATGGAAGCCTATGGACGCAGGATGCGTCGAGACACGTCGTACGACGCAATGCAGCGCTGCAATACGTTTTTTTGCACTGAGCATGCTCAGATTCAGGATTTTGTAGCAAATTCACCAGACGACCCCAAATCTATATAAACCTGGTCTGGGCCTTCAACCCCACATATGCCAGCAAGACCCAGAGAGAAGAGAAGTAGCCTCCAGAGAGACTCCAGCCTGTCAGCGAGACCCCGGCCTGTCAGCGAGACCCCGGCCTGCCAGCGAGACCCCGGCCTGCCAGCGAGACTCCTGTCACCATAGAGCCAGTGTGAGTATTGCCCTTTTTGTGTGCGTCTGTGTGCATGTGTCTGCATGTCCGTGTGTGTGTGTGTGTGCGCATATGACGTACTGACTACAGCAAGAGCTAAAAACCTGAATACAGCCAGAGGCCTGCCATCGTCCTGCAACAGCCAGCGTCCAGATCCACCCTGAGGCCTGCCACTGAAGAGATCCATCTCCAGCCGGTGGCCTGCCAGCATCCCAAACAGTGTGATTCGTGCCTTTTTTATGTGTGTATGTGTGCGTGTCTGTATGTGTCTTGTGTTTGGGTCTGCCTGTCTGCATAATGTGCGTTTGTGTGTGTGCATGCACCTGTGTGCTGTCAGGCATGTGTGTGTGCGCGTCTTGTTGATTGCATGTGCATGCGTCCGTGCAGCATGTGGTTTCATTGTGTGAGCATGTGTTTTTTTTTGTTTGTTTTTTCAGTTTAAAATTGTTTTTTTTTATTTGTAATCTGATGTATTTTAGTGATCTGTGCTGCATGTGGTTTCCATGTGTGAGCGTGTGTTGTGTGTGTTTTTTTCCAGTTTAAAATTTTTGTTTTTTTTTATTGTAAATCTGATGTATTTTAGTGGTCTGTGCTGCATGTGGTTTCCATGTGTGAGTTTTTTCTCTTTAAAATTGTTGTTCTTTTTTAACTGTTGAAACCATTCACTGTTGATGTACTTGTATTTAAAATAAAGAGCATTTTAGCTCCTGATTTGTGATGTTAAAAAAAAAAAAAGAAATGTTTTAAAAAAATGTCCGTTGTATCATTTCAGGTAAAAGGTAAATTTAAAACTGGTGTATGTAAAAATGGCCACACATGCTGTTGGTTGAGGTTTTTTTTTTTAAATAAAGGTAATTTTGAAAAGGTTTTTTTTGGGTGGGGGGAATTTTTCAAGGGATATTTGAAAATCAAATATGTGGTAAATACCTTTGAAATGGTGGGTTGACATTTCAGTTTTTTTTTTTTTAAAGGGGTGGGTGGAAATGGTTAGGTGCATCTGGTGTATTTGGTTTTGGGTGTTGGCCTGCATGAACATTGCTCACAAAATTTGAGCAGGGTGGTTATCGTTAACATTACCTAGTTCTGGTGATGGATCTAACTAAAAATTCTTTATACCTACAGATCCACCAGGTACCCTAGCCAGCCCACAGGGACCACCCAGACGTCCACACAACTTCATCTATTTCCTTAAGTAAGTATTAAAGACCCTAAATCTGCCAAATCAATGTGTATAGCAGATTACGAGTGTCTTTTTACTTACAGAGCCAAGAGTACCACAGCTACCTCAACAAAAACACAGCCACAATGTCCTCTACTGACAGCTCTCCACCAGAGCAACAGCATGTAACATAGTAACATAGTTAGTAAATCCCCAGATCTACGTCCTTCTACAGAACCTAATTGTATGATACAATATTGATAGTAACATAGTTAGTAAGGCCGAAAAAAAAGGTGTTTCTGCCCGGTTTCGAACCGGGGACCTTTCACGTGTTAGGCGAACGTGATAACCACTACACTACAGAAGCTTGTATCGGTAAGTTACCAAAAATTTTAAAATGTTTTTGTTTTTACACTTTACATTTAGGTTAAATCACTACATGCATTATGTTTAAACAGGAAACTGAAGCGGCAGAGGGACTGTCAGAAGGGGACGAGACGGGTGGAGAGATGCAGATAGCGGAGGAACACAGTGTAAGTAGTGGTGAAAAAGTTGCTTCACACACCACAGTGCAACCAAGACAAAAATGATCTTCATACATCACTGTACACATAAAAATGTGCCTACATTAAAGATTATTTTCCTTTTTTTTTCAGTCTGCTGCTGCTGCCGAACCCGAACACAAAGAAGATCCTCCCAGCCGCTCCCAGAGACGACGTAATCGTCGCCGCGGTCGGCCAGCGGTGAGTTGTATTTTTTTTGTTTCTTCTATTGGAAGTTTTGTGTTTTAGTGTACTAAATATTTTTTTTGTTTAATTTTCACAGTCTTCACAGCGTGCTCCCGAAACCGATGAAGAGGAGGGCATTAATGTGGATAGCCTCATTGAGGAGGTCCGCGAGCGGGAGCCGCTGTGGAACATGGCTGACCGCAGGCATGCTGATACCTGTCGGCTCTGGGATGAAGTGTGCGAAAACCTGTTTCCGAGGTGGGAGGACCTTCATCCAAGGCAGCGGAGTAAAGAACGTAAGTATTCACTTTTCAGTGATGTTTTGAGCTGAATGTAATGTATTGTAATTAACAATTTTTTTTAAATTCATTCTTGTCTTCACAGGTGATAGGGTTAGGAAGCGGTGGCGGTCACTGAGAGATCACTACAAGAAAGAATTTAACGAGGAGATGCAGGCCCCGAGTGGCTCAGCAGGAAAGAAAAGAAGGTGCTATAAATACGCCCCTGCCCTGACCTTCCTCAGGCAAACCATGCTGAATCGAGTGTAAGTATTCAACAGCCCATTAAATAACGATGTTGACCTGTCTAATTTTGTTTGGTTTCAGTCAGGGCTTTTTCCTATCAATATATTAATTTTTTTTGTTTTTTCTTTCACAGTACCTTCAGCAGCCATCGGGCACCTGCATCGACCTCAGCGCCCTCTGGAGCGATCTCTCAGAAGTCCGCCAACGAGGGCCACGTCGGTAGGCCCCACACCTCTGACCCCTCTGTCCCTTCCACTTCCACCGCCCCAAGCACTGGAGCATCATTAGAACAGTTAGCGTTCCCTTTACCCCACCCCTCTGATCCTGCCACCTCTAGACCACCATTAGGTTCGTGGCGGCAGCAACAGAGGGGTCAGGAAAGGAGCTATGCTCCTGAATTCTTACATCTGAATGCATCCTTTCAAGGATCTTTCAAGATTTTGGGAGAACAAGTCACTGCTGGTTTCAACATGGTGCAAGCTCGCATCAGTGAAACCAGCAGGGAAACCAGCAGTCGCTTGGATAGGCTGCATTCAGATGTAAGTCAATCTCCAGCCAACCTTTTTTTTCAATCCATGCTCAGGAGCACGGAAAAGCTTTCTTTTGAGCAGCAGATGCGGGTAATGAATAGCTGCCATGATGCTCTTCTTAAGGCCCTGTCCGAACCCCAAACTACCCCCACACCTCCCCACACAGCCACTACTACATTGCCACCCCAGGCCCCATTTCCACACCACGCCCCATCCCAGGCCCGATTTCCACCCCAGTCCCCCCATTACCACACCCAATCCCAATATCCACCCCAGTCTCAATATCCACCCCAGTCTCAATATCCACCCCAGTCTCAATATCCACACCAGTCTTAATATCCACCCCAGTCTCAATATCCACCCCAGTCTCAGCATCCACCCCAGTTTCAGCATCCACCCCAATCTCAGCATCCACCCCAGTCTCAGCATCCACCCCAGTCTCAGCATCCACCCCAGTCTCAGCATCCACCCCAGTCTCAGCATCCACCCCAGTCTCAGCATCCACCCCAGTCTCAGCATCCACCCCAGTCTCAGCATCCACCCCAGTCTCAGCATCCACCCCAGTCTCAGCATCCACCCCAGTCTCAGCATCCACCCCAGTCTCAGCATCCACCCCAGTCTCAGCATCCACCCCAGTCTCAGCATCCACCCCAGTCTCAGCATCCACCCCAGTCTCAGCATCCACCCCAGTCTCAGCATCCACCCCAGTCTCAGCATCCACCCCAGTCTCAGCATCCACCCCAGTCTCAGCATCCACCCCAGTCTCAGCATCCACCCCAGTCTCAGCATCCACCCCAGTCTCAGCATCCACCCCAGTCTCAGCATCCACCCCAGTCTCAGCATCCACCCCAGTCTCAGCATCCACCCCAGTCTCAGCATCCACCCCAGTCTCAGCATCCACCCCAGTCTCAGCATCCACCCCAGTCTCAGCATCCACCCCAGTCTCAGCATCCACCCCAGTCTCAGCATCCACCCCAGTCTCAGCATCCACCCCAGTCTCAGCATCCACCCCAGTCTCAGCATCCACCCCAGTCTCAGCATCCACCCCAGTCTCAGCATCCACCCCAGTCTCAGCATCCACCCCAGTCTCAGCATCCACCCCAGTCTCCGTATCCACCCCAGTCTCCGTATCCACCCCAGTCTCCGTATCCACCCCAGTCTCCGTATCCACCCCAGTCTCCGTATCCACCCCAGTCTCCGCATCCACCCCAGTCTCCGCATCCACCCCAGTCTCCGCATCCACCCCAGTCTCCGCATCCACCCCAGTCTCCGCATCCACCCCAGTCTCCGCATCCACCCCAGTCTCCGCATCCACCCCAGTCTCCGCATCCACCCCAGTCTCCGCATCCACCCCAGTCTCCGCATCCACCCCAGTCTCCGCATCCACCCCAGTCTCCGCATCCACCCCAGTCTCCGCATCCACCCCAGTCTCGGCATCCACCCCAGTCTCGGCATCCACCCCAGTCTCGGCATCCACCCCAGTCTCGGCATCCACCCCAGTCTCGGCATCCACCCCAGTCTCGGCATCCACCCCAGTCTCGGCATCCACCCCAGTCTCGGCATCCACCCCAGTCGCCGCATCCACCCCAGTCGCCGCATCCACCCCAGTCTCCGTACCCATCCCGTCCCACAAACAAAATGCCTTCCCCACTGTTTTCTTCCTTGCCCAGCTTTTCTTCCCCATTAAGTATACCACCTACCCCAACACCACCCCCTCTGGTCACCTTACTGCTTTCCGCCCCCCTTCCACTGCACCCCAAACCAGCACGCTTTCCCCACCTATCGACGTAGTCCAACCTTCCAGCCCCTCCGCTACTATCTCCACCCCCCACTTTCAAGACCTGTAAATTTTTTTTTTTTTTTTTTGGTTATAAAAAATATATAATATATATATATATATATATATATATATATATATATATATATATATATATATATATATATATATATATATATATATACTTTTATGAAACAAAGTTTTATATTAAAAAAGTTTTTCTTAAAAAGAGAAAATGTGTTCACTAAAAAAAAAATTAATAAACTGTTTTTTGATTTAAACTCTACTGTGTTTGTGCATTCATTTAGGTAAGCTGGTATGGTAACTAATCAAAGGTGAAACAACACCACACGTTAAACGGTATAACATATTAGTTTTATTACCAAGAAAACCACACTTTTTGAAACTGATTTTTTTTTGGGGGGGTCAACACAATTTGTACAGAAACAAATCCATGAAACATTACAAAAAGATGTCACACAATTTGGTCTTGCCATGGAACCTGACCAACAGGTGACACAAAATTCTCCGCAAACTGGTCCCTCATTCTTGTAACAGAACCAGCGGAGCGAACGGAGCTGCTGCGGTAATCCCACAAGGTTATCTCCAATTCTTCATCATCAACCGAAACTGGCTCCTTTGAAAGTACAAAGTTATGGAGCACCACACAGGCCTTCACCACCACGTCAATGGTTTGGGTGTGCAGTTTGATGGCAGTGAGCAGAACTCTCCACTTTGCAGTTAATAATCTAAATGCACACTCGACCACGCGTCTGGCTCGAGTAAGGCGGTAATTAAAATACCCTTTGTGTTCTTAAGTCTCTGCTAGCATATGGTTTAAGGAGGTGTGGCGATAACTGGAAAGCCTCATCACCAACACATAGGTATGGCATGGGTGGTTCAGTTATTCCCGGGAGTAGTTTGGCTGGCGGGAAATCGTATGAATCTCCATACAAGCAACGGCCCATTGGAGAGTTTTTGAACACTTGGGAGTCGTTGGACCGGCCATAGGCTCCTATGTCGACAGCCAGGAATCTGCAGTTGGCATCTGCTATTACCATTAGTACGATAGAGAAGTACTTCTTATAATTGTAGTACTCCGATCCAGATCCTGCCGATTTTGCAATCCGTATGTTTCCCATCGACGGCACCAACACAATTTGGGAAATGGCAAATTTGTGCAAACAGGTCTGCGCTTGTCAGCCAGATGTTCATTGTTGGTTGGGGGATATACTCCTGCTGCAAAGTGTCCCAGATCGCCCGACAGGTCTCTTTCACTATTCCGGAAATAGTAGAAATCCCAAGCCTGAATTGATAATGGAGTGACGTCAAGGATTCACCCGTAGCAAGGAAGCTGTGAAAAAAAATAAACATGTTATTGCACAGACCAACACTTTTTTTTTTATTATGGTAGTTTCAGTAAATGGCACTGTGGAAAGTTTTGTTCTGACAGGACGCACAATAAAAACTGCATGGAATAGAAAACATTTGTATGGCCAGAAACAATAAAATTACATGCTGCAGAAAATGCAATGCAATGTTTCAGCGCAGTATTTTCTGTAGCAGGTAACATGACATTAAATCTGAGCAATAAAATAAAAAAAAGGCAGTGTAATGGCCAGAAACAATAAAAAAAAATTACATGCTGCAGAAAATGCAGCGCATTGTTTCAGCGCAGTATTTTCTGCAGCATGTTACATGACATTAAATCTGAGCAATGAAATTAAAAAAAGAGGCTTACCGCAGTGTCACGATCAGCCGCTGTGCCGGTGTGATGGCAAGCCTCATCCGTGTGTCCTGCTTCTGGATGACATCCCCAAGTATTTCCAGCAAATAGTCGAAATGATCCTGCCTCATCCGAACATAATTGTAGAATTTGTCTGGGTTCTGCCGCAACTCCAGATAGAGGGTTGACTGATCGCCCCGGGTCATCCGCAGTTCATTACTAGGATGTATCCATAGTCTTCTCTGTCGACGTTGCTGCAGAAGAATCCTCCGTCTCGCTTGTTCCTCCTTCTCCCGCACTATAATATCCAGGCGATTTGTCTCGAAAATAACATCAGTTACCACACTCGCAATCCTCCCAAGTACCCCTTCCATCTCTCCAACTTTCTCTAAACCCTTTCAAAGATGGGCTGTAAATACAGTCAGTATATAGTTTTCCCTAATTTCCAGTAGCCAATCACATTTGGGAGACTCCCATTTTAAAAACGGATCCATCATGAAAACGGATGCAACGGATGGTAAAAATGGATGCAATGCATACACAATTTCGACGGAACCGTTTAGCGGATTCGCGACGGATCCGTCGAAATTGTGTATGCGTTGCATCCATTTTTCACTATTTTTGACGCATCCGTTTTTTGCACAAAACAACGCTTTTCGACGTCTGCAGAAAAACGCCAGTGTGAAAGTAGCCGAAGAAAAGGATGCCAGAATTTTTAATGTGGGGAATGCAATGATGGTTTCTTATCTTGTTGCTTGAGAAAAAGAAATCAAAAATTAGAAGGGTAACTAGCCAGAAACCCAATCAAGCAATATATAAGATAATAGGATAGACAAGAAGCAGAAATGTTGTGCAGCTGTGTAAGATGCACAGTTGTGACCAAATATTTTGAGACAGACACAAAAGGTTTTTTTTTACAAAATTGGTGCTTCAGTGGGTTTTTTTTTACTCTTTTAGTCAAATGTTTACTGAAGTACAGTTATAAGCATTTGATAATTTATTAACCTTTTATTGCCAAATACATCATTTTTATATGAATACTCAATATTTGCAATATCCTGACTGATGAGATGACAACCCATTCTTGTCTTATCAGCCCTTGTTGTTTATCACAATTTTTGTGTTTTTGTTTGTCCTCCTGCTTTTTGAGAATTGATTACAGGTACTAAATGGAACTGAGACCTATGGAGTTTTTTGGCCATGGAATGTTAACCCCTATCCCGTCGAGGTGCCCTGGGCTTATCTGACCCTGGACGGGATAGTACGTCATAGCCGATCGGCCGCGCTCACGGGGGGAGCGCGGCCGATCACGGCCGGGTGTCAGCTGCTTATCGCAGCTGACATCCGGCACTATGTGCCAGGAGCGGTCACGGACCGCCCCCGGCACATTAACCCCTGGCACACCGCGATCAAAGATGATCGCGATGTGCCCGCGGTGCAGGGAAGCACCGCGCAGGGAGGGGGCTCCCTGCGGGCTTCCCTGAGACCCCCGGAGCAACGCGATGTGATCGCGTTGCTGCGAGGGTCTCACCTCCCTCCCTGCTTCCTCCAGCCCCGGATCCAAGATGGCCACGGATCCGGGTCCTGCAGGGAGGGAGGTGGCTTCACAGAGCCTGCTCAGAGCAGGCACTGTGAAGGCTGCAGCGCTGCATGTCAGATCAGTGATCTGACAGAGTGCTGTGCAAACTGTCAGATCACTGATCTGTGATGTCCCCCCCTGGGACAAAGTAAAAAAGTAAAAAAAAATTTTTCCAAATGTGTAAAAAAAAAATAAAAAAAAATATTCCAAAATAATGAAAAAAAAAAATATATATTATTCCCATAAATACATTTCTTCATCTAAATAAAAAAAAAACCAATGAAAGTACACATATTTAGTATCGCCGCGTCCGTAACGACCCGACCTATAAAACTGTCCCACTAGTTAACCTCTTCAGTAAACACCGTAAGAAAAAAAAAAAAAAAACGAGGCAAAAAACAACGCTTTATTATCATACCGCCGAACAAAAAGTGGAATAGCACGCGATCAAAAGGACAGATATAAATAACCATGGTACCGCTGAAAGCGTCATATTGTCCCGCAAAAAACGAGCCGCCATACAGCATCATCAGCAAAAAAATAAAAAAGTTATAGTCCTGAGAATAAAGCGATGCAAAAATAATTATTTTTTCTGTAAAATAGTTTTTATCGTATAAAAGCGCCAAACCATAAAAAAATGATATAAATGAGGTATCGCTGTAATCGTACTGACCCGAAGAATAAAACTGATTTATCAATTTTACCAAACGCGGAACGGTATAAACGCCTCCCCCAATAGAAATTCATGAATAGCTGGCTTTTGGTCATTCTTCCTCACAAAAATCGGAATAAAAAGCGATCAAAAAATGTCACGTGCCCGAAAATGTTTTCAATAAAAACGTCAACTCGTCCCACAAAAAACAAGACCTCACATGACTCTGTGGACCAAAATATGGAAAAATTATAGCTCTCAAAATGTGGTATTGCAAAAAATATTTTTTGCAATAAAAAGGGTCTTTCAGTGTGTGACGGCTGCCAATCATAAAAATCCGCTAAAAAACTCGCTATAAAAGTAAATCAAACCCCCCTTCATCACCCCCTTAGTTAGGGAAAAATAAAAAAAAATGTATTTATTTCCATTTTCCCATTAGGGCTAGGGTTAGGGCTAGGGCTAGGGTTAGGGTTAGGGCTAGGGTTAGGGTTAGGGTTAGGGCTAGGGTTAGGGCTAGGGTTAGGGCTAGGGTTAGGGTTGGGGCTACAGTTAGGGTTGGGGCTAAAGTTAGGGTTAGGGTTTAGATTACATTTACAGTTGGGAATAGGGTTGGGATTAGGGTTAGGGGTGTGTCAGGGTTAGAGGTGTGGTTAGGGTTACCGTTGGAATTAGGGTTAGGGGTGTGTTTAGATTAGGGTTTCAGTTATAATTGGGGGGTTTCCACTGTTTCGGCACATCAGGGTCTCTCCAAACACGACATGGCGTCCGATCTCAATTCCAGCCAATTCTGCGTTGAAAAAGTAAAACAGTGCTCCTTCCGTTCCGAGCTCTCCTGTGTGCCCAAACAGGGGTTTACCCCTCACATATGGGGTATCAGCGTACTCAGGACAAATTGGACAACAACTTTTGTGGACCAATTTCTCCTGTTACCCTTGGGAAAATACAAAACTGGGGGCTAAAAAATAATTTTTGTGGGAAAACAAAAAGATTTTTTATTTTCACGGCTCTGCGTTATAAACTGTAGTGAAACACTTGGGGGTTCAAAGTTCTCACAACACATCTAGATAAGTTCATTGAGGGGTCTAGTTTCCAATATGGGGTCACTTGTGGGGGGTTTCTACTGTTTAGGTACATTAGGGGCTCTGCAAACGCAATGTGACGCCTGCAGACCAATCCATCTAAGTCTGCATTCCAAATGATGCTCCTTCCCTTCCGAGCTCTCCCATGCGCCCAAACAGTGGTTTACTGCCACATATGGGGTATCAGCGTACTCAGGACAAATTGGACAACAACTTTTGAGGTCCAATTTCTTCTCTTACCCTTGGAAAAATAAAAAATTGGGGGCAAAAATACAATTTTTGTGAAAAAATATGATTTTTTATTTTTACGGTTCTGCATTATAAACTTCTGTGAACCACTTGGTGGGTCAAAGTGCTCACCACACATCCAGATAAGTTCCTTAGGGGGTCTACTTTCCAAAATGGTGTCACTTGTGGGGGGTTTCAATGTTTAGGCACATTAGTGGCTCTCCAAACGCAACATGGTGTCCCATCTCAATTCCTGTCAATTTTGCATTGAAAAGTCAAACGGCGCTCCTTCCCTTCCGAGCTCTCCCATGCGCCCAAACAGTGGTTTACTGCCACATATGGGGTATCAGCGTACTCAGGACAAATTGGACAACAACTTTTGGGGTCCATTTTCTCCTGTTACCCTTGGTAAAATAAAACAAATTGGAGCTGAAGTAATTTTTTTGTGTAAAAAAGTTAAATGTTCATTTTTATTTAAACATTCCAAAAATTCCTATTAAACACCTGAAGGGTTAATAAACTTCTTGAATGTGGTTTTGAGCACCTTGAGGGGTGCAGTTTTTAGAATGGTGTCACACTTGGGCATTTTCTATCATATAGACCCCTCAAAATGACTTCAAATGAGACGTGGTCCCTAAAAAAAAATGGTGTTGTAAAAATGAGAAATTGCTGGTCAACTTTTAACCCTTATAACTCCCTAACAAAAAAAAATTTGGTTCCAAAATTATGCTGATGTAATGGAGACATGTGGGAAATGTTACTTATTAAGTATTTTGTGTGACATATCTCTGTGATTTAATTGCATAAAAATTCAGAGTTTGAAAATTGCGAAATTTTCAAAATTTTCGCCAAATTTCCGTTTTTTTTCACAAATAAACGCAGGTACTATCAAAGAAATTTTACCACTATCATGAAGTACAATATGTCACGAGAAAACAATGTCAGAATCACCAGGATCCGTTGAAGCGTTTCGGAGTTATAACCTCATAAAGGGACAGTGGTCAGAATTGTAAAAATTGGCCTGGTCATTGACGTGCAAACCACCCTTGGGGGTAAAGGAGTTAATCTTTTGTTCACTGAGCCACTTGGTTATCACTTTTGCCTGGGAGCAATTCCATCTGGCCGGAGATGGTTGTCGGTGCTGACACAGGGAACAGCTGATCGACAGGGATGCTGGGAGTCTGATAGGCCATCAATGATGAAGTAGTAGACAACCTCTTTAATGGTGATTTTAAAAATAAATAATAACTAGTGATGAGCAAGTGTACTCATTGCTCGGGTGGTCTCCGAATATTTGTAACTGCTCAGAGATAAAGTTTTCATCGCCTCAGCAGCATGGTTTACAGCTACTAGGCAGCTTGATGACATAGGGGATTCCCTAGCAACCAGGCAACCACCCCATGTACTCAGGCTGGGTAGTAGCTGTAAATCATTCAACTACTGCAATGAAAACTAAATCTCCGAACACTAACAAATATTCGGAGAGAAACCCGAGCAACGAGTATACTCGCTCATCACTAATAATAACGTTTCTGCACATGGCCATAAAGCTGCCTAGACTGAGAACTGTCAATCAGTACCATCATGAACCTGTGGTCAATCTTCAAAATGGGTGTTCACACAACAACACAGAAATTTTGATAATCTCCAAGCCTTGATAAGACAAGATGAGTGTGTATTGCCATCAGTCAGGATCAGGCCCTGAAGCTGATATCCAGCATACCAGGGTAAATACACAAGTCTTGATAAATAAGGGTCAGCACTGTAAATATTGAGGGTTTGCATACACTTGATGTATTTGTCAATAAAAGTATAAACATTTTTTACTTAATTACTTAAGTAATTATAGAATAATTATGTAATTAGTAATAATTATTAATAATTAGTAATGATAGAATCATCTAATAAAAAAATCGAAAAATACTGAAGATACAAACTTTGTTAAAACCAAAATTTGTGCCATTCTCAAAACTTTTGTCCATGACTGTAAAATATAGTAACCCCTTTATTTTGCTACATATTACTGTTTAAAATCCAAAATCAGCATGTCTTGGAGAGATATTTCACCCGTTACTAAAAAAAATTATGATAAAAACGAGAATGTTGTTTGCTCATTGAAACCCAGTGGGTTCGATAGTTTGCAGCCAAAGAATCTAGTGCAACATTAAATGGAATAGGCTACTGTCAGTTTTGCATTCATATATTTGGGGAGGGACGCATGTGTTCTGTACCTCAAAAGACTTGTGAACTCACCCATTGGGTGTTTTCAAATATGATTAAAGATTGGGGAGTCCTCATCTTCCCTTTTATCAGATGGTTTCATCCTTTTTCATTGATCCTAAATGTCCAATAATCAAAACATGCGTATCAGGTGTTCTTAACTTCATATCATAAATGGTCAAATAGCTTACGTTCTCTGACCTGAACTGCTTCTCCCTCACTAAAATGTAAAAGGGAGTACTGGTAATAATTCTTGGATGTTTGTAGGGAGAGTGATTGGGGGATTATTTCACCCTAAGCAAAAGATAACACTACTCTCCAGCCACATTAGCCAACGGATTTTTAATAACTTCATATCAAATTAGAGAGTAAAGTTGGTGAGATTTGTTCCAAGTTGGTGATGTCTTGTGATGTTTACTCTATGAATGATAGTGTTGGGATTATTGGTGATCCGTCAACTTTTTCAATTTAAATGTTCATTTATACATTCCAGCCGATTGAATGTACTCATTGCTCTTTAATTGTGCTGATAAAATAGGCTAATCGCAACAGCTATGGTTTTTTTCCCCAGTCATGACCTGTCAATAATGAGTGTAAGTACAATGGAATTTTAACACCCAATGTATTACAAGCAGATTTTGAAATGCCATAAGCAGACATGTAATGTATTTTCTTCTCTGGGACAAAGTGCTGTGGCTTTTTTAAATCCTTTAATAAGTATGATAGGAAGAACATTGAGTTTTCTTATTTAATAAATTAATTTAAAATTTTTCAGATATATCTCAATAATTATTATTCATTTTTTTAAGAATATGGGGCACCTGATGATGCAGAAATTCAGCAGCCTCAGCCTTTTGCTTTGAAGAATCAACTGCTCAGTAAGTTTATATAGATATTTTGCTAAAAATGTTGTGAAATCAGCTCATCTTAGTCTTCAGTGCTGGCTTCTTTCTGACCCACTTCTTAAATGGGCACAAAGGAATAAGGTTTTTCATCATACTAAGGAATGTTTGCAGCCACCATTTACCCCTTAGGCAGGCAGTCTCACGTGGCCCCCTTACCAACATTTCTGCTTGACCCACTTGAGCCTTCTTCAGTCCTAGCACTCCATGCTGCATCTCACAAGCCTCATTCTTTATTGGGAGGTGTTCCTCTGAGAAGGGGTCAGCATTCCTCAGGCAGTATGTCATGACTCTTCCGTTGTCCCTGCATCCTCTCGCGGCCTAGAGTGAGTGGCAGAGACTGAGGCTCCCAAACACACTGAATGAGAACCTTGCAAGTACCACTTAGGTGAGGTAACTACTCCATAAATCAATGACCCTTTATCGAGCCTTGCAACATGACCAGGGATTAATGCCAAACCATAAGCTTATCTATAGACAGCCTATGTCAAAGTCCCTAAGCAGTATTAAGCAGAGTCTGAATGGCCGTGCACAACAATCTTGTGGCAACCTGGTGAAAGTACTAGTTTTCCTTAAAGATCAGCCAACAATACATTCTAAAAAGCCTTGCTCAATTGGAGGAAAGTGTAAAAAGAAAAAAAAGGTACTTGTAGGATATCTACTGCTCCTAGTTGGTTCTTGTCCTGCAAGAAGGCTAATTTGCATACTTTTCTCTAATGGAGCATTGCATGTAAGAGGCCGCACCCAGTTGGTATGGAGAGCCAGTACTTTTTCCACATAATGCCATTTCAGCATACATGGTACATCATTTGTTAGTACAGACTAAGTGAGTATGATAGGAGATAATTGTTTTTTTAAAGGCATTTTCCCATGACCAAAGTACTGGTCATAATAATCTTATAAATGTGCCCCTGCTGTGTACTGTGTACTTTCTGGGAACATGGTCTGATCATAAGACAGCTCCTGGACAGGGGAGGAAGGAAAAGAGAGTATACAGACCATGTCCCTGCATGTTGATACACAGCTATTACACAGCACACATCAGGGGCACAATTATAAGATTATCTCAGCCCAGGAACATTTTTATTTAACACATCCAATTGTGGAAATTATTATTATTTCAAGATCTATTACCGTATTTTTCGGACTATAAGACGCACCGGACTATAAGGCGCACCCAGGTTTTAGAGGTGGAAAATAGGGAAAAAAAATATTTGAAGCTAAAAAATGTGGTAAAATATTTAATAACATAAATGACATACTATTATATGTGGTGTTATTATATATAATAGTATGTTATTATGTTGGAAGCTGCGGGACAAGTGTGGTGTCTGTACAGTACTATATGAAGATGCTGGAGGGTGAGTATAAGAATGGGGGCACAGGGCTTATATTTAAAGCACCACTCCAGCACTGCAAAATAACACTGGAGTGCTGCTTTAAAATCCCATTTGAGAACTATAACTCCCAGCATGTCCTGCAGATCCTATGACATGCTGGGAGTTATAGTTCACCAAAGGAGTGGCAGAGTGCTTTATTGTGTTTTGTAAAGACTAACCTCTTAAATGTGGCAGCCAGCCACACTATGGTGAGGTTAAAGCTGGAGCATCCCATTACTGTGCACAGAGCAGTCCCTCTTTCATTTTCATAGCACAGGTTATGAGGAAGCTGCAGTGGAGACTGGAGAGCCTGAAGGACCTGTGATGATGTCAAGAAGAGGGAGGGCTCTGAGCTGCCATGTGATGCTCCAGCCCGCCCACTCCTGACATCATCACAGGTCCTCCTGCACAGAACTCAGCGTCCAGCCCAGGCATGGCAGGCAGGTATGCAGCCATCTCCTCTCTCCCTTGGCCCCTGCTGCTGCCTCCTCTCCCCCAGACACACAGACCTGCCCAGCTGCTGCAGGAATCAGCGCTGGAGAAGCCATGTGTGTCCCTGCTTAAGCATTTGCTGCTCCCGGCTCACTGCTCAGCTGATAGGTGGGCGGGGAGCCGCTAATGAATATTCACTGCACTTAATCGTCGGGAGCACATGGTTTCTCCAGCACTGATTCTGGGCAGCAGGGACATCCTGAAGTGGGATAACAGTGCGATCCCACTCACTGCTGCCTCCCTCCCCACATGCTACATCCGTACCATAAGACGCAACCACAGTTTCCTCCCAAATTTGGAGGAAAAAAGTGCGTCTTATGGTCAGAAAAATACGGTATTTTAAATGTATTATGTCCATGGGACAACCCCTTTTAAACTTTGTTTAGAGAAAATAATGTTCAATTTGTGTGTAAATACTGACCAGATCTGATGAATCCCAATTCTTTCTTTATAACATTTATATAAAAATAGTCATGACTTTAGAACATCGAGTGTAGGAAAGTAATAGGAATAATCTAAATTTGACAGTGTTGTCCACTGAATATAATGAATATTAACTTGCACTATGTTTTATTAGGTAAAATATAAAGTATTATGAATTTATCTTTTCTTCTATTTTAGTCAGTTTAACTTTGTTCTCTTCTATTTATAGCTCTAACTATTTTGTGCCCTGACAAACCAGATCAAAACCCTATAAAAAAGAAATTACCAGGTAAATACTGAATGTGTTGTGCATGCTTCAGTAATGCTTTTTTCCTTTCACTTTTTTTTGTTTTGGTCACAGATGCTGCCTGCAGCAGCCATTATCTTAATCTGGTTTTAAAGGGAAGCTGTATCCTCCAGAAACACTATATCATGGTAATCTACAGGAAAATTACTTGGAATCATGTCTGGGTGGTTTATTGGAATAATATAGAAAATATAAGTTATCTTCTTCCCTGCAGTGACTCACTTCCAGTCATCTGGGCGGTCACGGGAGCCATTATTCACTACTCACTATACTCTGTCATAACTCCTCAGCACATTGATTGACAGTCAGCTCTGACATCCTGCTCTGCAGTGTATGTGTGCAAAGTGCAAGGGAGTGATTACAGCTGCCGGTCACAGTAGAGTGAGCTGTGACTGCTCCCCCACTTAATTTTCTCCCTGTAGCCGCTCCTCCAGTAAAAGCAGGGAGACATGATTTAAACTCTATAAACCTATAGCTACCCACTATATCTGCATATAAATAACATTTGTGGAGGTTATTGATTTGTTTTACATGATTATTGTGGCGAGTCATCAGTTGGCTCTGTTGACCAAACGCTTGTCCTTCATTGCACATGAATGTTTGATACAACATAGAATGCTAGTGTTTTTAATGTACAAAGCAAGATTAAGGTGCATTTAGACTAGACAATTATTGGGAACAAGCATTTCTAGGACAACTCGTTTTCCAATGATCGGCCTGTCTAATCAGGCTGCTAATCATCCTACTAACAAGTAAAATGATTGATCGTCTTGAGAAATTATTTTTAAGCATGCTTAAAAATCATTGTTCTTGGAAACGCATTTTCATGTGAAAATAGGATATTTACTGACGAGCTCAGTGGCATTCCATGTGTACAGAATGATGTTCTTAAAATGCGCCCTGTTCACCCTGTCTAAACTGGCCACTGAACAATTGCCATTCTGCTTGCATGTAACCAATGGGTGTAAAATATTTTTTGGGCCGAGGGCCACACTGTCATACTGAACCAATCCCAAGGGCTGCAAAAAATTAAAGGGATGCTTGCATGAATACATAACCAGAACCACTGCCATTAAATTAACACATCACCAGAACCAAGAGTTGAGTGTTTGAGGAGGATTTGGAAAGGTTTTTTTTCAGTTATTGTTGCAAAAAATAATGTGAATACACCCTAACTTACACTGAGTTTTTGGAGCATATATTCTCCAAATCCTCATAATCTCAAAACCTGAACATGCTTTATGGATTTTTAGTTTTAACATACTATAACATCATCTGACCAGTTACAGATTGCTACATGTGTAGAAGATGTTTTTTCATGAATTCTTCGTCAGATTCACCATTAGTACATGAATGCAGCACTAGAACCACTGTCGGTACATGAATATGTCACCAGAACCACCATCATTACATGAATGCAACATCAGAACCAATGTCAGTTTATCAATCCATCACCAGACCTACTTGTCCGTACATGAATACAGCATCAGAACCATCATCAGTACATGTTTGCAGCACCAAGCTTAGGACGGTGATCGATTAAAATGTCAGGTCAGCCCCATATATACTTTAATAGCATTAACTTGCAATTCCCAGTATGTCCTTAACAATGGTAAGGAAATTCTTTAAGATGTTACTAACAGCCATCATAAGGGTACTGTCACACTCAGCAACTTTCCAACGATCACGACCAGCGATACGACCTGGCTGTGATCATTGGAAAGTCCTTGTGTGGTCGCTGGAGAGCTGTCACACAGACAGCTCTCCAGCGACCAACGATGCCAAAGTCCCCGGGTAACCAGGGTAAACATCGGGTTACTAAGCGCAGGGCCGGGCTTAGTAACCCGATGTTTACCCTGGTTACCATTGTAAATGTAAAAAAAAAAAAACACTACATACTTACATTCCGGTGTCTGTCACGTCCCTCGCCATCAGCTTCCCACACTGACTGTGGGCGCCGGCCGGCCGTAAAGCAGAGCACAGCGGTGACGTCACCGCTGTGCTTTACGGCCGGCGCTCACAGTCAGTGCGGGAAGCTGACGGCGGGGGACATGACAGACACCGGAATGTAAGTATGTAGTGTTTTTTTTTTTTTTTTTACATTTACAATGGTAACCAGGGTAAATATTGGGTTACTAAGCGCGGCCCTGCGCTTAGTAGCTTGATATTTACCCTGGTTACCAGTGAACACATCGCTGGATCGGCGTCACACACGCCGATCCAGCGATGTCAGCGGGTGATCCAGCGACGAAATAAAGTTCTGGACTTTCAGCGACGACCAGCGATGTCACAGCAGGATCCTGATCGCTGCTGCGTGTCAAACACAACGATATCGCTATTCAGGACGCTGCAACGTCACGGATCGCTATCGTTATCGTTGTAATGTTGTTCAGTGTGAAGGTACCATTAGACTGTGGATCATACAGGACCGGTGAGACAAAACCTGTATCACAAATAAACTTTTACATCAAAGCACCTTACAGATGACATCTTGTCTGATTGAAGTTGACCCCATACCTTTTTACTTCATGTAGGATAGATGCCATGATGACTGGACATCCACAACTTGTCTCTGTAGATTTCCATCTTCTTCGTTCTTCTGCAGCTCATCCCAACATGATGTCCTTACGAATAACAGTATCATTATAATTCTCCTGAATAAAAATCTGTCTTACTCTGTGCTCATGAGTAAATAATTGTATCCCACCCACACTGCCCTTTTCCATAATATGTCTCCAACACTGCCCCTCTCCCCCCTCGCCATAATATGTCACACACTCCATTTTTCACCCCAACTTCCCCATAATGTTTCCAAAAATAGCAATCCATTCAATGGATTTTCGGCTCCTAAGTGCAATGTTTACCATTTCCTTCTATGCCTGCTGCTTTCTCACCGCCTATGTGATGAGTTCAGCAGTGTGATGACTACATCATGCCATTGCACGTCAGAGTGGAAGCTAATAAGTGTTGCTCTGCTCTTGTCCCGACTATAAAATGTTCAAGTATATTCATGTCTGAAAGATACAAATACATTTGTATACATGAGTAAGAAAGCTGATAGCTGATGTCTCCCAAACTGGATGTTGAAATTTAAAATATGCTATTTTTCTCTTCCCTGACATAATCTGCAGGTTTAGCATAATACTTACAAGAGCTTTTAGAATTTCTTATCATATTTGATAATGCTGGCATATTTGATGTTTGTTTAAAAAAGAAAGAAATTATTAAAGTTATGTGTATTTTTTTGTTTTCGTCCAAGATTCTATGACTGTCCAAAAGGTCAAGGGCTTACTTTATCGCTTACTCAAGGTACCTGGTTCAGAGCTGAAACTGTCATATGAAAGCTCCAAAGTAAGTAACTTCTAATGATAACGAAGAGTAAACTTTTTTCTTTACTTAAGGGGAATACATACGGTAATTTAAAAAAGTTAATTTAATATATTAAGTTTTATGTAAAAAAAATATTTTTTAAAATAAAATATGAAATGATTAAATGTTCAAAAATGATTTTTTTGTTTTTCAAAAGAAGGAGCAGCTGCTCCTCACATTTGACATAAAACTTAAGATCTGCTCCATGTGTGTTTGATGTCACTTCGCTCCCATACTGGGCTTTTACAAAAAGAGGTGGGCGGATAAAGTTTGGAATCACAATGCAGAGCCATTTTGTTGGTAACTGCAATGAGATACTGACATGTATATATAGTGTCACCTAGAATGACTGGCAGTGCCAATTCTAACATTCCTGTTATCTGAGGAGAAAATTGAAATAGCGTCACTCCCTTCAATAAAATCATGCAGTGAATGAGGGGAGGGGAATAGTGGGTTTATTTACATTTACGACTTTCATTGTGTCTTAAAAATGACTGGTAACATGATTCTACAGGTGAAAATGATTACGGCAATGCCAAATTTGCATAGATTTTCTTTTATGTTGAAAAATAATTCAGAAGCTTAAAAAAAAAATACTGTAATTGGTTTGTGGCACCATTTTACGAACTTTGTAAGGATTTTGGTTTTTCCTTGATGAAAATGTGTTGGGGCTTTTTTGTGTAGTGAGCTAATATTTTTATTCATACTATTTTGGGGTACAGAATATGTTTTCATAATTTTTATTGCATTTTTTTAGGGAAGAAGTGTGATTGAAAATGTGCTATTCTAGCTTTTTGGTTTCTGTTTATAGCATTTATCGCACTGAATTATTCATCATAGAATGGACTTTATCCGAATGTGGCGAACCCAAATGTGTTATTTTTTTTTTATTTATTTGTAATTAAAGGTAACCTGACAGGTCCCTCATGCCCCCTAAACCACCAGCAATTGTATCTTGCTGTCTAAATTCACTGCCTAACAGTCCCATTAGAACGTTGGACACACAAACAGATCTTTTAGAAAGAGCATTTCTAAAGTCTGTTATATTTCTTGGATGTTTCATTGGGGGCACAGGAACCATCGTTTACATGCTGCCACCTAGAGGCTTACACAAAGAATACATCTTAGAAAAAAAGCTAGACTTCTCTCGAACAGTTTACACCTGGCCAGCCTACAGCCAGCTATTCGGTTTAGCTTACGATAACTTTGGAGACAGACATGGATCTGAGTTTCAGACCTGTCTTTGCCTTGAATTTATGAGATTAGTAACTAACCATTCTTTCTTTCTCCGCTTTAGGACAGGTAAGAGAGTGGAATGGTGCTGCTTTGTTCCACCCCACTGAGCGATGGAGAGTACAGACTGTACTGATCTTTTTCTATCTTTTTCTATCTATTTTTCTTTTTTTTACTGATCTTTTTCTTTTTCTCTGTACTATCTTTTCTCATTGGGATGGCAAGACCTTGTACCTAGACGCACCCAGTGATCAGGTACCTTGGGAAATTGGTCCTTTTGCCTTTTGACTCTTGCCCGACTGTACTGTACAGTGTGATGCATTGCACGGAACTTCCAGACTCCGTCTCAGGATCAAGCCTGTTAAGGACAGTTACCGTATAAACTCAAGTATAAGCCGACCCGAGTATAAGCCGAGGCACCTACTTTTGCCACGGAAAACTGGGTAAGCTTATTGACTCGGGTATAAGCCCGGTATGCATTGCCCCCTTGTCACGATAATGTACAAAATGCCATATTGTGAGTTTAGTTTCAGAAGGTTACATGGCTTTTCAAGACACGCTGCAGGCCATTCCGACCCCCCTTCTTCTCACTCTGCCTGCTGCTTGTGTGTGTGTAATTCAAAACCCTCACTAGAATCACTGAAGAAGTTTTATGGCTTGGTATGCAGGCAACTTCCTCCCCCCTGCTATATGAATAATGTAAGACCAGTGTGCTAGCAGCATCCACAGAGGAATTTATATGGCTTCAAAGTGAAAGTTCAAGTCAAAGCACATGGGGGAAAAACCCCAGGAATGTCTTTGTCTGCCCTGTGAATCCAAAAACGTAAAGAATAGAAAGAGGAGGGCATGTCATAACTCAGCCCACTCAGTGATGTCACGAGGAGAGGGCATATCTTAACCCTGGGGAGTTGGGAGTGAGTGTTCATCCAGGAAGCAAGCTAACAGCTCTTCAAAGCTGTCCTTGTGCATCTTGATGTATCTCCTGAGCACATTGGCGTCCAGGAGATGAAATGATCTGAATGACCTGTAAGTGTTCTATTCAATTTTAATCCTTTTTATTTGTAATTGCAATGTACATATGAATTGTCTTCTTTATAATATATTTTAATACTTTGTAAACACTGCCTACCTTTTTGGGGAGTAAAATATACAATTTACTAGCTTGTCTTTTCTTGCTCTATACCAATCTGTGTGTCCTCTGAGGTGAATTACGCTACTGATTTGGGTTGGCTCTGGACCCGTTTATCCTTGGGAAATCGGAGCTGGTGGCAGCATACTTTGTTCTGTGCGGTTGGGGAGGCTTTGTAGCGATGGCGGCGTTCATAATTATTGTTCCCGCCTGTGTGAGAGTAGTTATAACGCCCTCGCTGCAGCGTGCCCAATAGCCAGTACATGGCATGCAGCCACGGTTCACACCATGCTGCCAACAATATGTCACGGATCCCAACCACATGTCAGGGATCCCGGGGAATATACTTTTATCGTCCCCACTATTTACACCAACTTGTCACAAAGCGGGGTGGTTTGGTTGCTCCTGGTTCCTTCTGAAAGGGATTTATCTATATCCCACTTCCCAGTTCCGGTTTGGAACTTGCAGCTCTCTTGCGCCCCTCTTACCCTCAGGTCAGACTAGGTACTGCACCTAGGGTAATTAGTCGCCAGAAAGGTGTTCATGTGTACATTACAGATTACAAATAAAAAAAGGATTAACATTGAAAAGAGAACTTTTAGGTCGTTATCTCATGGTATCATCGTGCAGCTGCAGTCGTGTGCTGGGGGGAAGGGGGAGCATATATCCAGATGCATAACACCCCTCTCTATAGTAGCTAGACCCCCCGGACAAAAAGACACTGCAAACTGCTGTCCCACTAAGTTATCTCACAGCCCAAAACCCAGGCACTTCCCCTGTGGTGACATCACTTAGGGGCTGGTGCCTCCCCCTTTACTTAGAATATGAAAACTATTTTTATTCATATCTTGCTGTATGAACCTCATATGATAAATACCCCAGGATCACGAGGGGCACCACATCGGGCGATTCTTTTAAGTGTAAATACGGATTAATTACATGACCTGCTTACAAAGAAATCCACTCTTTGCACTCGTTGTGCTTATCTTCTAGCTGTTTCAGCAAGTGATAGATCTATCAAGGGACATCTGGAATATGTAATGCGTATATTTCTAGCCCGGGTCGGTGCCCACATATATCACGTTAATAGAGCAAAGGAACGCAGGGCTTCTACACCAGTTTTGGCTGGTACTCGATGGGAGGGGGAATGAGTAGTTTTAGGGACATGTCTGCTATTTGCAGCTAAAAGCAATAAAAATTCTTTTGGGAGGGGAAATGAGGGGTTTAGGATTCACACACACAAGCAGGCAGAGTGAGAAGAGGGGGGTCGGGATGGCCCACAGCGTGTGTCAGCTCAGCTTTAAGGGACTTAGCAGAGCTCAGTGCGTGTGATAATGCACAATCAAATACCTCATGTTCCTGACATCTCCCCTTTTGGACTTCGCTACGGAGGAAGAACCTCTCGGTACTTTTCCATGTGCACCTCAGCAGGTTCACCCTGGTGGGACAACCCATCTGCATTGACTTCCCCACCTACCCAGTGCCCCAGGTAGTGGACTTCTCTCATGGCCAACTGGCACTTTCTCGGCTTGATAGTCAGACCGGCTTGGTGAATTCGCCTGAGGACCTCCTCAAGGTGCTGCAGGTGTTCGTCCTAGGAGGAACTGAAGATGGCGATGTCATCCAAGTACGCCACTGCGTAATTCTCCAGTCCCTGAAACAGGTGGTTGACCATCCTCTGGAAAGTGGCAGGAACATTTTTCTTGCCGAAGGCCATGATCGTGGACTCCTACAGTCCGAAGGGTGTGATAAAGGCTGCCAGTATCCTCAACTCAGATCCATTTTGGTCAGATATTTGGCGCCAGCTAACCTCTCAAGCAGCTCTTTGATGCGTGGCATTGGGTGCATGTCAGGGGCTGTGATGGCGATGAGTTCACTGTAGTCCACGCAGAAGCGGGTGGTCCGATCCTTCTTTGACATGAGAACTACAGGTGAGGCCCACGCGCTTTTGGACCGTTGAATCACCCCAGCTGTAACATCTCATCGATCTCCTGGTGCATAACCTGCTGCACCTCGTCGGAGATCCGATAGGGTGTTCGCCGTAGTGGGGCATGATTCCTGGTGTCCACCTCGTGGACTGCTAACATCGTCCTTCCAGGTCGGTAGGAAAACGCAATCCGGAGGGGTTCCAGGGTGGTCCGCAACTGTGACCGCTGGGGTTCGGTTAACAAGGCTCTTACCTCCACGTCCTCAATGGTCCCACCAGCCTTGGCTAGGGCCAGCATGTCCAGGAGGGGGTCTTCCTCTCCGTCTTCCGGCAGGCTGCACAATGGCAGGACGTAAGGTTCACGTTGGTGATGAGCCTTCATCATGATGACGTGAACGGCCTTTTGCCTACCCCGAGCGTGGTCAAGCGTGACCACGTAGGTGACTGGGTTGAGCTGTTGGTGGACAACGTACAGGCCTTCCCCGGCTGCCTGAAGCCTATCTTTTGGTGTGGGGATCAGCACCCACACCTTTTGACCCACGTGGTAGGTCCGCTCCCAGGCGATCTGGTCATACCAGTGCTTCTGGTCAGCCTGAGCCTGCGTCATGTTGTCATGCACCAACTGCGTCAAGGTCTGCATCTTGTCACAGAAGCGCATGAAATACTCCACTATGGACACTTCAGAAGGGATCGGCTCCTCTTCCCAGGATTCCCTTACCGACCCAAGGGGTCCCCGGACTCGCCTGCCATACAGGAGCTCGAAGGGGGAGAACCCCGTCGAGGCCTGCGGAACCTCTCGGTAAGCGAATAGCAGGTGTGGGAGGTACCGCTCCCAGTCGCGCCCTTGAGTCTCAACCAGCATGCGTAGCATCTGTTTGAGGGAACCATTGAATCACTTTCACAAACCATTGGTCTGTGGGTGATACGCACTCGATACCAGACGCTTCACCTGCATTTTCTTACAGAGAGCCTCCATTAGGCGAGACATGAATTGGGTCCCTTGATCAGTAAGCATCTCTCTGGGAAATCCCGTGTAAAGATAGCCAACAGTGCATCTGCCACTTTTCTGCTTTAGTTGAGGACAGAGCCACTGCCTCTGGGTACCGGGTAGCGTAGTCTACCTCAGTGAGGATGTATTGCTTTACAAAGCTGTTGGGGATGGCCAGCGGGCCCAAAATGTCCACCGCGATTCTCTGGAAAGGCTCCTCTATCACTGGCAAAAGGATCAGGGGAGCCTTAAGAGCAGGCCCCGCCTTCCCCACTCTTTGACAGGTGATACAGGAGCAGCAGTAGTTTGTCACATCCGTCCCCATCTTGGGCCAATAGTGTTGAGACAGCCGGACCTTAGTTTTGCTGATCCCCAAGTGTACAGCGAGTGGGATCTCAAGTGCAATCCGTAACGACTCACCCCTGAATTGGTGCGGGATAACCAGCTGTCTTTCCCTCAACCACTCCTTTTGCAATTTTCCGGGTACTTTCGCCCGGTACAACCTCCCTCGTTCCCAGGACACCCTCTCCTTGTCATGGAGGTGGGCGTCTTGGCGAAGTGTCTCAAATTCTCCAGGCTTGCATCTGACTGCAGAGTGGCCTGGAACGTCTGGCTAGGGGCAGCCAGAAGCGACGTCTGGGTCCCTTCCCCCACGGGAACCCTCTGGGAACCTGCTCTGGGTCCATCTCTGGTTCAGTCACACCTGTGGCTGAGGCGGGTCCAGAAGGCAGAACATTATGGGTTCTGGGCACTCTGACTGCGGGTGACAGCAGCTAAGTAGGCTGTCTCCCCGGGGATTTCCACAGACCCGTCAGACGGCGCTGCTATGGGTGCTACCTCCCCATCCACCCCCAACATTCCAGGAGCAGTGCTACTTATGGGGCAGTTACCTTCCTCGGTGGCACTGATCAGTTGCACGGCATCACCTTCCTCACGGTTCCCATGCATCTCCCCATGTCCCTGAGCACCATCGCTTGCTCCTGTTAGGGGTTCCTCAGCCATCGAACCCCACAGAGTGACGTGGCTGGGCACTCCTGCACCTGTGAACACATCATTCCTAGGAAACAAATGGTTATCAGGTAAAACATGCATATTTTCATCATCCGCATCATCAGTATTACCCTCAGCATTTTCAGAAAAATCATTATCAAGTACATTATTAACCGGTAGAACATTGTCAGGTAACACATGCAAGTTCTCATTGCTATCATTGGCATTCGAAAGGGCAGGGGAGTCAGGGACATAGTATGCAACTATCCTCCCCAAATCAGTCCGCAATAAAACATCAGTGGGCAAGTTATCAGACAGCCCCACTTCCTTCACCCCGCTCCTGGCACCCCAATCTATATACACCTGGGCAATTGGCAGGGGACAGCGGATGCCCCCCAATCCCGGTGGCAGTCAGGGTTTCCCCCAGAACGATCTCTTCAGGGGCCGCCAGTTTGGGTCGGATGAGGGTTCGTTCAGCCTCTGTGTCCTTGAGCCCTGTAGCGACATGGCCCTCCACGGTGATGTGCTGCACGTTGTCACACACCCTCCCAACTGCCCCACCCACCAAAAGAACTGCTGCATTAGGCCCTGGAGCCTTGACTGGGGGGTTTACTCTGCTTCTCTAGACACAGGGCGCTGATTTAACCCGTCCGCTTGCAGGAAAAACACTGGCGAAAGTCGGTCGAAGGTCTGATGCTGTTGGCAACGAGGACAGGGCCTCTGTTGTGTTGGCTGGCAGGGGTACTGGCGTTGGTTGCAGGCTTACCCCCTCTCCAGCTGGCGGTGACTGGCTTCCGCTCTTCCGATCTACGGTTGGCCTCATAGGCATCAGCAATCTGCGCTGCTTTAGTCACGTCTTTGGGCTCTCTGTCCATCATGAACTGTCGCACCTCAGCTGGGCAAAGATGTAAGAACTGGTCTTTGATCATCAGGTCCTGCAGCTGTGCAAAGGTGGTCACTGACAGTCCTTTGGTCCACTGGTAAAATTGGGCCCCGAGTCCATGCACCACATTGCCGTAGTTGTCGTGTTGGCCACGTTGGAGGTTCCGGAACTTACTACGGTAAACCTCAGGTGTAAGCTGGTACTTGGTTTTCAGGGCCTGCTTGATGGCCTCATAGTCACCATCTTGTTCTTGAGGGAGGGCAGCAAATGCCTCCAGAGCTTTGCCTCTTAGTCCTGGGGTCAGGTAGCGGGTCCATTGGTCCCCAGGCAGCCGGCACTGTCTGCAGGCTTTCTCAAAGGCCCGCAGAAAAGTGTCCAATTCCCCGTCATTTTCCATCACAGGAAGTGCTCTGGCCGGGGTTTAGGGGTCTGAGCACTGTTGGACTCGCCTCTGGGCTGGGACGACCCCGGCACCTGGAGTCGGGCTAACTCCAGCTGGTGCACCCGCACCACTTGCTTCTCGGCTCTCTCCGCCTCCAGCCCAGCTCTTTCCGCCTCCACCCGGCGCTCTCGTGGTATTGCTGGATCATCTGCAGACTTCCATCACGGTCGTCGGCGGGGAGTTGTTCTATGGTTGCCTGCAGGTTTGGGTCCAATCCGCCCTGGTTGCAAGTAGGGCCAGCGTTCAGTTGTTTAACATTTGCTGCAGCACCATTTTCGCTTGTGCTGGCTTCTGCGGCCACTGGGGTCTGAGAGCGGTGTGGAGCAGTTTCCCATTGCAGCAGATCTGCGACCAGTTGGTCTTTGTTATTGCCCACAAAGTCAATCTGCTGTTACATGCACAAGGCAATAAGAGTGTCCTTGGACTGCTTCTTCTAAAAGGTTTCTCACCAGCATAACCTGTTGTGAATTCTGCTTTTGGGCTCCCTCCGGTGGTTGTAGGTGGTAATGCAGTTGTCCCTTGGCGGCAGTCCTGGACAGGTATATCTGCTGATTGCAGTTCTGACAGGGGTATTTAGGTTTGCAGGACTCATTAGTCCTTGCCAGTTGTCAATGTTTCTTGGGAAGTGTTGGATCTCTGTCTGGCTTCTCCTGCTTAGCTGTCAATTCAGCAAAGATAAGTGTCTGTTTCTTTTTCCATGGCACACAAGCTGTGTGCTTGTTTTTTTATTGTATTTCTGCTCTGAGTGTATTAGTCTCTGGAGTTGCAGATATACGTTCCACGTCTTTAGTTAGATGGAGGAATTTTTTGTATAATCTGCTGTGGATATTTTTGGAAGGGTTTTAATATTGACCGCACAGAACTCTGTCCTATCCTTTCCTATTTTAGCTAGAGTGGCCTCTTGTGCTAAATCCTGTTTTTCTGCCTGTGTGTCTTTCCTCTCCTATCACAGCCAATATTTGTGGGGGGCTGCCTATCCTTTGGGGTTCTGCTCTGAGGCAAGATAGTATTCCTATTTCCATTTTAGGGGTATTTAGACCTCCGGCTGTGACGAGGTATCTAGGTTGTTAGGTACATCCCATGGCTACTTCTAGTTGCGGTGTTAAGATCAGGATTTGCGGTCAGTATAGTTACCACTTACTCCAGTGAAAGTTTTCATGCTGCTCCAAGGTCACCGGATCATAACAATAACCATGGTTGCCAAATAAAAGCTAGGATAGAAAAACAAAGAGAAAGGGTGGGGGTAATTGCAAGTACACACGGTATCATTTCAGGATTAGTAAACACTGAACTTGTTCTCCCAAACTTTTTTGCGCAGAGTCCTCTCAAGAACTGTGCAAGTTTTTAGTGAAAGGAATGATTGCTCAAACCAGATCAATAATGCTTTATTATCCCACCACTGCCACTAATATGTCACGGTTTACACCTTGCTGCCAGCAATATGTTACGGATCCCAACCATATGTCAGGGATCCCGGGGAGGATACCTTTATCGTCCCCACTACTCACACCAATTTGTAACAAACCGGGGTGGTTTGGTTGCCCCTGGTTCCTTCTGAAGGGGATTTATCTATATCCCATTTCCAGCACCGGTTTGGAACTTGCAGCTCTCTGGTGTCCCCCTTACCCTCAGGTCAGACTAGGCTCTGCCCCTAGGGTAATTAGTCGCCAGAAAGGCTGCCTGCTATGTACTAGCTATTGGGCACGCTGCAGAGCGAGGACATTATAACTACTCCCACACAGGCAGGAACAATAATTATCAACGCTGCCGTCGCTACAAAGATACCCAATCGCACAGAGCAAAATATGCTGCCACCAGCTCCGATTCCACAAGGGTTAACGGGTCCGGATACAACCCAAATCAATAGCGTAATTCACTTCAGAGGAAGCGACAGTTCATTTATAGAGCAGAGAGAGACAAGCTAGTAAATTATATATTTTACTCCATAAAAAGATAGTCAGTGTTTACAAAGTTTAAAAGATATTATAAAGAATACAAAATCATGTGTACATTACAGATTACAAATAAAAAAGGATTAAAATTGAAAAGAGGACTTACAGCTCATTATCTCATGGCATCATCATGGTAGCTGTGTGCTGGGGGGAAGGGTGAGCATATATCCAGATGCATAACACCCCTCTCTATCACAGCTAGACCCCCCTGGACAAAAGACACTGCAAACTGCTGTCCCACTAAGTTATATCACAGCTCAAAACCCAGGCACTTCCCCTGTGGTGACATCACTTATGGGCTGATGCTTCCCTCTTTACTTAGAATATGAAAACTATTTTTATACATATCTCGCTGTATGAACCTCGTATAATAAATACCCCAGGATCACAACGGGCACCACATCGGGGCGATTCTTTTAAGAGTAAATACAGATTAATTACATGACCAGCTTACCAAGAAATCCACTCTTTGTACTTGTTGTGCTTAGCTTCTAGCGGTTTCAGCGAGTGATAGATCTAACGAGGGACATCCGGAATATGTAATTCCTATATTTCTAGCCCGGGTCGGTCCCCATATACATCACGTTAATAGAACAAAGGAACTCAGGGCTTCTACACCAGTTTAGTCTGGAATTCGATGGGAGGGGGAATGAGTAGTTTTAGGGAGATGTCTGCGATTTGCAGCTAAAAGCAATAAAAATTATTTTGGGAAGGGGAAATGAGGGGTTTAGGACTCACACACACAAGCAGGCAAAGTGAAAAGAGGGGGGTCGGGATGGCCCGCAGCTTGTGTCAGTTCAGCTTTAAGGGACTTAGCAGAGCTCAGTGTGCGTGATAATACACAATCAAATACCTCATGTTCCTGACAGGGACATCTGCAGCTGATCCAGCAACACCGGCAGGAGGCCCAAGCCGAGCTGAGGCGGAGAGAGCCGAGCGGCAAGCGGTGCATGAGCACCAGCTGAAGTTAGCTCTACTCCAGGTTCCGGAGTCGTCCCAGTCCAGCAGTGAGCCCAACAATGCTCAAACCCCTAAGCCCCGGCCAGAGGACTTTCCTGGATGGAAATGGACGGGGACTTGGACACTTCTGCAGGCATTTGAGAAAGCCTGCAGACAGTAGCGGCTGCTTAGGGACCAATGGGCCCGATACTTGACCTCAAGGCGAAGAGGCAAAGCTCTGGAGGCGTTTGCTGCTCTCCCTCAAGAACAAGATGGTGACTATGAGGCCATCAAGCAGGCCATGATAGCCTAATTCCAGCTTACACCTGAGGTTTACCGTAGAAAATTCCGGAACTTCCAACATGCAAGTTCCAAACTGGAACTGGGAAGTGGGATATAGATAAATCCCCTTCAGAAGGAACAAGGGGCAACCAAACAACCCCGATTCGCAACAAATTGATGTGAGTAATGGGGACGATAAAGGTATCCTCCCCAGGATCCCTGACATTGTTGGGATCCGTGAGATATTGGTGGCAGCACGGTGGGATCCGTGACACCCCTCATCCCTGTCCTGCTATGTGTGTCTCCCCCCGTCGCTGTCCTGGTATGAATGCCTACCCATCCCAGTCCCTGTCTGTATGCCTCCCCTGTCCCTGTCATTGTATGCATGCCTCTTTCCTTCCCTGTCCTGGTATGAATGCCTCCCCATCCCTGTCTGTCAGGAACATGAGGTATTTGTGTATTATCACTCTGCTAAGTCCCTTAAAGCTGAGCCGACACACACTGCTGGCCATCCTGACCCCCCTCTGCTCACTCTGCCTACTTGTGTGTGTGTGAATCCTAAAGCCTTCATTTCTCCCTCCCAAAATAATTTTTATTGCTTTTAGCTGCTAAAAGCAGACATCTCCCTAAAAGTACTTATTCCTGATGTCCCTCTATAGATCTATCACTCACTGAAACCGCTGGAAGCTAAGCACAACGATTGTAAAGAGTGGATTTCTTCGTAAGCTGGCCATGTAATTAATCCGTATTTACACTTAAAAGAATTGCCCCGACGTGGTGTGCACCTCGTGTTCCTGAGGTATTTATTATACGAGGTTCATACAGCGAGATATGCATATTCTAAGTAAAGGGGGAGGCATCAGCCCCTAAGTGATGTCAGTCAACATAGGGTGAGTGCCTGGGTTTTGGGCTGTGAGATAACTTAGTGGGACAGCAGTTTGCAGTATCTTTTTGTCCGGGGGGTCTAGCTGCTATATAGAGGGGTGTTATGCATCTGGATATATGCTCACCCTTCCCCCCAGCACACGGCTGCACGATGATGCCATGAGATAACCACCTATAAGTTCTCTTTTCAATGTTAATCCTTTTTTTATTTGTAATCTGTAATGTACACATGAATTTGTCTTCTTTATGATATATTTCACACTTTGTAAACACTGCCTACCTTTTTATGGAGTAAACTATATAATTTACTAGCTTGTCTCTCTCTGCTCTATAAACGAACTGTGCATCCTCTGAAGTGAATTACGCTACTGATTTGGGTTTGCTCCGGACCCATTAACCCTTGTGGAATTGGAGCTGGTGGCAGCATACTTTGTTCTGTGCGATTGGGAATCTTTGTAGCGACGGCGGCGTTGATAATTATTGTTCCCGTCTGTGTGGGAGTAGTTATAAGGCCCTTGCTGCAGCGTGCCCAATAGCCAGTTCATAGCATGCAGCCTTTCTGGCGATTAATTACCAAAGCTGCAGTACCTAGTCTGACCTGAGGGTAAGAGGGGCGCCAGAGACCTGCAAGTTCCAATCTGGAAGTGGGATATATATATACATACCCTTCATAAGGAACCAGGCACAACCAAACCACCCCGGTTTGTGACAAATTGATGTGAGTGGTGGGGGCGATACAGGTATCTTCCCTGCGATCCCTGACATAGTGTTGGGATCCGTGACATATTGTTGACAGCATTATGTCAACCGTTACACTGTCCCTGTCTGCAAGCCTCCCCTGTCCCTGTCATTGTATGCATGCCTCACTCTTCCCTGTCCTGGTATGAATGCCTCCCTTCCCCTGTCTGCATGCCTCCCCCGTTCTCTCCCTGTATGCATGCCTCCCCCTTCCCTGTCCTGCTATGAATGCTTCCCCGTCCCTGCTCCTGTCTGCATGCCTCCCCCGTTCTGTCCATGGATGCATTCCTCTTTATTCCCTATCCCTGTGTGCTGTTTCTTATTGAAAAAAACACCAAAGCATCATACTCACCTACCTGCACGCCCTGGGTGCTGGCACTGCAGCTTGTTCCGGCTGCCGGTGCCTGCCTGCAGCTCTTTGTGTTCTCGGCGGTCACTTGGTACCGCTCATTAAGGTGATTAATATGCGCTCCACGGCTATGGGAGTGGAGACACGTCCATATTCATCACCTTAGTGAGCGGTATCACGTGACCGCTGAGCATAGGAAGAGCTGCAGGCAAGCATCGTCGGCCGTAGTGAGATGCAGTGCCAGCACCAAGGGCGCGCAAGTAGGTGAGTATGATGTGTGCGCCGGCTCCTGGCACCCGCTGCTCCGCCTCCCCCATCCCCTGCCGGCTTTCTGTACCGTGACTCGTGTATAAGTCGAAGGGGGTGTTCTCAGCACAAAAAAATGTGCTGAAATACTTGGTTTATACACGAGTATATACGGTAATTATGTCATTTGCTGGCGTCCGGCGTTTCGCTGGCCCACCTGCGGCAGCTTCAGCATGTCTGCAGCATTCTGACACGAGTCTGGGTGGCTGCACCACGAGTCGTATGTCTCCCTGCATCTCTCTTCTGGATCTTCAGTAGGTCCGTTAAGTCCCTATGACTGGGGGTGGAGGGGGGTGATTCCTTTCCACTCTGGGGTGTTCCCTAGGTTTGTTGGAGCATTATTGGGGTTTCCTTCAGGATTGTGGACCTAATTGAGTTTCCAGCTTTCCTGCTTCCTAGCTGTCTCCCGGCAAGCCATCAAGCATTGACCCGCCTGCCAGCCAATCAGGGTGGCCGTCAAGCTCCTGCCTGTTTGAGGCTCTAACCCTTCATACCACTTTCAAAGACACTTGCTGACTTTTAGGGGCACCTCGTCGCTGGCATCTCTGTAGTCGCCATTCAGCAGATCTGCAAGCACCATTATGGCCTATTTGCTGACACTGTCTGGCCTTCCCAGGCAGGTAGTCATACAACTTCACTATCCCACAGTCCGGCCTCACCATGCTGCCACTCTGCCTCAGTTTGGCTTTTGCAGGCTGCCATCAAGCCTCACCTCATGCTGCCACAGCAGTTTTGGGAAGTTACCCCCCAAAACCAGCTATGCTGTTGGTCTGCTAGGTGGCTGAGCAGCTCAACTGCTACTACCAAGTCCCAACCTATTAAAAATAGTATTTACCTGCCTTTACTGGTTACCCTTATATAAGCGCAAGTTTCTATCGGTTTAATCTGTGGTGATTTACATGTCCACTTTGGAGCCGCCCACGTCATGAACGCCCCCTCCTAATTGTGCCATAGCACAGCCTCAGTCAGGTGTAGAGTTTCCCAAGGTGTCATTGTCCTTGGTTACAATTGTGAAGCAACTAACCATTTCTTCTCTGACCACCTCCCAGAGTGAGTCAGACCCAACTACTCAGGTCATACATCCAGGCGAAGTCAGCAGAGTATCCTGCAACCTCGATGCTACTCTGGCTACCTCTGAGTCAGACCAACCATCTGAGACATTCTCAACTGGGCGAATCCTCAAGGTTACTCTGAAACCCAGAGGCTATGTGCACACGTCAGGATTTCTTGCAGAAATTTCCTGAACAAAACTGGACATTTTCTGCAAGAAATCCGCATGCGGATTTTTCGCGTATTTCTCGCGGGTTTTTTTGTGGATTTTTTGCGTTTATTCCGGAGACTCTGGGATGCAGTAATATAGTGGGAAATCCACAAAAAATCTGCAAAATTAATGAACATGCTGCTTTTTTTTTCCCGCGATGCGTTTTTTTAGCTGAAAAAAAAACGCAACATGCACAAAAATTGCAGAATGCATTCTAAATGATGGGATGCATATGTATGGGTATTTTAAGCGTTTTTATCGCGTTTTTATAGCAAAAAAACGTGAGAAAAATCTAGAACGTGTGCACGCAGCCAGATGCTATTCTTGCCCCCTCCCAGAGTGAGCCAGACCCACCAGCTGAGACCTCAAAGCTGGGCGAATCCCCCAAAGGACCATGCAACCTAGATATTACTCTGACCACCTGAAAAGAGTCACCCTCAAGATAAGACCTCACAGCTGGTCATATACCACAGATGAAATTGCAGCCCGGATGCTACTTGGACTAACTCTCATAGAGCTAAGGTGGCGCCTTGCAGAAGTGATCTATCTACAGTCATGGCCAAAAGTATTGACACTCCTGCAATTCTGTCAGCACCTTCTTCCACATGTTTGGTGTGTCTCCCTGGTGGCTTGTTGCAAACTTTAAACAACACTTTTTATGGATATCTTTGAGAAATGACTTTCTTCTTGCCACTCTTTCCTAAAGGCCAGATTTGTGCAGTGTACGACTGATTGTTGTACTATGGACAGACTGTCCCACCTCAGCTGTAGATCTCTGCAGTTCATCCAGAGTGATCATGGGCCTCTTGGCTGCATCTATGATCAGTCTTCTCCTTGTTTGAGATGAAAGTTTAGAGGGACGGCCGTCTTGATAGATTTGCAGTGGTATGATACTCCTTCCATTTCAATATGATCGGATTATTCTACTCCAGTTTTGACTGAAATTTTTGAATGTCTGCTAATCTTAGGAATCATCAGATTGAGTCCACAATTCCTGTTTTTCGTTGGATATGCCCCCGGACACACCCAGAGAGAGACTTTTCTCAGCAGCCTCCTCTTCTACCCAATTTAATTACCATATTTTTCGCTTTGTAAGATGCTCTGGAATATAAGACGCACCCCAAATTTTGAGGAGAAAAATAGGAAAACTTTTTTTAATAAATTGGTGGTGCTTCTTAAAATCCATGCGTCTTATTGCTTACCGGGGGTTGTGGCTGCGGTGGATCAGGGTCCCAGGGTCGCTGCTGGAGGAGGCAGGAGTGGATCGTTGATGCAGACTGGGAGTTGTGCAGGTGTCCTGTGCTGCGGGGGTGTCTCTGGTGCTGCGGGGGGGGGGTGTCCGGTGCTGCGGGGTGTCTACGGTGTGGCGGGGGGCTCTGCCAACATTTTGTTAAAGGCCAGAGCCCCCCCGGCAGTTTGTCCATGCTTTCCTGTGCAGTGGACTTCGGGAAAATGGCCGCCGGCACATGCTCAGATGGAGATCTTGGGACCAAGATCTCAAGAGATGAGATCTCAGCGCTGAAATCTCATCTCCCGAGATTCCGGTGGCCATTTTCCCGGAGTCCGTCGCACAGGAAAGCATGGATGAACTGTCGGGGGGCTCTGGCCTTTCACAAAATGTTGCCAGAGCCCCCCGCAGCACTGGAGACTCCAGCATCACACTGGGCAGCAGCGGACAACTTCGGCAGCGGCGGACACCCCCTCATCCCTGCCTGTAACGGTAAGCGGTATATCCGATTTGTAAGACGCACCCCCATTTCCCCCCCAAATTTGGGGGAAATAAAGTACGTCTTACAAAGCAAAAAATATGGTAGTTTATCAACAGGACTGTTATGTCTGCAGTTCAGAAAGCTTAGGGTCTTTCTGATAAGATAGGTCTTACTAGGATTGGACATTATGTTTCTACATTTCATTTATAATGCCCGTTTTCCATAAATGAAGACCTATCAGCAGCACTCCCTAGGGCTAAGCTAGGGTGCTCCTTCCAGGGCACAGCTCACTCTCCACATTATAGAGGCTTCTGGGTCAGAATTCTCCAAGCATCTATTCTTCTATTCTATAGGGCCTCTACTTTAGTCTTCAGTCCACATATTTGCGGCTCTCTAATTTTTACATCTATGGCTGCAAGTTTTAGCAGAAGGGTGCTAAAAGCGGCAGTTGCTCGAGTAGTAACCTGAGAGATTTCAATGGGCAACCCCAAACTTAAATGTTCTGCGCGCATACTGGACTGTCACTGTTTGGGCCTGAAGGCTGAACACGGACTTTCTGCTGTAGTCCTGTGCGCAGAGAGAATTTATTTTATTTTCTTATCCATTATTTTTAATAGGGTTCAGTTTCTGGTTAAAGTTTAGGTACTGTTCTGGTACCGAAACCAAACTTTCTAAAAAGTCTGGGGCACGTACCAGAACCTGAACTTCAATCCCTGATTGCTATTCTTCCTTCTGCATTACTGGTATTAGTTTTTCCACCCCGGGGGCTGCTTTAGTAATTTGGTCCTGTGTCCCCCCAAAAAAATGTATGAGAAGCGAAGATTTTTAATACTCACCCTAAAATCTTTTTATCGTAGCCTTCATTGGGGGAGAGGGCACAGCACCTTCTCTTGTTTTGGCGATCCTTAATTTTGCTCCTACTAAGGTTTTTATACTAAATAGCTGGGTGGTTTGGCTATCTGGTGTAGACTTTTGGGGAGGGGTCAGCTTTTTCATTTTAAGATGTATTCTTAGTGTCGGTCTCCAGGTGGCAGCATATAACTCATTGCTCCTGTGTCCCTCAAAGATGATATTTTGTAAGAGAAAAAAACAAAGCTACATCCTCCACCAATGTGGTTGCAGTAAACCCCTGGGTCCATTAGCAATAAGTTCTCAAAACACAAGTAGCAAAAATGGAGGTAGCATGTCCTTAACTAAAGCCTAGAAAGATATTTATTCCATGCCCCAAGTTATGCAACGTTTCAATTCTCACACTGAGCCTTTCTCAATGGATGAAAGACTTAGGCTATATGCACGCAGTGAGTATTTGGTGCGGTTTTTACCTCAGTATGTGTAAGTCAAAACCAGGAGTGGGACAGTCAGAGGAAAAGTATAATAGAAACACGTCACCACTTCTGCATTTTCACCCATTCATGGTTTTGGCTTACAAATACTTAAATAAAAAACTGATCAAATACTGAACCTTAGCCTAAGGGTATGTGCACACATTGAGTATTTGCTTGCAGAAATTTCTGCAAAGTTACCGCATCTCTTGACAGCAAAAACCGCAGCGTTTTTGGTCCATTTTTTCATGCTTTTTTTCCCTGTGCATTCAATGGGTAAAAAATGCACAAAGGATTGACATGCTGAATGGAAAATCCAGAAAGGAAAAATACTGATCATGTACACAACACTTCAGGATTCTCATTGACTTTGCTGCCATAAGGAATCTGTAGTGTTTTTGGACCAATTCCGTGCCGCAAAAATGTACCGTGTGCACACAGCCTAAGGCTAAGTGCATACGTTGTGGATTCGTGTGTGGATTTTTCCACACCGTTTTTGCAAAATCTGCAGGTAAAACGTGCTGCGTTTTATCTGTGGATTTACTGCGGATTCCACCTGCGGTTTTACACCTGTGGATTCCTATTGAGGAGCAGATGTAAACCGCTGCAGAATCCACACAAAGAATTGACGTGTTGCGGAAAATAAACCGCAGCGTATCCGTGCGGTATTTTCCGTACCATGGGCACTGTGGATTTTGTTTTCCATACGTTTACATGGTACTGTACAACGCATGGAAAACTGCTGCGAATCCACAGCGGCCAATCTGCTGTGGATCTGCAGCAAAATCCGCAACGTGTGCACATACCCTAAGTGTTAGAACTGAAATGTTGCATACCTTGGGCATAGAAAGATATCTTTATAAGTATTATTGAAAAATATGGCGCTTACTCCCCCCACAGCTATGAACTGCACATGAAAGGAGGCATATATAGATCACAGTTGATGTGGCCACAGCTTAGCAGGTTTGCCCCAATGCCCCATACATTTTGACAGCATTGTGAGAATGAATTTTCAGTATTTTTCTCTCTTGTTTTAATTTTATTGACAGATGGAAGGCAAAGAAATTCAACTAGAGAATGACCTAAAACCTCTTCAGTTTTACTCTATGGAAAATGGAGATTGTGTCTTGGTCAGATGGTAAAACAAGGATGGAATATAATTATTGGTAACAGTGAAACTCCTCAATAGCAAAATGTTTTCGAAAAAGATTTTTGTGCTCCGGCAACCTGTAGCTTTCATCCAGCGATCTTCGTTTTTGCCTAATGAGCTGTAATAGAACTTATTTTCCCACATGTATTTTAGGGATATTCAATATTTTAAAAATAAACTTAAATGTAAAAATGTGTAGTAGTATTTGTATTTGCTTATTTTGTGCACTACATTGTATTATTTGTGTATTTCATACACTACTTTCATTATCTACTTGATCATTATTTAACAGTTCATGACTTTTTGGAAATAGTGCACCTTTACTATTTTGAGAAATAGTGGCTATAATTATGTAATCTTTGGGGGATGCAGCAGCATTGATATAGGCTTTGTCACTAAAAAATTTTAAAAAAATAAATCTGTTTAGTCTAGTGTCCCAAATAAGTACTTCTAGGAGTCTGAATTTTTGTTTATGATACCTGAATGGGATCTCAATGGTCTGCCATCCTCCAAATCTACCATTGCTGTTACATATCTGAGAGGCTGCCACCAGGTACTACTAGGTTCACTCCATGCCGTGTTCCGATGCCAACCTAGGATGCAAGGTACCTCAAGCTGCAGTGTGCAAAAGCAGATCTAATGGCAGACTTTTCTTGCTATTTTTGTCACCACTCTCTGGCTTTAGGATGTCCCAAAGTGCTATGTTCCCCAATGATATTACAGAGTGGTTTTTTTTTATCATTGGATTAACAGATCCGGCCCTCAGTTTTATATTGTCTTGTACCTGAGTCCATTTGACTGTTTTAGTTTGTTCCTCTGAGATCCAGGAATCATGATGTTGCTTGGTGTTTGTAGGATGACTCTGGCCTGCATAGGTGGGACAAACACTTATTTTTCTTGGACAGGATCTTTAACCATGTTGTTTCATTACCCAATAAATCCAATGAATAAAAAATATATATGCTGAATCCAAACACTTATCTGCTCCACACCTCAGATATGCCATCTGAACATAGCAATAAAATGACATCTTTATGAAGAGTAAAGAATGCTGTACTTCTGCAGATTCCGTTTTTTGCCATCTTATTAAAAGCTGAACTTAAAGTTAACCCCTTCACACCTAAGCTAGTTTTCACGTTCCTGACCAGAATATTTTTTTTTCAAATCTGACCAGTGCCTGTTTAAGTGGTAATAACTCAGGGATGCTACTGCTTATCTCAGTGATTCGAAGATTTGTTGTTTTTTTTTCATGACACTTTGTGTTTTGGGTTAGCATTTAATTTGGGCCAATATGATTTGGGTTTATTTATAAAAATATCAAAAATGTGACAAATTTAGAAAAATGTGCAATTTTCAAATTTTACATTTGTACGACTTTTGACCTACCTAAACTATTAATAATGAACATACAGGTTATGCAATGCTGAAAAATGTCATTCTGTATGCCTCATATATTTGATCACATTTTATCACTTTATATAAATGAACTCTTCCAGGCTATGGGGAGGACGTTGCCTGGAAGATTACTCTGCCTACAGAGATTATTTTACATGAAGAAGAATTACCAGTGTGATGTGTAATGGCCGCTCTCTGCTCTCCTGATCTCACTGTAGAGCTGTGTGTGATTATACCTGGACACAACTGCAGGTTCCTCTCTGCTTCAGGATTGCCATATTGTTGCAAAATAGCAGAGCTGAGAGAAGCTACAGATTGCTCAGGCCATGGAACCCGCTGGCTCCCAACTACCTCCGGCCGCAGAGCTATTTCAGGAAGTCACCCACCTGAGAGACCAGCAGGAGAAGATTAAGACGTATCTGCGGAACTCGTCTACCCGCATAGACTTTGCAACATCTACTATTTAGTCTGCCTCTGCTCAAGCTGTGACCTTCTCAGCTGCTGACCTCCAGACACCCGACTACGTCTCTGGCAAAGGACCTTGTCTGGTGGCTCCCACCCGGTTCGATGATGATCCTGCACAGTGTCGGGGGTTCATTAATCAGTGCACGCTGCACTTTGAACTGTTGGGCCATCTGTTTGCTTCCGATTGGGCTAAGGTAGCCTTCATGATGTCTCCTCTCACAGGAGAGGTTTTCGCGTGGCTGAACCCTTTGTGGGAGAGAGAGGATCCGCTAGTTAACGATCTCCAGTCCTTCTTTGGGGCCTTCCGCAGGACCTTCGACGAACCAGGCCGTACTACTTATACAGCTTTTTCTCTTCTCGGTCTTCGTCAGGAGGATCTCACAGTGGCTCAGTATGCTGTTCGGTTCCACACCCTTTCCTCCGAGCTGTCCTGGAATGACGAGGCATTGGAGGCCACCTTCTGGGAGGGTCTGTCCAGTAGAACCAAGGACGAACTGGCAGGCTGGGACATTTGGAGCGCCCCCAGACACAGGGCCACGAGTTCTCGGTACCGGGCCTCTCTGGTTCGGTTCTGAGGCTGTCACGGTGGCTAGATCCGGTCCGCGACCCTGCTAAGGGGCGTCCAATAAAGGTGGTGCAGTTTGTCAGGGGTTCGTGATGCCACCTGTGGTGTTCGGTCAGGGTGACCGGCGCTGCTGTGGGGTCCGCTGGGGTGATGGAATGGCAGCTGAATGGTATACCTTCCCACAGGTGAAGTATGTCCCCAGGGCTTCCCAGTAAGGTGGATGGTGATGGTGTGAGGTGCAGTAAATAATGAGGACACAAGGTTGCAGTCTCTTTACCTCTTTACTGTAGACTTCAGGATCCTCAATCCAGAGTACGTTTAACAGGGCTATCTGAGACCGGCCGGTCCGATGGGCACTTCCAGAGTTTCCTTCGCAGATGGAAATAGTTGCCTACCACTAGCGCCTGTGTGTTGTAGTCCTACCCTGCTGAGCATTCGGAATAGTCCTCACAACTGCTGTTCTCGTTCGTTCGTTCTCTACAGCTCTCTCTCTTTCTTTAGTTCCAGATGTTGCTAGTTTCTCGTCCCCCAGTATGTTTTGGCTAGGACGCACCCGTATGACGGGAAGGCCTGGAGGTCTTCCGGGACCCTAGAGACGCCCCTCTGCCACTGTTGCCCCCTATGTCTTCTTAGGAAATTTAAGGTAGACAGCCAACCTATAATTAACTGTCCTGCGGAGTTCGAAGTAAGGCCTAGAGTCAGTTACTCCCGCGGAGTTCCGGCTACGCGCCTCAGTAGGATGTTGCCTCGGTCTCACGGCACGACTCCTACTGGTACTCTTTTGTGCTTGATCTCGTTTACACTGTTCCACAATATCCTTCCCTTCGTGTCTCTTTCTTAGGATACCGCCGCAAGGTAGTGCAGGCGCGGTTCCGTAATGTTCTGTTCTGTTCGCTAGGCACCTGCCAGGTTCCCACACCTGACAGGGACCCCCCTGTGTCTTCTCCCTGCAACACCCCCTGCCGCGGGATGTTGCCTGAATCCAACCCAGTCAGCTTCTGACTAACTTCCTCCCCAACCCCTAGTTTTACCAGTGTGAGGAGTGGCCCAATAAATAAAGCCTTTTGCTCCCCCTAGTGGCCGGAGTGTGAAGTGTAAAGTGTTCTGGTGATACCTGGTCAGGAGAACTCCTTCAGTGCCATCAGACGTACCATCACTCCCCTTAGTAGCAGAGTATCATACTGCAACGACCAGATCTCTGGGGCGCTGCACGACATTCCTACCTCCTTGGATGATCTGATATCCTTGGAGACTCGGACTGATCTGTTTCAAGAACGCTCCAGGGAGACTAAGCGGGAGAACAGACTTTTTCACCTGGCTCCCAGTCCCCAGAGGTCGATTGTTCCTCAGTTCTCTGCTTCTTCCTCAGAGCCTGTGCAGGTAGACAGAGTGAGCTTGGCCAAGCAAGTGCCAGGAGGAGCGCCGCTCAGAGGGAAGATGTTTATACTGCGGCAAGCCTGAGCATTTGATCCGCTCTTTTCTGAAGAGGCCGGGAAACTCCAGACCCTAGGGTCTGTAGGAGAAGCTTCCCTAGGTGAAGATCGTTTCTCTCCTCTGCTGATGACCGTGTCGTCCTTCAGCACTGTCAATTTTTCCGAGTCAGGTTACCTGGATTCTGGGTCCGCCAAAAATTTCATTAATCAAGCCATGGTTGATCGTTACCGGATTCCTGTCCGACGCCTCCAGAACCCTGTACGGGTGACCTCTGTGGAAGGCAAAGAAACAAAACTGCAAAGCATCTTCCATCCGGACATCTTCTGCCGCTTCCCATTACTTCAGTTCCCTGGCAGCACATTGCTATGGACTTTACTACGGATCCCCTGTCTCTTCTTGCTGCTCCGTTATATGGGTTGCGGTGGACCGTTTTTCAAAGAAGTAAACAAAACAAAGAAAAAAGCTGACCGCACCACCAAACTTGCACGCTGTGAACACACCAGCTAATCAGCTCCAGCTGGCCTGCTGACCTCTGGTGCTTGAACCAGTGAAGCAGTGCTAGCAACAATGAGACCAAGAAAGAAAAGCGGCAGCACTCACCAGTCTTCGGTGCAGGTATTTCTTTATTACATAAATCTTCACGGCACGGGGGGTGTATGTACAGAGGAATGTGATAGCTTGAACTGTTCAAGCTATCACATTCCTCTGTACATACACCCCCCGTGCCGTGAAGATTTATGTAATAAAGAAATACCTGCACCGAAGACTGGTGAGTGCTGCCGCTTTTCTTTCTTGGTCTCGTTTTTCAAAGAAGGCTCACTTAACTCCTCTGTCAGGTCTTCCGTCTGTTCCTGAGCTTGCCGACTACTTCATTTGGCGTATTTTTCGCCTCCATAGGTTTCCTCTCCACATTGTGTCCGACAGTAGTGTCCAGTTCACTTTGAAGTTTTGGAAGGCGATCGGTAAATTAATGAATGTGGAGCTAGATTTCTCTTCTGCTTATCATCCTAAGTCAAATAGGTAGAGAAGATCAATCAGATTGTGTCCGGGTTCCTGTGCACATCATCAACAGGCATCACAGTGACAGGGTAAAGTTACTACCATGGGCGGAGTTCTCCTATAACAACCACTTAGTAGAAGACTCACTTAAGTCAACCTTTCCAGATTGTTTGGACTCCAACCCAGTATCCCTCTTCCTATCTCTGGGTCTTCGGGCATTCCAGCCACTGACACCGTTATGGAGAATTTTTTTAAAGTGTGGAGAGACACCAAGACCGCCTTTGGATGAGCGTCACAGCATATTAAGAAGCATGCTGATAAGAGACGCCTGGGGATAAAGTCTGGCTCTTGTCCAAGTACATCCGTCTAATGATGCCTTCCTACAAATTGAGACCTCGCTTCATCGGTCCCTTTGAGGTCTTAAAACAAATTAATGCTGTCTCTTATAAGTTGAAATTGCCTGTTTCTTTGTGTGTGTCTAACTCTTTTTGTGTTTCCCTTCTCAAACCGGTAATCTTGAGCTCTTTTTTTTTTTTAAGGACCCGGGTATCACTCCTGATCCCATCAGTGATGAGGATGTATTTGAGGTGGAAAATATTTTGTCCACTAAGAGGGTAAGGGGAAAGCCACTTTTTTGGTGGATTGGAAGGGCTCACCACTAACATCCGCTGACCCAGCTGCAATGCAATGCAATACACCAGTAGGCCACTGGGGAAACTGCATTAAACCCTGATGACCTGAAAGGAAAAAGTTTTTGAACTGAGGGAAACCAGATCTGCCACAAATCCAAAAATGGATCGTGACAGTGTCTCCCTTTCAATGAGGGGCCTCTGGACCCTCAATACTGGACCTCACCAGTAAGCAACCTACAGAGTTCACCTCAGCAGTCACCTGACCCTCAGGTTTACGGTGAATGCAGCATGATGGAGATGACAACGTAGACAGCACAAATCTCCAGAGCGCCGACCTGTGGAATGAGTTGTGTATGGACATTACTGAGGGTAACTCCAGCTGGTAAGTCCCTGGGCTGACAACGGCTGACACCCGATATGGCCCGATTACCCTTGAACTCCAGATTCCAGTACCACACTTCCACCTATTTCTCCTTTGTATCATTGGGGGACACATGACTATGGGTGTATGCTACTGCTGCCAGGAGGCTGACACTAAGTAAACATAAAAAAAGTTTCGCTCCTCCACAGTATACACCTCGACAGCGGCCGCAGGCGAATCGAGTTCATGCTTAATGTCTGAAGGAGGCATACGTCTGGTTCCCAGACCTTTCTTGACCCTTTTTTGGAAGTGAGACAGGGGCGACGGACCCTATTGAAGGGGTCCGATCTCCCCAAACCATCAACGGGCGAGCATGTGGAGTGTCGCCTCCACGTATCCTCTCCCGCGACGTGGGACTTGCCGGACTAAGCCCTGACCACCCTAAGGTAATGAAACCCTAGGCTGTACAGGTGCATATGCATTGTCCGTGCGGCCCCCCACTGCATCACCAATACTAGACAGCGGTGATAAAGGGGGGCGGATGGTCCCTCTCTTCCTATAGAAAGGAGGACGGAGTTAAGGTGCCTGCACCGTCTATTTGGTTACACAACCCCCCTCACGCGGGCGCCGGCATTCAAGAAGGGCTGCCTGTGGGGGGGCTATGAGGGCTCCTGAGGTGCGCATTGTACCGGGGGTTTGGAGAGCAGGTCTGCATTTCTTTCCTGGCGTCCCTGTGGTCTGGCAGCGATGGCGGCTGGAGTCTTTTTCTGCCGGTGGCGCCGCGGTCTCCTGTTTCTTGCAGCGCCACGGCCTGTGTGTTATGGGTGTCGCCGCACTTTGGACCACCAGTGTCACTTCCGGGGCGGCCGATAATTTAGCCCCCGGCTTCTAGCAGGAAGTAAGCCGCGGATGGAAGCCCGCCCCTTCCATCCGCGTCATTTGCGGCGGCTCCGCCCACTCCCCCTCCTCGCCTAAGCACTGGCAACTTCTAGGCCGCAGACGCTGCTGTTTCCGGTTCCGCCCACTAGTGGGGGCGCTCTTTTTCAAAAAAGGCAGCTCGGATTCTTCGCTCTGGGACACGTTCCACAGAACAAACGGGGACTCAGGACTGGGGTAAGTGCTACTCCCCCCAGCGTGACAGCATTGAGCGCTGTATTACTTCGGCCTATCTAGATCCCCTGATTATAGCATTTGCAGGGCACCATGTCTAGAAGGGCCAAATGTCACACGGTGCTGTATACCACATGTGTTGTCTGTCAGTTCGCTTTTCCGCATGCCCAGAGTAATCTCTGTGAGGCCTGCGACTCCGAATGCGCTCAGGAGCCCTCCCCTGCGACACAGGTAGAAGCCGTTGTTTCTCCCCCGGAATGGGTCACGTCCTTGTCACACGGCTTCTACCTGTGTCTATGGCATCCCTAACTATGGCAATCAAGTCCCTGCAGACCCCGGCTGGGGCCAGGGACAGCGGTTCACCTGCCGTTGAGAGGTCCTCCGATTCTCAGAAGCCTTTGGCCTGCAGGGGCCGTGCTCGCCGTAGGCAGACGCGGGGAAAGCGAACCCACACAGCGTCTCCCGGTCCATCAGGGGCATCTGCTTCCTGGAGTTCCCCTTCTCGTTCACCTCCAGTGGAGAGCGGTGAACTCGGTTCGGGCTACGATTCTGAGGGATCCCTCAATCTAGAGGCCTCTGATTACCAGGAGTCAGTAGACAGTCTAATCGAGGCTGTCAACCAGACCCTGGGTATAGAGGACGAATCTACCTTGACCTCCGGTCATTAGGGATCATTCAAGAGGGCCAAGCAGTCTCATAGGGTGTTCGCTTCTCACCCAGTCCCACAAGCTCGCTGCCTCGGGGTAATCCTTGACGCTGATCTCTCCTTCAAACCACATATCCAAGCCCTTTCCACTTCCTGCCGACTTCAACTCAAAAATATTTCACGAATCCGTTCATTCCTCAACCAAGAATCTGCAAAAACCCTAGTCCATGCCCTCATCATCTCTCGCCTTGACTACTGCAACCTCCTGCTCTGTGGCCCTCCCTCTAACACTCGCACCCCTCCAATCTATTCTAAACTCTGCTGCCCAACTAATCAACCTGTCCCCCTGCTATTCCCCGGCCTCTCCCCTCTGTCAATCCCTTCACTGGCTCCCCATCGCCCAGAGACTCCAGTACAAAACCCTAACCATGACGTACAAAGCCATCCACAACCTGTCTCCTCACATACATCTGTGACCTCGTCTCCCGGTACTTATCTACACGCAACCTCCGATCCTCACAAGATCTCTTTCTCTACTCCTCTCTTATCTCCTCTTCCCACAATCGTATGCAAGATTTCTCTCGCGTATCACCCCTACTCTGGAACCCTCTACCACAACACATCAGACTCTCGCCTACCATCGAAACCTTCAAAAAGAACCTGAAAACCCACCTCTTCCGACAAGCCTACAACCTGTAGTAACCACCGATCGACCAAACCGCTGCATGACCAGCTTTATCCTCACCTACTGTATTCTCACCCATCCCTTGTAGATTGTGAGCCTTCGCGGGCAGGGTCCTCACTCCTGTACCAGTTATGACTTGTTTAAGATTATTGTGCTTGTTTTTATTATGTATACCCCTCCTCACATGTAAAGCGCCATGGAATAAATGGCGCCATAACAATAAATAATAATAATAACCCTTCCTTATCAGGGGGTCGATTATTTGGAGAAAAATTGGATCAGCTCATTTCTGTTACAACAGGAGGATAAAGCAATTTTCTTTCACAGCAGAAGATTAAGCAGCCTTTTCGTCGCAGTTCCAGGCTCGCTTTAAGCCCTTTCGCAATACCAGGTGGACCCCATCGTCAAATCCCGCTGCTCCGGGCGACCCAATCAGGACAGAGATCATCAGATCTCATACAGGGCCAACCCATTGGGAAGAATGCGATCTCAGGGGAGGGGAAACTGGATCTAGGTCCCATAGGTTTTCGGCCAAATGACTGGAGTCGGCCTCTGGTCCCCGCCGACAAAGTAGGCGGCCACCTACTCTTTTTTCACCAGTCCTGGCCCACTGTGGTTTACGACAGATGGGTAAGAAAACTGTTATCTTCAGGATACAAGATAGAGCTTCAATAGATATTTAAGATGCATATCTGCACATTCCCATATTTCCAGCGCATCAAACATTCCTACGTTTCGCCGTAAGCAATCTGCATTTTCAGTTCACAGCCTTAGCTATCGGGCTAGCCACCGCCCCCAGAGAGTGCACAAAGGTCATGGCGGCTGTTGTGTCCATCCTGCATTCTCGGGGCATAGTCATTTTACCTTACTTAGACAATCTCCTCATCAAGGGGCCGTCTTTTCGGGCCTGCGAGGAAAACATCAGCATTACTCTAGACACTCTTTCTCATCTAGGGTGGCTGGTAAACCGAGCAAAATCGTCCCTCGTACCAACCCGGAGAATTTATTTTCTAGGGATGTTTTTCAACACCTTACAAGGCTTGACAATCCTACCTCCTGAAACAAGGTCCTGAATCTTCGGCAAGAGGTGAAGACCCTTCGCCGGCCAGTCTATCACACAATTCGGTTTTGCATGAGGGTCTTAGGGAGAATGGTGGCGACAATAGAAGCAGTGCCTTTTGCGCAGCTCTATCTTCGCCCTCTCCAGCATGCTCTGTTATCAGCGTGGGACAGGAATCCATTCTCTCTCAACCTCAGGTACCGTCTATCTTTCCAGGTCAGACAGGATCTCTCATGGTGGTCAACGAGTCCATATCTTCAACAGGGGAAACCTTTTCCCCCAGTCCATTGGCTGTTGGTCACGACAGACGCCAGACTTCTAGGTTGGGGAGCGATATTTTACCGCCACACAGCCCAGGGACGCTGGTCCTCGCAGGAGTCATCCCTCCCGATCAATCTGTTGGAGATTCGGGCAATTCGGACGGCGTTGCAGCATTTCCATCATCTCCTGGCAGGCCGCCCTGTCCGGATTCAATCGGACAATGCTACAGTGGTGGCATACATAAATCATCAAGGGGGTACCCGCAGCAGGGCGGCCATGCACGAGGTAAAACAGGTCCTCTGCTGGGCCAAGAGGATTCACTCGGTGATTTCGGCAGTCCACATCCCACGCGAGAAAAACTGGGCTGGGGATTTTCTCAGTCGACAGGGTCTTGCGTCCTGGGAATGGTCGCTACATCCCAAAGTATTTCTGCAGATATGTCAACTATGTGGGACCCCGGACGTAGACCTGATGGCTTCCAGGTTTGTCGCCCGATATCGAGATCCACAGGGGATTGCTGTGGACTCATTAGTTTTGCCTTGGGGCCAGTTTCATCTCCCATATCTGTTTCCCCCTCTAGCACTGCTCCCGAAGGTAATCAGAAAGGTCAAGGCAGAAGGAGTTCCAGCTATCTTGGTCGCTCCAGATTGGCCTCGTTGGTCATGATACGCAGACCTAGTGCAGCTGCTCGCCGGAGCTCTGTGGCGGCTTCCGGACCGCCCGGATCTACTTTCGCAGGGCCCGATCTACCACCAGAACTTAGGGGCCCTGTGTTTAACGGCCTGGCCATTGAAACTTGGATCCTAACACAGGCCGGGTTTTCCCAAGAGGTAGTCGCTACCATGATTAGTGCCCGGAAATCCGTCTCTACACGTAGTTATCATCACTCCTGGAAGGTTTTCCTTTCATGGTGCAGAGGGAGTGGGCTCCCTCCACTACGTTTCTCCATCCCAAACATTCTTGCATTTTTCCAGACCGGCCTGGATTCAGGGCTTGCACCGAGTACACTTAGAAGACAGATATCGGCCTTGTCGGTACTTTTTCAGCGCAGCATCGCTATTAATCTACAGGTAAAAACTTTCCTACAGGGAGTAGCTCGTAAGTTTCCTCCTTACAGAACCCCCCTGTATGCTTGGGACCTTAATCTGGTCTTAAGTGCCTTGCAGGAATTTCCTTTCGAACCCCTTCAGGACGTCTCTTTAACTTACCTTTCCTGGAAGGTTGTATTCTTGGTGGCCGTTACTTCAATTAGACAGGTATCTGAGCTGGCTGCTCTATCCTCTCGGGCTCCTTTTCTACGGTTCCATCAGGATAAAGTGGTGCTCAGACCAGCACCTTCCTTTTGACCAAAGGTGCTTTCTTCGTTCAACATTAATGAGGACATTGTCTTGCCTTCTTTCTGTCCGGCGCCAATGCACCGTGTGGAAAAAGCTCTCCATACGTTAGACCTAGTGAGAGCGCTGAGAAGGTACGTGTCTCGGACAGCACTTTTTCGGCAGACTGATGCGCTGTTTGTCCTCCCGGAGGGTCACAGGAAGGGTCTTGCGACCTCGAGATCAACCTTGGCCAGGTGGATACGATTGGCTATTCAGGAGGCCTACCGCGTCAAGGGAGTAGCCGTTCCGGCCGGAATTAAAGTGCATTCCACTCTGGCAGTGGTGGCTTCCTGGGCGCTTCGGCACCAGGCTTCAGCAGAACAGGTTTGCAAGGCCGCAACCTGGTCTAGTTTGCATACCTTTTCCAAACACTATAATGTCCATACTCCGACTTCTGCAGATGCAAGTCTGGGTAGAAGGATTCTTCAGGCAGCGGTAGCGCACTTATAGTCGGCAGATTCCTGGATGTTATACCAGTGAGTTAATTCCCCACCCAGGGACTGCTTTAGGACATCCCACAGTCCTGTGTCCCCCAATGAGGTGAAGGAGAAATAGGGATTTTTGTGTTACTCACCGTAAAATCCTTTTCTCCGAGACGCTCATTGGGGGACACAGCTCCTTCCCTGTTAGCCAGATGGATCTTTTCTTTGTTCCATTTTTCTTCTGACTTGATCAGTCAGTGGGGTTATTTCTAGACATGTTGTTTTCTGTATTAATGCTGATATGTTTCCTTTTCTCTCCTACTGCTTTTGCACCAAACTGGATTCGCCTACAGCCGGTGTCAAGGTGTATACTGCGGAGGAGGAGCTAAACTTTTTTTATGTTTACTTAGTGTCAGCTTCCTGGCGGCAGTAGCATACACCCACAGTCCTGTGTCCCCCAATGAGCATCTCGGAGAAAAGGATTTTACGGTGAGTAACACAAAAATCCCTATTTTGGTGGACACCCATACGTATTCATTCACACACAGGTCCGGACCTGAAAGTTTATTTTCACGCATGAGTCTGCCACAAGATGGTGAACTCTTTACAGAACCAACAACAGAGGCGTCCCCCTGTGTCACCAAACTTACACCCCCACTATGCACCAAGGGAACCACCATCTTCCTCTGACCCCTCCTCCTACTAGGTCTCTGACACACCGGGTTAGCATGTAGTGAGGGTAGAGTCTTGTCCCTACTCTCTGGCAGCACCTCTACTGCCCCCACTGGAGACGAAGGGGTAGGTTGTAGAAAGATGGCAGAGATCATAGCTCCCATGCAGCAGTCCTCACATGACTGAACCCAGCTGACTACTTCCCTGGACCGTCAGTCTATGACCGGGTTGTGTTTTTTCAACCAAGGGACTCCTAAGACCATGGGAGTTGGTATGCCCTCCAAGACGTAGCATGACAGGGACTCTTCATGACAAGGCCCTATACGCAGATGTATATTGTCTACGACTTGGGTAATGCTCCCCTGGCTGAGCGGGGCAGAGACAATAGCCTGGATGCTTAGGGGTCTCCCTAGCGTCCTACTCATCAGGCCGTGGGTCTGGACAAAATGAGCATCCACCAGATTGACTTCAGCTCCACTGTCCACTAGCCCCGGAATATTCTCAGTTACCTCACCAACAACCACCTCAGCAAGTAAGGTACACTGAGACGAGAAAATGGAAGAAATATACACACCCTGGTCGCCTCCCTCCACACGACCAGGGGGACGCGGCTCTTTAGATGGTGCAGGTACTTTGGCATGCGCTGGGCAGACATTGATAAAATGACCAGTCTGCCCACAGTAAAAACATGCCCCCACTCCACGGCGAACCACAGGCAACCCCGTTTGCGAACCAACTCCTCCCACCTGCATGGGTGCGTCCACCTGGACTGGTGTGTCCTCCCTAGCAAGGACTACAGGGGGCACATTTGGTGTATGCCTCTCCCTCAAGCGTCTATCCACCCAGATGGCAAGGGACATGGTGGCCTCCAATGACCTGGGGGTGGCGTACTGCACCAGAGTATCTTGCAACCTAGGGGACAGACCCTGCACAAAATGGCTCCTAAGGGCAGGGTCATTCCACAGTGTGTCAGTGGCCCACCTCCTGAACTCTGAACAATACTCAGCCAGCAGGCACCCCTGCTTGATCTTACAGAGTCAGGATTCCGCCAAGGAGAAGCCATCAGGATCACCATACGCCAGCGCCAGAGCCGCAAAAAACTCGTCCACTGACTGTAGAGATGGAGAATCGCTCAGCAGCAAGAAGGCCCAGGATTGGGGATCACCCTTAAGAAGGGAAACGATGATTCTCACCCATTGATCCTCACTCCCTGATGACCAAGGGCAGAGCCTGAAGTATAGCTTGCAGGCCTCCTTAAAAACCAAAAATGTATCTCTCCCTCCAGAGAACCTGTCAGGGAGAGATATCTTGGGTTCTAGCTGAGCCTGTACCTGAGCCGAGGCCCAGAACAACTGCTGCAGCTGCTACACCACCTCACCACGCAGATCCTTAAGCTCAGTGGCGAGAGTCTGGAGTAGTTGGGCAAAGGCCTGCATTTGGGCCATGGCTCACCAGAAAAAATTTGACGATCGGTGTTAATGTCACAATGTGACCGAACCGTAGGTCAGTCACCAACAGTACAACAAACAAGGGAACACCGGGGACACAACTACAATGGTGAGCCCTGTCAGTAGGGAATGGGGGAATGGACACCTCCTGCTCTCTGCTGAGGATGTGCCCTGATCTTGCGATCATCCCTATATGGGTTCTTTCGTTAATACGATTAATCCCCAATCCCCACAGTTTTAAGCGTACCCTAAAAACTCATTTGTTCAGACTGGCCTACCGCCTCAATGCATTAACCTAACGATCCCTGGGTGGCCTATTTAAAAAAAAAAAAAAACAATCAGGTTCATCGCATCATGTTCTCATTCACTTTATGCAGTTAATAGCCCTCTGTGTCGTTACTGCTACATACTTAGGCAATTTAACTGGTTCATGCAGCTTTACATGAACACCCGAGCCTTACACTATGGCCGGTCCGAATAACTAAAGCAATTGTTACCATCCACCTCTCCTGTCTCCCCTTTTCCTCATAGTTTGTAAGCTTGCGAGCAGGGCCCTCATTCCTCCTGGTATCTGTTTTGAACTGTATTTCTGTTATGCTGTAATGTCTATTGTCTGTCATCCTCGACCACCAGAGATATGTGGGAATGTGTAAATCTATCCTTAATGACAGGGAGACATATGGTTTACTTGAGAATGACCCTACAGATAGGTTTATTGGGTCATTAATGACTATCTTAGACATCGGTCTACATGACAAATTGATTTCTTACAATGAGTATAAGTTTTTGGTTCCTCGTACCCCGACAATCCCTACTTTTTATGCCCTCCCAAAGGTCCATAAAGGTCTCTCCCCCTTAAAAGGACGCCCCATAGTTTCAGGTGTTGGTTCATTGAGCCAGAATGTTGGCATTTATATCGATAACATCTTACGTCCATTTGTAATATCATTACCCTCATACGTGCGTGATTCATCGGACCTGCTCCAAAAAATAGACGGCGTTGTGGTCGAACAGGGGACCATTTTGGGTTCAATAGATGTCGAGGCTTTATATAGTAGCATTCCTCACAGTATGGGCCTGAAGGCATTGGAGTACTATCTAAGGACAAGAGCCGTCTTTTTTGAGAAACACAGTAAATTTGTAGTAGAGTTGATGGAGTTTGTTCTAACCCACAACTATTTCCTGTTTAACGGTAAGTACTTCCACCAGCTCAGGGGGACCGCGATGGGTTGCTCTTGTGCACCCTCGTATGCAAATCTCCTCCTGGGCTGGTGGGAGGAAACCGTAGTGTTCTCTGGGGTAGAGGAATGGTGGACTGACAAGATATCGGCTTGGTATCGATACATAGACGATGTCTTGGTCATGTGGAATGGTACAGTAAATGAGTTTAACAGCTTTGTACAAGGGTTGAATGATAATTGCTTTGGGCTAAAGTTTACATCAGAGAATGATAAACATGAATTAGCGTTCTTGGATGTTAAAATCACCATTAATGCCAGTGGTACATTGGATACAAGGCTATTTCGTAAACCGACATCTAGTAACGCCCTGCTTCGGTGGGAGAGTCATCACCCAGTTCCCTTGAAGAGGGGGATCCCTCGGGGACAATATTTAAGAGTAAGAAGGAACTGCTCTGATCCTGCTATTTTTAGGACACAAGCATACGACCTGAGAGAGAGATTCCGTGAGCGTGGGTATCCGGATGAGGTTTTAGACCCGGCCTTTAGGAATGCTATGAGTAGAGAGAGACGTACGCTCCTACAGACACATAGAGAACTAGAGGCGGAGAATACCCCTAGGATTATTGGAACCTATGATAATCAAACTAATCGGGTATTCAGTGTTCTTAGAAAGCATTGGGGGATCCTACAGCTGGATGAAACCCTGGCAGATATTATCCCAAATAGACCCCAGATTACTTTCCGCAGAGGACGGTCTTTGAAAGATCGGCTTGTACACAGCCATTATAAAAGACCGAAACAAGAGGGAACATGGCTTGATAGACGTATTAATGGTACGTTCAGATGTGGTAACTGTTCGTTCTGTGATTATATAGCACCATGTAAGAGCTTTAGGAGTGCACAGAATGGGAGAAACTTCTTCTTCAGAGACTTTGCTAATTGCAAAACCATTGGTGTGGTCTATATGGCTACGTGTACATGCCCAAAGAATTATATAGGGAAGACCAAAAGGGAATTGAGAAGGAGGATCGGGGAACACCTGGGAGATATCAAAAATAACAGACACCCCCGTAGCACGGCATGTTTGGGAGGTACACCAGGGTGACAGCAAGACTCTCTCATTCTGTGTTCTGGAAGTAATAAAACAGAATGGTAGGAGAGGTGATTGGGATAGGGTCATCCTGCAAAAGGAAACACAATGGGTATTTAGGATGGATTCAGTAGCCCCAGGAGGACTTAACGAGCGGCTTACTTTTGGTTGCTTTGTGTGAATTGTTTTCGTCAGGTCTGTCTTCGCTCCCTTTTCCCCCTGATTTAAAACAATACAGCGCTGCAGACCTAGTAGATGGCCTGCAGTAATCTTCACAAGAGTATAGGAATGTGGTGCACAATGTGCATACTCTTTATCATCTACGTATAATGGACTTAGGGTAGTGTGGTTGCGGGTTTTGGTCTCTGCTGACTACAGTTCACCGCATACTTATCAATTACGTATACATGTACACTATATATTGAGTGTATTTTTCAGAATTTAAATATCATACGATGGTGATATATGCATAAAAATACATCTATATGCACTGTTATTTTCATATAATGAGTGTACATGTTCAACAAACTATTTGTATGTGGTGCTTATATAAGTTATACATGGAAATCACTTGTTGTGTGGCTGGTAGTACAGCACCACATGCCAATGTTTTTTGCAAACACCATTTCTTTTCCTTCTATTAAGTACATGTAAGGTGTAGTGCCGCCCTGTTTTAAGGGATCGCACATAGTTGTCCGTAGTATAATACTTGGGCCATGTGTATGTGACTGTACAACTGCGGTTACATCTAAGGGGTCCTCTAAATAAAACCAATGGCACAATCGCTACGCTTTTAGGGCGCATAATGCTTAACATGTGTGGTTTAATGTCCCTGCGTAATCCTGGTATAGTTGTCCTCCGAGACTACGGCTCCTGTATTGGGGTTCCTGATACAGCTGGGTGGGCATGAATATCGCACCCAGCTGTATGCGCAGGTGGTTATGGCATTATTTACATGGGCTGAGCCTCAAGTCGGCGCCAATGCGCCTTTGCTGTTTGTCCAGAGATGAGATGCCGGACAGAAACATTGCGCCCAGGCACATGCGCTGTTGGAGCGGGGTGGACATGAATATGGCACCCAGCTGTAGGCGCGGCTATTGGTAGCGCTATTCATATGGGCGGAGCTTCATGTCGGCGCTATTGCGCCTGCGCTGCTTGTCCCAAAATGAAATGCTGTCTACAGGAACATGGCGCCCAAGCACATGCGCAATGAGGTGCCTGACAGGTGGACCTCTAGGGTTAGATACCTGCGCATGCGCAGAGAGGACGGGACGCCGAGAAACAGCAAGAATGGCGGCCGGAACGCTGTGTTAGTAAGTTCGGAGCCTAGTAATGGACCCCATGTTTAGGGATGCGATTTCTTTGAGCGGCGAACACAGGTGGTAATTAGCCCCTTAACCCTTTGTCCCTATGGGGGAGGGGGGGGGGGACTATTTAATGGCGTTTTGGTCAGTGTTTCCCTGACCTGCAACCAGGCACAACATGTATCTCTGATGTGATCTATTCACACAGAATCTCTTTTTCCCATATGCCTCCTGAGGAACCACATCATGGGGGGGAAACGCGTAGAGGCGAGACCTGAACACAGATAAGTGTCTCAGGCCTTTTAAACTTATATGTTTTTCACCAGTCGTGTGTTTTTTTCGTAACCATTGTATTTGCATATGAGTACTTTACCATCTGTGATTATAATATAGTTGTATCCGTTAAGCTATTATATACATCTTTGCTATTGCTAAGTTAGCATTGGTTTAAGTACTTTCGCTATCTGCTTTATCTTTAGGGTCTGACCGAGCTATAGGGACCTATTTATATGGGTCACTAGTGCAGCCCCTAAGGCACCACCCATATTTAGTATCCCGATATATCTTTTTAGGGATTCAGCTAGGGTTAAGAGGGGCAGCCGCCGAGGAGCGGGGGCGCCATTTCCGTTCAAGAGGGTGCCAACCTCCGCTGACAGGCAGGGAGACTCGGTTAGGGACTCCTCAGGGCGTATTAGCCTTAGTTTCAGGCGGTATACATTAGTGTTTAGAGATTGGTACGGTCAGACCATTTGTCTTTACTGGTGAATCACTACCTGGTGTTTTTTCTTTATTTGGTCCCGAGTTTGGTTAGGCCATGTATTAGGTGTTGTTTGTGGTATAGTATCTTTATACATGTAGAGGGACTTATAGGGCCTTAAGGGTTAGTCGACGAGGAGCGGGGGCGCCATATTGCGTCCAAGAGGGTGCCAACCTCCGCAGACAGGTAGGGAATATTTGTAGGGACGTGTAGGGTTTTTGCTATCGGCCCCATTGTCCCTCCCACCCTTTGCCCTTTACAATCTTCTTGGGCCAGGTTTTTTAATTGACCCACCCCCATATAGAGGGGTCTGGGTGTTGTGTCAGTCTTTTATCCTTATTTTGTTTAATAAAGTTTATTGGATAGATTAGTTTTTTTCGTTTTTCTTGGTTTAATACTAATTTGGATTATCAGATATTATACTTTCTTCTGTAGAAGTCCCCTCTATAATTTGTAAAGCGCTGCGGAATTTGTTGGCGCTATATAAATAAAAAATTATTATTATTATTATTTCATCCTGTCGCCGACCAGGATACCTTGTCCCTCACTTGCCCTGCTCTTATCCCTACATAGGGAACTGGCAGGTGTGAGCACTGGTCCCACCGCTGCACTAATTCAAGAAGTAAGGAAAGACAGACACCAAAAGGGACTGGGTAATAAGATCACCACACTTAGCTTTCTGCTGTAAAGCACCGCACAGCAAGAAAACGACACCAGGAAAATCGAACTCAGCTGTAGAACCACTGATCCCAGAAAGCTCCTTCTCCCAGCTCGGTCGCTGCAGAATGAACTAACACCGACAGTTAGCTGATGCATCAGGTGATCTCTTAAAGGATGGTGGAAGTGGTCACCACTAACATCCGCTGATCCAGCAGCAATGCAATACACCAGCAGGCCACCGGGGAAACTGCATTAACCCCTGATGACCTGAAATGAAAAAGGTTTAGAACTGTGGGAAACCAGATCTGCCACAAATCCAAAAATGGATTGTGACAGATTTTTTGCAGGCTTGAAAAAGTAGGGGCGTAAAGGAGGGGTACTGTAGTGCCCCCATTCCATTCCCGGTCTGCTCCTTGGTCCTCACCTGTTGCCTCTGGTCTGTTGCTTTGGCGCGGTGCCTGGCGGAGAGGTCGGTCTCCTGGAGTTCACCTCCCATGTCCCGTGCTGCCTGCTGCTGCTTCCAGGATGCTGCGCGCATCCTACAGGCCTCCTAGCACGTCACTAAGGGCGCATGCGCACTCTCTCTGTCTATTAGACAGTGCGCCATTTTTAAAAATATGTTTCAGCCAATGGCTGAGTGTCTCATACTATTTCAGGCACCTTTGCCCTTAGGGAGGTGCCTGAGCAATAAGTGTTTCCTGTTGCTAGTTCCCAGGTCTTCTGTGCCTGCGTGTTATGCTCTGCTTGCACCTCGCTAATTCTGGTTTGTTTTCACAGTGTACCTACTGTGCTTTCCCATGCCTTCTGGGGCTTTGCCTGCACCACCTTCTTCTCTCTGTGCGAGCTGTCGCCTGCTACTCGCTTGAGCCGCTTATCTCCTGCCTGGTTCTCTGCTACTCAGTCAGCTGCCACATACCCAGGGTTTAACTGGACGTAGCACCCTGCGTCTCCCAAACTTCCATTCTGGCCCTGCTTGAAGGGTCTTACTACGGGATTTGTTGTGAATTCTGCTCTTGGGCTCCCTCCGGTGGTTATGAGTGGTAGTGCTGCTGTCTTTGGATCGCAGCATTCATCAGGTGTGTCCACTTAGTGCTTTGGACTGGGCTATTTAGTCTTGCTTGATTCTTTAGTCAGTGCCAGTTGTCCATTGTTTTTGGAGGATTCACATCCCTGCCTGGTCTCTCCTGTTTTTGCTGTTCATTTCAACAAAGATAAGTTCTGGCTTTGTTTTTGCTGTCCACATGCTGTGGGCCTTATAGTTCAGTGCATTTATATGTTTTGTCTTGTCCAGCTTGTCTGTGTAAGGATTTATTCAGCCAAGCTGTATCTCTGGAGATGCAGATATATCCTCCATGTCTTTAGTCAGATGTGGAGATTTTGTATTGTCTGTGGTGGATATTTTCTAGTGTTTTAATATTGACCGCATAGTACTCTGTCCTATTCTTTCTTTTTAGCTAGTATGGCTGTTATGAACAGGTAATTCAGAACCACAATGGACCTTGAAGTTCAGAGCACACAAAGTGACCTGACAATTACCCAAAAACATAGGACGAGCTCTGAGACGTGGGAACTCTGCTGACCGCAATCCCTAATCCTATCCAACCACACTAGAGGTAGCCGTGGAGCGCTCCTGACCAGACCTATGTGCCTCGAGCACAGCCTGAGAAACTAGCTAGCCCTAAGAAAGAAAAATAAGCCTAGCTTGCCTCAGAGAAATACCCCAAAGGAAAAGGCAGCCCCCCACATATAATGACTGTGAGTTGAGATGAAAATACAAACGCAGAGATGAAATAGATTTAGCAAAGTGAGGCCCAACTTACTGAACAGACCGAGGATAGTAAAGATAGCTTTGCGGTCAACACAAAACCCTACAAACAACCACGCAGAGGGGGCAAAAAGACCCTCCGCACCGACTAACGGTACGGAGGTGCTCCCTCTGCGTCCCAGAGCTTCCAGCAAGCAAGAAAAACCAATATAGCAAGCTGGACATAAAAATTAGCAAAGCCCAGGAACTTCTGCAGACTCTTCAGAGATGTTGGCTGAGTCCAATCATAAATGGCCTGAACTTTAACAGGGTCCATCTCGATAGTAGAAGGAGAAAAAATGAAACCCAAAAATGAAACCTTCTGAACACCAAAGAGACACTTTGACCCCTTCACAAACAAAGAATTTGCACGCAGGACCTGGAACACCATTCTGACCTGCTTCACATGAGACTCCCAATCATCCGAGAAGACCAAAATATCATCCAAGTATACAATCAGGAATTTATCCAGGTACTCTCGGAAGATGTCATGCATAAAGGACTGAAACACTGATGGAGCATTAGAAAGCCCGAATGGCATAACCAGGTACTCAAAATGGCCTTCGGGCGTATTAAATGCTGTTTTCCATTCATCGCCCCGTTTAATACACACAAGATTATATGCACCACGAAGATCTATCTTGGTGAACCAACTAGCCCCCTTAATCCGAGCAAACAAATCAGACAGCAGCGGCAAGGGGTACTGAAATTTGACCGTAATTTTATTTAGAAGGCGGTAATCAATACAAGGTCTCAGCGAACCATCCTTCTTGGCCACAAAAAAGAACCCCGCTCCCAATGGCGACGATGACGGGCGAATATGACCCTTCTCCAAGGACTCCTTCACGTAACTCCGCATAGCGGCGTGCTCAGGTACAGATAAATTAAACAGTCGACCCTTAGGAAACTTACTACCAGGAATCAAATCGATAGCACAATCACAATCCCTATGCGGAGGTAGGGCATTGGACTTGGGCTCATCGAATACATCCCGGTAGTCAGACAAGAACTCTGGGACCTCAGAAGGGGTGGATGATGAGATAGTCAGAAATGGAACATCACCATGTACCCCCTGACAACTCCAGCTGGACACAGACATTGATTTCCAATCTAATACTGGGTTATGGACTTGTAGCCATGGCAACCCCAACACGACCACATCATGCAGATTATGCAACACCAGAAAGCGAATATCCTCCTGGTGCGCAGGAGCCATGCACATGGTCAGCTGGGTCCAATACTGAGGCTTATTCTTGGCCAAAGGCGTAGCATCAATTCCTCTCAATGGAATAGGACACTGCAAGGGCTCCAAGACAAACCCACAGCGCCTAGCATACTCCAAGTCCATCAAATTCAGGGCAGCGCCTGAATCCAGAAATGCCATGACAGAATAGGATGACAAAGAGCAGATCAAAGTAACGGACAAAAGAAATTTCGACTGTACCGTACCAATGGTGGCAGACCTAGCGAACCGCTTAGTGCGCTTAGGACAATCGGAGATAGCATGAGTGGAATCACCACAGTAGAAACACAGCCCATTCTGACGTCTGTGTTCTTGCCTTTCAGCTCTGGTCAAAGTCCTATCGCACTGCATAGGCTCAGGTTTATGCTCAGATAATACCGCCAAATGGTGCACAGATTTACGCTCACGCAAGCGTCGACCGATCTGAATGGCCAAAGACATAGACTCATTCAGACCAGCAGGCATAGGAAATCCCACCATGACATCCTTAAGGGCTTCAGAGAGACCCTTTCTGAAAATAGCTGCCAGCGCACATTCATTCCATTGAGTGAGCACGGACCACTTTCTAAACTTCTGACAAATCTCTATCTCATCCTGACCCTGACACAGAGCCAGCAAATTTTTCTCTGCCTGATCCACTGAATTAGGTTCTTCATACAGCAATCCGAGCGCCAGAAAAAACGCATCAATATTACATAATGCAGGATCTCCTGGCGCAAGGGAAAATGCCCAGTCTTGAGGGTCGCCACGTAATAAAGAAATAATGATCTTAACTTGTTGAACTGGGTCACCAGAGGAGCGGGGTTGCAAAGCCAGAAATAGTTTTCAATTATTTTTAAAATTCAAAAACTTAGCTTTATCTCCAGAAAATAACTCAGGAATAGGAATTTTAGGTTCTAACATAGGATTCTGAACCACTAAATCTTGAATGTTCTGTACATTTATAGCGAGATTATCCATCAAAGAGAACAGACCCTGAATGTCCATGTCCACACCTGTGTTCTGAACCACCCTGATGTTAAGGGGAAAAGAAAGACAGAACACAGTGCAAAGAAAAAAAAATGGTCTCAGAACTTCTCTTTTCCCTCTATTGAGAAGCATTAGTACTTTGGGCCTCCAGTACTGTTATGAACAGGTAATTCAGAACCACAATGGACCTTGTAGTTCAGAGCACACAAAGTGACCTGACAATTACCCAAAAACATAGGACGAGCTCTGAGTGGTGGGAACTCTGCTGACCGCAATCCCTAATCCTATCCATCCACACTAGAGGTAGCCATGGAGCGCTCCTGACCAGACCTATGCGCCTCGAGCACAGCCTGAGAAACTAGCTAGCCCTAAGAAAGAAAAATAAGCCTAGCTTGCCTCAGAGAAATACCCCAAAGGAAAAGGCAGCCCCCCCACATATAATGACTGTGAGTTGAGATGAAAATACAAACGCAGAGATGAAATAGATTTAGCAAAGTGAGGCCCAACTTACTGAACAGACCGAGGATAGTAAAGATAGCTTTGCGGTCAACACAAAACCCTACAAACAACCACGCAGAGGGGGCAAAAAGACCCTCTGCACCGACTAACGGTACGGAGGTACTCCCTCTGCGTCCCAGAGCTTCCAGCAAGCAAGAAAAACCAATATAGCAAGCTGGACAGAAAAAATAGCAAACAAAAAATAACACAAGCAAAACTTAGCTTATGCAGGATAGAAAGGCCACAGGAACGATCCAGGAGAAAGCAAGACCAATACTAGAACATTGACTGGAGGCCAGGATCAAAGCACTAGGTGGAGTTAAATAGAGCAGCACCTAACGACTTCACCACATCACCTGAGGAAGGAAACTCAGAAGCCGCAGTACCACTCTCATCCACCAAAGGAAGCTCATAGACAAAACCAGCCAAAGTACCACTCACGACCACAGGAGGGAGCTTGGCCACAGAATTCACAACATATGGCCTCCTTTGCTAAATCCTGATTTCAGTCTGCGTATGTCATTTCCCTCTCCTCTCACAGTCAATATTTGTGGGGGTCTGTCTATCCTTTGGGGATTTTCTCTGAGGCAAGATAATGTTCCCGTTTCTATCTTTAGGGGTATTTAGTCCTCCGGCTGTGTCGAGGTGTCTAGGGAGAGTTAGGTACATCCCACGGCTACTTCTAGTTGCGGTGTTAAGTTCAGGGTCTGTGGTCAGTACAGGTACCACCTTCTCCAGAGTACATCTCATGCTGCTCCTAGGCCACCAGATCATAACAGGGATCCCAGGGTTAGCTTAGTCACGCCCCTTCGGAGCCCCCTGGGTAGTGGTCCCATGGTTTCACAAAATTTCAATAAATGAATGTGCCCTTCACCATCTGTGCCGCCTCCGTTTCCATTTGTTACAAAATTTAATTTCTCCTGTTCTGTGTTAGTTACTTTTATTACACTGGCAACTCCCTCTTCATAGAAATGACCTCATTAATATAACTCTGCCTCTAGAGATTATTTTACATGAAGTGAGATGTCAGGAAATAGGAAGAAGTTCTAATTACTTCAATTACACATACAGAGCTCTTCCTCTGCCTGCCAGCACAAGGCTGGAATTCCAAGCCACTCCCTCCCCTCTGCTGTATCCCTGTAATGTGAGACCAGCCAGCAACACTCAATGGGGAATTTTTATGGCTTTGCGCTGCGAAAGCCAGTCTCCTGTTTAAACCCCTCATCCCCCCCTCCCACCTGATACCAGCTATAACTGGTACAGCAACTTTCAAATCTCATGGGACTCTTGTTCTTGAAAAGTTACGTATAATGGCACCAATTAGGGCCAGAGATATAAGGGTTACATATTCTGAATGTCCACCAAGAAATCTTTAACTCACTGAAATTGTTAGGATCTGAACCTAACGAAATGCAAGGAATGGATTTCTCCATAAGCAGGTCATATATCTACACCATGTTTATACTTAAAAGAACCCCCATGATGTGGTGAGCATCATGATCAGTGTGTCGTTCCTCTCTGAGGTTCATACAGCGAGTTAAGTATTGATATGGCTTGTCATAACTGTAAGAAAGGGGAGTATTCAGCATGAGTGAGGTCACCACAGGGGGAGTGCCTTGGTTTTGGGCACAGAGATAAGTGAGTGAGGCATCAGTCTTCACAAGTCTTTTGTCTAGGGTCTAGGTGCAAGACCCATCTGTAATGCATCTTGATGTATGCCCATCCCCCACAGCACATGGTCTGCCATGAGATGAAATGACAACGAACTGTAAGTGTTTTTCAACTTTAATCCCATTTTATTTGTAATTGTACTGTACATACGATACTTGTCTACTTTTATAATAATAATAATCTTTATTTTTATATAGCGCTAACATATTCCACAGCGCTTTACAGTTTGCACACATTATCATCACTGTCCCCTTTGGGGCTCACAATCTAAATTCCCTATCAGTATGTCTTTGGAATGTGGGAGGAAACCGGAGTATCCGGAGGAAACCCACGCAAACACGGAGAGAACATACAAACTCTTTGCAGATGTTGTCCTTGGTGGGGTTTGAATCCAGGACTCCAGCGCTGCAAGCCTGCTGTGCTAACCACTGCACCACCGTGCTGCCATATCTTTTTATACTTCTGTAAACACTGCCTACCTTTTTGGAGTAAGATATATAAAATTACTAGCTTTGTGAATTACGCTACTAATTTGGGCTGGCTCCGGACCCGTTATTAATTAAGAAATCGGAGCTGGTGGCAGCGGATTTGTCCTGTGCGTTTGGGATACTTTGTAGCGACGTACGGCATTGATAATTTTTGTTCCCGCCTGAGTGGGAGTAGTTATATCGCTCTCGCTGCAGTGTACCCATTAGCCAGTACAAAGTAAGGCAGCCTTTCTGGTGACTTATTATCCTAGGTGCAGTACCCTGTCTGACTTGAGGGTAAGGGGGGCGCTAGAGAGCTCCAAATTCCAAACTGGAACTGGGAAGCGGGATTTAGATAAATCCCCTTCAGAAAAGTACTGGGCAACAAAACAACCCCGGTCCATGACATATTAGTGTGAGCGGTGGGGATGATAAAGGTATTCTCCCCATGAACCGGGACATGAGAAAAGTGCAATTCAATAAAAAATCGGATTGCACTTGTACCAATGTTATTCAATGAGTCAGTGCTGATCTGCGATCTTTTTCTCAGGTGGAATCTGCATGAAAAAAAAAATCACAGCATGCTGCGAGCAACTGCGAATATTGGACGAGACTCACAAGTGCATGTTAATGGGTGCAAAAAAAATAACAGAGACGACACATGAACCTTGCATGTACCGTCCGTTTTTTTTCTCGCACACATCTCAAAGGAACCAGGAAATTTCATCAAAGTACAGTAAATTGACAGCCTGAACCATCAGAATAGATATATAGAATAGATAGATATATGATAGAAAAAAGATATATAGAATAGATTGATAGAATAGATATCCTGTAGACTAGGGGTCTCAAACTCTGCTGGGTATATGGGCCGCACACAGAAAAACATTTAATTTCAGGGGCCGCAATATTTGCATGACAAAATGACATTTTTAGTGATACCATTTTTTTTCTCTATACACCTTTTAGGTACCTTCACACATAACGATTTCGTTAACGATATCGTTGCTTTTTGTGACGTAGCAACGATATCGTTAACTAAATCGTTATGCGTGACAGCGACCAACAATCAGGCCCCTGCTGGGAGATCGTTGGTCGCTGGGAATGATCAGGACCTTTTTTTTGGTCGCTGATCACCCGCTGTCATCGCTGGATCGGCGTGTGTGACGCCTATCCAGCGATGTGTTCACTGGTAACCAGGGTAAATATCGGGTTACTAAGCGCAGGGCCCTGCGCTTAGTAACCCGATGTTTACCCTGGTTACCCGGGGACTTCGGCATCGTTGGTCGCTGGAGAGCTGTCTGTGTGACAGCTCTCCAGCGACCACACAACGACCTAAACAGCGACGCTGCAGCGATCGGCATCGCTGTCTATATCGCTGCAGCGTCGCTAAATGTGACGGTACCTTTTGAACTGGTCCCTTTCTTGTAGTAATGTGCCCCATGCCGGTCCCTATCTTGTAGTAATGTGCCCCATGCCGGTCCCTATCTTGTAGTAATGTGCCCCATGCTGGTCCCCATCTTGTAGATATGGCCCCATTCTGGTCTCATTCTTGTCCTTCTGTCCCCCATCCATGTCCCCATATTGCAGACATATGCCCCATCCAGGTTCCCCCATATATTGCAGACATGTGCCCCATCCAGGTTCCCCCATATATTGCAGACATGTGCCCCATCCAGGTCCCCCCATATATTGCAGACATGTCCTCCATCCAGGTTCCCCCCTTATATTGCAGACATGTCCCCCATCCAGGTTCCCCCATTCAGGCCCCTCCCATATATTGCAGACTTATGCCCCATCCATGTCCCCCCATATCTTGCAGACATGTCCCCCATCCAGGTCCCTCCATATTGCAGACATGTGCCCCATCCAGGCCCCCCACCAACAGAGAAGAAAAAAAGAAAAGATTCTTCTCACCTGTCCTCCGTTCCCTCGGCGTCCTTTCTGCTCCTATGGCCCGCAGGCATATAGACCCCTTGATGATCGCAGCCCGGTCCAGGAGCCGCCGACATCCGTGCTGTAGTGCAGTGTATTGCCGCGCAGAGACTGGCTCTCTGCACAGCAATACTAGTATCAGCCTCCGGCCTATCAGAGGCCAGCAGCTGACGTCTGCATCCCGGCGCAGCGGCGTATGACGTCACTGCCATGCACAGATGTCAGCTGCTGGCCCTCGATAGGCCGGCGGCTGACACTATTATTGCTGTGCGGAGAGCTGGTCTCTGTGCAGTAATACACTGCACTACAGCGCGGATGTCGGCGGCCGCTGGAGCGAGCGCGATCGTTAACGGGGTCTAGGTGCCTGCGGGCCGCATGAAGCAGCCGGAGGGGCCGCGTGTTTGAGACCCCTGCCATAGAGATACAGTGGGGAAAAAAGTATTTAGTCAGCCACCAATTGTGATAGATATATAGAATAGATAGTGTAGCGTTTCCCCTACTTCTTGTTTTGGGGGACATTCGCTTGGCACGGGAATAACGCATACAGGCACGGTTTTCTTACAAAGCACATTCTTTTAGGTTTATTTCACAACACTATAAATCACATCCTCAGAAACTTGATAACAGCTTGAACACCATCTGCACATATTCAGCTTTACCACAGTTCCTCACTGACCCCAGTCAGCATGACACACGGACCTCGTCCGTTACCTGTTGGCAACCTTCACAGGTTCCTGGACACATCTTTGCCTCAGAGGTGCCGTATACACAATGTCTCTCTCCTCTGACCCAGGTCAGCATAACACGGATCCCTTTCCGTTACCTGTTGGTGCCGCACAGGTTCTCGGATACCTCTCCTCCACAGAGGTATCCTTCAGACGTTCTCACTGACCCCGGTCAGTATTACACACGGTTATCAGACCGTTCCACACACTGGCATGTGCCAGGTCTAGAGCCCCGCCATGTGCTCTTCAGGGAGGCGACACTCCTAACAAATGGGCTCTTTAGGACCTTCCAGCACAGACCATTCAGGTCCACATACAGAGACCATGTGACCAGACCTCAGTCACATTATATGGTTGTAACCACTCCCCTAGATGGGATTGTGTGTGGCTAGCTTGACCCTCCCATCTCTCAGAACTAGCCCTGCCAGCCTCCCTAGTTAAACAAGACAATTCACTTGTAGGACTACAGGTCCCAGAACATCCTTACTTCAGGCTCACAGCGCAGAGTGTCTTCCTCTGCGACACACATACATGCCATTCACAATAATGCCGGACTTTGACTCATCACCACAGTTATATCTGCGATTGTCTTGTATTCCTATGGCCTCCATACGCCTGCATGCGCACTCTGGGAAGCCCATACAGCGCCCCCTACCTGTAACAGAGGTCACTACACCACAATAGATATATGATAGAAAAAAGATACCGTATGTACTCGAGCATAAACCGAGATTTTCAGCCCATTTTCTTGGGCTGAAAGTCCCCCTCTCGACTTATACTCAAGTCATACCCGGGGGTCGGCAGGGGAGGGGGAGCGGGGGCTGTCTAGTTATACTTACCTACTGCTGGTCCCTGCTTCTTCCTGCGCTGCAGATTCTTCCTGTACTGAGCGGTCACATGGTACCGCTCATTACAGTAATGAATATGCGGCTCCACTTCCCATAGAGGCTGAGCCGCATATTCATTACTGTAATGAGCGGTAACTGTGACCGCTCAGTAGAGGAAGAATATGCAGCGCCGTGAGAAGCAGGGACTACACCGCGCCAGGAGCAGGTAAGTATATGGGGAGGGGGAGCGCAGCGCTGTGCGATATTTACCTGCTCCTCGTTCGGGTGCGGCTCCATCTCCAGCGTCCTCTGGCTGTGACGCTCAGGTCAAATGGCGTGGTGACGTGGTCAGTGCGCGCCCTCTGCTGAGCGTCAGTGCTGGAGACGGAGCCGCACGAGGAGCAGGTAAATAATGAAAGCACCGGCGTCCTGAGCGAAGAGAGGCAAGTGTGATTTTTTTTTTTAAGGCAGCAGCAGCATTTTATATGGCACAGCTTTATATGGAGCATCTATGGGGCAATAATCAACGGTATGGAGCATTATATATGGCACAGCTTTATGTGGAGCATCTATGGGGCCATAATGAACGGTGCAGAGCATTATATGTGGCACAGCTTTATATGGAGCATCTATGGGGCCATAATGAACAGTATGGAGCATTATATATGGCACAGCTTTATATGGAGCATCTATGGGGCCATAATGAACAGTATGGAGCATTATATGTGGCACAGCTTTATATGGAGCATCTATGGGGCCATAATGAACAGTATGGAGCATTATATGTGGCACAGCTTTATATGGAGCATTATATATGGCACAGCTTTATGTGGAGCATCTATGGGGCCATAATGAACGGTGCAGAGCATTATATGTGGCACAGCTTTATATGGAGCATCTATGGGGCCATAATGAACAGTATGGAGCATTATATGGCACAGCTTTATATGGAGCATCTATGGGGCCATAATGAACAGTATGGAGCATTATATGTGGCACAGCTTTATATGGAGCATCTATGGGGCCATATTGAACAGTATGGAGCATTATATGTGGCACAGCTTTATATGGAGCATTATATATGGCACAGCTTTATGTGGAGCATCTATGGGGCCATAATGAACGGTGCAGAGCATTATATGTGGCACAGCTTTATATGGAGCATCTATGGGGCCATAATGAACAATATGGAGCATTATATATGGCACAGCTTTATATGGAGCATCTATGGGGCAATAATGAACAGTATGGAGCATTATATATGGCACAGCTTTATATGGAGCATCTATGGGGCCATAATGAACAGTATGGAGCATTATATGTGGCACAGCTTTATATGGAGCATTATATATGGCACAGCTTTATATACAGCATCTATGGGGCAATAATGAACAGTATGGAGCATTATATATGGCACAGTTTTATATGGAGCATCTATGGGGCAATAATGAACGATATGGAGCATTATATGTGGCACAGCTTTATATGGAGCATTTATGGGGCAATAATGAACAGTATGGAGCATCTATTTTTATTTTTGAAATTCACCGGTAGCTGCTGCATTTCCTACCCTAGGCTTATACTCGAGTCAATAAGTTTTCCCAGTTATTTGTGGCAAAATTAGGGGGGTCGGCTCATACTTTGGTCGGCTTATACTCGAGTATATACAGTATATAGAATAGATTGATAGAATAGATATCCTGTAGACATACAGTGGGGAAAAAAGTATTTAGTCAGCCACCAATTGTGCAAGTTCTCCCACTTAAAAAGCGAGGCCTGTAATTGACATCAACAACTATGAGAGTCAAAGTGAGTAAACAAATCAGAAAATCACCTTGTCTGATTTGGCAAGATTTATTTAGCAAAATGTGGTCAAAAATAAGCATTTGGTCACCTAAAAAGATGCCAGATTTCTGGCTCTCACAGACCTGTAACTTTTTCTTTAAGAGGCTCCTCTGTCCCCACTCATTACCTGTAGTAATGGCACCTGTTTGATCTCATCAGTATAAAAGACACCTGTTCACATCCTCAAACAGTCACACTCCAAACTCCACTATGGTGAAGACCATAGAGCCGTCAAAGGACATAAGAAGAAACCCTGCAGCTCCAAGTAATCCTATTGAGCGTTGTTGTGCGATAATGTACAGTAAGTAACTTGATAGCATCATTGTGCATGAGATATGACTGAGAGTAACCTATGCTTGCAGTACAGAATCAGGGCTGCCGGCTCCCAAGAGATCCGGTGGCTCTTTACAGCAGTGACATCTGTAATTACACCGCTCATCAAATTTGCAGAGTCTTGAGTCCTCTATGCGAACGTGATATATGACCGGTATGGTGCTGTATAGAATCTCTGGATGTTGTGGGAACCCCAATGGATTACTTTGGAGCTGCAGGGATTTTTTTCTCATAGATTGGTGAATGAGGCCGGTTTCACTCTTCCTGATATTTCCGGTACCAGAAGAAAAATATACCAGAGATGACAATGTCCGCGTGTGTAATACTTGCAACACACGTATGGCAACCGTGTGCCGCATCAGTACCACACGGATTAGCACCAGGGTGCTGAAGACTATGCTCCTCATTCTCCCCTGCTCTGCCTTCGATGAGCGCGAGCAGGGGACAATGATGAGTTATATTGTTACTCCCATCAGCCTACACTTGCTGCCACTGATAACAGTGACAGCAGTAGCGGCTGATGGGAGTAGTCATCAGCCATCTCCTGCACCATAGATAAATAATTTAAAGAAACAGCTTGGGTTCCCCTGTATTTTCTAAACCTACAACTGTCAGCTTTAGCAAGGCTGGTTATCAAGAATAGAGGGGTCCCCACGCAGTTTTTTTTAATTATTTAAAAAAAAAAACAGTATGGGGTCCCCCATTTTTGACAACCAGCCTTGCTAAAGCTGGGGGCTGGTATTCTAAGGCTGGTAAGGGGCCATTGATATTAGCCCCTGGCACCCTAAAAATAGCAGGCCACCACTGCCCAGAAAAGGTGCATCTATTAGATGTTCCAATTCTGGCGCTATGCCTGAATCTTCCCACTTTGCTTGGATCTTCCCACCCCTAAACCTAATCACAACCAGAACCACTACCATAACCCCAACACTACCCTAATCCCAACACCACAAATGCAACCCCAACACGACCGTAACCTCAACACAATCCCAACCCTAACCCTAGCACCAACCCTTATTCTAGACCTAATCCCAACCCTAACCTTGGCCACAACCCTAACCCTAACTGCAGAGAATTGAAAAAAATAAAAATATTTAACAAAGGGGGTGACAAAGGGGTGTTTGATGTACTAATTTTTTATTTTGATCACTGTGATAGGTTCTATCACAGTGATTTAAAATGAGCAAGTAGGAAAAACCGCCTATTGTTGCCGAGTACCAAGTTCCAGGAAGATGACATGAAGGGCCCGGGGACAGAGCTGGAGGATCCAGGGATAGCGGCAGTACAGTGGGGCTCGGGGGACCCCATTTCTCCAATGGTATGCTAAATCATATCAAAGGAGAGAGAAATTAATGGAAAACCGGATTTTTTTTTTTTTTTGCGATCACTGTTATTTGGCAAATAGCTGCGATCACAAGACTGGGGATAGCCAAGACCCTGGAGATTTTCTGAGCAAACAAAATAACAATGCTTGATATATAATTGTGTTTCTAGGGCAGGGGTGGAGAACCTCAGGCCAGAGGGCCATTTAAAGCCTGCAATTCCTGGGGACCGATGGAACAGTTCAGTGTGACAGAAGCATGAAGGCTGCAGCTGCTCCGTGGCCACTGATACGCTGCAACTCTAAATATGACTTGACAATGTCACATGACTGCTATTAATTGCAACTCCAACACCGCCACAGTGGAGCTGATTAAGGACGCAAGTACCATATTTTTCACTTTATAAGACACTCCGGATTATAAAATGCACCCCAAATTTTGAGGAGAAAAATAGGAAAAAAATTGTTTTAGTAAAATGGTGGTGCTTCTTAAAATCCATGTGTCTTATTGCTTACCGGGGGTAGTGGCTGCAGTGAAGCGGGGTCACTGCTGGAGGAAGCAGGAGTGGGGTGATGCTGAAGGCCACAGTCTGAGATGAAGGGGTGTCCTGCAGTTCTGCTGGTGTCTGGCGTTGCTGCCCGCTGCTATGCGGGTGCCTCCGGAGCCCGGCAGCACTGCAGGGGTGTACGGCGGTCCTGCTGCGGGTGTCCGGCGCTGCTTCTCGATACTCTGTTGGTGTCTCTGATGCTGCGGGTGCCCGGATGGCGCTGCCTGGTGCTGCTGTGGCGGCGGTCTTCGGTGCTGCCGGGGCTCTGCCGACATTTTGTGAAAGGCCAGAGCCCCGGCAGTCCCATGATTTCCTGTGTGGTAGACGTTGGTAAAATGGCCGCTGGGGGAGCGGCGCATGGGCAGATGGAGATCTCATCTCCCGAGATCTCAGTGCCAAGATCTACATCCGCACATGCGCCGCTCCACTGGCGGCCATTTTACCAGAGTCTACCACACAGGAAATCATGGGACTGCCGGGATGGGCCCCGGCAGCAGCGGAGACCGCCGCAGCAGCTTCGAGGAGCACTGTCAGCACACCTGCAGCACCCGAGACACCAGCAGAGCATCGGGCAGCAGCACCTGACACCCGCAGTAGCACCGCCGGACATACGCAGGGCACTGTGTAGCAGCGCCGGTCACCCCTTCATCCCAGCCTGTGGCCTGCAGAAACGGTACCGGTAAGGTACATACCCATTATAGGATGCACCCCATTTTCCCCACAAATTTGAGGGGGAAAAAGAGCATCTTATAATCCGAAAAATACGGGATATGTTTGTTTTTTTATGTGGGGCATTTAGCCCCTTTCTGCCATTAGACGTACTATCCCGTTAAGGTGACCTGGGACTTAATTCTCAGGGATGGGATAGTATGTCATAGCGATTATTACAGCTGACATCCGGCACTATGTGACAGGAGCGGTCACGGACCGCTCCTGATACACTAACCCCAGGAACACTGCGATCAAACATGATCACTACATAGTGATGTCTCAACCTGGGACAAAGTAAAAGAGTAAAAAAAAAAATCATGTGTAAAAATAAATAAATTAAAAAAATCCTAAATAAAAAAAAAATATTGTTCCAATAAATACATTTCTTTATGTAAATAAAAAAACAATAATAGTACACATACTATCGCCGCGTCTGTAACGACCTGACCTATAGAACTGTCCCACTAGTTAACCCCTTTAGTTAACACCGTAAAAAAAAATGAAATAAAAAACAAGGCGAAAAACAATGCTTTATTTTCATACCGCCAAACAAAAAGTGGAATAACACGCGATCAAAAAGACAGATATAAATAAACATTTTACCACCGAAAACATGATCTTGTCCAGCAAAAAACGAGCTGCCATTCAGTGTCATCAGCAAAATGAAAAAGTTATAACCCTCAGAATAAAGCGATGCAAAATTATTTTTTCTATAAAAGTTTTTATTGTATAAAAGTGCCAAAACATAAAAAAAAGATATAAATGAGGTATCGCTTTAATGGTACTGACTAGGGTTGAGCGAAATGGGTCGGCCATTTTCATAAGTTGCCGACTTTCATGAAACCCGACCCGATCCCTGTGTGGGGTCGGCCATGCGGTACGCGACTTTCGCGCCAAAGTCGCGTTTCAATGACGTGAAAAGCGCCATTTCTCTGCCAATGAAGGTGGACGCAGAGTGTGGGCAGCGTGATGACATAGGTCTCAGTCCCCAGCATCTTAGAGAAGGGCATTGCAGTGATTGGCTTGCTTTCTGCGGCATCACAGGGGCTATAAAAGGGCGTTCCCGCCGACCTCCATCTTACTGCTGCTGATCTGAGCATAGGCAGAGGTTGCTGCCGCTTCGTCAGAAGCAGGGATAGCGTTAGGCAGGGTTCATTAACCCCCAAACCGCTTGTGCTGTAGCGATTTCCACTGTCCAACACCACCTTTTGTTTGCTGGGACAGTGGAGGCTACATTTTTTTTTCCTCAGCGCTGTAGCTTATTGGGCTGCCCTAGAAGGCTCCCAGATAGCTGAATTGCTGTTTGTACACCGCTGTACAAACCAACTGCTTTTTTCAAAGCACAAATCCTGTTGCTCCTTCCTTTCTGCACAGCTTCCTTGTTTGTTTGTCCACACTGTTGACTTTTTTTGTGCAGCAGTCCACTCCTTGTTATTGCTGCCTGCCATACATTGCTGAGATTACTGCAGGGAGATAGTAATTGTAGTACAGTCCCTTTTTTTTTTTTGTTTCGTTATCTCTTCAAGCCACTTTCTGCCACAGAAAATATACTCTAATACAGTGGCCCAGATTTATTCATTAGTCTCCCTGAAGAAGAAAAGGGTGCAGATTAAAATGGGCAAATCTGTATCAGTGGCAGTCCTGTGTGTGGCATCTGTGTCTCATTTTCTGGCACAGAAAACATAGTCTAACAGTGGGCCTGATTTCTTGCCAATTCTCCCATAAATAAAAAAAAATAGTGGGAGATTAAGATTGGCATTTCTGCTTCTGTGCCACTCCTGTGTGTGCCACCTGTCTCAAATTGTGTGCCACATTAAGCCTAGTGTGTAATACTGGGTCAGAATTCTCTTAAATTCTCCCTGAAAAAAAAATAGTGGGAGATTAAGATTGGCATTTCTGCTTCTGTGCCACTCCTGTGTGTGCCACCTGTCTCAAATTGTGTGCCACAGAACATATACTGTATGAGAGTGTGCCACATTTCTTCAATATTCTCCCAGAAAAAAAAGGGGAGATTTGAATTGTTAGTGTCTGCATCAGCGTCAGTCCTGTTAGTGGTATATCTGTCTGCCACTGAAGCTGTGTACTGTTATACATTGTGCCTGATTTTCCCTGCAGTCTGACCCACCTATAAAGGGATATATAAATCCAACAGAAGTTTGAGTTCACCTTGTAACTGGATTTACAGTAACAAATACCGTTAGTTTGCTTACGTTTTTGAAACAATGAGGAAGTCTGGTGGAAGAGGTCGTGGGCGGTCATTGCCAGCTGGTAATGATGGTAGTGGTGGTGGAGCATCAGGTGGTCGTGGGCAAAGCAATATAGCACCTAAGTCTCGAGTTGTTAAGCCAGGTTCGTCGTCTGGCTACACAAGGCCTCGAACGCTCCCTTTTCTGGGAGTAGGAAAACTGCTTTTAAAGCCGGAGCAGCAAGAACAAGTTTTGGCTTTCCTTGCTGACTCAGCCTCTAGCTCTTTCGCCTCCTCTTCTGAAATTTCAAAATGTAAAAGCAGCGCGTCGTTTGTGGATGTTCACGGTTAGGGACAAGTCGCTTCCTTGTCTTCTTCACCAAAAACAACAGAGAAGGATGCGTCAGGCGACACAACGGGTTACTCCATGGAGCTCTTTACACATACCGTTCCTGGGTTAGAAAGTGAAACAGTTAACAGGCCATGCCCATTACAAGTTGAATCGGACATGGAGTGCACAGATGCACAGCCACAGCCAGATTACTATGCTGTTCCTTTGACTCAGACCAGAACATTGCCCTCGTAGTGTACTGATCCAGAATCAGACCCTGATGAGACTATGGTGCCCCGTCACGAACGCTATACCACCGGCTTACACGGTGACACAGACGAAGTTGCACACGAGATAGAAGAGGAGGTCATAGATGACCCAGTTGTTGACCCCGATTGGCAGCCATTAGGGGAACAGGGTGCAGGCCGCAGTAGCTCAGAAGCGGAGGAGGAGCCGCAGAAGGCACCAACATCGCAACAGGTACAATCTGCCAGGCCCGTATCTGGCCAAAAACGCATGGCAAAACCAGTTGTAGAACAGCGTGGACATCCGGTTAAAAAAGCTCAGTCTGCAATGCCTGAAAAGGTATCCAATAGTAGAAAGAGAGCAGTCTGGCATTTTTTTTAAACAACATCCAAATGATCAGCGCAAAGTCATCTGTCAAAAATGTTCAACTACCTTAAGCAGAGGTCAGAATCTTAAAAGGCTAAATACAAGTTGCATGCATAGACATTTAACCACCATGCATTTGCAAGCCTGGACTCAGTACCAAACGTCCCTTAAGGTTGTAGCACCCTCGGCCAAAGAAGCTAGTCAGCAACGCTACATCCTTTCCCTCACTGTAAGCCCACCATTTCCCGCACCACCTGCAGCAAATGTGCAGATTTCGTCGCCAGGCCAAAGCAGTCAGGGAATCACCAGTTTCGTAGTAGAAAACACTGCATGTAGGGCACCAGCAAGAATACCATCTCCAACCCTCTCTGTTTGCCATGTCCACCGGCACCCCCGCTAGTTCCACGATCTGCAGCTCTCCAGTCCAGCTCACCCTACATGAGACTCTCGTTAGGAAAAGGAAGTACTCATCCTCGCATCCGTGTACACAGGGTTTGAATGCCCACATTGCTAGACTAATTTCATTAGAGATGATGCCCTACCGTTTAGTTGAAAGGGAAGCTTTCAAAGCCCTGATGGACTACGCAGAACCACGCTACGAGCTACCCAGTCGACACTTCTTTTCGAGAAAAGCCATCCCAGCCCTCCACCAGCATGTAAAAGACCGCATCGTCCATGCACTCAGGCAATCTGTGAGTACAAAGGTGCACCTGACAACAGATGCATGGACCAGTAGGCATGGCCAGGGACGTTACGTGTCCATCACGGCTCACTGGGTTAATGTGGTGGATGCAAGGTCCACAGGGGACAGCAATATTGGGACAGTTCTGCCTAGCCCGCGGTCTAGGAAACAGTTGGCTGTAGGCGTTCGCCCCCCCTCCTCCTCCTCATCCTCCTGCAGAAGTGAGAGCTCGTCCACAGACCGCAGTCGCACAAGCACTCCATTCACAGCTGCCACTGTTGCACACGAGGTGTCCCATTATGGGACACCTAGTGGCAAGCGTCAGCAGGCTGTATTGGCAATGAAGTGTTTGGGCGACAACAGACACACCGCGGAAGTTCTGTCCGAGTTCTTGCAGAAAGAAACTCAGTCATGGCTGGGCACTGTACATCTTGAGGCAGGCAAGGTAGTGAGTGATAACGGAAGGAATTTTATGGCTGCCATAGCCCTTTCAGAACTGAAACACATTCCTTGCCTGGCTCACACCTTAAACCTCGTGGTGCAGTGCTTCCTGAAAAGTTATCCGGGGTTACCCGACCTGCTCCTCAAAGTGCGCAGACTTTGCGCGCATATCCGCCGTTCGCCCGTACACTCCAGCCGTATGCAGAACCATCAGCGGTCTTTGAACCTTCCCCAGCATCGCCTAATCATCGACGTTGCAACAAGGTGGAAATCCACACTGCACATGCTTCAGAGACTGTGCAAACTGAGGCTATGTATTTGTGGGAGGATACACATACACGGGCAGGCAGTTGGATGGCAGACATGGAGTTGTCAGGTGTGCAGTGGTCGAAGGTACAAGACCTGTGTCAAGTCCTTCAGTGTTTTGAGGAATGCACACGGCTGGTTAGTGCAGACAACGCCATAATAAGCATGAGCATCCCCCTAATGCGTCTGCTGATGCAAAGTTTGACGCACGTAAAGGAGCAGGCGTCTGCAGCCGAGGAAGAGGGAAGCCTTGATGACAGTCAGCCATTGTCTGGTCAGGGCAGTCTACAGGACGAGGTAGCGGGCGAAGAGGAGGAGGATGATGGGGATGAGTATTTTTTGAATGAGGAAGCTTCTCCGGGGCCAATAGCAACTGGTGGCGTTGCAAGGCCGGGTTCAGGTTTTTTTAGGGAGACAAGTGACGTAGATTTGCCTGAAGCTACCCCTCAACCCAGCACAACCGCAGATTTGACAACTGGAACTTTGGCCCACATGGCAGATTATGCCTTATGTATCCTCAAAAGGGACCCACGCATTATTAAAATGATGACTGATGACGATTACTGGTTGGCCTGCCTCCTTGATCCTCGCTATAAAGGCAAATTGCAAAATATCATGCCACATGAGAACCTCGAACAAATATTAGCAACCAAACAAGCAACTCTTGTAGACCGTTTGATTCAGGCATTCCCAGCACACAGCGCCGGTGATGGTTCTCACACGAGCTGCAGGGGGCAACAGGGCAGAGGTGTTAGAGGTGCACAAATCAGAAGTGGCGTTGGACAGAGGGGTTTTCAGACCAGGTTGTGGAGTGATTTCGCAATGACCGCAGACAGGACAGGTACTGCAGCATCAATTCAAAGTGACAGGAGACAACATTTGTCCAGTATGGTTACTAACTATTTTTCATCCCTTATCGATGTCTCCCTCAACCGTCATTCCCATTTGATTACTGGGCATCCAAAATAGACACCTGGCCTGAATTGGCAGAATATGCATTGCAGGAGCTTGCTTGCCCAGCAGCTAGTGTGCTATCAGAAAGAGTATTCAGTGCTGCTGGTTCAATATTGACTGAAAAAAGGACTCGTCTGGCTACCCAAAATGTTGATGATCTAACCTTCATTAAAATGAACCACTCATGGATTTCTGATTATTTTGCCCCACCTTTCCCGGCTGACACCTAGCTTTCCTATAAAAAGGTCTTGCTTGTGGACTCGTCTTACTGACTGTTCCAATCTCTTAATTTGCAGCAGCTGTTTGTCCAGCATAAAACATGTTTACACCTCCCTAAATGGGCTAACTTCCCCCACGGGGCCGTGGTCGCGCCACTTGGTGCAAGCACCCGTGAGAGTGCCTTTTGTCTGAAGAGGTGGGTGTGCACGCTTTTGGTCGACGGCACTGCAACTGGGTCCCTCATAGTACAATAAAGTGTCTCTGGCGGTGGTGGTGCGCACCCAACGTCAGACACACCGTTGTAACATGAGGGGCCCTGGGCATGTACCGCCGGCTACAAGAGAGTTCCCCCCCCAGCTCAAACAGTGCTCTACCACTTGCAAAATTATCTCTCACAGCTCCACCAATGTTTAGTCTATGCGCTGACATCCTTCAATGCCTGGCACTGACAATACCAATTTGTTGACATGTATGATGCTAGTTAAAATAGTCAGGGTCAGTGTCCTATATTGACACCAGTAAATATTAAGCGCCAAATTACTATGTTTGAAACTCAGCAAAGGAGCCCACCCCTGTACCGAAGTATGCCACCCTTTTGTTTTTTGGTTTTGTTGTTTTGTGAGACATCAACATCTATTTTTTTTTTTTTGGGGGAGTACTAACTGTGTCAGACACTCCTTCCAATCGTCCTCCGCTGACCACACCAATGCTGCCTGTGTACCTCTGCAAGATAATTCAAACAGCTTTGAGCCTAATTTTTTTATTTTAGGCCTACTAAGTTTGTCTGCGGTCCCTCCTTCCATTTGTCCTCCGCTGAGCACACCAATGCCGACCGTGTACCCATATAACTTTTTGTCATCCTGCAGTGAGCCAACTTTGTGGTGTAAGGCCTTCTAGCCGTGTCTGTCTGCGCCACTTAATACAGCTGTCCTCCTCTACAAAAAAAACCCAAAAAGGGGGATTTTCAGCTTGTCAGAATTATAAAACTGCATTGGGGCCACAAGTTTCGTCGTGGTCTACAAACTGAGTCTTCCGCTCCAAGGTGTTCTCTCTGTTGCCTCTCCCTCGCTTCTAGCTTGAAGCTCTTGTTAAGTAGTTGTTGAAACAACACTGCTTTAGGCCTACAAGTTTGGTCTGGGTTGTAGAGACGGTGTCTGCCGCTTCAAGGTGTTCTCCTAGTTGCCTTTCCTGAGTTTCAATCTTCAGGCTCGTCTTAAATAGTTTTGTAATCGAACAACTGCAGTGGGGCTACTAGTTTGGTTGGGGCCTACTAACAGTGTCTGTCGCTCCAAGGTGTTCTCCTGGTTTACTTTGCTGAGCTTCAATCTTCAGGCTCGTCTTAAATAGTTTTTTAATCGAACAACTGCAGTGGGGCTAATAGTTTGGTTGGGGCCAACTAAGATTGTCTGTCGCTCCAAGGTGTTCTCCTGGTTTACTTTGCTGAGCTTCAATCTTCAGGCTCGTCTTAAATAGTTTTTTAATCGAACAACTGCAGTGGGGCTTATAGTTTGGTTGGGGCCTACTAAGATTGTCTGTCGCTCCAAGGTGTTCTCCTGATTTACTTTCCTGTGCTTCAATCTTCAGGCTCGTCTTAAATAGTTTTTTAATCGAACAACTGCAGTGGGGCTACTACTTTGGTTGGGGCCTACTAAGATTGTCTGCCGCTCCAAGGTGTTCTCCAGGTTGCCTCTCCATAGCTTCAATCTTCATGCTCTTGTTAAGTATTTGTTGAAACAACACTGCATTAGGCCTACAAGTTGGGTCTGGGTTGTAGAGACGGTGTCTGCCGCTCCAAGGTGTTCTCCAGGTTGCCTCTCCATAGCTTCAATCTTCATTGCGCTTAGTAACCCAATGTTTACCCTGGTTACCAGTGAAGACATCGCTGAATCGGCGTCACACACGCCGATTCAGCGATGTCTGCAGGGAGTCCAGCGACGAAATAAAGTGCTGGACTTTCTGCAGCGACCAACGACATCACAGCAGGATCCTGATCGCTGCTGCATGTCAAACTGAACGATATCGCTAGCCAGGACGCTGCAACGTCACGGATCGCTAGCGATATCGTTCAGTGTGACGGTACCTTAACAGTTCACATCTACCTCTCTCCTCACTGCTCCTCCCACGAGTCACAGTCAGGGTTCACTGAATCTGATAAGCTCCAGGCACCAGCCAAGAAAGAAAAAAAAAAAAAGAGACTTGGCTCACTCACACTGCAGGGGGCAGACTCCTTTCTTTCACAGCAGGGAGCCGGCTCTTTATATGGCCTTATATGGGATTACAGTTAGCTGTATGTGTCAAGTTACCATTTCTTATAGCATGTGGCCCCAGAGAAGATCACGAGTCCACAGGTACTTTCTTAGTTTCTGGTCAATCTCCACGCGTAATGTGACGCGGCTTCCGTGGCAGAACTATGACACTGGCTAAATGTGTGTGGCTAGCTTTTAACCGTTAGCTCGCCCCCTCTCAAATTTGCCATTGCCCCTCTGGGTTGGACTGAAATCTTCTACCCTGACCTCCTAGGTGAAATAATTCCCAATACCTAGGATGGGTCATAACTTCCTAGTGGGAGGTCCAAATGGGACGACTGACATGTCAATGGGTTCGTTGGGGCTTGACCGATATGAAGAATCCAAACTCGGGTTGGCCTATAATTCTCTGACCATATGGCATGTTCCTGTTCTTTTGGGAATTTATGTACTTATCCCATGTGTGGGGACCACAGTTCCGGGAGCAGAAGGAGATCTCTGGACAACATATTGGGCCTGAATTAATAAATCCAAAATGTAGAGTCCCTCACAAAGGGTATATCTGAAACTTTATTGAAAAACAAAAAATGTGCCTAGGGACTAACAAGCAGGTTAATTACTACTTACCTGCCTGTTGTGCTCGGCACCATTCTTCCCCGGCACAGGCCCCTCTGTGGAGGGACTGCATTATACTATATGATGGGGGCTGTATTATACCCTATGATGCAGCTACATTATGTTCTATGGGGGAGCTACATTATACCCTATGGAGGGGGCTGCATTATTTTCTATAAGGGGGGCTGCATTATATTATATGAGGGGGACTGCATTATAATCTATGAGGGGGCTGCATTATATTCCATGAGGGAGGCTACATTATATTCTATGAGGGGGGCTACTTCATAAAGTCCTCACTTGATAAATAATTAAGACGTGTACTACCTTATATTATACTCTATTAGCGTGTTTTACCACACAATTGATGGTCTTGTATTTATCTCTATGTAGCTACATAGTTGGCCCCAAGAATGATTTTCTTTGGTGGGCCCAGGGTGCTCCAGTCCGATGCTGCTGCCCTGTCTATAGAGCCAAGTGTAGAGGAAGCCTCTGTCAACGGGATGTCAGCAGAGGCAGCTGAATCCCCGGTTGGAGCATATGGGACTGAGTGCCTCACGTGTGCTGAATCAGTACCACACGTACCGGCACCTGGGAAGCAGTGGTACAGTTAGTGCTGTTCCCCGGACTGAGTGCTGAAGATGGCTTCAATGATCGCCGACAGAGCAGAGGAGAATTATGAGCGTTATGTTCAACTGATAACAGCAAGAGAGCAGGTCGCTAATAACAGTGAGAGCAGGTGGAGACTGATGTGAGTATTCATCAACCAACACCTTCTCTATAAATAAACACATTAAAAAATGGCATGGCTCCCCCTGTATTTTTGATAACCAGACAAGCAAAACTGACAGCTGCAGGCTGCAAACCTCAGCTGTCCGCTTCAGCAAGGCTGGTTATCAAGAATAGAAAGGCCCCCGTGCTGTTCTTTTTTTTTTTTAAATTATCTACTTAAATAATTTAATAAACGGCGTGGGGTCCCCTCATTTTTATCAACCAGCAAACCACTGACGCTGCCCTCGCAGCAGCTCATTCATCAATGGTTCTCAGCCTGGACGGTCGCACCTTAGCACCTTGAATGATGGTTGCGCTCTTTTACGTGCCTCAATGTAAAGCTCCGCCCACTCCTCACAATGTCGCTGCTGCGGACAGGACTGGTCACAGACGGGAGACGTCACATTCTGGTAACCCTGAACAATCAGTGCTGAGTGTAATTATTTATAATACAAAAAGCCACACTAAAAATGTAAGGCTAAATTCACACTTGCGTTCGGCAGCCCTGGGTAGGGCTGCGTACTTTTTTCCTTCATGTTGCATTCGGCGGCACGTCAAAACGATGCATGAGGACGCATCTGCAAACGCATGTCCCTGCGTACCCAATGTTAAAGATAGGTACGCAGGACGCATGCGCAGCTGTGCTGATAAGAAGGGCTGCAGAACGCAAATATGAACCTGGCCTTAGTTTTACAAATCAGGGGAAAAAAGGATTTTGTATGACTAAATAAAATATAACAATGTAAGAAATATCCCTGTCTATCCTGTGATGTTTGCTCCATTAACACCGTTTATTTCTGATATTGTATGTATTCATAGCCAGTTCAACTATATATTTGTTCTATTCTTATGGTCTATATAACCTGAAGGGGTGTGGGTTTATTGGTCATGCATTCATGTTTTTAAATGGTTTTATTAGTGTATAATATTAATGTCAGAAATGGCGCACTCTATGATGCAAGAAGGTGCTCAGAAGGAATAAATATGAATCAAAAAGAGAATAACCTTCGGCACTCAATAAGGTCCACAATAGCTTCAACTTTCAAAGGGTAGATTTATTACAGAGCAGCCGATTAACAACAGACATCACAGTTTCCAACGTTTCGGCAACTTATGCCTTTCTCAAGGAAGTCTGTAGGGAGTAATAACTGCCTTTTGGAAACCATAAGCAGAATCTGCTATACAGGGGAACGGCAGAATAGGCTGTGACAGCGGTGAGATCGGCGTGCGTCCGGTAACCAGGAAGGTGGTGTGACACCCTATGAAAGTTGAAGCTATTGTGGACCTTATTGAGTGCCGAAGGTTATTCTCTTTCTGGTTTTATTAGTGTGTCATTAATAAAGGTTTTTCTATTTTCTTATAATTGGTGGCTGTGCATGCCATTATTAGTCTAGTCTTTTTTCTTTGTCCTCCAGTTTATGATTACTACAGACTAGGTTTTGCACCCCATACTATTATTGTTATATGAGTGCACCCTATATATGCATTTACTGCTCCATTAACACCTTCAGCAATTCCATAGAAAAAGCATTAAAAAAACCGGATGAGGAGACTACAACGAAGTTTGTATGAGGAGTTCGTGGAACCAACTCCTATTCAGTCATTTCAGTGCTGAACTGTTAACGTTGGAGGGGATTTTTTGAGGTCCTCTCTCCATCAACTCCGATCTAATCACCTGGCACTGAAGAATGTAGATCAGAGTGACTATGGCGAGATCCTCAAAAATCACCTACCATCTAGGAACCTAATGAGCCGTCTAGAACGGACTGGCTAAAAAAATCCATTCCGATCCAGACGCTATTCCCACAGAAAACACAGCCTCCTCAGTTCCAACCACGCATGCGCGGGCAACTGCGGCTGTCATGACAACGTTAAACTACCTGCTCCTATACAACACCCCCTCATATCTGCTCCTGCGCATGCGCTGGCATCTATGAACGGCCATTACAACTGGTGACCACCCACGTGACACGGCACCAGAGATGACGCATTTCCGGTGCCACGTGTCGTCCCGCGCTCTATAAATACCTGCCACGTGCAATGTTATACATGTCAAAAGCGCAGGAGCACGCCAACCGCATGGCAGAGCAAGGTAAGAGCAGCTGCACGCCATGATTGGGCTGGCACACTCGGCATTTCTCTAGGGCCCGTTACCAGCTTCTTCCATTGCGCATTCACCTGTATCGGCGTGATACATGCCGATACACATGAAAGCGAGGAGGGAGGAGAGAGAGCGTCCGGCTACACTCCCTTTACGTCACTGCACTGCGCGCCACACTGGCCTCAACGTCACATTGCGCGCCACACTGGCCTCAACGTCACTGCACTGCGCGCCACACTGCTGACGGGGAAATGGGGATACAAGAGCAATGTATTTTTTGTAATTGTTTCATTGGCTGCATTGTGTTCTCTACCTACCTCTGTGGGGCTCCCCTCATTGCCTTCTCTAAATTGTGTACTGTGTATGTGAGCACTGCGTTGTGTACTGCATTGTGTGTACTTCTTGGGGGAGCTCTGCATTGCTCGCTCCGTATTGTTTACTGTATGTTTGAGCTCTGTGTTGTGTACTGCATTGTGTGTACTTCTTTGGGGGCCTCTGCATTTGCTCTTTGTTGCGGTGGGGAGGGAGGACTCTGCCTTGCCCGCTCCGTGGGGCGCTCTGCATTGCCAGCTCCTTGGTGCACTCTGCAATGTCGGCTCCATATTGTTTACTGTGTATGTTTGAGCTCTGTGTTGTGTAGTGCATTGTGTGCTTCGTGGGGGCCTCTGCTTTGCCCGCTCTGTGGGGCGCTCTGCATTGCCCTCTCTGTGGGGAGCCCCGCATTGCCCGCTCTGTGGGGTGCCCCGCATTGCCCGCTCTGTGGGGTGCCCTGCGTTGCCCGCTCTGTGGGGCGCCCCGCGTTGCCCGCTCTGTGGGGCGCCCCGCGTTGCCCGCTCTGTGGGGCGCCCCGCGTTGCCCGCTCTGTGGGGCGCCCCGCGTTGCCCGCTCTGTGGGGCGCATTGCCCGCTCTGGGGGGCGCCCCGCATTGCCCGCTCTGTGGGGCACCCCGCATTGCCCGCTCTGTGGGGCGCCCCGCATTGCCCGCTCTGCATTGTGTACTGTATTGTGTGTACTTCCTTGGGGGCCTCTGCATTTGCTCTTTGTTGCGGTGGGGAGGGAGGACTCTGCCTTGCCCGCACCGTGGGGCACTCTGCATTGCCTGCTCCGTATTGTTTACTGTGTATGCTTGAGCTCTGTGTTGTGTAGTGCATTGTGTGTGCTTCCTGGGGGCCTCTGCTTTGCCCGCTCTGTGAGGAGCCCCGCATTGGCCGCTCTGTGGGGTGCCCGGCATTGCCTTTTCTGTGGGGAGCCCCGCATTGCCCTCTCTGTGGGGAGCCCCGCATTGCCCTCTCTGTGAGGAGCCCCGCATTGCCCTCTCTGTGGGGAGCCGCGCATTGCCCACTTTGTGGGGAGCCCCGCATTGCCCGCTCTGTGGGGAGCCCCGCATTGCATGCTCTGTGGGGAGCCCCGCATTGCCCGCTCTGTGGGGCGCCCCGCATTGCCCGCTCTGCATTGTGTACTGCATTGTGTGTACTTCCTTAGGGGCCTCTGCATTGCCAGCTCTGTATTGTTTAATGTGTATGTTTGAGCTCTGTGTTGTGTAGTGCATTGTGTGCTTCCTGGGGGCCTCTGCTTTGCCCGCTCTGTGGGGCGCTCCGCATTGCCCGCTCTGCATTGTGTACGGCATTGTGTGTACTTCCTTAGGGGCCTCTGCATTGCCAGCTCTGTATTGTTTAATGTGTATGTTTGAGCTCTGTGTTGTGTAGTGCATTGTGTGCTTCCTGGGAGCCTCTGCTTTGCCCGCTCTGTGGGGAGCCCCGCATTGCCCGCTCTGTGGGGCGCCCCGCATTGCCCGCTCTGTGGGGCGCCCCGCATTGCCCGCTCTGTGGGGCGCCCCGCATTGCCCCCTCTGTGGAGTGCCCCGCATTGCCCGCTCTGTGGGGCGCCCCGCATTGCCCCCTCTGTGGAGCGCCCCGCATTGCCCGCTCTGTGGGGCGCCCCGCATTGCCCCCTCTGTGGAGCGCCCCGCATTGCCCGCTCTGTGGGGCGCCCCGCATTGCCCGCTCTGTGGGGCGCCCCGCATTGCCCGCTCTGTGGGGTGCCCCGCATTGCCCGCTCTGTGGGGCGCCCCGCATTGCCCGCTCTGTGGGGCGCCCCGCATTGCCCGCTCTGTGGGGTGCCCCGCATTGCCCGCTCTGTGGGGTGCCCCGCATTGCCCGCTCTGTGGGGCGCCCCCCATTGCCTGCTGTGTGGGGCGCCCCGCATTGCCCGCTCTGTGGGGCGCCCCGCATTGCCCGCTCTGCATTGTGTATTGCATTGTGTGTACTTCCTTGGGGGCCTCTGCATTGCCAGCTCCGTATTGTTTAATGTGTATATTTGAGCTCTGTGTTGTGTAGTGCATTGTGTGCTTCCTGGGGGCCTCCGCTTTGCCCGCTCTGTGGGGCGCCCCGCATTGCCCGCTCTGCATTGTGTATTGCATTGTGTGTACTTCCTTGGGGGCCTCTGCATTGCCAGCTCCGTATTGTTTAATGTGTATATTTGAGCTCTGTGTTGTGTAGTGCATTGTGTGCTTCCTGGGGGCCTCCGCTTTGCCCGCTCTGTGGGGCGCCCCGCATTGCCGGCTCTGTGGGGCGCCCCGCATTGCCGGCTCTGTGGGGCGCCCCGCATTGCCGGCTCTGTGGGGCGCCCCGCATTGCCCGCTCTGTGGGGCGCCCCGCATTGCCCGCTCTGTGGGGCGCCCCGCATTGCCCGCTCTGTGGGGCGCCCCGCATTGCCCGCTCTGTGGGGAGCCCCGCATTGCCCGCTCTGTGGGGTGCCCCGCATAGCCCGCTCTGTGGGGCGCCCCGCATTGCCCGCTCTGCATTGTGTACTGTATTGTGTGTACTTCCTTGGGGGCCTCTGCATTTGCTCTTTGTTACGGTGGGGAAGGAGGACTCTGCCTTGCCCGCTCTGTGGGGCGCCCCGCATTGCCCGCTCCCCGCTTGCCCACTGTATTGTGTACTGCATTGTGTGTACTTCCTTGGGGGCCTCTGCATTTGCTCTTTGTTGCGATGGGGAGGACTCTGCATTGCCCGCTCTGTATTGTGTACTGTGTATGTTTTAGCTCTGTGTTGTGTAGTGCATTGTATGCTTCCTGTGGGGCTCCCCGCATTGCCCGCTCTGCATTGTGTACTGCATTGTGTGTACTTCCTTGGGGGCCTCTGCATTGCCAGCTCCGTATTGTTTAATGTGTATGTTTGAGCTCTGTGTTGTGTAGTGCATTGTGTGCTTCCTGGGAGCCTCTGCTTTGCCCGCTCTGTGGGGCACTCAGCATTGCCCGCTCTGTGGGGAGCCCTGCATTGCCCGCTCTGTGGGGAGCCCCGCATTGCCCGCTCTGTGGGGAGCCCCGCATTGCCCGCTCTGTGGGGAGCCCCGCATTGCCCGCTCTGTGGGGAGCCCCGCATTGCCCGCTCTGTGGGGCACCCGCATTGCCCGCTCTGTGGGGCGCCCCGCATTGCCCGCTCTGTGGGGAGCCCCGCATTGCCCGCTCTGTGGGGAGCCCCGCATTGCCCTCTCTGTGGGGCTCCCCGCATTGCCCTCTCTGTGGGGCTCCCCGCATTGCCAGCTCTGTGTGGCTCCCCGCATTGCCCGCTCTGTGGGGCTCCCCGCATTGCCCGCTCTGTGGGGCTCCCCGCATTGCCCGCTCTGTGGGGCTCCCCGCATTGCCCGCTCTGTGGGGCTCCCCGCATTGCCCGCTCTGCATTGTGTACTGTGTATGTTTGAGCTCTGTGTTGTGTAGTGCATTGTGTGTACTTCTTGGAGGCCTCTGCATTTGCTCTTTGTTGCGGTTGTGAGGGAGGACTCTGCATTGCCCGCTCCGTGGGGCGCTCTGCATTGCCCGCTCCGTGGGGCGCTCCACTTACTCCAGAGCACATGCAAATGCATCATGATAGATGCTGATACTGTTGAAAGCAATAAAAAAAAAAAACTTCATTGTGCGCCATGCTGTTAAGGAGCAGCAGGGAAATGGGGATAGATTAATGTAACTTTTTCTTAAAATTGCTTTAATGGCTGCATTGTATTCTATTGGGGCTGCATTGTGTACCTGACGGGCTCTGCATTGTGTACTGCGTGTGTGGAGGCTTATGCATTTTGTGTTCTGTGAGGGACTCTGCCTTGCGCACCCTCTGGTAATGAACCCTAACTTACAGTAGAGAGAATAGTAGAGCATTTTTCCATGACTTAGCTTACTAAAGTTATTTGTTTTTAAATGGTTACAAAAATGTATCCCTATGTCTTAATAGCCTGCAAATAAACATTATAGCCTTTCACAACTTGAGTCTGGTTTCTATTTCTTTGTTTCATCTGTATGGAAAATGCTGTGTTGACAGGTAAGGCTACTTTCACACTAGCGTTAACTGCAATACGTTAAAATGCGTCGTTTTGCAGAAAAAACGCATCCAGCAAAATATTTTGCTGGATGCGTTTTTTCCCCATAGACTTGTATTGGCGACGCATTGCGACGGATTTGCATACGTCGGTATACGTCTTTCGACGGATGCGTCGAAATTAGGCGACACGTCGTCTGGAAAAACGTAGATTGCAACGTTTTTTGGCTCCGACAAAAAAACGTGTCTCGGCGTATCCATCGGCATGCGTCTTTGGCTACAATGAAAGTCTATGAGCAACGGATGCGTCGAGACACGTCGTACGACGCAATGCAGCGCTGCAATACGTTTTTTTCTACTGAGCATGCTCAGAAACAGGATTTTTTTAGCTAATTGGTCAGACATCCCCAAACAGACGGATCCGTCGAAATGCTGTATGCGTTGCATACATTTTGCACTTTTTTGACGCATCCGTTTTTTTGGCAAAAAGACGTTTTTGTGACGGTTTGCAGCTAACGCTAGTGTGAAAGAAGCCTAAGGCTACTTTCACACTAGCGTTAACTGCAAACCGTCACAAAAACGTCTTTTTTCCAAAAAAACGGATGCGTCAAAAAAGTGGAAAACGTATGCAACGCATACAGCATTTCGACGGATCCGTCGCAAATCCGATAAACGGTTGCGTTGAAATGCTGGATGCGTTGCATCTGTTTTTACCATCCGTTGCATCCGGTTTTACGACGGATCCGTTGTTAAAATGGGAGGCACCAAAATTTGATTGGCTACTGGAAAATAAGGAAATCTATATACTGACTGTATTTACAGCCCATCTTTGAGGGTTTTAGTTTAGTGGCAAGGATGGATGGTGTACTTGGGAGGATTGCGAGTTTGGTTACTGACGTTATATTTGAGACGAATCGCCTGGATATCATAGTGCGGGAGAAGGAGGCGGCAGCAGAAAGACGGAGGATGCAACGGAGAGTGCGACGATTCTGGATACATCCAATCAATGAGCTGCGGATGACCAGGGGTGTCCAGTCCACTCTCTATCTGGAGTTGCGGTGCAACCCACAGAAATTCTTCAATTATGTACGGATGAGGATGGAACATTTTGATTTTTTGGTTGGAAAACTAGGGGATGTTATCCAAAGGCAGGACACAAGGATGAGGCTTGCCATCACACCGGCGGAGCGGCTCCTGGTGACACTGCGGTAAGCATCTTTTTTTAATGTGATTGCTCATATTGAATGTTATTACATGCTGCAGACAATACCGCGCTGACACATTGCGCACCATTTTCTGCAGCATGTATTTTTTTTGGTTGTTTGAGGCCATTCCACTGGTTTTTTTTCTTATGTCATTGGTCATATTGAATGTTATTACATGCTGCAGACAATACTGCGCTGACACATTGCACATCATTTTCTGCAGCATGTCTTTTTTTTGGTTGTTTGAGGCCATTCCACTGTTTTTTTTTTCTTATGTCATTGGTCATATTGAATGTTATTACATGCTGCAGACAATACTGCGCTGACACATTGCGCATCATTTTCTGCAGCATGTAATTTTTTGGGTTGTTTGAGGCCATTCCACTGTTTTTTTTTTTCTTATGTCATTCAATATCTTTGTCACTCCGAACGTCTTTTAAAAAAAAAAAAAAAAATCATGCTATTCTATTTGATTGGGCTAAACCTCTATGCCTTTAATGTCTCCGCCACCTCCCCAAATACATCCTGCATTATTCTTAGTTGTTTTCCTTCATGTAGAATGAACCTACAAGGAAAGAAAGGGTTTTAATTCCGATATTTTGGTCCCATTGACTTGCATTGGGATCGGGTATCGGTATCGGCGATATCCGATATTTTTTGAATATCGTCCGATCCTATCCGATACCGATACTTTCCGATATCGGAAGGTATCGCTCAACACTAGTCATTGGTCATATTGATTGTTATTACATGCTGCAGACAATACTGCGCTGACACATTGCGCACCATTTTCTGCAGCATGTAATTTTGTGGGTTGTTTGAGGCCATTCCACTGGTTTTTTTTGTTGATGGTCTGTGCAATTTTTTTTTACATTTTTTTTTTCTTCTGCAGCTTCCTAGCTACGGGTGAGTCTCTGACTTCACTCCATTACCAATTCAGGCTGGGGATTTCCACTATTGGCGGAATAGTGAAGGAAACATGTCGGGCTATTGGGGACACTTTACAGCCGGAGTATATCCCACAACCATCAATGGACATCTGGTTGAAAAGTGCAGAACAATTTGAGAGAATTTGCAATTTCCCAAATTGTGTTGGTGCCGTGGACGGCAAACACATAAGGATTGCTAATCCGGCAGGAACAGGCTCCGAGTACTACAACTATAGAAAATACTTCTCCATTGTACTCATGGCTATTGCAGACGCCAACTGCAAGTTTCTTGCTGTGGACATAGGAGCCTATGGCCGGTCCAACGATTCGCAAGTTTTTAAAAACTCTCCAATGGGTCGTTGCCTGTATGGAGATACATACAATTTCCCGCCAGCCAGACCGCTCCCAAGAACAAGTGAACCAGCCATGCAATATGTTTGTGTAGGTGATGAAGCCTTTCAACTGCCGCCGCACCTACTGAAACCATATAGCAGCCGTGAATTAAACCGTACCAAGCGGGTATTTAATTACCGTCTTACTAGAGCAAGAAGAGTAATAGAGTGCTCTTTTGGTATATTGACGGCAAAGTGGAGAGTTCTGCTGACGGCAATAAAACTGGAAACCAAAACTGTCAACGATGTTGTGAAGGCATGTGTGGTGCTCCATAACTTTGTCCTTTCAAAGGAGCCCGTTTCCTTGGATGACGAAGAACTGGAGACAACCTTGTGGGATTACCGCAGTGCCTCTGTTCGCTCCACAGGTTCTGTTACCAGGATGAGGGACCAGTTTGCGGATTATTTTGTGTCACCTGTTGGGCGGATTCCATGGCAAGACATCATTGTGTGACATGTTTTTCATGGCTTTTGTTGTTTATGTAAAAATTGTGTTTCTGGCAAAAAAACAAACAAAAAAATTCCCAAAGCGTGGTTTGCTTCGTAATAAAACCATTGTGTTATATACCTTTCAAACGTCTGGTGTTTATTTTCATTTAACCTTTTTTAATAGTTACCATATTACCTTAATTAATCCACACACACAAAGAGTAGATTTTAAATCAGATAGATTTTTATTGTAAAACTCTTCATTTCTTTTTTTTCATTTGCAAAAAACTTTTTTTTCTTGTCACTATTTTTTTGTTTAGTAAGAAACTTGTAGTGACATAAATAAGAAACTTGTAGTAACATAATTATAAGTCTTGGTAGTGTTGGGTGAAGTAACTATGGGAGGAGGGGCTGGAATGTTGGACCACGTCGGTAGGTGGGGAAACCCTACTTGTTTGGTCTGCAGTGGAAGGGTGGTGAAAAGCAGGAGGCTGACCAGAGGGGGGTTGTGTTGGGGTAGTTGTAAAACTGAATGGGGAAGGAAAGCTGGGCAAGGAAGAAGAAAACACTGGGGAATACATTTGGGTTGTGGGCCGGCTTGGGTATTGGGACTGGCGTTGATATTGTGGGGCATGGTGTTGAAATGGTGACTGGGATGTGTGGGGGTAGATTGGGGTTCGTTGAGGACCTTAAGTAGAGCATTATGGCAGCTATTCATTACCCGCATCTGCTGATCAAAAGAAAGCTTTTCCATGCTCCTAAGCATGGATTGAAAAAAAAGATTTGCCGGAGATTGACTTACATGTAAATGCAGCCTATCCAAGCGACTGCTGGTTTCATGGTGGGTTTCACTGATACGTGATTGCACCATGTTGAAACCAGCAGTCACTTGCTCTCCCAAAATTTTAAAAGAACTTTGATGCATTTAGATGTAAAAACTCAGGAGCATAGCTCCTTTCCTGACCCCTCTGTCGCTGCCGCCACGAACCTAACGGTGGTGTAGAGGTGGCAGGGTCAGAGGGGTGGGGTAAAGGGAATGCTATCTGTTGAGCATCAGATGCGAGTAACGAAGGCTGCGCTCCAGTGCCTGAGGTGGATGAAGTGGAGGGGTCAGAGGTGTGGGGCCTACCGACGTGGTCCCCGGTGGCGGACTCAGGAGGGATCGCTCCAGAGGGCGCAGAGGAAGATGCAGGCGCACGGTGGCTGGAGAAGGTGCTGTCAAAGAAAAAACAATTAATATATTGATATGATAAAGCCCGGACTGAAACAAAAGTTTTGTGATTAGACAGGTTCTTACTGGGATGTTGAATACTTACACTCTACTCAGCACGGTTCGCCTCAGGAAGGAGAGGGCAGGGGCGTATCTGTACGTTTTCTTCCTCCTTCCTGCTGAGCCACTCGGGGCCTGCATCTCCTCGTTGAATTCCCTCTTAAAGCGATCCCTCAGTGACCGCCACCGATTCCTAGCCTTGCCACCTGTGAAGACAGGAATGAAGAAAAAAAAAAAAGGTAAATGCAAGACATTACATTCAGCTCTAAACATCACTGAAAAGTGATTACTTGCATAGTTTGCTCTGCTGCTGTGGAAGAAGGTTCTCCCACCTTGGAAAAATGTTATGGCATACTTCCAACCAGAGCCGACGGGTGACACTGGTATCAGGATGCCTGCGGTCAGTCATGTTCCACAGCGGGTCCCGCTCGCGAACCTCCTCGATTAGGGATTCGATTTCGATGTCAAAATCTTCGGCGGGAGCACACTGTGAATCCTGTGAGAAAAAAAAAATAAAAAAATAAAAATTAGTAGACTGAAAAACAAAATTACCAATCGAAGCCCCCCAAAAAACCAACTCACTGATGGCCGACCGCGGCGAAGAGTCCGCCGACTCTGGGAGCGCCTGGGAGAACCTTCACGCTGTGCTGGAAGTTCAGCAGCAGCAGCAGGAGACTGAAATAAAGGAGAAAAAAAATTAGCTTTAATGTATGTCTATGTTTTCTGTGTTACGTTATATATGAAATTCTGTTTTGTGTATGGTGCAGTGTGATGTGTGAAGCAAGTGTTTCGCCACTACTTACACTTGGTTCCTCCTCCACTTGGATGTCTCCACCCGTCTCGGTCCCTTCTGACAGCTCCTCATAGGATTCTGATTCCTGTTTAAACATAATAAATGCATGTAGTGAATAAAAATTATGTAAATTTAAAAAAAAAAAAATTTGTTTACTTACCGATACGCGCTGTTGCTGTGGAGGAGGGCTGTCAGAAGAGGACATTGTGTTCCTGGTGTTAAGGCCGGTGGCTGTGGTCCTGGTGGGTCTGTAAGTTAAAAGACACTTGCAATCTGCTCTACACATTGAAGTAGCAGATTTGGGGTCTTCAAAACTTACTTTGAAAAATTTGAGGATGTGGTCCTGGTGGTAAGGCCGGTGGCTGTGGTCCTGGTGTTAAGACCGGTGGCTGTGGTCCTGGTGGTAAGGCCGGTGGCTGTGGTCCTGGTGGGTCTGTAAGTTAAAAGACACTTGCAATCTGCTCTACACATTGAAGTAGCAGATTTGGGATCTTCAAAACTTACTTTGAAAAAATTGAGGATGTGGTCCTGGTGGTAAGGCCGGTGGCTGTGGTCCTGGTGTTAAGGCCGGTGGCTGTGGTCCTGGTGTTAAGGCCGGTGGCTGTGGTCCTGGTGGGTCTGTAAGTTAAAAGACACTTGCAATCTGCTCTACACATTGAAGTAGCAGATTTGGGGTCTTCAAAACTTACTTTGAAAAATTTGAGGATGTGGTCCTGGTGTTAAGGCCGGTGGCTGTGGTCCTGGTGTTAAGGCCGGTGGCTGTGGTCCTGGTGGTAAGGCCGGTGGCTGTGGTCCTGGTGGGTCTGTAAGTTAAAAGACACTTGCAATCTGCTCTACACATTGAAGTAGCAGATTTGGGGTCTTCAAAACTTACTTTGAAAAATTTGAGGATGTGGTCCTGGTGGTAAGGCCGGTGGTTCTGGTCCCTAGTGTATCTGTAATATAATAAGTATAATGGATTTATAGTTAGACCACCCCAGAACTAGGTAATGTTTAACAATAAACACCCTGTTAAAATGTGAGAAATAGGTGAACAACAAAACCCAAAAACAGGTGCACGTTATACCATTCATTTCCATGTCCCCCCCAAAAAAAAAAAATATATAAAATGTGAGACACCATGGAAAAATATTTTTACCACTTTTTTTTTTTTTAAATAACCTCCCGCAAAAAACCTTCAAAGGATAACCTTTAGTAAAAAATGAGCCCTCAACCAACTCTGTATTGCATGTGTAACCATTGGTACATACACCAGTTTTAAATTTACCTTTATGAAATTATACTACGGACAATTTTTTAATAAACAGTTTATTAATTTTTTTTTTTTCGTTTTTTTTTTTAAATCATAATGGAGCAGAAATGCTCTTTATTTTAAATACAAGTACATCAACTGGGAATGGTTTCCACAGTAAAAAAATCAACACTTTAAAAAAAAAAAACACATTCTAACCACAAGCTGCAGACCACAAGACTTTGCAATAATACATCAGATTAAAAAAAAAAAAAAAATTCACACAGGCTGCACAAACCACTATACTTAGTAAATACATCAAAAAAGTACATTAACCAATATGGCATTGACAAATGCACATGCAACCAACAAGACGCACACAAGATGCAAGCAGAGTCATAACACAAGCATAACACATGAACAGGCATAATATTGGAGAAGGCATAATAAGGTGCAGGCACGTGAACACATACATACAAAAGCACACAGCAGTACAAAAACACACACACACACGGCCATCAGTCCTCCGGCTGGAGCTTGATGTCTTCACAGTGGCAGGCCTCGCTGGGTGGATCTGGACTGTAGCAGGGCACTAGGCTGTTGCAGGACGACTGCAGGCCTCAGGTTGTATTCAGGTTTTAAGCTCTTGCTGTAGTCAGTACGTCATACACAAATGCACACACACACAAATGCGCACACACACACACACAAAAATGGCAATACTCACACTGTTGGAGTGTGTCTGGAAGGTCCTTGCTGCCAGGCTGGGGTCTTGATGTCAGGCTGGGGTCTTGATGTCAGGCTGGGGTCTTGATGTCAGGCTGGGGTCTTGATGTCAGGCTGGGGTCTTGATGTCAGGCTGGGGTATTGATGTCCGGCTGGGGTCTTGATGTCCAGCTGGGGTCTTGATATCAGGCTGGGGTCTTAATGGCAGTCTTGCTGGCTTCTTCTTGCTCTGTCTTCTTGTTGGTATATGTGGGGTTGAAGGCCCAGGCCAGGTTTATATAGATTTGGGGATGTCTGGCCAATTAGCTAAAAAATCCTGGTTCTGAGCATGCTCAGTAGAAAAAAACGTATTGCAGCGCTGCATTGCGTCGTACGACGTGTCTCGACGCATCCGTCGCTCATAGACTTTCATTGTAGCCAAAGATGCATGCCGCTGGATGCGTCGCGACACGTTTTTTTGTCGGAGCCAAAAAACGTTACAATCTACGTTTTTCCAGACGACGTGTCGCCTAATTTCGACGCATCCGTCGTACGACGTATACCGACGTATGCGAATCCGTCGCAATACGTCCCCAATACAAGTCTATGGGGAAAAAACGCATCCTGCAAGCACTTTTGCTGGATGCGTTTTTTCGGCAAAACGACGCATTTTAACGTATTGCAGTTAACGCTAGTGTGAAAGTAGCCTAAGTGATCTTGTCTTTTTTTTAACGGTCTTTCATTTCATGTTGGTTAGGCACACCGTAGATGCAATATGCTCTTGTACCATCTAAATGCGCATGCACAACTGTAACGGTATGTGCACACGATCTGGAGTATCTGCAGGTTTGATGCTGCATACTATGCACCGTCAAACCCACAGTGGTCAGATGTTACAGCATAGCGAATGGGATTTCAAGAAAACGCATGTGCACGGAGTCAGTAGGTGCCACGGATCAGCCGCAGAAACTGACATGCAGCTAGTCTTTCCTGACTGCAGCATGTCAATTTCTCTTGAGAAGACATGAGAAATCCGTATGGTTTAGTGAACACTTTGGGATTCACTTGCGTTAAGTAGACAGCAGAGCTTTAAACATAAAAACATGCACTGCTAGTTCCCAATCGCTGACACCTGGCCTAAGTGGGAATGAATGAATGCATTACCCACTTAAGGATGACATACAAGAAGTGCCTTGGTGCTTGGATCATGGGTTTGTGGAGTGACAAAGGGTCAAGTCCTGAAAGTCCCAGTATAAAATAGAAAAGTGAAAACTATCTCTTTATAACTTTTTGGCGACTCCCACTTTATACAGAGTTAGCCTTATGCCTAGCCTACCCTTGGGTCCCTGCCTTAAGCCTAGCCAGCACTTGTGCCCCTGCCTTAGGCATAGCCAGCATATGTTGCTTCTGCCTTATGCCTAGCAGGCACTTGTGCCCTTGCCTAAAGCCTAGCCGGCACTTGTGCCCTTACCTAAAGCCTAGCCAGCACTTGTGCCCCTGCCTTAGGCATATGTTATGACCTGGTGGTCAGGACAATAATGGACCTGGTGATTAACCCCTTTACCCCCAAGGGTGGTTTGCACGTCAAAAACCAGGCCAATTTTTACAATTCTGACCACTGTCCCTTTATGAGGTTATAACTCCGAAACGCTTCAACGGATCCTGGTGATTCTGACATTGTTTTCTCGTGACATATTGTACTTCATGATAGTGGTAAAATTTATTTGATAGTACCTGCGTTTATTTGTGAAAAAAACGGAAATTTGGCGAAAATTTTGAAAATTTCGCAATTTTCAAACTTTGAATTTTTATGCAATTAAATCACAGAGATATGTCACACAAAATACTTAATAAGTAACATTTCCCACATGTCTCCTTTACATCAGCATAATTTTGGAACCAAATTTTTTTTTTGTTAGGGAGTTATAAGGGTTAAAAGTTGACCAGCAATTTCTCATTTTTACAACACCATTTTTTTTTAGGGACCACGTCTCATTTGAAGTCATTTTGAGGGGTCTATATGATAGAAAATGCCCAAGTGTGACACCATTCTAAAAACTGCACCCCTCAAGGTGCTCAAAACCACATTCAAGAAGTTTATTAACCCTTCAGGTGTTTAATAGGAATTTTTGGAATGTTTAAATAAAAATGAACATTTAACTTTTTTACACAAAAAATTTACTTCAGCTCCAATTTGTTTTATTTTACCAAGGGTAACAGGAGAAAATGAACCCCAAAAGTTGTTGTCCAATTTGTCCTGAGTACGCTGATACCCCATATGTGGCAGTAAACCACTGTTTGGGCGCATGGGAGAGCTCGGAAGGGAAGGAGCGCCGTTTGACTTTTCAATGCAAAATTGACAGGAATTGAGATGGGACGCCATTATTATTATTATTATTATTTATTATTATAGCGCCATTTATTCCATGGCGCTTTACATGTGAGGAGGGGTATACATAATAAAACAAGTACAATAATCTTGAAAAATACAAGTCACAACTGGTACAGGAGGAGAGAGGACCCTGCCCGCGAGGGCTCACAATCTACAAGGGATGGGTGAGGATACAGTAGGTGAGGGTAGAGCTGGCCGTGCAGCGGTTTGGTCAATCGGTGGTTACTGCAGGTTGTAGGCTCTCCAAACTCCATGTTGCGTTTGGAGAGCCACTGATGTGCCTAAACATTGAAACCCCCCACAAGTGACACCATTTTGGAAAGTAGACCCCCTAAGGAACTTATCTGGATGTGTGGTGAGCACTTTGACCCACCAAGGGCTTCACAGAAGTTTATAATGCAGAGCCATAAAAATAAAACAAAATTTTTTTCCCACAAAAATTATTTTTTAGCCCCCAGTTTTGTATTTTCCCTAGGGTAACAGGAGAAATTGGACACCAAAAGTTGTTGTCCAATTTGTCCTGAGTACGCTGATACCCCATATGTGAGGGGGAACCACCGTTTGGGCGCATGGGAGGGCTCGGAAGGGAAGGAGCGCCATTTGGAATGCAGACTTAGATGGAATGGTCTGCAGGCGTCACATTGCGTTTGCAGAGCCCCTAATGTACCTAAACAGTAGAAACCCCCCACAAGTGACACCATTTTGGAAAGTAGACCCCCTAAGGATCTCATCTTGATGTGTTGTGAGAGCTTTGAACCCCCAAGTATTTCACTACAGTTTATAACGCAGAGCCGTGCAAATAAAAAATATTTTTTTTTCCACAAAAATTATATTTTAGCCCCCAGTTTTGTATTTTTCCAAGGTTAGCAGGAGAAATTGGACCCTAAATGTTGTTGTCCAATTTGTCCTGAGTACGCTGATACCTGATATGTGGGGGGGAACCACCGTTTGGGCGCATGGGAGGGCTCGGAAGGGAAGGAGCATCATTTGGAATGCAGACTTAGATGGATTGGTCTGCAGGCGTCACATTGCGTTTGCAGAGCCCCTAATGTACCTAAACAGTAGAAACCCCCCACAAGTGACCCCATATTGGAAACTAGACCCCTCAATGAACTTATCTAGATGTGTTGTGAGAACTTTGAACCTCCAAGTGTTTCACTACAGTTTATAACGCAGAGCCGTGAAAATAAAAAATCTTTTTGTTTTCCCACAAAAATTATTTTTAGCCCACAGTTTTGTATTTTCCCAAGGGTAACAGGAGAAATTGGTCCACAAAAGTTGTTGTCCAATTTGTCCTGAGTACGCTGATACCCCATATGTGAGGGTAAACCCCTGTTTGGGCACACGGGAGAGCTCGGAAGGGAAGGAGCACTGTTTTACTTTTTCAACGCAGAATTGGCTGGAATTAAGATCGGACGCCATGTCGTGTTTGGAGAGCCCCTGATGTGCCGAAACAGTGGAAACCCCCCAATTATAACTGAAACCCTAATCTAAACACACCCCTAACCCTAATTCCAACGGTAACCCTAACCACACCTCTAACCCTGACACACCCCTAACCCTAATCCCAACCCTATTCCCAACTGTAAATGTAATCTAAACCCTAACCCTAACTTTAGCCCCAACCCTAACTGTAGCCCCAACCCTAACCCTAGCCCTAACCCTAACCCTAGCCCTAATCCTAGCCCTAATCCTAGCCCTAACCCTAGCCCTAACCCTAGCCCTAACCCTAGCCCTAACCCTAGCCCTAACCCTAACCCTAGCCCTAACCCTAGCCCTAACCCTAGCCCTAGCCCTAACCCTAGCCCTAATGGGAAAATGGAAATAAATACATTTTTTTTTATTTTTCCCTAACTAAGGGGGTGATGAAGGGGGGTTTGATTTACTTTTATAGCGAGTTTTTTAGCGGATTTTTATGATTGGCAGCCGTCACACACTGAAAGACGCTTTTTATTGCAAAAAATATTTTTTGCAATACCACATTTTGAGAGCTATGATTTTTCCATATTTTGGTCCACAGAGTCATGTGAGGTCTTGTTTTTTGCGGGACGAGTTGACGTTTTTACTGAAAACATTTTCGGGCACGTGACATTTTTTGATCGCTTTTTATTCCGATTTTTGTGAGGAAGAATGACCAAAAACCAGCTATTCATGAAATTCTATTGGGGGAGGCGTTTATACCGTTCCGCGTTTGGTAAAATTGATAAATCAGTTTTATTCTTCGGGTCAGTACGATTACAGCGATACCTCATTTATATCATTTTTTTATGGTTTGGCGCTTTTATACGATAAAAACTATTTTACAGAAAAAATAATTATTTTTGCATCGCTTTATTCTCAGGACTATAACTTTTTTATTTTTTTGCTGATGATGCTGTATGGCGGCTCGTTTTTTGCGGGACAATATGACGCTTTCAGCGGTACAATGGTTATTTATATCTGTCCTTTTGATCGCGTGTTATTCCACTTTTTGTTCGGCGGTATGATAATAAAGCGTTGTTTTTTGCCTCGTTTTTTTTTTTTTTCTTACGGTGTTTACTGAAGGGGTTAACTAGTGGGACAGTTTTATAGGACGGGTCGTTACGGACGCGGCGATACTAAATATGTGTACTTTTATTGGGTTTTTTTTTTATTTAGATGAAGAAATGTATTTATGGGAAGAATATTTTTTTTTTTTTTCATTATTTTGGAATATTTTTTTTTATATTTTTTTACACACTTGGAAAAATTTTTTTTTACTTTTTTACTTTGTCCCAGGGGGGGACATCACAGATCAGTGATCTGACAGTTTGCACAGCACTCTGTCAGATCACTGATCTGACATGCAGCGCTGCAGCCTTCACAGTGCCTGCTCTGAGCAGGCTCTGTGAAGCCACCTCCCTCCCTGCAGGACCCGGATTCGCGGCCATCTTGGATCCGGGGCTGGAGGGAGCAGGGAGGGAGGTGAGACCCTCGCAGCAACGCGATCACATCGCGTTGCTGCGGGGGGCTCAGGGAAGCCCGCAGGGAGCCCCCTCCCTGCGCGGTGCTTCCCTGCACCATCGGCACATCGCGATCATGTTTGATCGCGGTGTGCCAGGGGTTAATGTGCCGGGGGCGGTCCGTGACCGCTCCTGGCACATAGTGCCAGATGTCAGCTGCGATAAGCAGCTGACACCCGGCCGCGATCGGCCGCGCTCCCCCCGTGAGCGCGGCCGATCGGCTATGACGTACTATCCCGTCCAGGGTCAGATAAGCCCAGGGCACCTCGACGGGATAGTACGTCTAAGGTCACAGAGGGGTTAAGAGCACACGGAATGACCTCATAGTTATAGATAATAAGGACGAGCTCTGGGACGTGGGAACTCTGCTGACCGCAATCCCTAATCCTATCAAACACACTAGAAATAGCCGTGGATTGCGCCTAACGCTCCCTATGCAACTCGGCACAGCCTAAGAACTAGCTAGCCCTAAAGAGAGAAAAATAAAGCCTACCTTGCCACAGAGAAATTCCCCAAAGGAAAAGGCAGCCCCCCACATATAATGACTGTGAGTAAAGATGAAAATACAAACACAGAGATGAAATAGATTTAGCAAAGTGAGGCCCGACTAACTGAACAGACCGAGGATAGGAAAGGTAACTTTGCGGTCAGCACAAAAACCTACAAAAAGACCACGCAGAGGGCGCAAAAAGACCCTCCGCACCGTGAGTCGGGTGCTCCCTCTGCGTCCCAGAGCTTCCAGCAAGCAAGACAACAATAATAATAGCAAGCTGGACAGAAAAATAGCAAACCAAAGAAATACAAGCTGGAACTTAGCTTCTGCTGGGAAGACAGGTCACAAGAACGATCCAGGAGTGAACTAGACCAATACTGGAACATTGACAGGAGGCATGGAGCAAAGATCTAGGTGGAGTTAAATAGAGCAGCCAGCTAACGAATTAACCTCGTCACCTGAGGAAGGAAACTCAGAAACACCCACCAGAGGAAGTCCATGGACAGAACCAGCCGAAGTACCATTCATGACCACAGGAGGGAGCCCGACAACAGAATTCACAACAGTACCCCCCCCTTGAGGAGGGGTTACCTAACCCTCACCAGAGCCCCCAGGCCGACCAGGATGAGTCAAATGAAAGGCACGAACCAGATCAGCAGCATGAACATCAGAGGCAAAAACCCAGGAATTATCTTCCTGACCATAACCCTTCCACTTGACCAGGTACTGGAGTTTCCGTCTCGAAACATGAGAATCCAAAATCTTCTCCACCACATACTCCAACTCTCCCTCAACCAACACCGGGGCAGGAGGATCAACGGATGGGACCACAGGCGCCACGTATCTCCGCAATAACGACCTATTGAACACATTATGGATGGCAAAAGAAGCAGGAAGGGCCAAACGAAATGACACAGGATTGATAACCTCAGAAATCTTATACGAACCAATGAAACGAGGCTTAAACTTAGGAGAGGAAACCTTCATAGGAACATAACGAGACGACAACCAAACCAAATCCCCAACACGAAGTCGGGGACCCACACAGCGCCGGCGGTTAGCGAAACGTTGAGCCTTCTCCTGGGACAATGTCAAATTGTCCACCACATGAGTCCAAATCTGCTGCAACCTATTCACCACAGTATCTACACCAGGACAGTCCGAAGACTCAACCTGCCCTGAAGAGAAACGAGGATGGAAACCAGAATTGCAGAAAAACGGCGAAACCAAAGTAGCCGAGCTGGCCCGATTATTAAGGGCGAACTCAGCCAACGGCAAAAAGGACACCCAATCATCCTGATCAGCAGAAACAAAGCATCTCAGATATGTTTCCAAAGTTTGATTAGTTCGTTCGGTTTGGCCATTTGTCTGAGGATGGAAAGCCGAGGAAAAAGACAAATCAATGCCCATCCTTGCACAAAAGGATCGCCAAAACCTCGAAACAAACTGGGAACCTCTGTCAGAAATTATGTTGTCCGTGATACCATATAAACGAACCACATGCTGGAAAAATAATGGCACCAAATCAGATGAGGAAGGCAATTTAGACAAAGGTACCAAATGGATCATCTTAGAAAAGCTATCACAAACCACCCAAATGACCGACATCTTTTGAGAGACGGGGAGATCTGAAATAAAATCCATAGAAAAATGCGTCCAGGGCCTCTTCGGGACCGGCAAGGGCAAAAGCAACCCACTGGCACGAGAACAGCAGGGCTTAGCCCGAGCATAAGTCCCACAGGACTGCACAAAAGAACGCACATCCCGCGACAAAGACGGCCACCAAAAGGATCTAGCCACCAAATCTCTGGTACCAAAGATTCCAGGATGCCCAGCCAACACTGAACAATGAATCTCAGAGATAACTCTACTAGTCCATCTATCAGGGACAAACAGTTTCTCCGCTGGGCAACGGTCAGGTCTATCAGCCTGAAATTTTTGCAGCACCCGCCGCAAATCAGGGGAGATAGCAGACAAAATTACCCCCTCTTTGAGAATACCCGCTCAGGAACACCCGGAGAGTCAGGCACAAAACTCCTTGACAAGGCATCAGCCTTCACATTCTTAGAGCCCGGAAGGTACGAAACCACAAAATCAAAACGGGAGAAAAATAATGACCATCTAGCCTGTCTCAGATTCAAACGTTTGGCAGACTCAAGATAAGTCAAATTCTTGTGATCTGTCAAGACCACCACGCGATGCTTGGCTCCTTCAAGCCAATGACGCCACTCCTCGAATGCCCACTTCATGGCCAACAACTCACGATTACCAACATCATAATTACGCTCAGCAGGCGAAAACTTTCTAGAAAAGAAAGCACATGGCTTCATCACCGAGCCATCAGAACTTTTTGCGACAAAACAGCCCCTGCTCCAATCTCAGAAGCATCAGCCTCAACCTGAAACGGGAGCGAAACATCTGGCTGGCACAACACAGGGGCAGAAGAATAACGACGCTTCAACTCCTGAAAAGCCTCTACAGCTGCAGAAGACCAATTGACCACATCAGCACCCTTCTTGGTCAAATCAGTCAACGGTTTAGCAACAGTAGAAAAATTAGCGATGAAGCGCCGATAAAAATTAGCAAAGCCCAGGAACTTTTGCAGGCTCTTCACAGATGTCGGCTCAGTCCAATCGTAAATGGCCTGGACTTTAACAGGGTCCATCTCGATAGTAGAAGGGGAAAAAATGAACCCCAAAAATGAAACCTTCTGAACTCCAAAGAGACACTTTGACCCCTTCACAAACAAGGAATTCGCATGAAGGACCTGGAACACCATTCTGATCTGCTTCACATGAGACTCCCAATCATCCGAAAAGACCAAAATATCATCCAAATACACAATCAGGAATTTATCCAGGTACTCTCGGAAGATGTCATGCATAAAGGACTGAAATACTGATGGAGCATTGGAAAGCCCGAATGGCATAACCAGGTACTCAAAATGGCCCTCAGGCGTATTAAATGCTGTTTTCCATTTATCGCCTTGTTTAATACGCACAAGATTATACGCCCCTCGAATATCTATCTATCTTGGTGAACCAACTAGCCCCTTTAATACGAGCAAACAAATCAGACAGCAACGGCAAAGGATACTGAAATTTGACTGTAATTTTATTAAGAAGGCGGTAATCAATACAAGGTCTCAAAGAACCATCCTTCTTGGCCACAAAAAAGAACCCTGCTCCTAACGGTGATGACGACGGGCAAATATGGCCTTTCTCCAAGGATTCCTTTATATAACTCCGCATAGCGGCGTGTTCTGGCACAGATAAATTGAACAATCGGCCCTTAGGAAACTTACTACCAGGAATCAAATTAATAGCACAATCGCAAACCCTATGAGGAGGTAGGGCACTGGCTTTGGGCTCATCAAATACATCCCGATAATCCGACAAAAACTCTGGAACTTCAGAAGGAGTGGAAGATGAAATAGACAAAAATGGAACATCAACATGTACCCCCTGGCAACCCCAGCTGGACACAGACATAGATTTCCAGTCCAATACTGGATTATGAACCTGTAGCCATGGCAACCCCAAAACGACCACATCATGCAGATTATGCAACACCAGAAAGCGGATATCCTCCTGATGTGCAGGAGCCATGCACATGGTCAATTGGGTCCAGTACTGAGGTTTATTCTTGGCCAAAGGCGTAGCATCAATTCTTCTCAATGGAATAGGATACTGCAAGGGCTCCAAGAAAAAACCACAGCGCCTAGCATACTCCAAGTCCATAAAATTCAGGGCAGCGCCTGAATCCACAAATGCCATAACAGAAAAGGACGATAAAGAACAAATCAGAGTAACGGACAATAGAAATTTAGACTGTACCGTACCAATGGTGGCAGACCTAGCGAACCGCTTAGTGCGCTTAGGACAATCGGAGATAGCATGAGTGGAATCACCACAGTAAAAACATAGCCCATTCCGACGTCTGTGTTATTGCCATTCAGCTCTGGTCAAAGTCCTATGACATTGCATAGACTCAGGCCCATGCTCAGATAGTACCGCCAAATGGTGCACAGATTTACGCTCACGCAAGCGTCGATCGATCTGAATGGCCAAAGACATAGACTCATTCAGACCAGCAGGCATGGGAAATCCCACCATGACATCCTTAAGGGCTTCAGAGAGACCCTTTCTGAAAATTGCTGCCAGGGCACATTCATTCCACTGAGTGAGCACAGACCACTTTCTAAACTTCTGACAATATATCTCTACCTCATCCTTACCCTGACACAGAGCCAGCAAGATTTTCTCTGCCTGATCCACTGAATTAGGTTCGTCATAAAGCAATCCAAGCGCCAGAAAAAACGCATCAACATCACGCAATGCCGGATATCCTGGCGCAAGGGAAAATGCCCAGTCTTGAGGGTCACCACGTAACAAAGAAATAATGATCTTTACTTGTTGAACAGGGTCACCTGAGGAGCGAGGTTTCAAGGCAAGAAACAATTTAAAATTATTTTTGAAATTCAAGAACTTAGATCTATCACCAAAAAACAAATCAGGAATTGGAATCCTAGGCTCTGACATTGGATTCTGAACCACAAAATCTTGAATGTTTTGTACACTTATAGTGAGATTATCCATCAAAGAGGACAGACCTTGAATGTCCATGTCCGCACTTGTGCCCAGGCCTTAAGCCTAGCCCGCACTTGTGCCCAGGCCTTAAGCCAAGTCCGCACTTGTGCCAAGCCCTTAAGCCTAGCCCGCACTTGTGCCCAGCCCTTAATCCTAACCCGCACTTGTGCCCAGCCCTTAAGCCTAGCCCTCACTTGTGCCCAGGCCTTAAGCCTAGCCCGCACTTGTGCCCATGCCTTAAGCCTAGCCCGCACTTGTGCCCAAGCCTTAAGCCTAGCCCGCACTTGTGCCCAGGCCTTAAGCCTAGCCCGCACTTGTGCCCAGGCCTTAAGCCTAGCCCGCACTTGTGCCCCGGCCTTAAGCCTAGCCCGCACTTGTGCCCTTGCCTTAAGCCAAGCCCGCACTTGTGTCCCTGCCTTAAGCCTAGCCCGCACTTGTGCCCAGGCCTTAAGCCTAGCCCGCACTTGTGCCCCGGCCTTAAGCCTAGCCCGCACTTGTGCCCCGGCCTTAGGCCTAACCCGCACTTGTGCCCCGGCCTTAAGCCTAGCCCGCACTTGTGCCCCGGCCTTAAGCCTAGCCCGCACTTGTGCCCAGGCCTTAAGCCAAGCCCGAACTTGTGCCCTGCCTTAAGCAAAGCCCGCACTTGTGCCCCTGCCTTAAGCCTAGCCCGCACTTGTGCCCAGGCCTTAAGCCTAGCCCGCACTTGTGCCCCGGCCTTAAGCCTAGCCCGCACTTGTGTCCCTGCCTTAAGCCTAGCCCGCACTTGTGCCCAGGCCTTAAGCCTAGCCCGCACTTGTGCCCCGGCCTTAAGCCTAGCCCGCACTTGTGCCCCGGCCTTAGGCCTAACCCGCACTTGTGCCCCGGCCTTAAGCCTAGCCCGCACTTGTGCCCCGGCCTTAAGCCTAGCCCGCACTTGTGCCCAGGCCTTAAGCCAAGCCCGAACTTGTGCCCTGCCTTAAGCAAAGCCCGCACTTGTGCCCCTGCCTTAAGCCTAGCCCGCACTTGTGCCCAGGCCTTAAGCCTAGCCCGCACTTGTGCCCAGGCCTTAAGCCTAGCCCGCACTTGTGCCCAGGCCTTAAGCCTAGCCGGCACTTGTGCCCAGGCTTTAAGCCTAGCCCGCACTTGTGCCCAGGCCTTAAGCCTAGCCCGCACTTGTGCCCAGGCCTTAAGCCTAGCCCGCACTTGTGCCCAGGCCTTAAGCCTAGCCCGCACTTGTGCCCAGGCCTTAAGCCTAGCCCGCACTTGTGCCCAGGCCTTAAGCCAAGTCCCCACTTGTGCCAAGCCCTTAAGCCTAGCCCGCACTTGTGCCCAGCCCTTAAACCTAGCCCGCACTTGTGCCCAGCCCTTAAGCCTAGCCCTCACTTGTGCCCAGGCCTTAAGCCTAGCCCGCACTTGTGCCCATGCCTTAAGCCTAGCCCGCACCCTTGCCCAAGCCTTAAGCCTAGCCCGCACTTGTGCCCAAGCCTTAAGCCTAGCCCGCACTTGTGCCCAGGCCTTAAGCCTAGCCCGCACTTGCGCCCAAGCCTTAAGCCTAGCCCGCACTTGTGCCCAGGCCTTAAGCCTAGCCCGCACTTGTGCCCAGGCCTTAAGCCTAGCCTGCACTTTTGAGCCCCTTGAATGCTTGTTTGTTTGTTTTTGTCTTCAGCTTCATGTTGGTTATGCACATAGGGCCAGCTTTACGCTCTTCGCTCTTGTCCCGTCTGAATGCGCATGCACGACTGTAATTGGGGAAGAAGGCATTACCCATTTACGGAGGACAGACAAGAAGTGCCTGGTCGCTTGGAGCATGGGGTTATGGAGAGGCTCCGCACTGTAAAACAAAGGATCTAGTCCTAAATGTCCAAGTACAGAGTAGAGGGGTGAAAGCTAGCTCTTCACCCCTATGGGTGCCTAACCCTTTATGCAAAGAGTGCAAAAAGTTAGCTGTATGCCTTAAGCCTAGCCAGCACTTGTGCCCATGCCTTAAGCCTAGCCCGCACTTGTGCCCAGGCCTTAAGCCTAGCCCGCACTTGTGCCCAGGCCTTAAGCCCAGCCCGCACTTGTGCCCAAGCCTTAACCCTAGCCCACACTTGTGCCCAGGCCTTAATCCTAGCCTGCACTTGTGCCCCGGCCTTAAGCCTAGCCCGCACTTGTGCCCCTGCCTTAAGCCTAGCCCGAACTTGTGCCCCTGCCTTAAGCAAAGCCCGCACTTGTGCCCCTGCCTTAAGCCAAGCCCGCACTTGTGTCCCTGCCTTAAGCCAAGCCCGCACTTGTGCCCAGGCCTTAAGCCTAGCCCGCACTTGTGCCAGGCCTTAAGCCTAGCCCGCACTTGTGCCCAGGCCTTAAGCCCATCCCGCACTTGTGCCCAGGCCTTAACCCTAGCCCGCACTTGTGCCCAGGCCTTAATCCTAGCCTGCACTTGTGCCCCGGGCTTAAGCCTAGCCCGCACTTGTGCCCCGGCCTTAAGCCTAGCCCGCACTTGTGCCCCTGCCTTAAGCCTAGCCCGCACTTGTGCCCAGGCCTTAAGCCTAGCCCAAACTTGTGACCAGGCTTTAACCCTAGCTCGCGCTTGTGCCCCGGCCTTAAGCCTAGCCTGCACTTGTGCCCCGGGCTTAAGCCTAGCCCGCACTTGTGCCCCGGCCTTAAGCCTAGCCCGCACTTGTGCCCCTGCCTTAAGCCTAGCCCGCACTTGTGCCCAGGCCTTAAGCCTAGCCCAAACTTGTGACCAGGCTTTAACCTTAGCCCGCGCTTGTGCCCCGGCCTTAAGCCTAGCCCGCACTTGTGCCCCGGCCTTAAGCCTAGCCCGCACTTGTGCCCCGGCCTTAAGCCTAGCCCGCACTTGTGCCCCGGCCTCAAGCCTAGCCCGCACTTGTGCCCAGGCTTCAAGCCTAGCCCGCACTTGTGCCCCGGTCTTATGCCTAGCCCGCACTTGTGCCCTGGCCTTAAGCCTAGCCCGCATTTGTGCCCCGGCCTTAAGCCTAGCCCGCACTCGTGCCCCGGCCTTAAGCCTAGCCCGCACTTGTGCCCAGGCTTCAAGCCTAGCCCGCACTTGTGCCCCGGCCTTATGCCTAGCCCGCACTTGTGCCCAGGCCTTAAGCCTAGCCCGCACTTGTGCCTCGGCCTTAAGCCTAGCCCGCACTTGTGCCCCGGCCTTAAGCCTAGCCCGCACTTGTGCCCAGTCTTCAAGCCTAGCCCGCACTTGTGCCCCGGCCTTATGCCTAGCCCGCACTTGTGCCCAGGCCTTAAGCCCAGCCCGCACTTGTGCCCAGGCCTTAAGCCCAGCCCGCACTTGTGCCCAGGCCTTAAGCCCAGCCCGCTCTTGTGCCCCTGCCTTAAGCCAAGCCCGCTCTTGTACCCCTGCCTTAAGCCAAGCCCATTCTTGTGCCCAGGCCTTAAGCCTAGCCCGCACTTGTGCCCAGGCCTTAAGCCCAGCCCGCTCTTGTGCCCCTGCCTTAAGCCAAGCCCGCTCATGTGCCCCTGCCTTAAGCCAAGCCCGCTCTTGTGCCCAGGCCTTAAGCCTAGCCCGCACTTGTGCCCCGGCCTTAAGCCTAGCCCGCACTTGTGCCCCGGCCTTAAGCCTAGTCCGCACTTGTGCCCCGGCCTTAAGCCTAGCCCGCACTTGTGCCCCGGCCTTAAGCCTAGCCCACACTTGTGCCCCGGCCTTAAGCCTAGCCCGCACTTGTGCCTCGGCCTTATGCCTAGCCCGCACTTGTGCCCAGGCCTTAAGCCTAGCCCGCATTTGTGCCCAGGCCTTAAGCCTAGCCCTCACTTGTGCCCAGGCCTTAAGCCTAGCCCGCACATGTGCCCCTGCCTTAAGCCAAGCCCGCTCTTGTGCCCAGGCCTTAAGCCTAGCCCGCACTTGTGCCCAGGCCTTAAGCCTAGCCCGCACTTGTGCCCAGGCCTTAAGCCTAGCCCGCACTTGTACCCAGGCCTTAAGCCTAGCCCGCACTTGTGCCCAGGCTTTAAGCCTAGCCCGCACTTGTGCCCAGGCCTTAAGCCTAGCCCGCACTAGTGCCCAGGCCTTAAGCCTAGCCCGCACTTGTGCCCAGGCCTTAAGCCTAGCCCGCACTTGTGCCCAGGCCTTAAGCCTAGCCCGCACTTGTGCCCAGGCCTTAAGCCTAGCCCGCACTTGTGCCCAGGCCTTAAGCCTATCCCGCACATGTGCCCAGGCCTTAAGCCTAGCTCGCACTTGTGTCCAGGCTTTAACCCTAGCCCGCACTTGTGCCCCAGCCTTAAGCCTAGCCCGCACTTGTGCCCCTGCTTTAAGCCAAGCCCGCACTTGTGCCCAGGCCTTACGCCTAGCCCGCACTTGTGCCCAGGCCTTAAGCCTAGCCCGCACTTGTGCCCCGGCATTAAGCCTAGCCCGCACTTGTGCCCCGGCCTTAAGCCTAGCCCGCACTTGTGCCCAGGCTTCAAGCCTAGCCCGCACTTGTGCCCCGGCCTTATGCCTAGCCCGCACTTGTGCCCAGGCCTTAAGCCTAGCCCGCACTTGTGCCCAGGCCTTAAGCCTAGCCCGCACTTGTGCCCAGGCCTTAAGCCTAGCCCGCAATTGTGCCCCTGCCTTAAGCCTAGCCCGCACTTGTGCCCCTGCCTTAAGCCAAGCCCGCACTTGTGCCCAGGCCTTAAGCCTAGCCCGCACTTGTGCCCCGGCCTTAAGCCTAGCCCGCACTTGTGCCCCGGCCTTAAGCCTAGCCCGCACTTGTGCCCCGGCCTTAAGCCTAGCCCGCACTTGTGCCCCGGCCTTAAGCCTAGCCCGCACTTGTGCCCCGGCCTTATGCCTAGCCCGCACTTGTGCCCAGGCCTTAAGCCTAGCCCAAACTTGTGCCCAGGCTTCAAGCCTAGCCCGCACTTGTGCCCCGGCCTTATGCCTAGCCCGCACTTGTGCCCAGGCCTTAAGCCCAGCCCGCTCTTGTGCCCCTGCCTTAAGCCAAGCCCGCTCATGTGCCCCTGCCTTAAGCCAAGCCCGCTCTTGTGCCCAGGCCTTAAGGCTAGCCCGCACTTGTGCCCCGGCCTTAAGCCTAGCCCGCACTTGTGCCCCGGCCTTAAGCCTAGCCCGCACTTGTGCCCCGGCCTTATGCCTAGCCCGCACTTGTGCCCAAGCCTTAAGCCTAGCCCGCACTTGTGCCCAAGCCTTAAGCCTAGCCCGCACTTGTGCCCAGGCCTTAAGTCTAGCCCGCACTTGCGCCCAAGCCTTAAGCCTAGCCCGCACTTGCGCCCAGGCCTTAAGCCTAGCCCGCACTTGTGCCCAGGCCTTAAGCCTAGCCTGCACTTTTGAGCCCCTTGAATGCTTGTTTGTTTGCTTTTGTCTTCAGCTTCATGTTGGTTATGCACATAGGGCCAGCTTTACGCTCTTCGCTCTTGTCCCGTCTGAATGCGCATGCACGACTGTAATTGGGGAAGAAGGCATTACCCATTTACGGAGGACAGACAAGAAGTGCCTGGTCGCTTGGAGCATGGGGTTATGGAGAGGCTCCGCACTGTAAAACAAAGGATCTAGTCCTAAATGTCCAAGTACAGAGTAGAGGGGTGAAAGCTAGCTCTTCACCCCTATGGGTGCCTAACCCTTTATGCAAAGAGTGCAAAAAGTTAGCTGTATGCCTTAAGCCTAGCCAGCACTTGTGCCCATGCCTTAAGCCTAGCCCGCACTTGTGCCCAGGCCTTAAGCCTAGCCCGCACTTGTGCCCAGGCCTTAAGCCCAGCCCGCACTTGTGCCCAAGCCTTAACCCTAGCCCACACTTGTGCCCAGGCCTTAATCCTAGCCCGCACTTGTGCCCCGGCCTTAAGCCTAGCCCGCACTTGTGCCCCGGCCTTAAGCCTAGCCCGCACTTGTGCCCCTGCCTTAAGCCTAGCCCGCACTTGTGCCCCTGCCTTAAGCCAAGCCCGAACTTGTGCCCCTGCCTTAAGCAAAGCCCGCACTTGTGCCCCTGCCTTAAGCCAAGCCCGCACTTGTGTCCCTGCCTTAAGCCAAGCCCGCACTTGTGCCCAGGCCTTAAGCCTAGCCCGCACTTGTGCCAGACCTTAAGCCTAGCCCGCACTTGTGCCCAGGCCTTAAGCCCAGCCCGCACTTGTGCCCAGGCCTTAACCCTAGCCCGCACTTGTGCCCAGGCCTTAATCCCAGCCTGCACTTGTGCCCCGGGCTTAAGCCTAGCCCGCACTTGTGCCGCGGCCTTAAGCCTAGCCCGCACTTGTGCCCAGGCCTTAAGCCTAGCCTGCACTTTTGAGCCCCTTGAATGCTTGTTTGTTTGTTTTTGTCTTCAGCTTCATGTTGGTTATGCACATAGGGCCAGCTTTACGCTCTTCGCTCTTGTCCCGTCTGAATGCGCATGCACGACTGTAATTGGGGAAGAAGGCATTACCCATTTACGGAGGACAGACAAGAAGTGCCTGGTCGCTTGGAGCATGGGGTTATGGAGAGGCTCCGCACTGTAAAACAAAGGATCTAGTCCTAAATGTCCAAGTACAGAGTAGAGGGGTGAAAGCTAGCTCTTCACCCCTATGGGTGCCTAACCCTTTATGCAAAGAGTGCAAAAAGTTAGCTGTATGCCTTAAGCCTAGCCAGCACTTGTGCCCATGCCTTAAGCCTAGCCCACACTTGTGCCCAGGCCTTAAGCCCAGCCCGCACTTGTGCCCAGGCCTTAAGCCTAGCCCGCACTTGTGCCCAGGCCTTAAGCCCAGCCCGCACTTGTGCCCAAGCCTTAACCCTAGCCCACACTTGTGCCCCGGCCTTAATCCTAGCCTGCACTTGTGCCCCGGCCTTAAGCCTAGCCCGCACTTGTGCCCCGGCCTTAAGCCTAGCCCGCACTTGTGCCCCTGCCTTAAGCCTAGCCCGCACTTGTGCCCCTGCCTTAAGCCAAGCCCGAACTTGTGCCCCTGCCTTAAGCCAAGCCCGCACTTGTGCCCCTGCCTTAAGCCAAGCCCGCACTTGTGTCCCTGCCTTAAGCCAAGCCCGCACTTGTGCCCAGGCCTTAAGCCTAGCCCGCACTTGTGCCAGGCCTTAAGCCTAGCCCGCACTTGTGCCCACGCCTTAAGCCCAGCCCGCACTTGTGCCCAGGCCTTAACCCTAGCCCGCACTTGTGCCCAGGCCTTAATCCTAGCCTGCACTTGTGCCCCGGGCTTAAGCCTAGCCCGCACTTGTGCCCCGGCCTTAAGCCTAGCCCGCACTTGTGCCCCTGCCTTAAGCCTAGCCCGCACTTGTGCCCCTGCCTTAAGCCAAGCCCGAACTTGTGCCCCTGCCTTAAGCCAAGCCCGCACTTGTGCCCCTGCCTTAAGCCAAGCCCGCACTTGTGTCCCTGCCTTAAGCCAAGCCCGCACTTGTGCCCAGGCCTTAAGCCTAGCCCGCACTTGTGCCCAATCCTTAAGCCTAGCCCGCACTTGTGCCCAGGCCTTCAGCCTAGCCCGCACTTGTGCCCAGGCCTTAAGCCTAGCCCGCACTTGTGCCCAGGCCTTAAGCCTAGCCCGCACTTGTGCCCAGGCCTTAAGCCTAGCCCGCACTTGTGCCCAGGCCTTAAGCCTAGCCCGCACTTGTGCCCAGGCCTTAAGCCTAGCCCGCACTTGTGCCCAGGCCTTAAGCCTAGCCCGCACTTGTGCCCAGGCCTTAAGCCTAGCCCGCACTTGTGCCCAGGCCTTAAGCCTAGCCCGCACTTGTGCCCAGGCCTTAAGCCTAGCCCGCACTTGTGCCCAGGCCTTAAGCCTAGCCCGCACTGGTGCCCAGGCCGTAAGCCTAGCCCGCACACGTGCCCAGGCCTTAAGCCTAGCCCGCACTTGTGCCCAGACCTTAAGCCTAGCCCGCTCTTGTGCCCAGGCCTTAAGCCTAGCCCGCTCTTATGCCCAGGCCTTAAGCCTAGCCCGCACTTGTGCCCAGGCCTTAAGCCTAGCCCGCACTTGTGCCCAGGCCTTAAGCCTAGCCCGCACTTGTGCCCAGGCCTTAAGCCTAGCCCGCACACGTTCCCAGGCCTTAAGCCAAGCCCGAACTTGTGCCCTTGCCTTAAGCCAAGCCCGCACTTGTGCCCAGGCCTTAAGCCAAGCCCGCTCTTCTGCCCAGGCCTTAAGCCAAGCCCGCACTTGGGCCCAGGCCATAAGCCTAGCCCGCACATGTGCCCAGGCCTTAAGCCTAGCCCGCACATGTGCCCAGGCCTTAAGCCTAGCCCGCACTTGTGCCCAGGCCTTAAGCCTAGCCCGCACTTGTGCCCAGGCCTTAAGCCTAGCCCGCACTTGTGCCCAGGCCTTAAGCCTAGCCCGCACTTGTGCCCAGGCCTTAAGCCTAGCCCGCACTTGTGCCCAGGCCTTAAGCCTAGCCCGCACTTGTGCTCAGGCCTTAAGCATAGCCCGCACTTGTGCCCAGGCCTTAAGCCTAGCCCACACTTGTGCCCAGGCCTTAAGCCTAGCCCGCACTTTTGCCCAGGCCTTAAGCCTAGCCCGCACTTGTGCCCCGGCCTTAAGCCTAGCCCGCACTTGAGCCCCGGCCTTAAGCCTAGCCCGCACTTGTGCCCAGGCCTTAAGCCTAGCCCGCTCTTCTGCCCAGGCCTTAAGCCTAGCCCGCACTGGTGCCCAGGCCATAAGCCTAGCCCGCACACGTGCCCAGGCCTTAAGCCTAGCCCGCACTTGTGCCCAGTCCTTAAGCCTAGCCCGCACTTGTGCCCAGGCCTTAAGCCTAGCCCGCACTTGTGCCCAGGCCTTAAGCCTAGCCCGCACTTGTGCCCAGGCCTTAAGCCTAGCCCGCACTTGTGCCCAGGCCTTAAGCCTAGCCCGCACACGTGCCCAGGCCTTAAGCCAAGCCCGAACTTGTGCCCCTGCCTTAAGCCAAGCCCGCACTTGTGCCCAGGCCTTAAGCCAAGCCCGCACTTGTGCCCACGCCGTAAGCCAAGCCCGCTCTTCTGCCCAGGTTTTAAGCCAAGCCCGCACTTTGGCCCAGGCCTTAAGCCTAGCCCGCACATGTGCCCAGGCCTTAAGCCTAGCCCGCACTTGTGCCCAGGCCTTAAGCCTAGCCCGCACTTGTGCCCAGGCCTTAAGGCTAGCCCCACTTGTGCCCAGGCCTTAAGCCTAGCCCGCACTTGTGCCCAGGCCTTAAGCCTAGCCCGCACTTGTGCCCAGGCCTTAAGCCTAGCCCGCACTTGTGCCCAGGCCTTAAGCCTAGCCCGCACTTGTGCCCAGGCCTTAAGCCTAGCCCGCACTTGTGCCCAGGCCTTAAGCCTAGCCCGCACTTGTGCCCAGGCCTTAAGCCTAGCCCGCAGTTGTGCCCAGGCCTTAAGCCTAGCCCGCACTTGTGCCCAGGCCTTAAGCCTAGCCCGCACTTGTGTCCAGGCCTTAAGCCTAGCCCGCACTTGTGCCCAAGCCTTAAGCCTAACCCGCACTTGTGCCCAGGCCTTAAGCCTAGCCCACACTTGTGCCCAGGCCTTAAGCCTAGCCTGCACTTTTGAGCCCCTTGAATGTTTGTTTGTTTGTTTTTGTCTTCAGCTTCATGTTGGTTATGCACATAGAGCCAGCTTTACGCTCTTCGCTCTTGTCCCGTCTGAATGCGCATGCACGACTGTAATTGGGGAAGAAGGCATTACCCATTTACGGAGGACAGACAAGAAGTGCCTGGTCGCTTGGAGCATGGGGTTATGGAGAGGCTCCGCACTGTAAAACAAAGGATCTAGTCCTAAATGTCCAAGTACAGAGTAGAGGGGTGAAAGCTAGCTCTTCACCCCTATGGGTGCCTAACCCTTTATGCAAAGAGTGCAAAAAGTTAGCTGTATGCCTTAAGCCTAGCCAGCACTTGTGCCCATGCCTTAAGCCTAGCCCACACTTGTGCCCAGGCCTTAAGCCCAGCCCGCACTTGTGCCCAGGCCTTAAGCCTAGCCCGCACTTGTGCCCAGGCCTTAAGCCCAGCCCGCACTTGTGCCCAAGCCTTAACCCTAGCCCACACTTGTGCCCCGGCCTTAATCCTAGCCTGCACTTGTGCCCCGGCCTTAAGCCTAGCCCGCACTTGTGCCCCGGCCTTAAGCCTAGCCCGCACTTGTGCCCCTGCCTTAAGCCTAGCCCGCACTTGTGCCCCTGCCTTAAGCCAAGCCCGAACTTGTGCCCCTGCCTTAAGCCAAGCCCGCACTTGTGCCCCTGCCTTAAGCCAAGCCCGCACTTGTGTCCCTGCCTTAAGCCAAGCCCGCACTTGTGTCCCTGCCTTAAGCCAAGCCCGCACTTGTGCCCAGGCCTTAAGCCTAGCCCGCACTTGTGCCAGGCCTTAAGCCTAGCCCGTACTTGTGCCCAGGCCTTAAGCCCAGCCCACACTTGTGCCCAGGCCTTAACCCTAGCCCGCACTTGTGCCCAGGCCTTAATCCTAGCCTGCACTTGTGCCCCGGGCTTAAGCCTAGCCCGCACTTGTGCCCCGGCCTTAAGCCTAGCCCGCACTTGTGCCCCTGCCTTAAGCCTAGCCCGCACTTGTGCCCCTGCCTTAAGCCAAGCCCGAACTTGTGCCCCTGCCTTAAGCCAAGCCCGCACTTGTGCCCCTGCCTTAAGCCAAGCCCGCACTTGTGTCCCTGCCTTGAGCCAAGCCCGCACTTGTGCCCAGGCCTTAAGCCTAGCCCGCACTTGTGCCCAATCCTTAAGCCTAGCCCGCACTTGTGCCCAGGCCTTCAGCCTAGCCCGCACTTGTGCCCAGGCCTTAAGCCTAGCCCGCACTTGTGCCCAGGCCTTAAGCCTAGCCCGCACTTGTGCCCAGGCCTTAAGCCTAGCCCGCACTTGTGCCCAGGCCTTAAGCCTAGCCCGCACTTGTGCCCAGGCCTTAAGCCTAGCCCGCACTTGTGCCCAGGCCTTAAGCCTAGCCCGCACTTGTGCCCAGGCCTTAAGCCTAGCCCGCACTTGTGCCCAGGCCTTAAGCCTAGCCCGCACTTGTGCCCAGGCCTTAAGCCTAGCCCGCACTTGTGCCCAGGCCTTAAGCCTAGCCCGCACTGGTGCCCAGGCAGTAAGCCTAGCCCGCACACGTGCCCAGGCCTTAAGCCTAGCCCGCACTTGTGCCCCTGCCTTAAGCCAAGCCCGCACTTGTGTCCCTGCCTTAAGCCTAGCCCGCACTTGTGCCCAGGCCTTAAGCCTAGCCCGCACTTGTGCCCAGGCCTTAAGCCTAGCCCGCACTTGTGCCCAGGCCTTAAGCCTAGCCCGCACTCGTGCCCAGGCCTTAAACCTAACCCGCACTCGTGCCCAGGCCTTAAGCCTAGCCCGCACTTGTGCCCAGGCCTTAAGCCTAGCCCGCACTTGTGCCCAGGCCTTAAGCCTAGCCCGCACTTGTGCCCAGGCCTTAAGCCTAGCCCGCACTGGTGCCCAGGCCATAAGCCTAGCCCGCACACGTGCCCAGGCCTTAAGCCTAGCCCGCACTTGTGCCCAGTCCTTAAGCCTAGCCCGCACTTGTGCCCAGTCCTTAAGCCTAGCCCGCACTTGTGCCCAGGCCTTAAGCCTAGCCCGCACTTGTGCCCAGGCCTTAAGCCTAGCCCGCACTTGTGCCCAGGCCTTAAGCCTAGCCCGCACTTGTGCCCAGGCCTTAAGCCTAGCCCGCACACGTGCCCAGGCCTTAAGCCAAGCCCGAACTTGTGCCCCTGCCTTAAGCCAAGCCCGCACTTGTGCCCAGGCCTTAAGCCAAGCCCGCACTTGTGCCCACGCCGTAAGCCAAGCCCGCTCTTCTGCCCAGGTTTTAAGCCAAGCCCGCACTTTGGCCCAGGCCTTAAGCCTAGCCCGCACATGTGCCCAGGCCTTAAGCCTAGCTCGCACTTGTGCCCAGGCCTTAAGCCTAGCCCGCACTTGTGCCCAGGCCTTAAGGCTAGCCCCCACTTGTGCCCAGGCCTTAAGCCTAGCCCGCACTTGTGCCCAGGCCTTAAGCCTAGCCCGCACTTGTGCCCAGGCCTTAAGCCTAGCCCGCACTTGTGCCCAGGCCTTAAGCCTAGCCCGCACTTGTGCCCAGGCCTTAAGCCTAGCCCGCACTTGTGCCCAGGCCTTAAGCCTAGCCCGCACTTGTGCCCAGGCCTTAAGCCTAGCCCGCAGTTGTGCCCAGGCCTTAAGCCTAGCCCGCACTTGTGCCCAGGCCTTAAGCCTAGCCCGCACTTGTGTCCAGGCCTTAAGCCTAGCCCGCACTTGTGCCCAAGCCTTAAGCCTAACCCGCACTTGTGCCCAGGCCTTAAGCCTAGCCCGCACTTGTGCCCAGGCCTTAAGCCTAGCCTGCACTTTTGAGCCCCTTGAATGTTTGTTTGTTTTTGTCTTCAGCTTCATGTTGGTTATGCACATAGAGCCAGCTTTACGCTCTTCGCTCTTGTCCCGTCTGAATGCGCATGCACGACTGTAATTGGGGAAGAAGGCATTACCCATTTACGGAGGACAGACAAGAAGTGCCTGGTCGCTGTGAGCATGGGGTTATGGAGAGGCTCCGCACTGTAAAACAAAGGATCTAGTCCTAAATGTCCAAGTACAGAGTAGAGGGGTGAAAGCTAGCTCTTCACCCCTATGGGTGCCTAACCCTTTATGCAAAGAGTGCAAAGAGTTAGCTGTATGCCTTAAGCCTAGCCAGCACTTGTGCCCATGCCTTAAGCCTAGCCCGCACTTGTGCCCAGGCCTTAAGCCCAGCCCGCACTTGTGCCCAGGCCTTAAGCCCAGCCCGCACTTGTGCCCAGGCCTTAACCCTAGCCCGCACTTGTGCCCAGGCCTTAATCCTAGCCTGCACTTGTGCCCCTGCCTTAAGCCTAGCCCACACTTGTGCCCCTGCCTTAAGCCAAGCCCGAACTTGTGCCCCTGCCTTAAGCCAAGCCCGCACTTGTGCCCCTGCCTTAAGCCAAGCCCGCACTTGTGCCCAGGCCTTAAGCCTAGCCCGCACTTGTGCCCAGGCCTTAAGCCTAGCCCGCACTTGTGCCCAGGCCTTAAGCCTAGCCCGCACTTGTGCCCAGGCCTTAAGCCTAGCCCGCACTTGTGCCCAGGCCTTAAGCCTAGCCCGCACTTGTGCCCAGGCCTTAAGCCTAGCCCGCACTTGTGCCCAGGCCTTAAGCCTAGCCCGCACTTGTGCCCAGGCCTTAAGCCTAGCCCGCACTTGTGCCCAGGCCTTAAGCCTAGCCCGCACTTGTGCCCAGGCCTTAAGCCTAGCCCGCACTTGTGCCCAGGCCTTAAGCCTAGCCCGCACTTGTGCCCAGGCCTTAAGCCTAGCCCCCACTTGTGCCCAGGCCTTAAGCCTAGCCCGCACTTGTGCCCAAGCCTTAAGCCTAACCCGCACTTGTGCCCAGGCCTTAAGCCTAGCCCGCACTTGTGCCCAGGCCTTAAGCCTAGCCTGCACTTTTGAGCCCCTTGAATGCTTTTTTGTTTGTTTTTGTCTTCAGCTTCATGTTGGTTATGCACATAGAGCCAGCTTTACGCTCTTCGCTCTTGTCCCGTCTGAATGCGCATGCACGACTGTAATTGGGGAAGAAGGCATTACCCATTTACGGAGGACAGACAAGAAGTGCCTGGTCGCTGTGAGCATGGGGTTATGGAGAGGCTCCGCACTGTAAAACAAAGGATCTAGTCCTAAATGTCCAAGTACAGAGTAGAGGGGTGAAAGCTAGCTCTTCACCCCTATGGGTGCCTAACCCTTTATGCAAAGAGTGCAAAGAGTTAGCTGTATGCCTTAAGCCTAGCCAGCACTTGTGCCCATGCCTTAAGCCTAGATCGCACTTGTGCCCAGGCCTTAAGCCTAGCCCGCACTTGTGCCCAGGCCTTAAGCCTAGCCCGCACTTGTGCCCAGGCCTTAAGCCTAGCCCGCACTTGTGCCCAGGCCTTAAGCCTAGCCCGCACTGGTGCCCAGGCCATAAGCCTAGCCCGCACACGTGCCCAGGCCTTAAGCCTAGCCCGCACTTGTGCCCAGGCCTTAAGCCTAGCCCGCACTTGTGCCCAGGCCTTAAGCCTAGCCCGCACTTGTGCCCAGGCCTTAAGCCTAGCCCGCACACGTGCCCAGGCCTTAAGCCAAGCCCGAACTTGTGCCCCTGCCCTAAGCCAAGCCCGCACTTGTGCCCAGGCCTTAAGCCAAGCCCGCACTTGTGCCCAGGCCTTAAGCCAAGCCCGCACTTGTGCCCAGGCCTTAAGCCAAGCCCGCTCTTTTGCCCAGGCCTTAAGCCAAGCCCTCACTTGGGCCCAGGCCTTAAGCCTAGCCCGCACTTGTGCCCAGGCCTTAAGCCTAGCCCGCACTTGTGCCCAGGCCTTAAGCCTAGCCCGCACTTGTGCCCAGGCCTTAAGCCTAGCCTGCACTTTTGAGCCCCTTGAATGCTTGTTTGTTTGTTTTTGTCTTCAGCTTCATGTTGGTTATGCACATAGGGCCAGCTTTACGCTCTTCGCTCTTGTCCCGTCTGAATGCGCATGCACGACTGTAATTGGGGAAGAAGGCATTACCCATTTACGGAGGACAGACAAGAAGTGCCTGGTCGCTGTGAGCATGGGGTTATGGAGAGTCTCCGCACTGTAAAACAAAGAATCTAGTCCTAAATGTCCAAGTACAGAGTAGAGGGGTGAAAGCTAGCTCTTCACCCCTATGGGTGCCTAACCCTTTATGCAAAGAGTGCAAAGAGTTAGCTGTATGCCTTAAGCCTAGCCAGCACTTGTGCCCATGCCTTAAGCCTAGCCCGCACTTGTGCCCAGGCCTTAAGCTCAGCCCGCACTTGTGCCCAGGCCTTAAGCCTAGCCCGCACTTGTGCCCAGGCCTTAAGCCCAGCCCGCACTTGTGCCCAGGCCTTAACGCTAGCCCGCACTTGTGCCCAGGCCTTAATCCTAGCCTGCACTTGTGCCCCTGCCTTAAGCCTAGCCCGCACTTGTGCCCCTGCCTTAAGCCAAGCCCGAACTTGTGCCCCTGCCTTAAGCCAAGCCCGCACTTGTGCCCTTGCCTTAAGCCAAGCCCGCACTTGTGCCCAGGCCTTAAGCCTAGCCCGCACTTGTGCCCAGGCCTTAAGCCTAGCCCGCACTTGTGCCCAGGCCTTAAGCCTAGCCCACACTTGTGCCCAGGCCTTAAGCCTAGCCCGCTCTTGTGCCCAGGCCTTAAGCCTAGCCCGCTCTTGTGCCCAGGCCTTAAGCCTAGCCCGCACTTGTGCCCAGGCCTTAAGCCTAGCCCGCACTTGTGCCCCGGCCTTAAGCCTAGCCCGCACTTGTGCCCAGGCCTTAAGCCTAGCCCGCACACGTGCCCAGGCCTTAAGCCAAGCCTTCACTTGTGCACAGGCCTTAAGCCTAGCCCGCACTTGTGCCCCTGCCTTAAGCCAAGCCCAGACTTGTGCCCCTGCCTTAAGCCAAGCCCGCACTTGTGCCTCTGCCTTAAGCCAAGCCCGCACTTGTGCTCTTGCCTTAAGCCTAGCCCGCACTTGTGCCCAGGCCTTAAGCCTAGCCCGCTCTTGTGCCCAGGCCTTAAGCCAAGCCCGCACTTGTGCCCTTGCCTTATGCCTAGCCCGCACTTGTGCCCAGGCCTTAAGCCTAGCCCGCACTTGTGCCCAGGCCTTAAGCCTAGCCCGCATTTGTGCCCAGGCCTTAAGCCTAGCCCGCACTTGTGCCCAGGCCTTAAGCCTAGCCCGCACTTGTGCCCAGGCCTTAAGCCTAGCCCGCACTTGTGCCCAGGCCTTAAGCCTAGCCCGCACTTGTGCCCAGGCCTTAAGCCTAGCCCGCACTTGTGCCCAGGCCTTAAGCCTAGCCCGCACTTGTGCCCAGGCCTTAAGCCTAGCCCGCACTTGTGCCCAGGCATTAAGCCTAGCCCGCACTTGTGCCCAGGCCTTAAGCATAGCCCGCACTTGTGCCCAGGCCTTAAGCCGAGCCCGCACTTGTGCCCAGGCCTTAAGCCGAGCCCACACTTGTGCCCAGGCCTTAAGCCTAGCCCGCACTTGTGCCCAGGCCTTAAGCCTAGCCCGCACTTTTGCCCAGGCCTTAAGCCTAGCCCGCACTTGTGCCCCGGCCTTAAGCCTAGCCCGCACTTGAGCCCCGGCCTTAAGCCTAGCCCGCACTTGTGCCCAGGCCTTAAGCCTAGCCCGCACTTGTGCCCCTGCCTTAAGCCAAGCCCGCACTTGTGTCCCTGCCTTAAGCCTAGCCCGCACTTGTGCCCAGGCCTTAAGCCTAGCCCGCACTTGTGCCCAGGCCTTAAGCCTAGCCCGCACTTGTGCCCAGGCCTTAAGCCTAGCCCGCACTTGTGCCCAGGCCTTAAGCCTAGCCCGCACTTGTGCCTAGGCCTTAAACCTAACCCGCACTCGTGCCCAGGCCTTAAGGCTAGCCCGCTCTTGTGCCCAGGCCTTAAGCCTAGCCCAAACTTGTGCCCAGGCCTTAAGCCTAGCCCGCACTTGTGCCCAGGCCTTAAGCCTAGCCCGCACTGGTGCCCAGGCCATAAGCCAAGCCCGAACTTGTGCCCAGTTCTTAAGCCTAGCCCGCACTTGTGCCCAGGCCTTAAGCCTAGCCCGCACTTGTGCCCAGGCCTTAAGCCTAGCCCACACTTGTGCCCAGGCCTTAAGCCTAGCCCGCACACGTGCCCATTCCTTAAGCCAAGCCCGAACTTGTGCCCCTGCCTTAAGCCAAGCCCTCACTTGTGCCCAGGCCTTAAGCCAAGCCCGCACTTGTGCCCAGGCCGTAAGCCAAGCCCGCTCTTCTGCCCAGGTTTTAAGCCAAGCCCGCACTTGGGCCCAGGCCTTAAGCCTAGCCCGCACATGTGCCCAGGCCTTAAGCCTAGCCCGCACTTGTGCCCAGGCCTTACGCTTAGCCCGCACTTGTGCCCAGGCCTTAAGCCTAGCCCGCACTTGTGCCCAGGCCTTAAGCCTAGCCCGCACTTGTGCCCAGGCCTTAAGCCTAGCCCGCACTTGTGCCCAGGCCTTAAGCCTAGCCCGCACTTGTGCCCAGGCCTTAAGCCTAGCCCGCACTTGTGCCCAGGCCTTAAGCCTAGCCCGCACTTGTGCCCAGGCCTTAAGCCTAGCCCGCACTTGTGCCCAGGCCTTAAGCCTAGCCCGCACTTGTGCCCAGGCCTTAAGCCTAGCCCGCACTTGTGCCCAGGCCTTAAGCCTAGCCTGCACTTTTGAGCCCCTTGAATGCTTTTTTGTTTGTTTTTGTCTTCAGCTTCATGTTGGTTATGCACATAGAGCCAGCTTTACGCTCTTCGCTCTTGTCCCGTCTGAATGCGCATGCACGACTGTAATTGGGGAAGAAGGCATTACCCATTTACGGAGGACAGACAAGAAGTGCCTGGTCGCTGTGAGCATGGGGTTATGGAGAGGCTCCGCACTGTAAAACAAAGGATCTAGTCCTAAATGTCCAAGTACAGAGTAGAGGGGTGAAAGCTAGCTCTTCACCCCTATGGGTGCCTAACCCTTTATGCAAAGAGTGCAAAGAGTTAGCTGTATGCCTTAAGCCTAGCCAGCACTTGTGCCCATGCCTTAAGCCTAGCCTGCACTTGTGCCCAGGCATTAAGCCCAGCCCGCACTTGTGCCCAGGCCTTAAGCCTAGCCCGCACTTGTGCCCAGGCCTTAAGCCCAGCCCGCACTTGTGCCCAGGCCTTAACCCTAGCCCGCACTTGTGCCCAGGCCTTAATCCTAGCCTGCACTTGTGCCCCTGCCTTAAGCCTAGCCCACACTTGTGCCCCTGCCTTAAGCCAAGCCTGAACTTGTGCCCCTGCCTTAAGCCAAGCCCGTTCTTGTGCCCCTGCCTTAAGCCAAGCCCGCACTTGTGCCCAGGCCTTAAGCCTAGCCCGCACTTGTGCCCAGGCCTTAAGCCTAGCCCGCACTTGTGCCCAGGCCTTAAGCCTAGCCCGCACTTGTGCCCAGGCCTTAAGCCTAGCCCCACTTGTGCCCAGGCCTTAAGCCTAGCCCGCACTTGTGCCCAGGCCTTAAGCCTAGCCCGCACTTGTGCCCAGGCCTTAAGCCTAGCCCGCACTTGTGCCCCGGCCTTAAGCCTAGCCCGCACTTGTGCCCCGGCCTTAAGCCTAGCCCACACTTGTTCCCAGGCCTTAAGCCTAGCCCGCACTTGTGCCCCTGCCTTAAGCCAAGCCCGCTCTTGTGCCCAGGCCTTAAGCCTAGCCCGCACTTGTGCCCAGGCCTTAAGCCTAGCCCGCACTTGTGCCCAGGCCTTAAGCCTAGCCCGCACTTGTGCCCAGGCCTTAAGCCTAGCCCGCACTTGTGCCCAGGCTTTAAGCCTAGCCCGCACTTATGCCCAGGCCTTAAGCCTAGCCCGCACTTGTGCCCAGGCCTTAAGCCTAGCCCGCACCTGTGCCCCGGCCTTAAGCCTAGCCCGCACGTGTGCCCAGGCTTCAAGCCTAGCCCGCACTTGTGCCCAGGCCTTAAGCCTAGCCCGCACTTGTGTCCAGGCTTTAACCCTAGCCCGCACTTGTGCCCCGGCCTTATGCCTAGCCCGCACTTGTGCCCAGGCTTCAAGCCTAGCCCGCACTTGTGCCCCGGCCTTATGCCTAGCCCGCACTTGTGCCCAGGCCTTAAGCCTAGCCCGCACTTGTGCCCCGGCTTTAAGCCTAGCCCGCACTTGTGCCCCTGCCTTAAGCCTAGCCCGCACTTGTGCCCCGGCCTTAAGCCTAGCCCGCACTTGTGCCCCGGCCTTAAGCCCAGCCCACACTTGTGCCCCGGCCTTAAGCCCAGCCCGCACTTGTGCCCAGGCCTTAAGCCCAGCCCGCACTTGTGCCCAGGCCTTAAGCCCAGCCCGCTCTTGTGCCCCTGCCTTAAGCCAAGCCCGCTCTTGTGCCCCTGCCTTAAGCCAAGCCCGCTCTTGTGCCCAGGCCTTAAGCCTAGCCCGCACTTGTGCCCAGGCCTTAAGCCTAGCCCGCACTTGTGCCCAGGCCTTAAGCCTAGCCCGCACTTGTGCCCAGGCCTTAAGCCTAGCCCGCACTTGTGCCCAGGCCTTAAGCCTAGCCCGCACTTGTGCCCAGGCCTTAAGCCTAGCCTGCACTTTTGAGCCCCTTGAATGCTTGTTTGTTTGTTTTTGTCTTCAGCTTCATGTTGGTTATGCACATAGGGCCAGCTTTACGCTCTTCGCTCTTGTCCCGTCTGAATGCGCATGCACGACTGTAATTGGGGAAGAAGGCATTACCCATTTACGGAGGACAGACAAGAAGTGCCTGGTCGCTGTGAGCATGGGGTTATGGAGAGTCTCCGCACTGTAAAACAAAGAATCTAGTCCTAAATGTCCAAGTACAGAGTAGAGGGGTGAAAGCTAGCTCTTCACCCCTATGGGTGCCTAACCCTTTATGCAAAGAGTGCAAAGAGTTAGCTGTATGCCTTAAGCCTAGCCAGCACTTGTGCCCATGCCTTAAGCCTAGCCCGCACTTGTGCCCAGGCCTTAAGCTCAGCCCGCACTTGTGCCCAGGCCTTAAGCCTAGCCCGCACTTGTGCCCAGGCCTTAAGCCCAGCCCGCACTTGTGCCCAGGCCTTAACGCTAGCCCGCACTTGTGCCCAGGCCTTAATCCTAGCCTGCACTTGTGCCCCTGCCTTAAGCCTAGCCCGCACTTGTGCCCCTGCCTTAAGCCAAGCCCGAACTTGTGCCCCTGCCTTAAGCCAAGCCCGCACTTGTGCCCTTGCCTTAAGCCAAGCCCGCACTTGTGCCCAGGCCTTAAGCCTAGCCCGCACTTGTGCCCAGGCCTTAAGCCTAGCCCGCACTTGTGCCCAGGCCTTAAGCCTAGCCCACACTTGTGCCCAGGCCTTAAGCCTAGCCCGCTCTTGTGCCCAGGCCTTAAGCCTAGCCCGCTCTTGTGCCCAGGCCTTAAGCCTAGCCCGCACTTGTGCCCAGGCCTTAAGCCTAGCCCGCACTTGTGCCCCGGCCTTAAGCCTAGCCCGCACTTGTGCCCAGGCCTTAAGCCTAGCCCGCACACGTGCCCAGGCCTTAAGCCAAGCCTTCACTTGTGCACAGGCCTTAAGCCTAGCCCGCACTTGTGCCCCTGCCTTAAGCCAAGCCCAGACTTGTGCCCCTGCCTTAAGCCAAGCCCGCACTTGTGCCTCTGCCTTAAGCCAAGCCCGCACTTGTGCTCTTGCCTTAAGCCTAGCCCGCACTTGTGCCCAGGCCTTAAGCCTAGCCCGCTCTTGTGCCCAGGCCTTAAGCCGAGCCCGCACTTGTGCCCAGGCCTTAAGCCGAGCCCACACTTGTGCCCAGGCCTTAAGCCTAGCCCGCACTTGTGCCCAGGCCTTAAGCCTAGCCCGCACTTTTGCCCAGGCCTTAAGCCTAGCCCGCACTTGTGCCCCGGCCTTAAGCCTAGCCCGCACTTGAGCCCCGGCCTTAAGCCAAGCCCGCTCTTGTGCCCCTGCCTTAAGCCAAGCCCGCTCTTGTGCCCAGGCCTTAAGCCTAGCCCGCACTTGTGCCCAGGCCTTAAGCCTAGCCCGCACTTGTGCCCCTGCCTTAAGCCAAGCCCGCACTTGTGTCCCTGCCTTAAGCCTAGCCCGCACTTGTGCCCAGGCCTTAAGCCTAGCCCGCACTTGTGCCCAGGCCTTAAGCCTAGCCCGCACTTGTGCCCAGGCCTTAAGCCTAGCCCGCACTTGTGCCCAGGCCTTAAGCCTAGCCCGCACTTGTGCCTAGGCCTTAAACCTAACCCGCACTCGTGCCCAGGCCTTAAGGCTAGCCCGCTCTTGTGCCCAGGCCTTAAGCCTAGCCCAAACTTGTGCCCAGGCCTTAAGCCTAGCCCGCACTTGTGCCCAGGCCTTAAGCCTAGCCCGCACTGGTGCCCAGGCCATAAGCCAAGCCCGAACTTGTGCCCAGTTCTTAAGCCTAGCCCGCACTTGTGCCCAGGCCTTAAGCCTAGCCCGCACTTGTGCCCAGGCCTTAAGCCTAGCCCACACTTGTGCCCAGGCCTTAAGCCTAGCCCGCACACGTGCCCATTCCTTAAGCCAAGCCCGAACTTGTGCCCCTGCCTTAAGCCAAGCCCTCACTTGTGCCCAGGCCTTAAGCCAAGCCCGCACTTGTGCCCAGGCCGTAAGCCAAGCCCGCTCTTCTGCCCAGGTTTTAAGCCAAGCCCGCACTTGGGCCCAGGCCTTAAGCCTAGCCCGCACATGTGCCCAGGCCTTAAGCCTAGCCCGCACTTGTGCCCAGGCCTTACGCTTAGCCCGCACTTGTGCCCAGGCCTTAAGCCTAGCCCGCACTTGTGCCCAGGCCTTAAGCCTAGCCCGCACTTGTGCCCAGGCCTTAAGCCTAGCCCGCACTTGTGCCCAGGCCTTAAGCCTAGCCCGCACTTGTGCCCAGGCCTTAAGCCTAGCCCGCACTTGTGCCCAGGCCTTAAGCCTAGCCCGCACTTGTGCCCAGGCCTTAAGCCTAGCCCGCACTTGTGCCCAGGCCTTAAGCCTAGCCCGCACTTGTGCCCAGGCCTTAAGCCTAGCCCGCACTTGTGCCCAGGCCTTAAGCCTAGCCTGCACTTTTGAGCCCCTTGAATGCTTTTTTGTTTGTTTTTGTCTTCAGCTTCATGTTGGTTATGCACATAGAGCCAGCTTTACGCTCTTCGCTCTTGTCCCGTCTGAATGCGCATGCACGACTGTAATTGGGGAAGAAGGCATTACCCATTTACGGAGGACAGACAAGAAGTGCCTGGTCGCTGTGAGCATGGGGTTATGGAGAGGCTCCGCACTGTAAAACAAAGGATCTAGTCCTAAATGTCCAAGTACAGAGTAGAGGGGTGAAAGCTAGCTCTTCACCCCTATGGGTGCCTAACCCTTTATGCAAAGAGTGCAAAGAGTTAGCTGTATGCCTTAAGCCTAGCCAGCACTTGTGCCCATGCCTTAAGCCTAGCCTGCACTTGTGCCCAGGCATTAAGCCCAGCCCGCACTTGTGCCCAGGCCTTAAGCCTAGCCCGCACTTGTGCCCAGGCCTTAAGCCCAGCCCGCACTTGTGCCCAGGCCTTAACCCTAGCCCGCACTTGTGCCCAGGCCTTAATCCTAGCCTGCACTTGTGCCCCTGCCTTAAGCCTAGCCCACACTTGTGCCCCTGCCTTAAGCCAAGCCTGAACTTGTGCCCCTGCCTTAAGCCAAGCCCGTTCTTGTGCCCCTGCCTTAAGCCAAGCCCGCACTTGTGCCCAGGCCTTAAGCCTAGCCCGCACTTGTGCCCAGGCCTTAAGCCTAGCCCGCACTTGTGCCCAGGCCTTAAGCCTAGCCCGCACTTGTGCCCAGGCCTTAAGCCTAGCCCCACTTGTGCCCAGGCCTTAAGCCTAGCCCGCACTTGTGCCCAGGCCTTAAGCCTAGCCCGCACTTGTGCCCAGGCCTTAAGCCTAGCCCGCACTTGTGCCCCGGCCTTAAGCCTAGCCCGCACTTGTGCCCCGGCCTTAAGCCTAGCCCACACTTGTTCCCAGGCCTTAAGCCTAGCCCGCACTTGTGCCCCTGCCTTAAGCCAAGCCCGCTCTTGTGCCCAGGCCTTAAGCCTAGCCCGCACTTGTGCCCAGGCCTTAAGCCTAGCCCGCACTTGTGCCCAGGCCTTAAGCCTAGCCCGCACTTGTGCCCAGGCCTTAAGCCTAGCCCGCACTTGTGCCCAGGCTTTAAGCCTAGCCCGCACTTATGCCCAGGCCTTAAGCCTAGCCCGCACTTGTGCCCAGGCCTTAAGCCTAGCCCGCACCTGTGCCCCGGCCTTAAGCCTAGCCCGCACGTGTGCCCAGGCTTCAAGCCTAGCCCGCACTTGTGCCCAGGCCTTAAGCCTAGCCCGCACTTGTGCCCAGGCCTTAAGCCTAGCCCGCACTTGTGCCCAGGCCTTAAGCCTATCCCGCACTTGTGCCCAGGCCTTAAGCCTAGCCCGCACTTGTGCCCAGGCTTTAACCCTAGCCCGCACTTGTGCCCCGGCCTTATGCCTAGCCCGCACTTGTGCCCAGGCTTCAAGCCTAGCCCGCACTTGTGCCCCGGCCTTATGCCTAGCCCGCACTTGTGCCCAGGCCTTAAGCCTAGCCCGCACTTGTGCCCCGGCTTTAAGCCTAGCCCGCACTTGTGCCCCTGCCTTAAGCCTAGCCCGCACTTGTGCCCCGGCCTTAAGCCTAGCCCGCACTTGTGCCCCGGCATTAAGCCCAGCCCACACTTGTGCCCCGGCCTTAAGCCCAGCCCGCACTTGTGCCCAGGCCTTAAGCCCAGCCCGCACTTGTGCCCAGGCCTTAAGCCCAGCCCGCTCTTGTGCCCCTGCCTTAAGCCAAGCCCGCTCTTGTGCCCCTGCCTTAAGCCAAGCCCGCTCTTGTGCCCAGGCCTTAAGCCTAGCCCGCACTTGTGCCCAGGCCTTAAGCCTAGCCCGCACTTGTGCCCAGGCCTTAAGCCTAGCCCGCACTTGTGCCCAGGCCTTAAGCCTAGCCCGCACTTGTGCCCAGGCCTTAAGCCTAGCCCGCACTTGTGCCTAGGCCTTAAACCTAACCCGCACTCGTGCCCAGGCCTTAAGGCTAGCCCGCTCTTGTGCCCAGGCCTTAAGCCTAGCCCAAACTTGTGCCCAGGCCTTAAGCCTAGCCCGCACTTGTGCCCAGGCCTTAAGCCTAGCCCGCACTTGTGCCCAGGCCTTAAGCCTAGCCTGCACTTTTGAGCCCCTTGAATGCTTGTTTGTTTGTTTTTGTCTTCAGCTTCATGTTGGTTATGCACATAGAGCCAGCTTTACGCTCTTCGCTCTTGTCCCGTCTGAATGCGCATGCACGACTGTAATTGGGGAAGAAGGCATTACCCATTTACGGAGGACAGACAAGAAGTGCCTGGTCGCTGTGAGCATGGGGTTATGGAGAGGCTCCGCACTGTAAAACAAAGGATCTAGTCATAAATGTCCAAGTACAGAGTAGAGGGGTGAAAGCTAGCTCTTCACCCCTATGGGTGCCTAACCCTTTATGCAAAGAGTGCAAAGAGTTAGCTGTATGCCTTAAGCCTAGCCAGCACTTGTGCCCATGCCTTAAGCCTAGCCCGCACTTGTGCCCAGGCATTAAGCCCAGCCCGCACTTGTGCCCAGGCCTTAAGCCTAGCCCGCACTTGTGCCCAGGCCTTAAGCCCAGCCCGCACTTGTGCCCAGGCCTTAACCCTAGCCCGCACTTGTGCCCAGGCCTTAATCCTAGCCTGCACTTGTGCCCCTGCCTTAAGCCTAGCCCACACTTGTGCCCCTGCCTTAAGCCAAGCCTGAACTTGTGCCCCTGCCTTAAGCCAAGCCCGTTCTTGTGCCCCTGCCTTAAGCCAAGCCCGCACTTGTGCCCAGGCCTTAAGCCTAGCCCGCACTTGTGCCCAGGCCTTAAGCCTAGCCCGCACTTGTGCCCAGGCCTTAAGCCTAGCCCGCACTTGTGCCCAGGCCTTAAGCCTAGCCCCACTTGTGCCCAGGCCTTAAGCCTAGCCCGCACTTGTGCCCAGGCCTTAAGCCTAGCCCGCACTTGTGCCCAGGCCTTAAGCCTAGCCCGCACTTGTGCCCCGGCCTTAAGCCTAGCCCACACTTGTTCCCAGGCCTTAAGCCTAGCCCGCACTTGTGCCCCTGCCTTAAGCCAAGCCCGCTCTTGTGCCCAGGCCTTAAGCCTAGCCCGCACTTGTGCCCAGGCCTTAAGCCTAGCCCGCACTTGTGCCCAGGCCTTAAGCCTAGCCCGCACTTGTGCCCAGGCCTTAAGCCTAGCCCGCACTTGTGCCCAGGCTTTAAGCCTAGCCCGCACTTATGCCCAGGCCTTAAGCCTAGCCCGCACTTGTGCCCAGGCCTTAAGCCTAGCCCGCACCTGTGCCCCAGCCTTAAGCCTAGCCCGCACGTGTGCCCAGGCTTCAAGCCTAGCCCGCACTTGTGCCCAGGCCTTAAGCCTAGCCCGCACTTGTGCCCAGGCCTTAAGCCTAGCCCGCACTTGTGCCCAGGCCTTAAGCCTATCCCGCACTTGTGCCCAGGCCTTAAGCCTAGCCCGCACTTGTGTCCAGGCTTTAACCCTAGCCCGCACTTGTGCCCCGGCCTTATGCCTAGCCCGCACTTGTGCCCAGGCTTCAAGCCTAGCCCGCACTTGTGCCCCGGCCTTATGCCTAGCCCGCACTTGTGCCCAGGCCTTAAGCCTAGCCCGCACTTGTGCCCCGGCTTTAAGCCTAGCCCGCACTTGTGCCCCGGCCTTAAGCCTAGCCCGCACTTGTGCCCAGGCTTCAAGCCTAGCCCGCACTTGTGCCCCGGCCTTATGCCTAGCCCGCACTTGTGCCCAGGCCTTAAGCCTAGCCCGCATTTGTGCCCAGGCCTTAAGCCTAGCCCGCACTTGAGCCCAGGCCTTAAGCCTAGCCCGCACTTGTGCCCCTGCCTTAAGCCAAGCCCGCTCTTGTTCCCAGGCCTTAAGCCTAGCCCGCACTTGTGCCCAGGCCTTAAGCCTAGCCCGCACTTGTGCCCAGGCCTTAAGCCTAGCCCGCACTTGTGCCCAGGCTTTAAGCCTAGCCCGCACTTGTGCCCAGGCCTTAAGCCTAGCCCGCACTTGTGCCCAGGCCTTAAGCCTAGCCCGCACTTGTGCCCAGGCCTTAAGCCTAGCCCGCACTTGTGCCAAGGCCTTAATCCTAGCCCGCACTTGTGCCCAGGCCTTAAGCCTAGCCCGCACTTGTGCCCAGGCCTTAAGCCTAGCCCGCACTTGTGCCCAGGCCTTAAGCCTGGCCCGCACTTGTGTCCAGGCTTTAACCCTAGCCCGCACTTGTGCCCAGGCTTTAACCCTAGCCCGCACTTGTGCCCCTGCTTTAACCCTAGTCCGCACTTGTGCCCCTGCTTTAAGCCAAGCCCGCACTTGTGCCCAGGCCTTAAGCCTAGCTCGCACTTGTGCCCAGGCCTTAAGCCTAGCCCGCACTTTTGCCCCGGCCTTAAGCCTAGCAGGCACTTGTGCCCCGGCCTTAAGCCTAGCCCGCACTTGTGCCCAGGCTTCAAGCCTTGCCCGCACTTGTGCCCCAGCCTTATGCCTAGCCCGCACTTGTGCCCAGGCCTTAAGCCTAGCCCGCATTTGTGCCCAGGCCTTAAGCCTAGCCCGCACTTGTGCCCAGGCCTTAAGCCTAGCCCGCACTTGTGCCCCGGCCTTAAGCCCAGCCCCCACTTGTGCCCCGGCCTTAAGCCTAGCCCGCACTTGTGCCCAGGCCTTAAGCCCAGCCCGCACTTGTGCCCAGGCCTTAAGCCAAGCCCGCTCTTGTGCCCCTGCCTTAAGCCAAGCCCGCTCTTGTGCCCAGGCCTTAAGCCTAGCCCGCACTTGTGCCCAGGCCTTAAGCCTAGCCCGCACGTGTGCCCAGACCTTAAGCCTAGCCCGCACTTGTGCCCAGGCTTTAAGCCTAGCCCGCACTTGTGCCCAGGCGTTAAGCCTAGCCCGCACTTTTGCCCCGGCTTTAAGACTAGCCTGCACTTGTGCCCAGGCTTCAAGCCTAGCCCGCACTTGTGCCCCGGCCTTATGCCTAGCCCGCACTTGTGCCCAGGCCTTAAGCCTAGCCCGCATTTGTGCCCAGGCCTTAAGCCTAGCCCGCACTTGTGCCCAGGCCTTAAGCTTAGCCCGCACTTGTGCCCCGGCCTTAAGCCTAGCCCGCACTTGTGCCCCGGCATTAAGCCTAGCCCGCACTTGTGCCCCGGCCTTAAGCCTAGCCCGCACTTGTGCCCAAGCTTTAAGCCTAGCCCGCACTTGTGCCCCGGCCTTAAGCCTAGCCCGCACTTGTGCCCCGGCCTTAAGCCTAGCCCGCACTTGTGCCCCGGCCTTAAGCCTAGCCCGCACTTGTGCCCAGGCTTCAAGCCTAGCCCGCACTTGTGCCCCGGCCTTATGCCTAGCCCGCACTTGTGCCCAGGCCTTAAGCCTAGCCCGCACTTGTGCCCAGGCCTTAAGCCTAGCCCGCATTTGTGCCCAGGCCTTAAGCCTAGCCCGCACTTGAGCCCCGGCCTTAAGCCTAGCCCGCACTTGTGCCCCGGCATTAAGCCTAGCCCGCACTTGTGCCCCGGCCTTAAGCCTAGCCCGCACTTGTGCCCGGGCCTTAAGCCTAGCCCGCACTTGTGCCCCGGCCTTAAGGCTAGCCCGCACTTGTGCCCCGGCCTTAAGCCTAGCCCGCACTTGTGCCCCGGCCTTAAGCCCAGCCCACACTTGTGCCCCGGCCTTAAGCCCAGCCCGCACTTGTGCCCAGGCCTTAAGCCCAGCCCGCACTTGTGCCCAGTCCTTAAGCCCAGCCCGCTCTTGTGCCCCTGCCTTAAGCCAAGCCCGCTCTTGTGCCCCTGCCTTAAGCCAAGCCCGCTCTTGTGCCCAGGCCTTAAGCCTAGCCCGCACTTGTGCCCAGGCCTTAAGCCTAGCCCGCACTTGTGCCCAGGCCTTAAGCCTAGCCCGCACTTGTGCCCAGGCCTTAAGCCTAGCCCGCACTTGTGCCCAGGCCTTAAGCCTAGCCCGCACTTGTGCCTAGGCCTTAAACCTAACCCGCACTCGTGCCCAGGCCTTAAGGCTAGCCCGCTCTTGTGCCCAGGCCTTAAGCCTAGCCCAAACTTGTGCCCAGGCCTTAAGCCTAGCCCGCACTTGTGCCCAGGCCTTAAGCCTAGCCCGCACTGGTGCCCAGGCCATAAGCCAAGCCCGAACTTGTGCCCAGTCCTTAAGCCTAGCCCGCACTTGTGCCCAGGCCTTAAGCCTAGCCCGCACTTGTGCCCAGGCCTTAAGCCTAGCCCGCACTTGTGCCCAGGCCTTAAGCCTAGCCCGCACACGTGCCCAGGCCTTAAGCCAAGCCCGAACTTGTGCCCCTGCCTTAAGCCAAGCCCTCACTTGTGCCCAGGCCGTAAGCCAAGCCCGCTCTTCTGCCCAGGTTTTAAGCCAAGCCCGCACTTGGGCCCAGGCCTTAAGCCTAGCCCGCACATGTGCCCAGGCCTTAAGCCTAGCCCGCACTTGTGCCCAGGCCTTAAGCCTAGCCCGCACTTGTGCCCAGGCCTTAAGCCTAGCCCGCACTTGTGCCCAGGCCTTAAGCCTAGCCCGCACTTGTGCCCAGGCCTTAAGCCTAGCCCGCACTTGTGCCCAGGCCTTAAGCCTAGCCCGCACTTGTGCCCAGGCCTTAAGCCTAGCCTGCACTTGTGCCCAGGCCTTAAGCCTAGCCCGCACTTGTGCCCAGGCCTTAAGCCTAGCCCGCACTTGTGCCCAGGCCTTAAGCCTAGCCCGCACTTGTGCCCAGGCCTTAAGCCTAGCCCGCACTAGTGCCCAGGCCTTAAGCCTAGCCTGCACTTTTGAGCCCCTTGAATGCTTGTTTGTTTGTTTTTGTCTTCAGCTTCATGTTGGTTATGCACATAGAGCCAGCTTTACGCTCTTCGCTCTTGTCCCGTCTGAATGCGCATGCACGACTGTAATTGGGGAAGAAGGCATTACCCATTTACGGAGGACAGACAAGAAGTGCCTGGTCGCTGTGAGCATGGGGTTATGGAGAGGCTCCGCACTGTAAAACAAAGGATCTAGTCCTAAATGTCCAAGTACAGAGTAGAGGGGTGAAAGCTAGCTCTTCACCCCTATGGGTGCCTAACCCTTTATGCAAAGAGTGCAAAGAGTTAGCTGTATGCCTTAAGCCTAGCCAGCACTTGTGCCCATGCCTTAAGCCTAGCCCGCACTTGTGCCCAGGCATTAAGCCCAGCCCGCACTTGTGCCCAGGCCTTAAGCCTAGCCCGCACTTGTGCCCAGGCCTTAAGCCCAGCCCGCACTTGTGCCCAGGCCTTAACCCTAGCCCGCACTTGTGCCCAGGCCTTAATCCTAGCCTGCACTTGTGCCCCTGCCTTAAGCCTAGCCCACACTTGTGCCCCTGCCTTAAGCCAAGCCTGAACTTGTGCCCCTGCCTTAAGCCAAGCCCGTTCTTGTGCCCCTGCCTTAAGCCAAGCCCGCACTTGTGCCCAGGCCTTAAGCCTAGCCCGCACTTGTGCCCAGGCTTTAAGCCTAGCCCGCACTTGTGCCCAGGCCTTAAGCCTAGCCCGCACTTGTGCCCAGGCCTTAAGCTTAGCCCCACTTGTGCCCAGGCCTTAAGCCTAGCCCGCACTTGTGCCCAGGCCTTAAGCCTAGCCCGCACTTGTGCCCAGGCCTTAAGCCTAGCCCGCACTTGTGCCCCGGCCTTAAGCCTAGCCCGCACTTGTGCCCCTGCCTTAAGCCAAGCCCGCACTTGTGCCCAGGCCTTAAGCCTAGCCCGCACTTGTGCCCAGGCCTTAAGCCTAGCCCGCACTTGTGCCCAGGCCTTAAGCCTAGCCCGCACTTGTGCCCAGGCCTTAAGCCTAGCCCGCACTTGTGCCCAGGCCTTAAGCCTAGCCCGCACTTGTGCCCAGGCCTTAAGCCTAGCCCGCACTTGTGCCCAGGCTTTAAGCCTAGCCCGCACTTGTGCCCAGGCCTTAAGCCTAGCCCGCACTAGTGCCCAGGCCTTAAGCCTAGCCCGCACTTGTGCCCAGGCCTTAAGCCTAGCCCGCACTTGTGCCCAGGCCTTAAGCCTAGCCCGCACTTGTGCCCAGGCCTTAAGCCTAGCCCGCACTTGTGCCCAGGCCTTAAGCCTATCCCGCACATGTGCCCAGGCCTTAAGCCTAGCCCGCACTTGTGTCCAGGCTTTAACCCTAGCCCGCACTTGTGCCCCGGCCTTAAGCCTAGCCCGCACTTGTGCCCCTGCTTTAAGCCAAGCCCGCACTTGTGCCCAGGCCTTACGCCTAGCCCGCACTTGTGCCCAGGCCTTAAGCCTAGCCCGCACTTGTGCCCCGGCCTTAAGCCTAGCCCGCACTTGTGCCCCGGCCTTAAGCCTAGCCCGCACTTGTGCCCAGGCTTCAAGCCTAGCCCGCACTTGTGCCCCGGCCTTATGCCTAGCCCGCACTTGTGCCCAGGCCTTAAGCCTAGCCCGCACTTGTGCCCAGGCCTTAAGCCTAGCCCGCACTTGTGCCCAGGCCTTAAGCCTAGCCCGCAATTGTGCCCCTGCCTTAAGCCAAGCCCGCACTTGTGCCCCTGCCTTAAGCCAAGCCCGCTCTTGTGCCCAGGCCTTAAGCCTAGCCCGCACTTGTGCCCCGGCCTTAAGCCTAGCCCGCACTTGTGCCCCGGCCTTAAGCCTAGCCCGCACTTGTGCCCCGGCCTTAAGCCTAGCCCGCACTTGTGCCCCGGCCTTAAGCCTAGCCCGCACTTGTGCCCCGGCCTTATGCCTAGCCCGCACTTGTGCCCAGGCCTTAAGCCTAGCCCAAACTTGTGCCCAGGCTTCAAGCCTAGCCCGCACTTGTGCCCCGGCCTTATGCCTAGCCCGCACTTGTGCCCAGGCCTTAAGCCCAGCCCGCTCTTGTGCCCCTGCCTTAAGCCAAGCCCGCTCATGTGCCCCTGCCTTAAGCCAAGCCCGCTCTTGTGCCCAGGCCTTAAGGCTAGCCCGCACTTGTGCCCCGGCCTTAAGCCTAGCCCGCACTTGTGCCCCGGCCTTATGCCTAGCCCGCACTTGTGCCCAAGCCTTAAGCCTAGCCCGCACTTGTGCCCAAGCCTTAAGCCTAGCCTGCACTTGTGCCCAGGCCTTAAGCCTAGCCCGCACTTGCGCCCAAGCCTTAAGCCTAGCCCGCACTTGTGCCCAGGCCTTAAGCCTAGCCCGCACTTGTGCCCAGGCCTTAAGCCTAGCCTGCACTTTTGAGCCCCTTGAATGCTTGTTTGTTTGCTTTTGTCTTCAGCTTCATGTTGGTTATGCACATAGGGCCAGCTTTATGCTCTTCGCTCTTGTCCCGTCTGAATGCGCATGCACGACTGTAATTGGGGAAGAAGGCATTACCCATTTACGGAGGACAGACAAGAAGTGCCTGGTCGCTTGGAGCATGGGGTTATGGAGAGGCTCCGCACTGTAAAACAAAGGATCTAGTCCTAAATGTCCAAGTACAGAGTAGAGGGGTGAAAGCTAGCTCTTCACCCCTATGGGTGCCTAACCCTTTATGCAAAGAGTGCAAAAAGTTAGCTGTATGCCTTAAGCCTAGCCAGCACTTGTGCCCATGCCTTAAGCCTAGCCCGCACTTGTGCCCAGGCCTTAAGCCTAGCCCGCACTTGTGCCCAGGCCTTAAGCCCAGCCCGCACTTGTGCCCAAGCCTTAACCCTAGCCCACACTTGTGCCCAGGCCTTAATCCTAGCCCGCACTTGTGCCCCGGCCTTAAGCCTAGCCCGCACTTGTGCCCCGGCCTTAAGCCTAGCCCGCACTTGTGCCCCTGCCTTAAGCCTAGCCCGCACTTGTGCCCCTGCCTTAAGCCAAGCCCGAACTTGTGCCCCTGCCTTAAGCAAAGCCCGCACTTGTGCCCCTGCCTTAAGCCAAGCCCGCACTTGTGTCCCTGCCTTAAGCTAAGCCCGCACTTGTGCCCAGGCCTTAAGCCTAGCCCGCACTTGTGCCAGGCCTTAAGCCTAGCCCGCACTTGTGCCCAGGCCTTAAGCCCAGCCCGCACTTGTGCCCAGGCCTTAACCCTAGCCCGCACTTGTGCCCAGGCCTTAATCGCAGCCTGCACTTGTGCCCCGGGCTTAAGCCTAGCCCGCACTTGTGCCGCGGCCTTAAGCCTAGCCCGCACTTGTGCCCAGGCCTTAAGCCTAGCCTGCACTTTTGAGCCCCTTGAATGCTTGTTTGTTTGTTTTTGTCTTCAGCTTCATGTTGGTTATGCACATAGGGCCAGCTTTACGCTCTTCGCTCTTGTCCCGTCTGAATGCGCATGCACGACTGTAATTGGGGAAGAAGGCATTACCCATTTACGGAGGACAGACAAGAAGTGCCTGGTCGCTTGGAGCATGGGGTTATGGAGAGGCTCCGCACTGTAAAACAAAGGATCTAGTCCTAAATGTCCAAGTACAGAGTAGAGGGGTGAAAGCTAGCTCTTCACCCCTATGGGTGCCTAACCCTTTATGCAAAGAGTGCAAAAAGTTAGCTGTATGCCTTAAGCCTAGCCAGCACTTGTGCCCATGCCTTAAGCCTAGCCCACACTTGTGCCCAGTCCTTAAGCCCAGCCCGCACTTGTGCCCAGGCCTTAAGCCTAGCCCGCACTTGTGCCCAGGCCTTAAGCCTAGCCCGCACTTGTGCCCCTGCCTTAAGCCTAGCCCGCACTTGTGCCCCTGCCTTAAGCCAAGCCCGAACTTGTGCCCCTGCCTTAAGCCAAGCCCGCACTTGTGCCCCTGCCTTAAGCCAAGCCCGCACTTGTGTCCCTGCCTTAAGCCAAGCCCGCACTTGTGCCCAGGCCTTAAGCCTAGCCCGCACTTGTGCCAGGCCTTAAGCCTAGCCTGCACTTGTGCCCAGGCCTTAAGCCCAGCCCGCACTTGTGCCCAGGCCTTAACCCTAGCCCGCACTTGTGCCCAGGCCTTAATCCTAGCCTGCACTTGTGCCCCGGGCTTAAGCCTAGCCCGCACTTGTGCCCCGGCCTTAAGCCTAGCCCGCACTTGTGCCCCTGCCTTAAGCCTAGCCCGCACTTGTGCCCCTGCCTTAAGCCAAGCCCGAACTTGTGCCCCTGCCTTAAGCCAAGCCCGCACTTGTGCCCCTGCCTTAAGCCAAGCCCGCACTTGTGTCCCTGCCTTAAGCCAAGCCCGCACTTGTGCCCAGGCCTTAAGCCTAGCCCGCACTTGTGCCCAATCCTTAAGCCTAGCCCGCACTTGTGCCCAGGCCTTCAGCCTAGCCCGCACTTGTGCCCAGGCCTTAAGCCTAGCCCGCACTTGTGCCCAGGCCTTAAGCCTAGCCCGCACTTGTGCCCAGGCCTTAAGCCTAGCCCGCACTTGTGCCCAGGCCTTAAGCCTAGCCCGCACTTGTGCCCAGGCCTTAAGCCTAGCCCGCACTTGTGCCCAGGCCTTAAGCCTAGCCCGCACTTGTGCCCAGGCCTTAAGCCAAGCCCGCTCTTCTGCCCAGGCCTTAAGCCAAGCCCGCACTTGGGCCCAGGCCATAAGCCTAGCCCGCACATGTGCCCAGGCCTTAAGCCTAGCCCGCACATGTGCCCAGGCCTTAAGCCTAGCCCGCACTTGTGCCCAGCCCTTAAGCCTAGCCCGCACTTGTGCCCAGGCCTTAAGCCTAGCCCGCACTTGTGCCCAGGCCTTAAGCCTAGCTCGCACTTGTGCCCAGGCCTTAAGCCTAGCCCGCACTTGTGCCCAGGCCTTAAGCCTAGCCCGCACTTGTGCCCAGGCCTTAAGCCAAGCCCGCTCTTCTGCCCAGGCCTTAAGCCAAGCCCGCACTTGGGCCCAGGCCATAAGCCTAGCCCGCACATGTGCCCAGGCCTTAAGCCTAGCCCGCACTTGTGCCCAGGCTTTAAGCCTAGCCCGCACTTGTGCCCAGGCCTTAAGCCTAGCCCGCACTTGTGCCCAGGCCTTAAGCTTAGCCCCACTTGTGCCCAGGCCTTAAGCCTAGCCCGCACTTGTGCCCCGGCCTTATGCCTAGCCCGCACTTGTGCCCAGGCCTTAAGCCCAGCCCGCTCTTGTGCCCCTGCCTTAAGCCAAGCCCGCTCATGTGCCCCTGCCTTAAGCCTAGCCTGCTCTTGTGCCCAGGCCTTAAGCCTAGCCTGCACTTGTGCCCCGGCCTTATGCCTAGCCCGCATTTGTGCCCAAGCCTTAAGCCTAGCCCGCACTTGTGCCCAAGCCTTAAGCCTAGCCCGCACTTGCGCCCAAGCCTTAAGCCTAGCCCGCACTTGTGCCCAGGCCTTAAGCCTAGCCCGCACTTGCGCCCAAGCCTTAAGCCTAGCCCGCACTTGTGCCCAGGCCTTAAGCCTAGCCCGCACTTGTGCCCAGGCCTTAAGCCTAGCCTGCACTTTTGAGCCCCTTGAATGCTTGTTTGTTTTTGTCTTCAGCTTCATGTTGGTTATGCACATAGGGCCAGCTTTACGCTCTTCGCTCTTGTCCCGTCTGAATGCGCATGCACGACTGTAATTGGGGAAGAAGGCATTACCCATTTACGGAGGACAGACAAGAAGTGCCTGGTCGCTTGGAGCATGGGGTTATGGAGAGGCTCCGCACTGTAAAACAAAGGATCTAGTCCTAAATGTCCAAGTACAGAGTAGAGGGGTGAAAGCTAGCTCTTCACCCCTATGGGTGCCTAACCCTTTATGCAAAGAGTGCAAAAAGTTAGCTGTATGCCTTAAGCCTAGCCAGCACTTGTGCCCATGCCTTAAGCCTAGCCCACACTTGTGCCCAGGCCTTAAGCCCAGCCCGCACTTGTGCCCAGGCCTTACGCCTAGCCCGCACTTGTGCCCAGGCCTTAAGCCCAGCCCGCACTTGTGCCCAAGCCTTAACCCTAGCCCACACTTGTGCCCCGGCCTTAATCCTAGCCTGCACTTGTGCCCCGGCCTTAAGCCTAGCCCGCACTTGTGCCCCGGCCTTAAGCCTAGCCCGCACTTGTGCCCCTGCCTTAAGCCTAGCCCGCACTTGTGCCCCTGCCTTAAGCCAAGCCCGAACTTGTGCCCCTGCCTTAAGCCAAGCCCGCACTTGTGCCCCTGCCTTAAGCCAAGCCCGCACTTGTGTCCCTGCCTTAAGCCAAGCCCGCACTTGTGTCCCTGCCTTAAGCCAAGCCCGCACTTGTGCCCAGGACTTAAGCCTAGCCCGCACTTGTGCCCAATCCTTAAGCCTAGCCCGCACTTGTGCCCAGGCCTTCAGCCTAGCCCGCACTTGTGCCCAGGCCTTAAGCCTAGCCCGCACTTGTGCCCAGGCCTTAAGCCTAGCCCGCACTTGTGCCCAGGCCTTAAGCCTAGCCCGCACTTGTGCCCAGGCCTTAAGCCTAGCCCGCACTTGTGCCCAGGCCTTAAGCCTAGCCCGCACTTGTGCCCAGGCCTTAAGCCTAGCCCGCACTTGTGCCCAGGCCTTAAGCCTAGCCCGCACTTGTGCCCAGGCCTTAAGCCTAGCCCGCACTTGTGCCCAGGCCTTAAGCCTAGCCAGCACTTGTGCCCCGGCCTTAAGCCTAGCCCGCACTGGTGCCCAGGCCGTAAGCCTAGCCCGCCCACGTGCCCAGGCCTTAAGCCTAGCCCGCACTTGTGCCCAGACCTTAAGCCTAGCCCGCTCTTCTGCCCAGGCCTTAAGCCTAGCCCGCTCTTATGCCCAGGCCTTAAGCCTAGCCCGCACTCGTGCCCAGGCCTTAAGCCTAGCCCGCACTTGTGCCCAGGCCTTAAGCCTAGCCCGCACTTGTGCCCAGGCCTTAAGCCTATCCCGCACTTGTGCCCAGGCCTTAAGCCTAGCCCGCACTTGTGTCCAGGCTTTAACCCTAGCCCGCACTTGTGCCCCGGCCTTATGCCTAGCCCGCACTTGTGCCCAGGCTTCAAGCCTAGCCCGCACTTGTGCCCCGGCCTTATGCCTAGCCCGCACTTGTGCCCAGGCCTTAAGCCTAGCCCGCACTTGTGCCCCGGCTTTAAGCCTAGCCCGCACTTGTGCCCCGGCCTTAAGCCTAGCCCGCACTTGTGCCCAGGCTTCAAGCCTAGCCCGCACTTGTGCCCCGGCCTTATGCCTAGCCCGCACTTGTGCCCAGGCCTTAAGCCTAGCCCGCATTTGTGCCCAGGCCTTAAGCCTAGCCCGCACTTGAGCCCAGGCCTTAAGCCTAGCCCGCACTTGTGCCCCTGCCTTAAGCCAAGCCCGCTCTTGTTCCCAGGCCTTAAGCCTAGCCCGCACTTGTGCCCAGGCCTTAAGCCTAGCCCGCACTTGTGCCCAGGCCTTAAGCCTAGCCCGCACTTGTGCCCAGGCTTTAAGCCTAGCCCGCACTTGTGCCCAGGCCTTAAGCCTAGCCCGCACTTGTGCCCAGGCCTTAAGCCTAGCCCGCACTTGTGCCCAGGCCTTAAGCCTAGCCCGCACTTGTGCCCAGGCCTTAATCCTAGCCCGCACTTGTGCCCAGGCCTTAAGCCTAGCCCGCACTTGTGCCCAGGCCTTAAGCCTAGCCCGCACTTGTGCCCAGGCCTTAAGCCTGGCCCGCACTTGTGTCCAGGCTTTAACCCTAGCCCGCACTTGTGCCCAGGCTTTAACCCTAGCCCGCACTTGTGCCCCTGCTTTAACCCTAGCCCGCACTTGTGCCCCTGCTTTAAGCCAAGCCCGCACTTGTGCCCAGGCCTTAAGCCTAGCTCGCACTTGTGCCCAGGCCTTAAGCCTAGCCCGCACTTTTGCCCCGGCCTTAAGCCTAGCAGGCACTTGTGCCCCGGCCTTAAGCCTAGCCCGCACTTGTGCCCAGGCTTCAAGCCTTGCCCGCACTTGTGCCCCAGCCTTATGCCTAGCCCGCACTTGTGCCCAGGCCTTAAGCCTAGCCCGCATTTGTGCCCAGGCCTTAAGCCTAGCCCGCACTTGTGCCCAGGCCTTAAGCCTAGCCCGCACTTGTGCCCCGGCCTTAAGCCCAGCCCACACTTGTGCCCCGGCCTTAAGCCTAGCCCGCACTTGTGCCCAGGCCTTAAGCCCAGCCCGCACTTGTGCCCAGGCCTTAAGCCAAGCCCGCTCTTGTGCCCCTGCCTTAAGCCAAGCCCGCTCTTGTGCCCAGGCCTTAAGCCTAGCCCGCACTTGTGCCCAGGCCTTAAGCCTAGCCCGCACGTGTGCCCAGACCTTAAGCCTAGCCCGCACTTGTGCCCAGGCTTTAAGCCTAGCCCGCACTTGTGCCCAGGCGTTAAGCCTAGCCCGCACTTTTGCCCCGGCTTTAAGACTAGCCTGCACTTGTGCCCAGGCTTCAAGCCTAGCCCGCACTTGTGCCCCGGCCTTATGCCTAGCCCGCACTTGTGCCCAGGCCTTAAGCCTAGCCCGCATTTGTGCCCAGGCCTTAAGCCTAGCCCGCACTTGTGCCCAGGCCTTAAGCTTAGCCCGCACTTGTGCCCCGGCCTTAAGCCTAGCCCGCACTTGTGCCCCGGCATTAAGCCTAGCCCGCACTTGTGCCCCGGCCTTAAGCCTAGCCCGCACTTGTGCCCAAGCTTTAAGCCTAGCCCGCACTTGTGCCCCGGCCTTAAGCCTAGCCCGCACTTGTGCCCCGGCCTTAAGCCTAGCCCGCACTTGTGCCCCGGCCTTAAGCCTAGCCCGCACTTGTGCCCAGGCTTCAAGCCTAGCCCGCACTTGTGCCCCGGCCTTATGCCTAGCCCGCACTTGTGCCCAGGCCTTAAGCCTAGCCCGCACTTGTGCCCAGGCCTTAAGCCTAGCCCGCATTTGTGCCCAGGCCTTAAGCCTAGCCCGCACTTGAGCCCCGGCCTTAAGCCTAGCCCGCACTTGTGCCCCGGCATTAAGCCTAGCCCGCACTTGTGCCCCGGCCTTAAGCCTAGCCCGCACTTGTGCCCGGGCCTTAAGCCTAGCCCCCACTTGTGCCCCGGCCTTAAGCCTAGCCCGCACTTGTGCCCCGGCCTTAAGCCTAGCCCGCACTTGTGCCCCGGCCTTAAGCCCAGCCCGCACTTGTGCCCCGGCCTTAAGCCCAGCCCGCACTTGTGCCCAGGCCTTAAGCCCAGCCCGCACTTGTGCCCAGTCCTTAAGCCCAGCCCGCTCTTGTGCCCCTGCCTTAAGCCAAGCCCGCTCTTGTGCCCCTGCCTTAAGCCAAGCCCGCTCTTGTGCCCAGGCCTTAAGCCTAGCCCGCACTTGTGCCCAGGCCTTAAGCCTAGCCCGCACTTGTGCCCAGGCCTTAAGCCTAGCCCGCACTTGTGCCCAGGCCTTAAGCCTAGCCCGCACTTGTGCCCAGGCCTTAAGCCTAGCCCGCACTTGTGCCTAGGCCTTAAACCTAACCCGCACTCGTGCCCAGGCCTTAAGGCTAGCCCGCTCTTGTGCCCAGGCCTTAAGCCTAGCCCAAACTTGTGCCCAGGCCTTAAGCCTAGCCCGCACTTGTGCCCAGGCCTTAAGCCTAGCCCGCACTGGTGCCCAGGCCATAAGCCAAGCCCGAACTTGTGCCCAGTCCTTAAGCCTAGCCCGCACTTGTGCCCAGGCCTTAAGCCTAGCCCGCACTTGTGCCCAGGCCTTAAGCCTAGCCCGCACTTGTGCCCAGGCCTTAAGCCTAGCCCGCACACGTGCCCAGGCCTTAAGCCAAGCCCGAACTTGTGCCCCTGCCTTAAGCCAAGCCCTCACTTGTGCCCAGGCCTTAAGCCAAGCCCGCACTTGTGCCCAGGCCGTAAGCCAAGCCCGCTCTTCTGCCCAGGTTTTAAGCCAAGCCCGCACTTGGGCCCAGGCCTTAAGCCTAGCCCGCACATGTGCCCAGGCCTTAAGCCTAGCCCGCACTTGTGCCCAGGCCTTAAGCCTAGCCCGCACTTGTGCCCAGGCCTTAAGCCTAGCCCGCACTTGTGCCCAGGCCTTAAGCCTAGCCCGCACTTGTGCCCAGGCCTTAAGCCTAGCCCGCACTTGTGCCCAGGCCTTAAGCCTAGCCCGCACTTGTGCCCAGGCCTTAAGCCTAGCCCGCACTTGTGCCCAGGCCTTAAGCCTAGCCCGCACTTGTGCCCAGGCCTTAAGCCTAGCCCGCACTTGTGCCCAGGCCTTAAGCCTAGCCCGCACTTGTGCCCAGGCCTTAAGCCTAGCCCGCACTAGTGCCCAGGCCTTAAGCCTAGCCTGCACTTTTGAGCCCCTTGAATGCTTGTTTGTTTGTTTTTGTCTTCAGCTTCATGTTGGTTATGCACATAGAGCCAGCTTTACGCTCTTCGCTCTTGTCCCGTCTGAATGCGCATGCACGACTGTAATTGGGGAAGAAGGCATTACCCATTTACGGAGGACAGACAAGAAGTGCCTGGTCGCTGTGAGCATGGGGTTATGGAGAGGCTCCGCACTGTAAAACAAAGGATCTAGTCCTAAATGTCCAAGTACAGAGTAGAGGGGTGAAAGCTAGCTCTTCACCCCTATGGGTGCCTAACCCTTTATGCAAAGAGTGCAAAGAGTTAGCTGTATGCCTTAAGCCTAGCCAGCACTTGTGCCCATGCCTTAAGCCTAGCCCGCACTTGTGCCCAGGCATTAAGCCCAGCCCGCACTTGTGCCCAGGCCTTAAGCCTAGCCCGCACTTGTGCCCAGGCCTTAAGCCCAGCCCGCACTTGTGCCCAGGCCTTAACCCTAGCCCGCACTTGTGCCCAGGCCTTAATCCTAGCCTGCACTTGTGCCCCTGCCTTAAGCCTAGCCCACACTTGTGCCCCTGCCTTAAGCCAAGCCTGAACTTGTGCCCCTGCCTTAAGCCAAGCCCGTTCTTGTGCCCCTGCCTTAAGCCAAGCCCGCACTTGTGCCCAGGCCTTAAGCCTAGCCCGCACTTGTGCCCAGGCTTTAAGCCTAGCCCGCACTTGTGCCCAGGCCTTAAGCCTAGCCCGCACTTGTGCCCAGGCCTTAAGCTTAGCCCCACTTGTGCCCAGGCCTTAAGCCTAGCCCGCACTTGTGCCCAGGCCTTAAGCCTAGCCCGCACTTGTGCCCAGGCCTTAAGCCTAGCCCGCACTTGTGCCCCGGCCTTAAGCCTAGCCCGCACTTGTGCCCCTGCCTTAAGCCAAGCCCGCACTTGTGCCCAGGCCTTAAGCCTAGCCCGCACTTGTGCCCAGGCCTTAAGCCTAGCCCGCACTTGTGCCCAGGCCTTAAGCCTAGCCCGCACTTGTGCCCAGGCCTTAAGCCTAGCCCGCACTTGTGCCCAGGCCTTAAGCCTAGCCCGCACTTGTGCCCAGGCCTTAAGCCTAGCCCGCACTTGTGCCCAGGCTTTAAGCCTAGCCCGCACTTGTGCCCAGGCCTTAAGCCTAGCCCACACTAGTGCCCAGGCCTTAAGCCTAGCCCGCACTTGTGCCCAGGCCTTAAGCCTAGCCCGCACTTGTGCCCAGGCCTTAAGCCTAGCCCGCACTTGTGCCCAGGCCTTAAGCCTAGCCCGCACTTGTGCCCAGGCCTTAAGCCTATCCCGCACATGTGCCCAGGCCTTAAGCCTAGCCCGCACTTGTGTCCAGGCTTTAACCCTAGCCCGCACTTGTGCCCCGGCCTTAAGCCTAGCCCGCACTTGTGCCCCTGCTTTAAGCCAAGCCCGCACTTGTGCCCAGGCCTTACGCCTAGCCCGCACTTGTGCCCAGGCCTTAAGCCTAGCCCGCACTTGTGCCCCGGCCTTAAGCCTAGCCCGCACTTGTGCCCCGGCCTTAAGCCTAGCCCGCACTTGTGCCCAGGCTTCAAGCCTAGCCCGCACTTGTGCCCCGGCCTTATGCCTAGCCCGCACTTGTGCCCAGGCCTTAAGCCTAGCCCGCACTTGTGCCCAGGCCTTAAGCCTAGCCCGCACTTGTGCCCAGGCCTTAAGCCTAGCCCGCAATTGTGCCCCTGCCTTAAGCCAAGCCCGCACTTGTGCCCCTGCCTTAAGCCAAGCCCGCTCTTGTGCCCAGGCCTTAAGCCTAGCCCGCACTTGTGCCCCGGCCTTAAGCCTAGCCCGCACTTGTGCCCCGGCCTTAAGCCTAGCCCGCACTTGTGCCCCGGCCTTAAGCCTAGCCCGCACTTGTGCCCCGGCCTTAAGCCTAGCCCGCACTTGTGCCCCGGCCTTATGCCTAGCCCGCACTTGTGCCCAGGCCTTAAGCCTAGCCCAAACTTGTGCCCAGGCTTCAAGCCTAGCCCGCACTTGTGCCCCGGCCTTATGCCTAGCCCGCACTTGTGCCCAGGCCTTAAGCCCAGCCCGCTCTTGTGCCCCTGCCTTAAGCCAAGCCCGCTCATGTGCCCCTGCCTTAAGCCAAGCCCGCTCTTGTGCCCAGGCCTTAAGGCTAGCCCGCACTTGTGCCCCGGCCTTAAGCCTAGCCCGCACTTGTGCCCCGGCCTTATGCCTAGCCCGCACTTGTGCCCAAGCCTTAAGCCTAGCCCGCACTTGTGCCCAAGCCTTAAGCCTAGCCCGCACTTGTGCCCAGGCCTTAAGCCTAGCCCGCACTTGCGCCCAAGCCTTAAGCCTAGCCCGCACTTGTGCCCAGGCCTTAAGCCTAGCCCGCACTTGTGCCCAGGCCTTAAGCCTAGCCTGCACTTTTGAGCCCCTTGAATGCTTGTTTGTTTGCTTTTGTCTTCAGCTTCATGTTGGTTATGCACATAGGGCCAGCTTTATGCTCTTCGCTCTTGTCCCGTCTGAATGCGCATGCACGACTGTAATTGGGGAAGAAGGCATTACCCATTTACGGAGGACAGACAAGAAGTGCCTGGTCGCTTGGAGCATGGGGTTATGGAGAGGCTCCGCACTGTAAAACAAAGGATCTAGTCCTAAATGTCCAAGTACAGAGTAGAGGGGGGAAAGCTAGCTCTTCACCCCTATGGGTGCCTAACCCTTTATGCAAAGAGTGCAAAAAGTTAGCTGTATGCCTTAAGCCTAGCCAGCACTTGTGCCCATGCCTTAAGCCTAGCCCGCACTTGTGCCCAGGCCTTAAGCCTAGCCCGCACTTGTGCCCAGGCCTTAAGCCCAGCCCGCACTTGTGCCCAAGCCTTAACCCTAGCCCACACTTGTGCCCAGGCCTTAATCCTAGCCCGCACTTGTGCCCCGGCCTTAAGCCTAGCCCGCACTTGTGCCCCGGCCTTAAGCCTAGCCCGCACTTGTGCCCCTGCCTTAAGCCTAGCCCGCACTTGTGCCCCTGCCTTAAGCCAAGCCCAAACTTGTGCCCCTGCCTTAAGCAAAGCCCGCACTTGTGCCCCTGCCTTAAGCCAAGCCCGCACTTGTGTCCCTGCCTTAAGCTAAGCCCGCACTTGTGCCCAGGCCTTAAGCCTAGCCCGCACTTGTGCCAGGCCTTAAGCCTAGCCCGCACTTGTGCCCAGGCCTTAAGCCCAGCCCGCACTTGTGCCCAGGCCTTAACCCTAGCCCGCACTTGTGCCCAGGCCTTAATCCCAGCCTGCACTTGTGCCCCAGGCTTAAGCCTAGCCCGCACTTGTGCCGCGGCCTTAAGCCTAGCCCGCACTTGTGCCCAGGCCTTAAGCCTAGCCTGCACTTTTGAGCCCCTTGAATGCTTGTTTGTTTGTTTGTTTTTGTCTTCAGCTTCATGTTGGTTATGCACATAGGGCCAGCTTTACGCTCTTCGCTCTTGTCCCGTCTGAATGCGCATGCACGACTGTAATTGGGGAAGAAGGCATTACCCATTTACGGAGGACAGACAAGAAGTGCCTGGTCGCTTGGAGCATGGGGTTATGGAGAGGCTCCGCACTGTAAAACAAAGGATCTAGTCCTAAATGTCCAAGTACAGAGTAGAGGGGTGAAAGCTAGCTCTTCACCCCTATGGGTGCCTAACCCTTTATGCAAAGAGTGCAAAAAGTTAGCTGTATGCCTTAAGCCTAGCCAGCACTTGTGCCCATGCCTTAAGCCTAGCCCACACTTGTGCCCAGTCCTTAAGCCCAGCCCGCACTTGTGCCCAGGCCTTAAGCCTAGCCCGCACTTGTGCCCAGGCCTTAAGCCCAGCCCGCACTTGTGCCCAAGCCTTAACCCTAGCCCACACTTGTGCCCCGGCCTTAATCCTAGCCTGCACTTGTGCCCCGGCCTTAAGCCTAGCCCGCACTTGTGCCCCGGCCTTAAGCCTAGCCCGCACTTGTGCCCCTGCCTTAAGCCTAGCCCGCACTTGTGCCCCTGCCTTAAGCCAAGCCCGAACTTGTGCCCCTGCCTTAAGCCAAGCCCGCACTTGTGCCCCTGCCTTAAGCCAAGCCCGCACTTGTGTCCCTGCCTTAAGCCAAGCCCGCACTTGTGCCCAGGCCTTAAGCCTAGCCCGCACTTGTGCCAGGCCTTAAGCCTAGCCTGCACTTGTGCCCAGGCCTTAAGCCCAGCCCGCACTTGTGCCCAGGCCTTAACCCTAGCCCGCACTTGTGCCCAGGCCTTAATCCTAGCCTGCACTTGTGCCCCGGGCTTAAGCCTAGCCCGCACTTGTGCCCCGGCCTTAAGCCTAGCCCGCACTTGTGCCCCTGCCTTAAGCCTAGCCCGCACTTGTGCCCCTGCCTTAAGCCAAGCCCGAACTTGTGCCCCTGCCTTAAGCCAAGCCCGTACTTGTGCCCCTGCCTTAAGCCAAGCCCGCACTTGTGTCCCTGCCTTAAGCCAAGCCCGCACTTGTGCCCAGGCCTTAAGCCTAGCCCGCACTTGTGCCCAATCCTTAAGCCTAGCCCGCACTTGTGCCCAGGCCTTCAGCCTAGCCCGCACTTGTGCCCAGGCCTTAAGCCTAGCCCGCACTTGTGCCCAGGCCTTAAGCCTAGCCCGCACTTGTGCCCAGGCCTTAAGCCTAGCCCGCACTTGTGCCCAGGCCTTAAGCCTAGCCCGCACTTGTGCCCAGGCCTTAAGCCTAGCCCGCACTTGTGCCCAGGCCTTAAGCCTAGCCCGCACTTGTGCCCAGGCCTTAAGCCTAGCCCGCACTTGTGCCCAGGCCTTAAGCCTAGCCCGCACTTGTGCCCAGGCCTTAAGCCTAGCCCGCACTTGTGCCCAGGCCTTAAGCCAAGCCCGCTCTTCTGCCCAGGCCTTAAGCCAAGCCCGCACTTTTGCCCAGGCCATAAGCCTAGCCCGCACATGTGCCCAGGCCTTAAGCCTAGCCCGCACATGTGCCCAGGCCTTAAGCCTAGCCCGCACTTGTGCCCAGGCCTTAAGCCTAGCCCGCACTTGTGCCCAGGCCTTAAGCCTAGCCCGCACTTGTGCCCAGGCCTTAAGCCTAGCCCGCACTTGTGCCCAGGCCTTAAGCCTAGCCCGCACTTGTGCCCAGGCCTTAAGCCTAGCCCGCACTTGTGCCCAGGCCTTAAGCCAAGCCCGCTCTTCTGCCCAGGCCTTAAGCCAAGCCCGCACTTGGGCCCAGGCCATAAGCCTAGCCCGCACATGTGCCCAGGCCTTAAGCCTAGCCCGCACTTGTGCCCAGGCTTTAAGCCTAGCCCGCACTTGTGCCCAGGCCTTAAGCCTAGCCCGCACTTGTGCCCAGGCCTTAAGCTTAGCCCCACTTGTGCCCAGGCCTTAAGCCTAGCCCGCACTTGTGCCCCGGCCTTATGCCTAGCCCGCACTTGTGCCCAGGCCTTAAGCCCAGCCCGCTCTTGTGCCCCTGCCTTAAGCCAAGCCCGCTCATGTGCCCCTGCCTTAAGCCAAGCCCGCTCTTGTGCCCAGGCCTTAAGCCTAGCCTGCACTTGTGCCCCGGCCTTATGCCTAGCCCGCACTTGTGCCCAAGCCTTAAGCCTAGCCCGCACTTGTGCCCAAGCCTTAAGCCTAGCCCGCACTTGCGCCCAAGCCTTAAGCCTAGCCCGCACTTGTGCCCAGGCCTTAAGCCTAGCCCGCACTTGCGCCCAAGCCTTAAGCCTAGCCCGCACTTGTGCCCAGGCCTTAAGCCTAGCCCGCACTTGTGCCCAGGCCTTAAGCCTAGCCTGCACTTTTGAGCCCCTTGAATGCTTGTTTGTTTTTGTCTTCAGCTTCATGTTGGTTATGCACATAGGGCCAGCTTTACGCTCTTCGCTCTTGTCCCGTCTGAATGCGCATGCACGACTGTAATTGGGGAAGAAGGCATTACCCATTTACGGAGGACAGACAAGAAGTGCCTGGTCGCTTGGAGCATGGGGTTATGGAGAGGCTCCGCACTGTAAAACAAAGGATCTAGTCCTAAATGTCCAAGTACAGAGTAGAGGGGTGAAAGCTAGCTCTTCACCCCTATGGGTGCCTAACCCTTTATGCAAAGAGTGCAAAAAGTTAGCTGTATGCCTTAAGCCTAGCCAGCACTTGTGCCCATGCCTTAAGCCTAGCCCACACTTGTGCCCAGGCCTTAAGCCCAGCCCGCACTTGTGCCCAGGCCTTACGCCTAGCCCGCACTTGTGCCCAGGCCTTAAGCCCAGCCCGCACTTGTGCCCAAGCCTTAACCCTAGCCCACACTTGTGCCCCGGCCTTAATCCTAGCCTGCACTTGTGCCCCGGCCTTAAGCCTAGCCCGCACTTGTGCCCCGGCCTTAAGCCTAGCCCGCACTTGTGCCCCTGCCTTAAGCCTAGCCCGCACTTGTGCCCCTGCCTTAAGCCAAGCCCGAACTTGTGCCCCTGCCTTAAGCCAAGCCCGCACTTGTGCCCCTGCCTTAAGCCAAGCCCGCACTTGTGTCCCTGCCTTAAGCCAAGCCCGCACTTGTGTCCCTGCCTTAAGCCAAGCCCGCACTTGTGCCCAGGACTTAAGCCTAGCCCGCACTTGTGCCCAATCCTTAAGCCTAGCCCGCACTTGTGCCCAGGCCTTCAGCCTAGCCCGCACTTGTGCCCAGGCCTTAAGCCTAGCCCGCACTTGTGCCCAGGCCTTAAGCCTAGCCCGCACTTGTGCCCAGGCCTTAAGCCTAGCCCGCACTTGTGCCCAGGCCTTAAGCCTAGCCCGCACTTGTGCCCAGGCCTTAAGCCTAGCCCGCACTTGTGCCCAGGCCTTAAGCCTAGCCCGCACTTGTGCCCAGGCCTTAAGCCTAGCCCGCACTTGTGCCCAGGCCTTAAGCCTAGCCCGCACTTGTGCCCAGGCCTTAAGCCTAGCCAGCACTTGTGCCCCGGCCTTAAGCCTAGCCCGCACTGGTGCCCAGGCCGTAAGCCTAGCCCGCCCACGTGCCCAGGCCTTAAGCCTAGCCCGCACTTGTGCCCAGACCTTAAGCCTAGCCCGCTCTTCTGCCCAGGCCTTAAGCCTAGCCCGCTCTTATGCCCAGGCCTTAAGCCTAGCCCGCACTCGTGCCCAGGCCTTAAGCCTAGCCCGCACTTGTGCCCAGGCCTTAAGCCTAGCCCGCACTTGTGCCCAGGCCTTAAGCCTAGCCCGCACTTGTGCTCAGGCCTTAAGCCTAGCCCGCACTGGTGCCCAGGCCATAAGCCTAGCCCGCACACGTGCCCAGGCCTTAAGCCTAGCCCGCACTTGTGCCCAGTCCTTAAGCCTAGCCCGCACTTGTGCCCAGTCCTTAAGCCTAGCCCGCACTTGTGCCCAGGCCTTAAGCCTAGCCCGCACTTGTGCCCAGGCCTTAAGCCTAGCCCGCACTTGTGCCCAGGCCTTAAGCCTAGCCTGCACACGTGCCCAGGCCTTAAGCCAAGCCCGAACTTGTGCCCCTGCCTTAAGCCAAGCCCGCACTTGTGCCCAGGCCTTAAGCCAAGCCCGCAATTGTGCCCACGCCGTATGCCAAGCCCGCTCTTCTGCCCAGGTTTTAAGCCAAGCCCGCACTTTGGCCCAGGCCTTAAGCCTAGCCCGCACATGTGCCCAGGCCTTAAGCCTAGCCCGCACTTGTGCCCAGGCCTTAAGCCTAGCCCGCACTTGTGCCCAAGCCTTAAGCCTAGCCCGCACTTGTGCCCAGGCCTTAAGCCCAGCCCGCACTTGTGCCCAAGCCTTAACCCTAGCCCACACTTGTGCCCAGGCCTTAATCCTAGCCCGCACTTGTGCCCCGGCCTTAAGCCTAGCCCGCACTTGTGCCCCGGCCTTAAGCCTAGCCCGCACTTGTGCCCCTGCCTTAAGCCAAGCCCGCACTTGTGCCCCTGCCTTAAGCAAAGCCCGCACTTGTGCCCCTGCCTTAAGCCAAGCCCGCACTTGTGTCCCTGCCTTAAGCCAAGCCCGCACTTGTGCCCAGGCCTTAAGCCTAGCCCGCACTTGTGCCAGGCCTTAAGCCTAGCCCGCACTTGTGCCCAGGCCTTAAGCCCAGCCCGCACTTGTGCCCAGGCCTTAACCCTAGCCCGCACTTGTGCCCAGGCCTTAATCCCAGCCTGCACTTGTGCCCCGGGCTTAAGCCTAGCCCGCACTTGTGCCGCGGCCTTAAGCCTAGCCCGCACTTGTGCCCAGGCCTTAAGCCTAGCCTGCACTTTTGAGCCCCTTGAATGCTTGTTTGTTTGTTTTTGTCTTCAGCTTCATGTTGGTTATGCACATAGGGCCAGCTTTACGCTCTTCGCTCTTGTCCCGTCTGAATGCGCATGCACGACTGTAATTGGGGAAGAAGGCATTACCCATTTACGGAGGACAGACAAGAAGTGCCTGGTCGCTTGGAGCATGGGGTTATGGAGAGGCTCCGCACTGTAAAACAAAGGATCTAGTCCTAAATGTCCAAGTACAGAGTAGAGGGGTGAAAGCTAGCTCTTCACCCCTATGGGTGCCTAACCCTTTATGCAAAGAGTGCAAAAAGTTAGCTGTATGCCTTAAGCCTAGCCAGCACTTGTGCCCATGCCTTAAGCCTAGCCCACACTTGTGCCCAGGCCTTAAGCCCAGCCCGCACTTGTGCCCAGGCCTTAAGCCTAGCCCGCACTTGTGCCCAGGCCTTAAGCCCAGCCCGCACTTGTGCCCAAGCCTTAACCCTAGCCCACACTTGTGCCCCGGCTTTAATCCTAGCCTGCACTTGTGCCCCGGCCTTAAGCCTAGCCCGCACTTGTGCCCCGGCCTTAAGCCTAGCCCGCACTTGTGCCCCTGCCTTAAGCCAAGCCCGAACTTGTGCCCCTGCCTTAAGCCAAGCCCGCACTTGTGCCCCTGCCTTAAGCCAAGCCCGCACTTGTGTCCCTGCCTTAAGCCAAGCCCGCACTTGTGCCCAGGCCTTAAGCCTAGCCCGCACTTGTGCCAGGCCTTAAGCCTAGCCTGCACTTGTGCCAGGCCTTAATCCTAGCCTGCACTTGTGCCCCGGGCTTAAGCCTAGCCCGCACTTGTGCCCCGGCCTTAAGCCTAGCCCGCACTTGTGCCCCTGCCTTAAGCCTAGCCCGCACTTGTGCCCCGGCCTTAAGCCTAGCCCGCACTTGTGCCCCTGCCTTAAGCCTAGCCCGCACTTGTGCCCCTGCCTTAAGCCAAGCCCGCACATGTGCCCAGGCCTTAAGCCTAGCCCGCACTTGTGCCCAGGCCTTAAGCCTAGCCCGCACTTGTGCCCAGGCCTTAAGCCTAGCCCACACTTGTGCCCAGGCCTTAAGCCTAGCCCGCACTTTTGCCCAGGCCTTAAGCCTAGCCCGCACTTGTGCCCCGGCCTTAAGCCTAGCCCGCACTTGAGCCCCGGCCTTAAGCCTAGCCCGCACTTGTGCCCAGGCCTTAAGCCTAGCCCGCACTTGTGCCCCTGCCTTAAGCCAAGCCCGCACTTGTGTCCCTGCCTTAAGCCTAGCCCGCACTTGTGCCCAGGCCTTAAGCCTAGCCCGCACTTGTGCCCAGGCCTTAAGCCTAGCCCGCACTCGTGCCCAGGCCTTAAGCCTAGCCCGCACTCGTGCCCAGGCCTTAAACCTAACCCGCACTCGTGCCCAGGCCTTAAGCCTAGCCCGCACTTGTGCCCAGGCCTTAAGCCTAGCCCGCACTTGTGCCCAGGCCTTAAGCCTAGCCCGCACTTGTGCCCAGGCCTTAAGCCTAGCCCGCACTGGTGCCCAGGCCATAAGCCTAGCCCGCACACGTGCCCAGGCCTTAAGCCTAGCCCGCACTTGTGCCCAGTCCTTAAGCCTAGCCCGCACTTGTGCCCAGGCCTTAAGCCTAGCCCGCACTTGTGCCCAGGCCTTAAGCCTAGCCCGCACTTGTGCCCAGGCCTTAAGCCTAGCCCGCACTTGTGCCCAGGCCTTAAGCCTAGCCCGCACACGTGCCCAGGCCTTAAGCCAAGCCCGAACTTGTGCCCCTGCCTTAAGCCAAGCCCGCACTTGTGCCCAGGCCTTAAGCCAAGCCCGCACTTGTGCCCACGCCGTAAGCCAAGCCCGCTCTTCTGCCCAGGTTTTAAGCCAAGCCCGCACTTTGGCCCAGGCCTTAAGCCTAGCCCGCACATGTGCCCAGGCCTTAAGCCTAGCCCGCACTTGTGCCCAGGCCTTAAGCCTAGCCCGCACTTGTGCCCAGGCCTTAAGGCTAACCCCCACTTGTGCCCAGGCCTTAAGCCTAGCCCGCACTTGTGCCCAGGCCTTAAGCCTAGCCCGCACTTGTGCCCAGGCCTTAAGCCTAGCCCGCACTTGTGCCCAGGCCTTAAGCCTAGCCCGCACTTGTGCCCAGGCCTTAAGCCTAGCCCGCACTTGTGCCCAGGCCTTAAGCCTAGCCCGCAGTTGTGCCCAGGCCTTAAGCCTAGCCCGCACTTGTGCCCAGGCCTTAAGCCTAGCCCGCACTTGTGTCCAGGCCTTAAGCCTAGCCCGCACTTGTGCCCAAGCCTTAAGCCTAACCCACACTTGTGCCCAGGCCTTAAGCCTAGCCCGCACTTGTGCCCAGGCCTTAAGCCTAGCCTGCACTTTTGAGCCCCTTGAATGTTTGTTTGTTTGTTTTTGTCTTCAGCTTCATGTTGGTTATGCACATAGAGCCAGCTTTACGCTCTTCGCTCTTGTCCCGTCTGAATGCGCATGCACGACTGTAATTGGGGAAGAAGGCATTACCCATTTACGGAGGACAGACAAGAAGTGCCTGGTCGCTTGGAGCATGGGGTTATGGAGAGGCTCCGCACTGTAAAACAAAGGATCTAGTCCTAAATGTCCAAGTACAGAGTAGAGGGGTGAAAGCTAGCTCTTCACCCCTATGGGTGCCTAACCCTTTATGCAAAGAGTGCAAAAAGTTAGCTGTATGCCTTAAGCCTAGCCAGCACTTGTGCCCATGCCTTAAGCCTAGCCCGCACTTGTGCCCAGGCCTTAAGCCTAGCCCGCACTTGTGCCCAGGCCTTAAGCCCAGCCCGCACTTGTGCCCAAGCCTTAACCCTAGCCCACACTTGTGCCCAGGCCTTAATCCTAGCCCGCACTTGTGCCCCGGCCTTAAGCCTAGCCCCCACTTGTGCCCCGGCCTTAAGCCTAGCCCGCACTTGTGCCCCTGCCTTAAGCCTAGCCCGCACTTGTGCCCCTGCCTTAAGCCAAGCCCGAACTTGTGCCCCTGCCTTAAGCAAAGCCCGCACTTGTGCCCCTGCCTTAAGCCAAGCCCGCACTTGTGTCCCTGCCTTAAGCTAAGCCCGCACTTGTGCCCAGGCCTTAAGCCTAGCCCGCACTTGTGCCAGGCCTTAAGCCTAGCCCGCACTTGTGCCCAGGCCTTAAGCCTAGCCCGCACTTGTGCCCAGGCCTTAAGCCCAGCCCGCACTTGTGCCCAGGCCTTAACCCTAGCCCGCACTTGTGCCCAGGCCTTAATCCCAGCCTGCACTTGTGCCCCGGGCTTAAGCCTAGCCCGCACTTGTGCCCAGGCCTTAAGCCTAGCCCGCACTTGTGCCCAGGCCTTAAGCCTAGCCCGCACTTGTGCCCAGGCCTTAAGCCTATCCCGCACATGTGCCCAGGCCTTAAGCCTAGCTCGCACTTGTGTCCAGGCTTTAACCCTAGCCCGCACTTGTGCCCCAGCCTTAAGCCTAGCCCGCACTTGTGCCCCTGCTTTAAGCCAAGCCCGCACTTGTGCCCAGGCCTTACGCCTAGCCCGCACTTGTGCCCAGGCCTTAAGCCTAGCCCGCACTTGTGCCCCGGCATTAAGCCTAGCCCGCACTTGTGCCCCGGCCTTAAGCCTAGCCCGCACTTGTGCCCAGGCTTCAAGCCTAGCCCGCACTTGTGCCCCGGCCTTATGCCTAGCCCGCACTTGTGCCCAGGCCTTAAGCCTAGCCCGCACTTGTGCCCAGGCCTTAAGCCTAGCCCGCACTTGTGCCCAGGCCTTAAGCCTAGCCCGCAATTGTGCCCCTGCCTTAAGCCTAGCCCGCACTTGTGCCCCTGCCTTAAGCCAAGCTTGCACTTGTGCCCAGGCCTTAAGCCTAGCCCGCACTTGTGCCCCGGCCTTAAGCCTAGCCCGCACTTGTGCCCCAGCCTTAAGCCTAGCCCGCACTTGTGCCCCGGCCTTAAGCCTAGCCCGCACTTGTGCCCCGGCCTTAAGCCTAGCCCGCACTTGTGCCCCGGCCTTATGCCTAGCCCGCACTTGTGCCCAGGCCTTAAGCCTAGCCCAAACTTGTGCCCAGGCTTCAAGCCTAGCCCGCACTTGTGCCCCGGCCTTATGCCTAGCCCGCACTTGTGCCCAGGCCTTAAGCCCAGCCCGCTCTTGTGCCCCTGCCTTAAGCCAAGCCCGCTCATGTGCCCCTGCCTTAAGCCAAGCCCGCTCTTGTGCCCAGGCCTTAAGGCTAGCCCGCACTTGTGCCCCGGCCTTAAGCCTAGCCCGCACTTGTGCCCCGGCCTTATGCCTAGCCCGCACTTGTGCCCAAGCCTTAAGCCTAGCCCGCACTTGTGCCCAAGCCTTAAGCCTAGCCCGCACTTGTGCCCAGGCCTTAAGCCTAGCCCGCACTTGCGCCCAAGCCTTAAGCCTAGCCCGCACTTGTGCCCAGGCCTTAAGCCTAGCCCGCACTTGTGCCCAGGCCTTAAGCCTAGCCTGCACTTTTGAGCCCCTTGAATGCTTGTTTGTTTGCTTTTGTCTTCAGCTTCATGTTGGTTATGCACATAGGGCCAGCTTTACGCTCTTCGCTCTTGTCCCGTCTGAATGCGCATGCACGACTGTAATTGGGGAAGAAGGCATTACCCATTTACGGAGGACAGACAAGAAGTGCCTGGTCGCTTGGAGCATGGGGTTATGGAGAGGCTCCGCACTGTAAAACAAAGGATCTAGTCCTAAATGTCCAAGTACAGAGTAGAGGGGTGAAAGCTAGCTCTTCACCCCTATGGGTGCCTAACCCTTTATGCAAAGAGTGCAAAAAGTTAGCTGTATGCCTTAAGCCTAGCCAGCACTTGTGCCCATGCCTTAAGCCTAGCCCGCACTTGTGCCCAGGCCTTAAGCCTAGCCCGCACTTGTGCCCAGGCCTTAAGCCCAGCCCGCACTTGTGCCCAAGCCTTAACCCTAGCCCACACTTGTGCCCAGGCCTTAATCCTAGCCCGCACTTGTGCCCCGGCCTTAAGCCTAGCCCGCACTTGTGCCCCGGCCTTAAGCCTAGCCCGCACTTGTGCCCCTGCCTTAAGCCTAGCCCGCACTTGTGCCCCTGCCTTAAGCCAAGCCCGAACTTGTGCCCCTGCCTTAAGCAAAGCCCGCACTTGTGCCCCTGCCTTAAGCCAAGCCCGCACTTGTGTCCCTGCCTTAAGCCAAGCCCGCACTTGTGCCCAGGCCTTAAGCCTAGCCCGCACTTGTGCCAGACCTTAAGCCTAGCCCGCACTTGTGCCCAGGCCTTAAGCCCAGCCCGCACTTGTGCCCAGGCCTTAACCCTAGCCCGCACTTGTGCCCAGGCCTTAATCCCAGCCTGCACTTGTGCCCCGGGCTTAAGCCTAGCCCGCACTTGTGCCGCGGCCTTAAGCCTAGCCCGCACTTGTGCCCAGGCCTTAAGCCTAGCCAGCACTTGTGCCCATGCCTTAAGCCTAGCCCACACTTGTGCCCAGGCCTTAAGCCCAGCCCGCACTTGTGCCCAGGCCTTAAGCCTAGCCCGCACTTGTGCCCAGGCCTTAAGCCCAGCCCGCACTTGTGCCCAAGCCTTAACCCTAGCCCAAACTTGTGCCCCGGCCTTAATCCTAGCCTGCACTTGTGCCCCGGCCTTAAGCCTAGCCCGCACTTGTGCCCCGGCCTTAAGCCTAGCCCGCACTTGTGCCCCTGCCTTAAGCCTAGCCCGCACTTGTGCCCCTGCCTTAAGCCAAGCCCGAACTTGTGCCCCTGCCTTAAGCCAAGCCCGCACTTGTGCCCCTGCCTTAAGCCAAGCCCGCACTTGTGTCCCTGCCTTAAGCCAAGCCCGCACTTGTGCCCAGGCCTTAAGCCTAGCCCGCACTTGTGCCAGGCCTTAAGCCTAGCCCGCACTTGTGCCCAGGCCTTAAGCCCAGCCCGCACTTGTGCCCAGGCCTTAACCCTAGCCCGCACTTGTGCCCAGGCCTTAATCCTAGCCTGCACTTGTGCCCCGGGCTTAAGCCTAGCCCGCACTTGTGCCCCGGCCTTAAGCCTAGCCCGCACTTGTGCCCCTGCCTTAAGCCTAGCCCGCACTTGTGCCCCTGCCTTAAGCCAAGCCCAAACTTGTGCCCCTGCCTTAAGCCAAGCCCGCACTTGTGCCCCTGCCTTAAGCCAAGCCCGCACTTGTGTCCCTGCCTTAAGCCAAGCCCGCACTTGTGCCCAGGCCTTAAGCCTAGCCCGCACTTGTGCCCAATCCTTAAGCCTAGCCCGCACTTGTGCCCAGGCCTTCAGCCTATCCCGCACTTGTGCCCAGGCCTTAAGCCTAGCCCGCACTTGTGCCCAGGCCTTAAGCCTAGCCCGCACTTGTGCCCAGGCCTTAAGCCTAGCCCGCACTTGTGCCCAGGCCTTAAGCCTAGCCCGCACTTGTGCCCAGGCCTTAAGCCTAGCCCGCACTTGTGCCCAGGCCTTAAGCCTAGCCCGCACTTGTGCCCAGGCCTTAAGCCTAGCCCACACTTGTGCCCAGGCCTTAAGCCTAGCCCGCACTTGTGCCCAGGCCTTAAGCCTAGCCCGCACTTGTGCCCAGGCCTTAAGCCTAGCCCGCACTTGTGCCCAGGCCTTAAGCCTAGCCCGCACTGGTGCCCAGGCCGTAAGCCTAGCCCGCACACGTGCCCAGGCCTTAAGCCTAGCCCGCACTTGTGCCCAGACCTTAAGCCTAGCCCGCTCTTGTGCCCAGGCCTTAAGCCTAGCCCGCTCTTATGCCCAGGCCTTAAGCCTAGCCCGCACTTGTGCCCAGGCCTTAAGCCTAGCCCGCACTTGTGCCCAGGCCTTAAGCCTAGCCCGCACTTGTGCCCAGGCCTTAAGCCTAGCCCGCACACGTTCCCAGGCCTTAAGCCAAGCCCGAACTTGTGCCCTTGCCTTAAGCCAAGCCCGCACTTGTGCCCAGGCCTTAAGCCAAGCCCGCTCTTCTGCCCAGGCCTTAAGCCAAGCCCGCACTTGGGCCCAGGCCATAAGCCTAGCCCGCACATGTGCCCAGGCCTTAAGCCTAGCCCGCACATGTGCCCAGGCCTTAAGCCTAGCCCGCACTTGTGCCCAGGCCTTAAGCCTAGCCCGCACTTGTGCCCAGGCCTTAAGCCTAGCCCGCACTTGTGCCTAGGCCTTAAGCCTAGCCCGCACTTGTGCCCAGGCCTTAAGCCTAGCCCGCACTTGTGCCCAGGCCTTAAGCCTAGCCCGCACTTGTGCCCAGGCCTTAAGCCTAGCCCGCACTTGTGCCCAGGCCTTAAGCCTAGCCCGCAGTTGTGCCCAGGCCTTAAGCCTAGCCCGCACTTGTGCCCAGGCCTTAAGCCTAGCCCGCACTTGTGTCCAGGCCTTAAGCCTAGCCCGCACTTGTGCCCAAGCCTTAAGCCTAACCCGCACTTGTGCCCAGGCCTTAAGCCTAGCCCACACTTGTGCCCAGGCCTTAAGCCTAGCCTGCACTTTTGAGCCCCTTGAATGTTTGTTTGTTTGTTTTTGTCTTCAGCTTCATGTTGGTTATGCACATAGAGCCAGCTTTACGCTCTTCGCTCTTGTCCCGTCTGAATGCGCATGCACGACTGTAATTGGGGAAGAAGGCATTACCCATTTACGGAGGACAGACAAGAAGTGCCTGGTCGCTTGGAGCATGGGGTTATGGAGAGGCTCCGCACTGTAAAACAAAGGATCTAGTCCTAAATGTCCAAGTACAGAGTAGAGGGGTGAAAGCTAGCTCTTCACCCCTATGGGTGCCTAACCCTTTATGCAAAGAGTGCAAAAAGTTAGCTGTATGCCTTAAGCCTAGCCAGCACTTGTGCCCATGCCTTAAGCCTAGCCCACACTTGTGCCCAGGCCTTAAGCCCAGCCCGCACTTGTGCCCAGGCCTTAAGCCTAGCCCGCACTTGTGCCCAGGCCTTAAGCCCAGCCCGCACTTGTGCCCAAGCCTTAACCCTAGCCCACACTTGTGCCCCGGCCTTAATCCTAGCCTGCACTTGTGCCCCGGCCTTAAGCCTAGCCCGCACTTGTGCCCCGGCCTTAAGCCTAGCCCGCACTTGTGCCCCTGCCTTAAGCCTAGCCCGCACTTGTGCCCCTGCCTTAAGCCAAGCCCGAACTTGTGCCCCTGCCTTAAGCCAAGCCCGCACTTGTGCCCCTGCCTTAAGCCAAGCCCGCACTTGTGTCCCTGCCTTAAGCCAAGCCCGCACTTGTGTCCCTGCCTTAAGCCAAGCCCGCACTTGTGCCCAGGCCTTAAGCCTAGCCCGCACTTGTGCCAGGCCTTAAGCCTAGCCCGTACTTGTGCCCAGGCCTTAAGCCCAGCCCACACTTGTGCCCAGGCCTTAACCCTAGCCCGCACTTGTGCCCAGGCCTTAATCCTAGCCTGCACTTGTGCCCCGGGCTTAAGCCTAGCCCGCACTTGTGCCCCGGCCTTAAGCCTAGCCCGCACTTGTGCCCCTGCCTTAAACCTAGCCCGCACTTGTGCCCCTGCCTTAAGCCAAGCCCGAACTTGTGCCCCTGCCTTAAGCCAAGCCCGCACTTGTGCCCCTGCCTTAAGCCAAGCCCGCACTTGTGTCCCTGCCTTAAGCCAAGCCCGCACTTGTGCCCAGGCCTTAAGCCTAGCCCGCACTTGTGCCCAATCCTTAAGCCTAGCCCGCACTTGTGCCCAGGCCTTCAGCCTAGCCCGCACTTGTGCCCAGGCGTTAAGCCTAGCCCGCACTTGTGCCCAGGCCTTAAGCCTAGCCCGCACTTGTGCCCTGGCCTTAAGCCTAGCCCGCACTTGTGCCCAGGCCTTAAGCCTAGCCCGCACTTGTGCCCAGGCCTTAAGCCTAGCCCGCACTTGTGCCCAGGCCTTAAGCCTAGCCCGCACTGGTGCCCAGGCCGTAAGCCTAGCCCGCACACGTGCCCAGGCCTTAAGCCTAGCCCGCACTTGTGCCCAGACCTTAAGCCTAGCCCGCTCTTGTGCCCAGGCCTTAAGCCTAGCCCGCTCTTATGCCCAGGCCTTAAGCCTAGCCCGCACTTGTGCCCAGGCCTTAAGGCTAGCCCGCACTTGTGCCCAGGCCTTAAGCCTAGCCCGCACTTGTGCCCAGGCCTTAAGCCTAGCCCGCACACGTTCCCAGGCCTTAAGCCAAGCCCGAACTTGTGCCCTTGCCTTAAGCCAAGCCCGCACTTGTGCCCAGGCCTTAAGCCAAGCCCGCTCTTCTGCCCAGGCCTTAAGCCAAGCCCGCACTTGGGCCCAGGCCTTAAGCCTAGCCCGCACATGTGCCCAGGCCTTAAGCCTAGCCCGCACATGTGCCCAGGCCTTAAGCCTAGCCCGCACTTGTGCCCAGGCCTTAAGCCTAGCCCGCACTTGTGCCCAGGCCTTAAGCCTAGCCCGCACTTGTGCCCAGGCCTTAAGCCTAGCCCGCACTTGTGCCCAGGCCTTAAGCCTAGCCCGCACTTGTGCCCAGGCCTTAAGCCTAGCCCGCACTTGTGCTCAGGCCTTAAGCATAGCCCGCACTTGTGCCCAGGCCTTAAGCCTAGCCCACACTTGTGCCCAGGCCTTAAGTCTAGCCCACACTTGTGCCCAGGCCTTAAGCCTAGCCCGCACTTTTGCCCAGGCCTTAAGCCTAGCCCGCACTTGTGCCCCGGCCTTAAGCCTAGCCCGCACTTGAGCCCCGGCCTTAAGCCTAGCCCGCACTTGTGCCCAGGCCTTAAGCCTAGCCCGCACTTGTGCCCCTGCCTTAAGCCAAGCCCGCACTTGTGTCCCTACCTTAAGCCTAGCCCGCACTTGTGCCCAGGCCTTAAGCCTAGCCTGCACTTGTGCCCAGGCCTTAAGCCTAGCCCGCACTTGTGCCCAGGCCTTAAGCCTAGCCCGCACTCGTGCCCAGGCCTTAAACCTAACCCGCACTCGTGCCCAGGCCTTAAGCCTAGCCCGCACTTGTGCCCAGGCCTTAAGCCTAGCCCGCACTTGTGCCCAGGCCTTAAGCCTAGCCCGCACTTGTGCCCAGGCCTTAAGCCTAGCCCGCACTGGTGCCCAGGCCATAAGCCTAGCCCGCACACGTGCCCAGGCCTTAAGCCTAGCCCGCACTTGTGCCCAGTCCTTAAGCCTAGCCCGCACTTGTGCCCAGTCCTTAAGCCTAGCCCGCACTTGTGCCCAGGCCTTAAGCCTAGCCCGCACTTGTGCCCAGGCCTTAAGCCTAGCCCGCACTTGTGCCCAGGCCTTAAGCCTAGCCCGCACTTGTGCCCAGGCCTTAAGCCTAGCCCGCACACGTGCCCAGGCCTTAAGCCAAGCCCGAACTTGTGCCCCTGCCTTAAGCCAAGCCCGCACTTGTGCCCAGGCCTTAAGCCAAGCCCGCACTTGTGCCCACGCCGTAAGCCAAGCCCGCTCTTCTGCCCAGGTTTTAAGCCAAGCCCGCACTTTGGCCCAGGCCTTAAGCCTAGCCCGCACATGTGCCCAGGCCTTAAGCCTAGCCCGCACTTGTGCCCAGGCCTTAAGCCTAGCCCGCACTTGTGCCCAGGCCTTAAGGCTAGCCCCCACTTGTGCCCAGGCCTTAAGCCTAGCCCGCACTTGTGCCCAGGCCTTAAGCCTAGCCCGCACTTGTGCCCAGGCCTTAAGCCTAGCCCGCACTTGTGCCCAGGCCTTAAGCCTAGCCCGCACTTGTGCCCAGGCCTTAAGCCTAGCCCGCACTTGTGCCCAGGCCTTAAGCCTAGCCCGCACTTGTGCCCAGGCCTTAAGCCTAGCCCGCAGTTGTGCCCAGGCCTTAAGCCTAGCCCGCACTTGTGCCCAGGCCTTAAGCCTAGCCCGCACTTGTGTCCAGGCCTTAAGCCTAGCCCGCACTTGTGCCCAAGCCTTAAGCCTAACCCGCACTTGTGCCCAGGCCTTAAGCCTAGCCCGCACTTGTGCCCAGGCCTTAAGCCTAGCCTGCACTTTTGAGCCCCTTGAATGTTTGTTTGTTTGTTTTTGTCTTCAGCTTCATGTTGGTTATGCACATAGAGCCAGCTTTACGCTCTTCGCTCTTGTCCCGTCTGAATGCGCATGCACGACTGTAATTGGGGAAGAAGGCATTACCCATTTACGGAGGACAGACAAGAAGTGCCTGGTCGCTTGGAGCATGGGGTTATGGAGAGGCTCCGCACTGTAAAACAAAGGATCTAGTCCTAAATGTCCAAGTACAGAGTAGAGGGGTGAAAGCTAGCTCTTCACCCCTATGGGTGCCTAACCCTTTATGCAAAGAGTGCAAAGAGTTAGCTGTATGCCTTAAGCCTAGCCAGCACTTGTGCCCATGCCTTAAGCCTAGCCCGCACTTGTGCCCAGGCCTTAAGCCCAGCCCGCACTTGTGCCCAGGCCTTAAGCCTAGCCCGCACTTGTGCCCATGCCTTAAGCCTAGCCCGCACTTGTGCCCAGGCCTTAAGCCCAGCCCGCACTTGTGCCCAGGCCTTAAGCCTAGCCCGCACTTGTGCCCAGGCCTTAAGCCCAGCCCGCACTTGTGCCCAGGCCTTAACCCTAGCCCGCACTTGTGCCCAGGCCTTAATCCTAGCCTGCACTTGTGCCCCTGCCTTAAGCCTAGCCCACACTTGTGCCCCTGCCTTAAGCCAAGCCCGAACTTGTGCCCCTGCCTTAAGCCAAGCCCGCACTTGTGCCCCTGCCTTAAGCCAAGCCCGCACTTGTGCCCAGGCCTTAAGCCTAGCCCGCACTTGTGCCCAGGCCTTAAGCCTAGCCCGCACTTGTGCCCAGGCCTTACGCTTAGCCCGCACTTGTGCCCAGGCCTTAAGCCTAGCCCGCACTTGTGCCCAGGCCTTAAGCCTAGCCCGCACTTGTGCCCAGGCCTTAAGCCTAGCCCGCACTTGTGCCCAGGCCTTAAGCCTAGCCCGCACTTGTGCCCAGGCCTTAAGCCTAGCCCGCACTTGTGCCCAGGCCTTAAGCCTAGCCCGCACTTGTGCCCAGGCCTTAAGCCTAGCCCGCACTTGTGCCCAGGCCTTAAGCCTAGCCCGCACTTGTGCCCAGGCCTTAAGCCTAGCCCGCACTTGTGCCCAGGCCTTAAGCCTAGCCCGCACTTGTGCCCAGGCCTTAAGCCTAGCCCGCACTTGTGCCCAGGCCTTAAGCCTAGCCTGCACTTTTGAGCCCCTTGAATGCTTTTTTGTTTGTTTTTGTCTTCAGCTTCATGTTGGTTATGCACATAGAGCCAGCTTTACGCTCTTCGCTCTTGTCCCGTCTGAATGCGCATGCACGACTGTAATTGGGGAAGAAGGCATTACCCATTTACGGAGGACAGACAAGAAGTGCCTGGTCGCTGTGAGCATGGGGTTATGGAGAGGCTCCGCACTGTAAAACAAAGGATCTAGTCCTAAATGTCCAAGTACAGAGTAGAGGGGTGAAAGCTAGCTCTTCACCCCTATGGGTGCCTAACCCTTTATGCAAAGAGTGCAAAGAGTTAGCTGTATGCCTTAAGCCTAGCCAGCACTTGTGCCCATGCCTTAAGCCTAGCCTGCACTTGTGCCCAGGCATTAAGCCCAGCCCGCACTTGTGCCCAGGCCTTAAGCCTAGCCCGCACTTGTGCCCAGGCCTTAAGCCCAGCCCGCACTTGTGCCCAGGCCTTAACCCTAGCCCGCACTTGTGCCCAGGCCTTAATCCTAGCCTGCACTTGTGCCCCTGCCTTAAGCCTAGCCCACACTTGTGCCCCTGCCTTAAGCCAAGCCTGAACTTGTGCCCCTGCCTTAAGCCAAGCCCGTTCTTGTGCCCCTGCCTTAAGCCAAGCCCGCACTTGTGCCCAGGCCTTAAGCCTAGCCCGCACTTGTGCCCAGGCCTTAAGCCTAGCCCGCACTTGTGCCCAGGCCTTAAGCCTAGCCCGCACTTGTGCCCAGGCCTTGAGCCTAGCCCGCACTTGTGCCCAGGCCTTAAGCCTAGCCCCACTTGTGCCCAGGCCTTAAGCCTAGCCCGCACTTGTGCCCAGGCCTTAAGCCTAGCCCGCACTTGTGCCCAGGCCTTAAGCCTAGCCCGCACTTGTGCCCCGGCCTTAAGCCTAGCCCGCACTTGTGCCCCGGCCTTAAGCCTAGCCCACACTTGTTCCCAGGCCTTAAGCCTAGCCCGCACTTGTGCCCCTGCCTTAAGCCAAGCCCGCTCTTGTGCCCAGGCCTTAAGCCTAGCCCGCACTTGTGCCCAGGCCTTAAGCCTAGCCCGCACTTGTGCCCAGGCCTTAAGCCTAGCCCGCACTTGTGCCCAGGCCTTAAGCCTAGCCCGCACTTGTGCCCAGGCTTTAAGCCTAGCCCGCACTTATGCCCAGGCCTTAAGCCTAGCCCGCACTTGTGCCCAGGCCTTAAGCCTAGCCCGCACCTGTGCCCCGGCCTTAAGCCTAGCCCGCACGTGTGCCCAGGCTTCAAGCCTAGCCCGCACTTGTGCCCAGGCCTTAAGCCTAGCCCGCACTTGTGCCCAGGCCTTAAGCCTAGCCCGCACTTGTGCCCAGGCCTTAAGCCTATCCCGCACTTGTGCCCAGGCCTTAAGCCTAGCCCGCACTTGTGTCCAGGCTTTAACCCTAGCCCGCACTTGTGCCCCGGCCTTATGCCTAGCCCGCACTTGTGCCCAGGCTTCAAGCCTAGCCCGCACTTGTGCCCCGGCCTTATGCCTAGCCCGCACTTGTGCCCAGGCTTCAAGCCTAGCCCGCACTTGTGCCCCGGCCTTAAGCCTAGCCCGCACTTGTGCCCCGGCCTTAAGCCCAGCCCACACTTGTGCCCCGGCCTTAAGCCCAGCCCGCACTTGTGCCCAGGCCTTAAGCCCAGCCCGCACTTGTGCCCAGGCCTTAAGCCCAGCCCGCTCTTGTGCCCCTGCCTTAAGCCAAGCCCGCTCTTGTGCCCCTGCCTTAAGCCAAGCCCGCTCTTGTGCCCAGGCCTTAAGCCTAGCCCGCACTTGTGCCCAGGCCTTAAGCCTAGCCCGCACTTGTGCCCAGGCCTTAAGCCTAGCCCGCACTTGTGCCCAGGCCTTAAGCCTAGCCCGCACTTGTGCCCAGGCCTTAAGCCTAGCCCGCACTTGTGCCTAGGCCTTAAACCTAACCCGCACTCGTGCCCAGGCCTTAAGGCTAGCCCGCTCTTGTGCCCAGGCCTTAAGCCTAGCCCAAACTTGTGCCCAGGCCTTAAGCCTAGCCCGCACTTGTGCCCAGGCCTTAAGCCTAGCCCGCACTTGTGCCCAGGCCTTAAGCCTAGCCTGCACTTTTGAGCCCCTTGAATGCTTGTTTGTTTGTTTTTGTCTTCAGCTTCATGTTGGTTATGCACATAGAGCCAGCTTTACGCTCTTCGCTCTTGTCCCGTCTGAATGCGCATGCACGACTGTAATTGGGGAAGAAGGCATTACCCATTTACGGAGGACAGACAAGAAGTGCCTGGTCGCTGTGAGCATGGGGTTATGGAGAGGCTCCGCACTGTAAAACAAAGGATCTAGTCCTAAATGTCCAAGTACAGAGTAGAGGGGTGAAAGCTAGCTCTTCACCCCTATGGGTGCCTAACCCTTTATGCAAAGAGTGCAAAGAGTTAGCTGTATGCCTTAAGCCTAGCCAGCACTTGTGCCCATGCCTTAAGCCTAGCCCGCACTTGTGCCCAGGCATTAAGCCCAGCCCGCACTTGTGCCCAGGCCTTAAGCCTAGCCCGCACTTGTGCCCAGGCCTTAAGCCCAGCCCGCACTTGTGCCCAGGCCTTAACCCTAGCCCGCACTTGTGCCCAGGCCTTAATCCTAGCCTGCACTTGTGCCCCTGCCTTAAAGCCCACACTTGTGCCCCTGCCTTAAGCCAAGCCTGAACTTGTGCCCCTGCCTTAAGCCAAGCCCGTTCTTGTGCCCCTGCCTTAAGCCAAGCCCGCACTTGTGCCCAGGCCTTAAGCCTAGCCCGCACTTGTGCCCAGGCCTTAAGCCTAGCCCGCACTTGTGCCCAGGCCTTAAGCCTAGCCCGCACTTGTGCCCAGGCCTTAAGCCTAGCACCACTTGTGCCCAGGCCTTAAGCCTAGCCCGCACTTGTGCCCAGGCCTTAAGCCTAGCCCGCACTTGTGCCCAGGCCTTAAGCCTAGCCCGCACTTGTGCCCCGGCCTTAAGCCTAGCCCACACTTGTTCCCAGGCCTTAAGCCTAGCCCGCACTTGTGCCCCTGCCTTAAGCCAAGCCCGCTCTTGTGCCCAGGCCTTAAGCCTAGCCCGCACTTGTGCCCAGGCCTTAAGCCTAGCCCGCACTTGTGCCCAGGCCTTAAGCCTAGCCCGCACTTGTGCCCAGGCCTTAAGCCTAGCCCGCACTTGTGCCCAGGCTTTAAGCCTAGCCCGCACTTATGCCCAGGCCTTAAGCCTAGCCCGCACTTGTGCCCAGGCCTTAAGCCTAGCCCGCACCTGTGCCCCAGCCTTAAGCCTAGCCCGCACGTGTGCCCAGGCTTCAAGCCTAGCCCGCACTTGTGCCCAGGCCTTAAGCCTAGCCCGCATTTGTGCCCAGGCCTTAAGCCTAGCCCGCACTTGTGCCCAGGCCTTAAGCCTAGCCCGCACTTGTGCCCCGGCCTTAAGCCCAGCCCACACTTGTGCCCCGGCCTTAAGCCTAGCCCGCACTTGTGCCCAGGCCTTAAGCCCAGCCCGCACTTGTGCCCAGGCCTTAAGCCAAGCCCGCTCTTGTGCCCCTGCCTTAAGCCAAGCCCGCTCTTGTGCCCAGGCCTTAAGCCTAGCCCGCACTTGTGCCCAGGCCTTAAGCCTAGCCCGCACGTGTGCCCAGACCTTAAGCCTAGCCCGCACTTGTGCCCAGGCTTTAAGCCTAGCCCGCACTTGTGCCCAGGCGTTAAGCCTAGCCCGCACTTTTGCCCCGGCTTTAAGACTAGCCCGCACTTGTGCCCAGGCTTCAAGCCTAGCCCGCACTTGTGCCCCGGCCTTATGCCTAGCCCGCACTTTTGCCCAGGCCTTAAGCCTAGCCCGCATTTGTGCCCAGGCCTTAAGCCTAGCCCGCACTTGTGCCCAGGCCTTAAGCTTAGCCCGCACTTGTGCCCCGGCCTTAAGCCTAGCCCGCACTTGTGCCCCGGCATTAAGCCTAGCCCGCACTTGTGCCCCGGCCTTAAGCCTAGCCCGCACTTGTGCCCAAGCTTTAAGCCTAGCCCGCACTTGTGCCCCGGCCTTAAGCCTAGCCCGCACTTGTGCCCCGGCCTTAAGCCTAGCCCGCACTTGTGCCCCGGCCTTAAGCCTAGCCCGCACTTGTGCCCAGGCTTCAAGCCTAGCCCGCACTTGTGCCCCGGCCATATGCCTAGCCCGCACTTGTGCCCAGGCCTTAAGCCTAGCCCGCACTTGTGCCCAGGCCTTAAGCCTAGCCCGCATTTGTGCCCAGGCCTTAAGCCTAGCCCGCACTTGAGCCCCGGCCTTAAGCCTAGCCCGCACTTGTGCCCCGGCATTAAGCCTAGCCCGCACTTGTGCCCCGGCCTTAAGCCTAGCCCGCACTTGTGCCCGGGCCTTAAGCCTAGCCCGCACTTGTGCCCCGGCCTTAAGCCTAGCCCGCACTTGTGCCCCGGCCTTAAGCCTAGCCCGCACTTGTGCCCCGGCCTTAAGCCCAGCCCACACTTGTGCCCCGGCCTTAAGCCCAGCCCGCACTTGTGCCCAGGCCTTAAGCCCAGCCCGCACTTGTGCCCAGTCCTTAAGCCCAGCCCGCTCTTGTGCCCCTGCCTTAAGCCAAGCCCGCTCTTGTGCCCCTGCCTTAAGCCAAGCCCGCTCTTGTGCCCAGGCCTTAAGCCTAGCCCGCACTTGTGCCCAGGCCTTAAGCCTAGCCCGCACTTGTGCCCAGGCCTTAAGCCTAGCCCGCACTTGTGCCCAGGCCTTAAGCCTAGCCCGCACTTGTGCCCAGGCCTTAAGCCTAGCCCGCACTTGTGCCTAGGCCTTAAACCTAACCCGCACTCGTGCCCAGGCCTTAAGGCTAGCCCGCTCTTGTGCCCAGGCCTTAAGCCTAGCCCAAACTTGTGCCCAGGCCTTAAGCCTAGCCCGCACTTGTGCCCAGGCCTTAAGCCTAGCCCGCACTGGTGCCCAGGCCATAAGCCAAGCCCGAACTTGTGCCCAGTCCTTAAGCCTAGCCCGCACTTGTGCCCAGGCCTTAAGCCTAGCCCGCACTTGTGCCCAGGCCTTAAGCCTAGCCCGCACTTGTGCCCAGGCCTTAAGCCTAGCCCGCACACGTGCCCAGGCCTTAAGCCAAGCCCGAACTTGTGCCCCTGCCTTAAGCCAAGCCCTCACTTGTGCCCAGGCCTTAAGCCAAGCCCGCACTTGTGCCCAGGCCGTAAGCCAAGCCCGCTCTTCTGCCCAGGTTTTAAGCCAAGCCCGCACTTGGGCCCAGGCCTTAAGCCTAGCCCGCACATGTGCCCAGGCCTTAAGCCTAGCCCGCACTTGTGCCCAGGCCTTAAGCCTAGCCCGCACTTGTGCCCAGGCCTTAAGCCTAGCCCGCACTTGTGCCCAGGCCTTAAGCCTAGCCCGCACTTGTGCCCAGGCCTTAAGCCTAGCCCGCACTTGTGCCCAGGCCTTAAGCCTAGCCCGCACTTGTGCCCAGGCCTTAAGCCTAGCCTGCACTTGTGCCCAGGCCTTAAGCCTAGCCCGCACTTGTGCCCAGGCCTTAAGCCTAGCCCGCACTTGTGCCCAGGCCTTAAGCCTAGCCCGCACTTGTGCCCAGGCCTTAAGCCTAGCCCGCACTTGTGCCCAGGCCTTAAGCCTAGCCTGCACTTTTGAGCCCCTTGAATGCTTGTTTGTTTGTTTTTGTCTTCAGCTTCATGTTGGTTATGCACATAGAGCCAGCTTTACGCTCTTCGCTCTTGTCCCATCTGAATGCGCATGCACGACTGTAATTGGGGAAGAAGGCATTACCCATTTACGGAGGACAGACAAGAAGTGCCTGGTCGCTGTGAGCATGGGGTTATGGAGAGGCTCCGCACTGTAAAACAAAGGATCTAGTCCTAAATGTCCAAGTACAGAGTAGAGGGGTGAAAGCTAGCTCTTCACCCCTATGGGTGCCTAACCCTTTATGCAAAGAGTGCAAAAAGTTAGCTGTATGCCTTAAGCCTAGCCAGCACTTGTGCCCATGCCTTAAGCCTAGCCCGCACTTGTGCCCAGGCATTAAGCCCAGCCCGCACTTGTGCCCAGGCCTTAAGCCTAGCCCGCACTTGTGCCCAGGCCTTAAGCCCAGCCCGCACTTGTGCCCAGGCCTTAACCCTAGCCCGCACTTGTGCCCAGGCCTTAATCCTAGCCTGCACTTGTGCCCCTGCCTTAAGCCTAGCCCACACTTGTGCCCCTGCCTTAAGCCAAGCCTGAACTTGTGCCCCTGCCTTAAGCCAAGCCCGTTCTTGTGCCCCTGCCTTAAGCCAAGCCCGCACTTGTGCCCAGGCCTTAAGCCTAGCCCGCACTTGTGCCCAGGCTTTAAGCCTAGCCCGCACTTGTGCCCAGGCCTTAAGCCTAGCCCGCACTTGTGCCCAGGCCTTAAGCTTAGCCCCACTTGTGCCCAGGCCTTAAGCCTAGCCCGCACTTGTGCCCAGGCCTTAAGCCTAGCCCGCACTTGTGCCCAGGCCTTAAGCCTAGCCCGCACTTGTGCCCCGGCCTTAAGCCTAGCCCGCACTTGTGCCCCTGCCTTAAGCCAAGCCCGCACTTGTGCCCAGGCCTTAAGCCTAGCCCGCACTTGTGCCCAGGCCTTAAGCCTAGCCCGCACTTGTGCCCAGGCCTTAAGCCTAGCCCGCACTTGTGCCCAGGCCTTAAGCCTAGCCCGCACTTGTGCCCAGGCCTTAAGCCTAGCCCGCACTTGTGCCCAGGCCTTAAGCCTAGCCCGCACTTGTGCCCAGGCTTTAAGCCTAGCCCGCACTTGTGCCCAGGCCTTAAGCCTAGCCCACACTAGTGCCCAGGCCTTAAGCCTAGCCCGCACTTGTGCCCAGGCCTTAAGCCTAGCCCGCACTTGTGCCCAGGCCTTAAGCCTAGCCCGCACTTGTGCCCAGGCCTTAAGCCTAGCCCGCACTTGTGCCCAGGCCTTAAGCCTATCCCGCACATGTGCCCAGGCCTTAAGCCTAGCCCGCACTTGTGTCCAGGCTTTAACCCTAGCCCGCACTTGTGCCCCGGCCTTAAGCCTAGCCCGCACTTGTGCCCCTGCTTTAAGCCAAGCCCGCACTTGTGCCCAGGCCTTACGCCTAGCCCGCACTTGTGCCCAGGCCTTAAGCCTAGCCCGCACTTGTGCCCCGGCCTTAAGCCTAGCCCGCACTTGTGCCCCGGCCTTAAGCCTAGCCCGCACTTGTGCCCAGGCTTCAAGCCTAGCCCGCACTTGTGCCCCGGCCTTATGCCTAGCCCGCACTTGTGCCCAGGCCTTAAGCCTAGCCCGCACTTGAGCCCAGGCCTTAAGCCTAGCCCGCACTTGTGCCCAGGCCTTAAGCCTAGCCCGCAATTGTGCCCCTGCCTTAAGCCAAGCCCGCACTTGTGCCCCTGCCTTAAGCCAAGCCCGCTCTTGTGCCCAGGCCTTAAGCCTAGCCCGCACTTGTGCCCCGGCCTTAAGCCTAGCCCGCACTTGTGCCCCGGCCTTAAGCCTAGCCCGCACTTGTGCCCCGGCTTTAAGCCTAGCCCGCACTTGTGCCCCGGCCTTAAGCCTAGCCCGCACTTGTGCCCCGGCCTTATGCCTAGCCCGCACTTGTGCCCAGGCCTTAAGCCTAGCCCAAACTTGTGCCCAGGCTTCAAGCCTAGCCCGCACTTGTGCCCCGGCCTTATGCCTAGCCCGCACTTGTGCCCAGGCCTTAAGCCCAGCCCGCTCTTGTGCCCCTGCCTTAAGCCAAGCCCGCTCATGTGCCCCTGCCTTAAGCCAAGCCCGCTCTTGTGCCCAGGCCTTAAGGCTAGCCCGCACTTGTGCCCCGGCCTTAAGCCTAGCCCGCACTTGTGCCCCGGCCTTATGCCTAGCCCGCACTTGTGCCCAAGCCTTAAGCCTAGCCCGCACTTGTGCCCAAGCCTTAAGCCTAGCCTGCACTTGTGCCCAGGCCTTAAGCCTAGCCCGCACTTGCGCCCAAGCCTTAAGCCTAGCCCGCACTTGTGCCCAGGCCTTAAGCCTAGCCCGCACTTGTGCCCAGGCCTTAAGCCTAGCCTGCACTTTTGAGCCCCTTGAATGCTTGTTTGTTTGCTTTTGTCTTCAGCTTCATGTTGGTTATGCACATAGGGCCAGCTTTATGCTCTTCGCTCTTGTCCCGTCTGAATGCGCATGCACGACTGTAATTGGGGAAGAAGGCATTACCCATTTACGGAGGACAGACAAGAAGTGCCTGGTCGCTTGGAGCATGGGGTTATGGAGAGGCTCCGCACTGTAAAACAAAGGATCTAGTCCTAAATGTCCAAGTACAGAGTAGAGGGGTGAAAGCTAGCTCTTCACCCCTATGGGTGCCTAACCCTTTATGCAAAGAGTGCAAAAAGTTAGCTGTATGCCTTAAGCCTAGCCAGCACTTGTGCCCATGCCTTAAGCCTAGCCCGCACTTGTGCCCAGGCCTTAAGCCTAGCCCGCACTTGTGCCCAGGCCTTAAGCCCAGCCCGCACTTGTGCCCAAGCCTTAACCCTAGCCCACACTTGTGCCCAGGCCTTAATCCTAGCCCGCACTTGTGCCCCGGCCTTAAGCCTAGCCCGCACTTGTGCCCCGGCCTTAAGCCTAGCCCGCACTTGTGCCCCTGCCTTAAGCCTAGCCCGCACTTGTGCCCCTGCCTTAAGCCAAGCCCGAACTTGTGCCCCTGCCTTAAGCAAAGCCCGCACTTGTGCCCCTGCCTTAAGCCAAGCCCGCACTTGTGTCCCTGCCTTAAGCTAAGCCCGCACTTGTGCCCAGGCCTTAAGCCTAGCCCGCACTTGTGCCAGGCCTTAAGCCTAGCCCGCACTTGTGCCCAGGCCTTAAGCCCAGCCCGCACTTGTGCCCAGGCCTTAACCCTAGCCCGCACTTGTGCCCAGGCCTTAATCCCAGCCTGCACTTGTGCCCCGGGCTTAAGCCTAGCCCGCACTTGTGCCGCGGCCTTAAGCCTAGCCCGCACTTGTGCCCAGGCCTTAAGCCTAGCCTGCACTTTTGAGCCCCTTGAATGCTTGTTTGTTTGTTTTTGTCTTCAGCTTCATGTTGGTTATGCACATAGGGCCAGCTTTACGCTCTTCGCTCTTGTCCCGTCTGAATGCGCATGCACGACTGTAATTGGGGAAGAAGGCATTACCCATTTACGGAGGACAGACAAGAAGTGCCTGGTCGCTTGGAGCATGGGGTTATGGAGAGGCTCCGCACTGTAAAACAAAGGATCTAGTCCTAAATGTCCAAGTACAGAGTAGAGGGGTGAAAGCTAGCTCTTCACCCCTATGGGTGCCTAACCCTTTATGCAAAGAGTGCAAAAAGTTAGCTGTATGCCTTAAGCCTAGCCAGCACTTGTGCCCATGCCTTAAGCCTAGCCCACACTTGTGCCCAGTCCTTAAGCCCAGCCCGCACTTGTGCCCAGGCCTTAAGCCTAGCCCGCACTTGTGCCCAGGCCTTAAGCCCAGCCCGCACTTGTGCCCAAGCCTTAACCCTAGCCCACACTTGTGCCCCGGCCTTAATCCTAGCCTGCACTTGTGCCCCGGCCTTAAGCCTAGCCCGCACTTGTGCCCCGGCCTTAAGCCTAGCCCGCACTTGTGCCCCTGCCTTAAGCCTAGCCCGCACTTGTGCCCCTGCCTTAAGCCAAGCCCGAACTTGTGCCCCTGCCTTAAGCCAAGCCCGCACTTGTGCCCCTGCCTTAAGCCAAGCCCGCACTTGTGTCCCTGCCTTAAGCCAAGCCCGCACTTGTGCCCAGGCCTTAAGCCTAGCCCGCACTTGTGCCAGGCCTTAAGCCTAGCCTGCACTTGTGCCCAGGCCTTAAGCCCAGCCCGCACTTGTGCCCAGGCCTTAACCCTAGCCCGCACTTGTGCCCAGGCCTTAATCCTAGCCTGCACTTGTGCCCCGGGCTTAAGCCTAGCCCGCACTTGTGCCCCGGCCTTAAGCCTAGCCCGCACTTGTGCCCCTGCCTTAAGCCTAGCCCGCACTTGTGCCCCTGCCTTAAGCCAAGCCCGAACTTGTGCCCCTGCCTTAAGCCAAGCCCGCACTTGTGCCCCTGCCTTAAGCCAAGCCCGCACTTGTGTCCCTGCCTTAAGCCAAGCCCGCACTTGTGCCCAGGCCTTCAGCCTAGCCCTCACTTGTGCCCAATCCTTAAGCCTAGCCCGCACTTGTGCCCAGGCCTTTAGCCTAGCCCGCACTTGTGCCCAGGCCTTAAGCCTAGCCCGCACTTGTGCCCAGGCCTTAAGCCTAGCCCGCACTTGTGCCCAGGCCTTAAGCCTAGCCCGCACTTGTGCCCAGGCCTTAAGCCTAGCCCGCACTTGTGCCCAGGCCTTAAGCCTAGCCCGCACTTGTGCCCAGGCCTTAAGCCTAGCCCGCACTTGTGCCCAGGCCTTAAGCCTAGCCCGCACTTGTGCCCAGGCCTTAAGCCTAGCCCGCACTTGTGCCCAGGCCTTAAGCCTAGCCCGCACTTGTGCCCAGGCCTTAAGCCAAGCCCGCTCTTCTGCCCAGGCCTTAAGCCAAGCCCGCACTTGGGCCCAGGCCATAAGCCTAGCCCGCACATGTGCCCAGGCCTTAAGCCTAGCCCGCACATGTGCCCAGGCCTTAAGCCTAGCCCGCACTTGTGCCCAGGCCTTAAGCCTAGCCCGCACTTGTGCCCAGGCCTTAAGCCTAGCCCGCACTTGTGCCCAGGCCTTAAGCCTAGCCCGCACTTGTGCCCAGGCCTTAAGCCTAGCCCGCACTTGTGCCCAGGCCTTAAGCCTAGCCCGCACTTGTGCCCAGGCCTTAAGCCAAGCCCGCTCTTCTGCCCAGGCCTTAAGCCAAGCCCGCACTTGGGCCCAGGCCATAAGCCTAGCCCGCACATGTGCCCAGGCCTTAAGCCTAGCCCGCACTTGTGCCCAGGCTTTAAGCCTAGCCCGCACTTGTGCCCAGGCCTTAAGCCTAGCCCGCACTTGTGCCCAGGCCTTAAGCTTAGCCCCACTTGTGCCCAGGCCTTAAGCCTAGCCCGCACTTGTGCCCCGGCCTTATGCCTAGCCCGCACTTGTGCCCAGGCCTTAAGCCCAGCCCGCTCTTGTGCCCCTGCCTTAAGCCAAGCCCGCTCATGTGCCCCTGCCTTAAGCCAAGCCCGCTCTTGTGCCCAGGCCTTAAGCCTAGCCTGCACTTGTGCCCCGGCCTTATGCCTAGCCCGCACTTGTGCCCAAGCCTTAAGCCTAGCCCGCACTTGTGCCCAAGCCTTAAGCCTAGCCCGCACTTGCGCCCAAGCCTTAAGCCTAGCCCGCACTTGTGCCCAGGCCTTAAGCCTAGCCCGCACTTGCGCCCAAGCCTTAAGCCTAGCCCGCACTTGTGCCCAGGCCTTAAGCCTAGCCCGCACTTGTGCCCAGGCCTTAAGCCTAGCCTGCACTTTTGAGCCCCTTGAATGCTTGTTTGTTTTTGTCTTCAGCCTCATGTTGGTTATGCACATAGGGCCAGCTTTACGCTCTTCGCTCTTGTCCCGTCTGAATGCGCATGCACGACTGTAATTGGGGAAGAAGGCATTACCCATTTACGGAGGACAGACAAGAAGTGCCTGGTCGCTGTGAGCATGGGGTTATGGAGAGGCTCCGCACTGTAAAACAAAGGATCTAGTCCTAAATGTCCAAGTACAGAGTAGAGGGGTGAAAGCTAGCTCTTCACCCCTATGGGTGCCTAACCCTTTATGCAAAGAGTGCAAAGAGTTAGCTGTATGCCTTAAGCCTAGCCAGCACTTGTGCCCATGCCTTAAGCCTAGCCCGCACTTGTGCCCAGGCATTAAGCCCAGCCCGCACTTGTGCCCAGGCCTTAAGCCTAGCCCGCACTTGTGCCCAGGCCTTAAGCCCAGCCCGCACTTGTGCCCAGGCCTTAACCCTAGCCCGCACTTGTGCCCAGGCCTTAATCCTAGCCTGCACTTGTGCCCCTGCCTTAAAGCCCACACTTGTGCCCCTGCCTTAAGCCAAGCCTGAACTTGTGCCCCTGCCTTAAGCCAAGCCCGTTCTTGTGCCCCTGCCTTAAGCCAAGCCCGCACTTGTGCCCAGGCCTTAAGCCTAGCCCGCACTTGTGCCCAGGCCTTAAGCCTAGCCCGCACTTGTGCCCAGGCCTTAAGCCTAGCCCGCACTTGTGCCCAGGCCTTAAGCCTAGCCCCACTTGTGCCCAGGCCTTAAGCCTAGCCCGCACTTGTGCCCAGGCCTTAAGCCTAGCCCGCACTTGTGCCCAGGCCTTAAGCCTAGCCCGCACTTGTGCCCCGGCCTTAAGCCTAGCCCACACTTGTTCCCAGGCCTTAAGCCTAGCCCGCACTTGTGCCCCTGCCTTAAGCCAAGCCCGCTCTTGTGCCCAGGCCTTAAGCCTAGCCCGCACTTGTGCCCAGGCCTTAAGCCTAGCCCGCACTTGTGCCCAGGCCTTAAGCCTAGCCCGCACTTGTGCCCAGGCTTTAAGCCTAGCCCGCACTTATGCCCAGGCCTTAAGCCTAGCCCGCACTTGTGCCCAGGCCTTAAGCCTAGCCCGCACTTGTGCCCAGGCCTTAAGCCTAGCCCGCACTTGTGCCCAGGCCTTAAGCCTAGCCCGCACTTGTGCCCAGGCTTTAAGCCTAGCCCGCACTTATGCCCAGGCCTTAAGCCTAGCCCGCACTTGTGCCCAGGCCTTAAGCCTAGCCCGCACCTGTGCCCCAGCCTTAAGCCTAGCCCGCACGTGTGCCCAGGCTTCAAGCCTAGCCCGCACTTGTGCCCAGGCCTTAAGCCTAGCCCGCATTTGTGCCCAGGCCTTAAGCCTAGCCCGCACTTGTGCCCAGGCCTTAAGCCTAGCCCGCACTTGTGCCCCGGCCTTAAGCCCAGCCCACACTTGTGCCCCGGCCTTAAGCCTAGCCCGCACTTGTGCCCAGGCCTTAAGCCCAGCCCGCACTTGTGCCCAGGCCTTAAGCCAAGCCCGCTCTTGTGCCCCTGCCTTAAGCCAAGCCCGCTCTTGTGCCCAGGCCTTAAGCCTAGCCCGCACTTGTGCCCAGGCCTTAAGCCTAGCCCGCACGTGTGCCCAGACCTTAAGCCTAGCCCGCACTTGTGCCCAGGCTTTAAGCCTAGCCCGCACTTGTGCCCAGGCGTTAAGCCTAGCCCGCACTTTTGCCCCGGCTTTAAGACTAGCCCGCACTTGTGCCCAGGCTTCAAGCCTAGCCCGCACTTGTGCCCCGGCCTTATGCCTAGCCCGCACTTTTGCCCAGGCCTTAAGCCTAGCCCGCATTTGTGCCCAGGCCTTAAGCCTAGCCCGCACTTGTGCCCAGGCCTTAAGCTTAGCCCGCACTTGTGCCCCGGCCTTAAGCCTAGCCCGCACTTGTGCCCCGGCATTAAGCCTAGCCCGCACTTGTGCCCCGGCCTTAAGCCTAGCCCGCACTTGTGCCCAAGCTTTAAGCCTAGCCCGCACTTGTGCCCCGGCCTTAAGCCTAGCCCGCACTTGTGCCCCGGCCTTAAGCCTAGCCCGCACTTGTGCCCCGGCCTTAAGCCTAGCCCGCACTTGTGCCCAGGCTTCAAGCCTAGCCCGCACTTGTGCCCCGGCCATATGCCTAGCCCGCACTTGTGCCCAGGCCTTAAGCCTAGCCCGCACTTGTGCCCAGGCCTTAAGCCTAGCCCGCATTTGTGCCTAGGCCTTAAGCCTAGCCCGCACTTGAGCCCCGGCCTTAAGCCTAGCCCGCACTTGTGCCCCGGCATTAAGCCTAGCCCGCACTTGTGCCCCGGCCTTAAGCCTAGCCCGCACTTGTGCCCGGGCCTTAAGCCTAGCCCGCACTTGTGCCCCGGCCTTAAGCCTAGCCCGCACTTGTGCCCCGGCCTTAAGCCTAGCCCGCACTTGTGCCCCGGCCTTAAGCCCAGCCCACACTTGTGCCCCGGCCTTAAGCCCAGCCCGCACTTGTGCCCAGGCCTTAAGCCCAGCCCGCACTTGTGCCCAGTCCTTAAGCCCAGCCCGCTCTTGTGCCCCTGCCTTAAGCCAAGCCCGCTCTTGTGCCCCTGCCTTAAGCCAAGCCCGCTCTTGTGCCCAGGCCTTAAGCCTAGCCCGCACTTGTGCCCAGGCCTTAAGCCTAGCCCGCACTTGTGCCCAGGCCTTAAGCCTAGCCCGCACTTGTGCCCAGGCCTTAAGCCTAGCCCGCACTTGTGCCCAGGCCTTAAGCCTAGCCCGCACTTGTGCCTAGGCCTTAAACCTAACCCGCACTCGTGCCCAGGCCTTAAGGCTAGCCCGCTCTTGTGCCCAGGCCTTAAGCCTAGCCCAAACTTGTGCCCAGGCCTTAAGCCTAGCCCGCACTTGTGCCCAGGCCTTAAGCCTAGCCCGCACTGGTGCCCAGGCCATAAGCCAAGCCCGAACTTGTGCCCAGTCCTTAAGCCTAGCCCGCACTTGTGCCCAGGCCTTAAGCCTAGCCCGCACTTGTGCCCAGGCCTTAAGCCTAGCCCGCACTTGTGCCCAGGCCTTAAGCCTAGCCCGCACACGTGCCCAGGCCTTAAGCCAAGCCCGAACTTGTGCCCCTGCCTTAAGCCAAGCCCTCACTTGTGCCCAGGCCTTAAGCCAAGCCCGCACTTGTGCCCAGGCCGTAAGCCAAGCCCGCTCTTCTGCCCAGGTTTTAAGCCAAGCCCGCACTTGGGCCCAGGCCTTAAGCCTAGCCCGCACATGTGCCCAGGCCTTAAGCCTAGCCCGCACTTGTGCCCAGGCCTTAAGCCTAGCCCGCACTTGTGCCCAGGCCTTAAGCCTAGCCCGCACTTGTGCCCAGGCCTTAAGCCTAGCCCGCACTTGTGCCCAGGCCTTAAGCCTAGCCCGCACTTGTGCCCAGGCCTTAAGCCTAGCCCGCACTTGTGCCCAGGCCTTAAGCCTAGCCTGCACTTGTGCCCAGGCCTTAAGCCTAGCCCGCACTTGTGCCCAGGCCTTAAGCCTAGCCCGCACTTGTGCCCAGGCCTTAAGCCTAGCCCGCACTTGTGCCCAGGCCTTAAGCCTAGCCCGCACTAGTGCCCAGGCCTTAAGCCTAGCCTGCACTTTTGAGCCCCTTGAATGCTTGTTTGTTTGTTTTTGTCTTCAGCTTCATGTTGGTTATGCACATAGAGCCAGCTTTACGCTCTTCGCTCTTGTCCCGTCTGAATGCGCATGCACGACTGTAATTGGGGAAGAAGGCATTACCCATTTACGGAGGACAGACAAGAAGTGCCTGGTCGCTGTGAGCATGGGGTTATGGAGAGGCTCCGCACTGTAAAACAAAGGATCTAGTCCTAAATGTCCAAGTACAGAGTAGAGGGGTGAAAGCTAGCTCTTCACCCCTATGGGTGCCTAACCCTTTATGCAAAGAGTGCAAAGAGTTAGCTGTATGCCTTAAGCCTAGCCAGCACTTGTGCCCATGCCTTAAGCCTAGCCCGCACTTGTGCCCAGGCATTAAGCCCAGCCCGCACTTGTGCCCAGGCCTTAAGCCTAGCCCGCACTTGTGCCCAGGCCTTAAGCCCAGCCCGCACTTGTGCCCAGGCCTTAACCCTAGCCCGCACTTGTGCCCAGGCCTTAATCCTAGCCTGCACTTGTGCCCCTGCCTTAAGCCTAGCCCACACTTGTGCCCCTGCCTTAAGCCAAGCCTGAACTTGTGCCCCTGCCTTAAGCCAAGCCCGTTCTTGTGCCCCTGCCTTAAGCCAAGCCCGCACTTGTGCCCAGGCCTTAAGCCTAGCCCGCACTTGTGCCCAGGCTTTAAGCCTAGCCCGCACTTGTGCCCAGGCCTTAAGCCTAGCCCGCACTTGTGCCCAGGCCTTAAGCTTAGCCCCACTTGTGCCCAGGCCTTAAGCCTAGCCCGCACTTGTGCCCAGGCCTTAAGCCTAGCCCGCACTTGTGCCCAGGCCTTAAGCCTAGCCCGCACTTGTGCCCCGGCCTTAAGCCTAGCCCGCACTTGTGCCCCTGCCTTAAGCCAAGCCCGCACTTGTGCCCAGGCCTTAAGCCTAGCCCGCACTTGTGCCCAGGCCTTAAGCCTAGCCCGCACTTGTGCCCAGGCCTTAAGCCTAGCCCGCACTTGTGCCCAGGCCTTAAGCCTAGCCCGCACTTGTGCCCAGGCCTTAAGCCTAGCCCGCACTTGTGCCCAGGCCTTAAGCCTAGCCCGCACTTGTGCCCAGGCTTTAAGCCTAGCCCGCACTTGTGCCCAGGCCTTAAGCCTAGCCCACACTAGTGCCCAGGCCTTAAGCCTAGCCCGCACTTGTGCCCAGGCCTTAAGCCTAGCCCGCACTTGTGCCCAGGCCTTAAGCCTAGCCCGCACTTGTGCCCAGGCCTTAAGCCTAGCCCGCACTTGTGCCCAGGCCTTAAGCCTATCCCGCACATGTGCCCAGGCCTTAAGCCTAGCCCGCACTTGTGTCCAGGCTTTAACCCTAGCCCGCACTTGTGCCCCGGCCTTAAGACTAGCCCGCACTTGTGCCCCTGCTTTAAGCCAAGCCTGCACTTGTGCCCAGGCCTTACGCCTAGCCCGCACTTGTGCCCAGGCCTTAAGCCTAGCCCGCACTTGTGCCCCGGCCTTAAGCCTAGCCCGCACTTGTGCCCCGGCCTTAAGCCTAGCCCGCACTTGTGCCCAGGCTTCAAGCCTAGCCCGCACTTGTGCCCCGGCCTTATGCCTAGCCCGCACTTGTGCCCAGGCCTTAAGCCTAGCCCGCACTTGTGCCCAGGCCTTAAGCCTAGCCCGCACTTGTGCCCAGGCCTTAAGCCTAGCCCGCAATTGTGCCCCTGCCTTAAGCCAAGCCCGCACTTGTGCCCCTGCCTTAAGCCAAGCCCGCTCTTGTGCCCAGGCCTTAAGCCTAGCCCGCACTTGTGCCCCGGCCTTAAGCCTAGCCCGCACTTGTGCCCCGGCCTTAAGCCTAGCCCGCACTTGTGCCCCGGCCTTAAGCCTAGCCCGCACTTGTGCCCCGGCCTTAAGCCTAGCCCGCACTTGTGCCCCGGCCTTATGCCTAGCCCGCACTTGTGCCCAGGCCTTAAGCCTAGCCCAAACTTGTGCCCAGGCTTCAAGCCTAGCCCGCACTTGTGCCCCGGCCTTATGCCTAGCCCGCACTTGTGCCCAGGCCTTAAGCCCAGCACGCTCTTGTGCCCCTGCCTTAAGCCAAGCCCGCTCATGTGCCCCTGCCTTAAGCCAAGCCCGCTCTTGTGCCCAGGCCTTAAGGCTAGCCCGCACTTGTGCCCCGGCCTTAAGCCTAGCCCGCACTTGTGCCCAGGCCTTAAGGCTAGCCCGCACTTGTGCCCCGGCCTTAAGCCTAGCCCGCACTTGTGCCCCGGCCTTATGCCTAGCCCGCACTTGTGCCCAAGCCTTAAGCCTAGCCCGCACTTGTGCCCAAGCCTTAAGCCTAGCCTGCACTTGTGCCCAGGCCTTAAGCCTAGCCCGCACTTGCGCCCAAGCCTTAAGCCTAGCCCGCACTTGTGCCCAGGCCTTAAGCCTAGCCCGCACTTGTGCCCAGGCCTTAAGCCTAGCCTGCACTTTTGAGCCCCTTGAATGCTTGTTTGTTTGCTTTTGTCTTCAGCTTCATGTTGGTTATGCACATAGGGCCAGCTTTATGCTCTTCGCTCTTGTCCCGTCTGAATGCGCATGCACGACTGTAATTGGGGAAGAAGGCATTACCCATTTACGGAGGACAGACAAGAAGTGCCTGGTCGCTTGGAGCATGGGGTTATGGAGAGGCTCCGCACTGTAAAACAAAGGATCTAGTCCTAAATGTCCAAGTACAGAGTAGAGGGGTGAAAGCTAGCTCTTCACCCCTATGGGTGCCTAACCCTTTATGCAAAGAGTGCAAAAAGTTAGCTGTATGCCTTAAGCCTAGCCAGCACTTGTGCCCATGCCTTAAGCCTAGCCCGCACTTGTGCCCAGGCCTTAAGCCTAGCCCGCACTTGTGCCCAGGCCTTAAGCCCAGCCCGCACTTGTGCCCAAGCCTTAACCCTAGCCCACACTTGTGCCCAGGCCTTAATCCTAGCCCGCACTTGTGCCCCGGCCTTAAGCCTAGCCCGCACTTGTGCCCCGGCCTTAAGCCTAGCCCGCACTTGTGCCCCTGCCTTAAGCCTAGCCCGCACTTGTGCCCCTGCCTTAAGCCAAGCCCGAACTTGTGCCCCTGCCTTAAGCAAAGCCCGCACTTGTGCCCCTGCCTTAAGCCAAGCCCGCACTTGTGTCCCTGCCTTAAGCTAAGCCCGCACTTGTGCCCAGGCCTTAAGCCTAGCCCGCACTTGTGCCAGGCCTTAAGCCTAGCCCGCACTTGTGCCCAGGCCTTAACCCTAGCCCGCACTTGTGCCCAGGCCTTAACCCTAGCCCGCACTTGTGCCCAGGCCTTAATCCCAGCCTGCACTTGTGCCCCGGGCTTAAGCCTAGCCCGCACTTGTGCCGCGGCCTTAAGCCTAGCCCGCACTTGTGCCCAGGCCTTAAGCCTAGCCTGCACTTTTGAGCCCCTTGAATGCTTGTTTGTTTGTTTTTGTCTTCAGCTTCATGTTGGTTATGCACATAGGGCCAGCTTTACGCTCTTCGCTCTTGTCCCGTCTGAATGCGCATGCACGACTGTAATTGGGGAAGAAGGCATTACCCATTTACGGAGGACAGACAAGAAGTGCCTGGTCGCTTGGAGCATGGGGTTATGGAGAGGCTCCGCACTGTAAAACAAAGGATCTAGTCCTAAATGTCCAAGTACAGAGTAGAGGGGTGAAAGCTAGCTCTTCACCCCTATGGGTGCCTAACCCTTTATGCAAAGAGTGCAAAAAGTTAGCTGTATGCCTTAAGCCTAGCCAGCACTTGTGCCCATGCCTTAAGCCTAGCCCACACTTGTGCCCAGTCCTTAAGCCCAGCCCACACTTGTGCCCAGGCCTTAAGCCTAGCCCGCACTTGTGCCCAGGCCTTAAGCCCAGCCCGCACTTGTGCCCAAGCCTTAACCCTAGCCCACACTTGTGCCCCGGCCTTAATCCTAGCCTGCACTTGTGCCCCGGCCTTAAGCCTAGCCCGCACTTGTGCCCCGGCCTTAAGCCTAGCCCGCACTTGTGCCCCTGCCTTAAGCCTAGCCCGCACTTGTGCCCCTGCCTTAAGCCAAGCCCGAACTTGTGCCCCTGCCTTAAGCCAAGCCCGCACTTGTGCCCCTGCCTTAAGCCAAGCCCGCACTTGTGTCCCTGCCTTAAGCCAAGCCCGCACTTGTGCCCAGGCCTTAAGCCTAGCCCGCACTTGTGCCAGGCCTTAAGCCTAGCCTGCACTTGTGCCCAGGCCTTAAGCCCAGCCCGCACTTGTGCCCAGGCCTTAACCCTAGCCCGCACTTGTGCCCAGGCCTTAATCCTAGCCTGCACTTGTGCCCCGGGCTTAAGCCTAGCCCGCACTTGTGCCCCGGCCTTAAGCCTAGCCCGCACTTGTGCCCCTGCCTTAAGCCTAGCCCGCACTTGTGCCCCTGCCTTAAGCCAAGCCCGAACTTGTGCCCCTGCCTTAAGCCAAGCCCGCACTTGTGCCCCTGCCTTAAGCCAAGCCCGCACTTGTGTCCCTGCCTTAAGCCAAGCCCGCACTTGTGCCCAGGCCTTAAGCCTAACCCTCACTTGTGCCCAATCCTTAAGCCTAGCCCGCACTTGTGCCCAGGCCTTCAGCCTAGCCCGCACTTGTGCCCAGGCCTTAAGCCTAGCCCGCACTTGTGCCCAGGCCTTAAGCCTAGCCCGCACTTGTGCCCAGGCCTTAAGCCTAGCCCGCACTTGTGCCCAGGCCTTAAGCCTAGCCCGCACTTGTGCCCAGGCCTTAAGCCTAGCCCGCACTTGTGCCCAGGCCTTAAGCCTAGCCCGCACTTGTGCCCAGGCCTTAAGCCTAGCCCGCACTTGTGCCCAGGCCTTAAGCCTAGCCCGCACTTGTGCCCAGGCCTTAAGCCTAGCCCGCACTTGTGCCCAGGCCTTAAGCCAAGCCCGCTCTTCTGCCCAGGCCTTAAGCCAAGCCCGCACTTGGGCCCAGGCCATAAGCCTAGCCCGCACATGTGCCCAGGCCTTAAGCCTAGCCCGCACATGTGCCCAGGCCTTAAGCCTAGCCCGCACTTGTGCCCAGGCCTTAAGCCTAGCCCGCACTTGTGCCCAGGCCTTAAGCCTAGCCCGCACTTGTGCCCAGGCCTTAAGCCTAGCCCGCACTTGTGCCCAGGCCTTAAGCCTAGCCCGCACTTGTGCCCAGGCCTTAAGCCTAGCCCGCACTTGTGCCCAGGCCTTAAGCCAAGCCCGCTCTTCTGCCCAGGCCTTAAGCCAAGCCCGCACTTGGGCCCAGGCCATAAGCCTAGCCCGCACATGTGCCCAGGCCTTAAGCCTAGCCCGCACTTGTGCCCAGGCTTTAAGCCTAGCCCGCACTTGTGCCCAGGCCTTAAGCCTAGCCCGCACTTGTGCCCAGGCCTTAAGCTTAGCCCCACTTGTGCCCAGGCCTTAAGCCTAGCCCGCACTTGTGCCCCGGCCTTATGCCTAGCCCGCACTTGTGCCCAGGCCTTAAGCCCAGCCCGCTCTTGTGCCCCTGCCTTAAGCCAAGCCCGCTCATGTGCCCCTGCCTTAAGCCAAGCCCGCTCTTGTGCCCAGGCCTTAAGCCTAGCCTGCACTTGTGCCCCGGCCTTATGCCTAGCCCGCACTTGTGCCCAAGCCTTAAGCCTAGCCCGCACTTGTGCCCAAGCCTTAAGCCTAGCCCGCACTTGCGCCCAAGCCTTAAGCCTAGCCCGCACTTGTGCCCAGGCCTTAAGCCTAGCCCGCACTTGCGCCCAAGCCTTAAGCCTAGCCCGCACTTGTGCCCAGGCCTTAAGCCCAGCCCGCGCTTGTGCCCAAGCCTTAACCCTAGCCCACACTTGTGCCCCGGCCTTAATCCTAGCCTGCACTTGTGCCCCGGCCTTAAGCCTAGCCCGCACTTGTGCCCCGGCCTTAAGCCTAGCCCGCACTTGTGCCCCTGCCTTAAGCCTAGCCCGCACTTGTGCCCCTGCCTTAAGCCAAGCCCGAACTTGTGCCCCTGCCTTAAGCCAAGCCCGCACTTGTGCCCCTGCCTTAAGCCAAGCCCGCACTTGTGTCCCTGCCTTAAGCCAAGCCCGCACTTGTGTCCCTGCCTTAAGCCAAGCCCGCACTTGTGCCCAGGACTTAAGCCTAGCCCGCACTTGTGCCCAATCCTTAAGCCTAGCCCGCACTTGTGCCCAGGCCTTCAGCCTAGCCCGCACTTGTGCCCAGGCCTTAAGCCTAGCCCGCACTTGTGCCCAGGCCTTAAGCCTAGCCCGCACTTGTGCCCAGGCCTTAAGCCTAGCCCGCACTTGTGCCCAGGCCTTAAGCCTAGCCCGCACTTGTGCCCAGGCCTTAAGCCTAGCCCGCACTTGTGCCCAGGCCTTAAGCCTAGCCCGCACTTGTGCCCAGGCCTTAAGCCTAGCCCGCACTTGTGCCCAGGCCTTAAGTCTAGCCCGCACTTGTGCCCAGGCCTTAAGCCTAGCCAGCACTTGTGCCCCGGCCTTAAGCCTAGCCCGCACTGGTGCCCAGGCCATAAGCCTAGCCCGCCCACGTGCCCAGGCCTTAAGCCTAGCCCGCACTTGTGCCCAGACCTTAAGCCTAGCCCGCTCTTCTGCCCAGGCCTTAAGCCTAGCCCGCTCTTATGCCCAGGCCTTAAGCCTAGCCCGCACTCGTGCCCAGGCCTTAAGCCTAGCCCGCACTTGTGCCCAGGCCTTAAGCCTAGCCCGCACTTGTGCCCAGGCCTTAAGCCTAGCCCGCACTTGTGCTCAGGCCTTAAGCCTAGCCCGCACTGGTGCCCAGGCCATAAGCCTAGCCCGCACACGTGCCCAGGCCTTAAGCCTTGCCCGCACTTGTGCCCAGTCCTTAAGCCTAGCCCGCACTTGTGCCCAGTCCTTAAGCCTAGCCCGCACTTGTGCCCAGGCCTTAAGCCTAGCCCGCACTTGTGCCCAGGCCTTAAGCCTAGCCCGCACTTGTGCCCAGGCCTTAAGCCTAGCCTGCACACGTGCCCAGGCCTTAAGCCAAGCCCGAACTTGTGCCCCTGCCTTAAGCCAAGCCCGCACTTGTGCCCAGGCCTTAAGCCAAACCCGCACTTGTGCCCACGCCGTAAGCCAAGCCCGCTCTTCTGCCCAGGTTTTAAGCCAAGCCCGCACTTTGGCCCAGGCCTTAAGCCTAGCCCGCACATGTGCCCAGGCCTTAAGCCTAGCCCGCACTTGTGCCCAGGCCTTAAGCCTAGCCCGCACTTGTGCCCAAGCCTTAAGCCTAGCCCGCACTTGTGCCCAGGCCTTAAGCCCAGCCCGCACTTGTGCCCAAGCCTTAACCCTAGCCCACACTTGTGCCCAGGCCTTAATCCTAGCCCGCACTTGTGCCCCGGCCTTAAGCCTAGCCCGCACTTGTGCCCCGGCCTTAAGCCTAGCCCGCACTTGTGCCCCTGCCTTAAGCCAAGCCCGAACTTGTGCCCCTGCCTTAAGCAAAGCCCGCACTTGTGCCCCTGCCTTAAGCCAAGCCCGCACTTGTGTCCCTGCCTTAAGCCAAGCCCGCACTTGTGCCCAGGCCTTAAGCCTAGCCCGCACTTGTGCCAGGCCTTAAGCCTAGCCCGCACTTGTGCCCAGGCCTTAAGCCCAGCCCGCACTTGTGCCCAGGCCTTAACCCTAGCCCGCACTTGTGCCCAGGCCTTAATCCCAGCCTGCACTTGTGCCCCGGGCTTAAGCCTAGCCCGCACTTGTGCCGCGGCCTTAAGCCTAGCCCGCACTTGTGCCCAGGCCTTAAGCCTAGCCTGCACTTTTGAGCCCCTTGAATGCTTGTTTGTTTGTTTTTGTCTTCAGCTTCATGTTGGTTATGCACATAGGGCCAGCTTTACGCTCTTCGCTCTTGTCCCGTCTGAATGCGCATGCACGACTGTAATTGGGGAAGAAGGCATTACCCATTTACGGAGGACAGACAAGAAGTGCCTGGTCGCTTGGAGCATGGGGTTATGGAGAGGCTCCGCACTGTAAAACAAAGGATCTAGTCCTAAATGTCCAAGTACAGAGTAGAGGGGTGAAAGCTAGCTCTTCACCCCTATGGGTGCCTAACCCTTTATGCAAAGAGTGCAAAAAGTTAGCTGTATGCCTTAAGCCTAGCCAGCACTTGTGCCCATGCCTTAAGCCTAGCCCACACTTGTGCCCAGGCCTTAAGCCCAGCCCGCACTTGTGCCCAGGCCTTAAGCCTAGCCCGCACTTGTGCCCAGGCCTTAAGCCCAGCCCGCACTTGTGCCCAAGCCTTAACCCTAGCCCACACTTGTGCCCCGGCTTTAATCCTAGCCTGCACTTGTGCCCCGGCCTTAAGCCTAGCCCGCACTTGTGCCCCGGCCTTAAGCCTAGCCCGCACTTGTGCCCCTGCCTTAAGCCAAGCCCGAACTTGTGCCCCTGCCTTAAGCCAAGCCCGCACTTGTGCCCCTGCCTTAAGCCAAGCCCGCACTTGTGTCCCTGCCTTATGCCAAGCCCGCACTTGTGCCCAGGCCTTAAGCCTAGCCCGCACTTGTGCCAGGCCTTAAGCCTAGCCTGCACTTGTGCCCAGGCCTTAAGCCCAGCCCGCACTTGTGCCCAGGCCTTAACCCTAGCCCGCACTTGTGCCCAGGCCTTAATCCTAGCCTGCACTTGTGCCCCGGGCTTAAGCCTAGCCCGCACTTGTGCCCCGGCCTTAAGCCTAGCCCGCACTTGTGCCCCTGCCTTAAGCCTAGCCCGCACTTGTGCCCCGGCCTTAAGCCTAGCCCGCACTTGTGCCCCTGCCTTAAGCCTAGCCCGCACTTGTGCCCCTGCCTTAAGCCAAGCCCGCACATGTGCCCAGGCCTTAAGCCTAGCCCGCACTTGTGCCCAGGCCTTAAGCCTAGCCCGCACTTGTGCCCAGGCCTTAAGCCTAGCCCGCACTTGTGCCCAGGCCTTAAGCCTAGCCCGCACTTGTGCCCAGGCCTTAAGCCTAGCCCGCACTTGTGCCCAGGCCTTAAGCCTAGCCCGCACTTGTGCTCAGGCCTTAAGCATAGCCCGCACTTGTGCCCAGGCCTTAAGCCTAGCCCACACTTGTGCCCAGGCCTTAAGCCTAGCCCGCACTTTTGCCCAGGCCTTAAGCCTAGCCCGCACTTGTGCCCCGGCCTTAAGCCTAGCCCGCACTTGAGCCCCGGCCTTAAGCCTAGCCCGCACTTGTGCCCAGGCCTTAAGCCTAGCCCGCACTTGCGCCCAAGCCTTAAGCCTAGCCCGCACTTGTGCCCAGGCCTTAAGCCTAGCCCGCACTTGTGCCCAGGCCTTAAGCCTAGCCTGCACTTTTGAGCCCCTTGAATGCTTGTTTGTTTGCTTTTGTCTTCAGCTTCATGTTGGTTATGCACATAGGGCCAGCTTTATGCTCTTCGCTCTTGTCCCGTCTGAATGCGCATGCACGACTGTAATTGGGGAAGAAGGCATTACCCATTTACGGAGGACAGACAAGAAGTGCCTGGTCGCTTGGAGCATGGGGTTATGGAGAGGCTCCGCACTGTAAAACAAAGGATCTAGTCCTAAATGTCCAAGTACAGAGTAGAGGGGTGAAAGCTAGCTCTTCACCCCTATGGGTGCCTAACCCTTTATGCAAAGAGTGCAAAAAGTTAGCTGTATGCCTTAAGCCTAGCCAGCACTTGTGCCCATGCCTTAAGCCTAGCCCGCACTTGTGCCCAGGCCTTAAGCCTAGCCCGCACTTGTGCCCAGGCCTTAAGCCCAGCCCGCACTTGTGCCCAAGCCTTAACCCTAGCCCACACTTGTGCCCAGGCCTTAATCCTAGCCCGCACTTGTGCCCCGGCCTTAAGCCTAGCCCGCACTTGTGCCCCGGCCTTAAGCCTAGCCCGCACTTGTGCCCCTGCCTTAAGCCTAGCCCGCACTTGTGCCCCTGCCTTAAGCCAAGCCCGAACTTGTGCCCCTGCCTTAAGCAAAGCCCGCACTTGTGCCCCTGCCTTAAGCCAAGCCCGCACTTGTGTCCCTGCCTTAAGCTAAGCCCGCACTTGTGCCCAGGCCTTAAGCCTAGCCCGCACTTGTGCCAGGCCTTAAGCCTAGCCCGCACTTGTGCCCAGGCCTTAAGCCCAGCCCGCACTTGTGCCCAGGCCTTAACCCTAGCCCGCACTTGTGCCCAGGCCTTAATCCCAGCCTGCACTTGTGCCCCGGGCTTAAGCCTAGCCCGCACTTGTGCCGCGGCCTTAAGCCTAGCCCGCACTTGTGCCCAGGCCTTAAGCCTAGCCTGCACTTTTGAGCCCCTTGAATGCTTGTTTGTTTGTTTTTGTCTTCAGCTTCATGTTGGTTATGCACATAGGGCCAGCTTTACGCTCTTCGCTCTTGTCCCGTCTGAATGCGCATGCACGACTGTAATTGGGGAAGAAGGCATTACCCATTTACGGAGGACAGACAAGAAGTGCCTGGTCGCTTGGAGCATGGGGTTATGGAGAGGCTCCGCACTGTAAAACAAAGGATCTAGTCCTAAATGTCCAAGTACAGAGTAGAGGGGTGAAAGCTAGCTCTTCACCCCTATGGGTGCCTAACCCTTTATGCAAAGAGTGCAAAAAGTTAGCTGTATGCCTTAAGCCTAGCCAGCACTTGTGCCCATGCCTTAAGCCTAGCCCACACTTGTGCCCAGTCCTTAAGCCCAGCCCGCACTTGTGCCCAGGCCTTAAGCCTAGCCCGCACTTGTGCCCAGGCCTTAAGCCCAGCCCGCACTTGTGCCCAAGCCTTAACCCTAGCCCACACTTGTGCCCCGGCCTTAATCCTAGCCTGCACTTGTGCCCCGGCCTTAAGCCTAGCCCGCACTTGTGCCCCGGCCTTAAGCCTAGCCCGCACTTGTGCCCCTGCCTTAAGCCTAGCCCGCACTTGTGCCCCTGCCTTAAGCCAAGCCCGAACTTGTGCCCCTGCCTTAAGCCAAGCCCGCACTTGTGCCCCTGCCTTAAGCCAAGCCCGCACTTGTGTCCCTGCCTTAAGCCAAGCCCGCACTTGTGCCCAGGCCTTAAGCCTAGCCCGCACTTGTGCCAGGCCTTAAGCCTAGCCTGCACTTGTGCCCAGGCCTTAAGCCCAGCCCGCACTTGTGCCCAGGCCTTAACCCTAGCCCGCACTTGTGCCCAGGCCTTAATCCTAGCCTGCACTTGTGCCCCGGGCTTAAGCCTAGCCCGCACTTGTGCCCCGGCCTTAAGCCTAGCCCGCACTTGTGCCCCTGCCTTAAGCCTAGCCCGCACTTGTGCCCCTGCCTTAAGCCAAGCCCGAACTTGTGCCCCTGCCTTAAGCCAAGCCCGCACTTGTGCCCCTGCCTTAAGCCAAGCCCGCACTTGTGTCCCTGCCTTAAGCCAAGCCCGCACTTGTGCCCAGGCCTTAAGCCTAGCCCTCACTTGTGCCCAATCCTTAAGCCTAGCCCGCACTTGTGCCCAGGCCTTCAGCCTAGCCCGCACTTGTGCCCAGGCCTTAAGCCTAGCCCGCACTTGTGCCCAGGCCTTAAGCCTAGCCCGCACTTGTGCCCAGGCCTTAAGCCTAGCCCGCACTTGTGCCCAGGCCTTAAGCCTAGCCCGCACTTGTGCCCAGGCCTTAAGCCTAGCCCGCACTTGTGCCCAGGCCTTAAGCCTAGCCCGCACTTGTGCCCAGGCCTTAAGCCTAGCCCGCACTTGTGCCCAGGCCTTAAGCCTAGCCCGCACTTGTGCCCAGGCCTTAAGCCTAGCCCGCACTTGTGCCCAGGCCTTAAGCCAAGCCCGCTCTTCTGCCCAGGCCTTAAGCCAAGCCCGCACTTGGGCCCAGGCCATAAGCCTAGCCCGCACATGTGCCCAGGCCTTAAGCCTAGCCCGCACATGTGCCCAGGCCTTAAGCCTAGCCCGCACTTGTGCCCAGGCCTTAAGCCTAGCCCGCACTTGTGCCCAGGCCTTAAGCCTAGCCCGCACTTGTGCCCAGGCCTTAAGCCTAGCCCGCACTTGTGCCCAGGCCTTAAGCCTAGCCCGCACTTGTGCCCAGGCCTTAAGCCTAGCCCGCACTTGTGCCCAGGCCTTAAGCCAAGCCCGCTCTTCTGCCCAGGCCTTAAGCCAAGCCCGCACTTGGGCCCAGGCCATAAGCCTAGCCCGCACATGTGCCCAGGCCTTAAGCCTAGCCCGCACTTGTGCCCAGGCTTTAAGCCTAGCCCGCACTTGTGCCCAGGCCTTAAGCCTAGCCCGCACTTGTGCCCAGGCCTTAAGCTTAGCCCCACTTGTGCCCAGGCCTTAAGCCTAGCCCGCACTTGTGCCCCGGCCTTATGCCTAGCCCGCACTTGTGCCCAGGCCTTAAGCCCAGCCCGCTCTTGTGCCCCTGCCTTAAGCCAAGCCCGCTCATGTGCCCCTGCCTTAAGCCAAGCCCGCTCTTGTGCCCAGGCCTTAAGCCTAGCCTGCACTTGTGCCCCGGCCTTATGCCTAGCCCGCACTTGTGCCCAAGCCTTAAGCCTAGCCCGCACTTGTGCCCAAGCCTTAAGCCTAGCCCGCACTTGCGCCCAAGCCTTAAGCCTAGCCCGCACTTGTGCCCAGGCCTTAAGCCTAGCCCGCACTTGCGCCCAAGCCTTAAGCCTAGCCCGCACTTGTGCCCAGGCCTTAAGCCTAGCCCGCACTTGTGCCCAGGCCTTAAGCCTAGCCTGCACTTTTGAGCCCCTTGAATGCTTGTTTGTTTTTGTCTTCAGCTTCATGTTGGTTATGCACATAGGGCCAGCTTTACGCTCTTCGCTCTTGTCCCGTCTGAATGCGCATGCACGACTGTAATTGGGGAAGAAGGCATTACCCATTTACGGAGGACAGACAAGAAGTGCCTGGTCGCTTGGAGCATGGGGTTATGGAGAGGCTCCGCACTGTAAAACAAAGGATCTAGTCCTAAATGTCCAAGTACAGAGTAGAGGGGTGAAAGCTAGCTCTTCACCCCTATGGGTGCCTAACCCTTTATGCAAAGAGTGCAAAAAGTTAGCTGTATGCCTTAAGCCTAGCCAGCACTTGTGCCCATGCCTTAAGCCTAGCCCACACTTGTGCCCAGGCCTTAAGCCCAGCCCGCACTTGTGCCCAGGCCTTACGCCTAGCCCGCACTTGTGCCCAGGCCTTAAGCCCAGCCCGCACTTGTGCCCAAGCCTTAACCCTAGCCCACACTTGTGCCCCGGCCTTAATCCTAGCCTGCACTTGTGCCCCGGCCTTAAGCCTAGCCCGCACTTGTGCCCCGGCCTTAAGCCTAGCCCGCACTTGTGCCCCTGCCTTAAGCCTAGCCCGCACTTGTGCCCCTGCCTTAAGCCAAGCCCGAACTTGTGCCCCTGCCTTAAGCCAAGCCCGCACTTGTGCCCCTGCCTTAAGCCAAGCCCGCACTTGTGTCCCTGCCTTAAGCCAAGCCCGCACTTGTGTCCCTGCCTTAAGCCAAGCCCGCACTTGTGCCCAGGACTTAAGCCTAGCCCGCACTTGTGCCCAATCCTTAAGCCTAGCCCGCACTTGTGCCCAGGCCTTCAGCCTAGCCCGCACTTGTGCCCAGGCCTTAAGCCTAGCCCGCACTTGTGCCCAGGCCTTAAGCCTAGCCCGCACTTGTGCCCAGGCCTTAAGCCTAGCCCGCACTTGTGCCCAGGCCTTAAGCCTAGCCCGCACTTGTGCCCAGGCCTTAAGCCTAGCCCGCACTTGTGCCCAGGCCTTAAGCCTAGCCCGCACTTGTGCCCAGGCCTTAAGCCTAGCCCGCACTTGTGCCCAGGCCTTAAGTCTAGCCCGCACTTGTGCCCAGGCCTTAAGCCTAGCCAGCACTTGTGCCCCGGCCTTAAGCCTAGCCCGCACTGGTGCCCAGGCCGTAAGCCTAGCCCGCCCACGTGCCCAGGCCTTAAGCCAAGCCCGCACTTGTGCCCAGACCTTAAGCCTAGCCCGCTCTTCTGCCCAGGCCTTAAGCCTAGCCCGCTCTTATGCCCAGGCCTTAAGCCTAGCCCGCACTCGTGCCCAGGCCTTAAGCCTAGCCCGCACTTGTCCCCAGGCCTTAAGCCTAGCCCGCACTTGTGCCCAGGCCTTAAGCCTAGCCCGCACTTGTGCTCAGGCCTTAAGCCTAGCCCGCACTGGTGCCCAGGCCATAAGCCTAGCCCGCACACGTGCCCAGGCCTTAAGCCTAGCCCGCACTTGTGCCCAGTCCTTAAGCCTAGCCCGCACTTGTGCCCAGTCCTTAAGCCTAGCCCGCACTTGTGCCCAGGCCTTAAGCCTAGCCCGCACTTGTGCCCAGGCCTTAAGCCTAGCCCGCACTTGTGCCCAGGCCTTAAGCCTAGCCTGCACACGTGCCCAGGCCTTAAGCCAAGCCCGAACTTGTGCCCCTGCCTTAAGCCAAGCCCGCACTTGTGCCCAGGCCTTAAGCCAAGCCCGCACTTGTGCCCACGCCGTAAGCCAAGCCCGCTCTTCTGCCCAGGTTTTAAGCCAAGCCCGCACTTTGGCCCAGGCCTTAAGCCTAGCCCGCACATGTGCCCAGGCCTTAAGCCTAGCCCGCACTTGTGCCCAGGCCTTAAGCCTAGCCCGCACTTGTGCCCAAGCCTTAAGCCTAGCCCGCACTTGTGCCCAGGCCTTAAGCCCAGCCCGCACTTGTGCCCAAGCCTTAACCCTAGCCCACACTTGTGCCCAGGCCTTAATCCTAGCCCGCACTTGTGCCCCGGCCTTAAGCCTAGCCCGCACTTGTGCCCCGGCCTTAAGCCTAGCCCGCACTTGTGCCCCTGCCTTAAGCCAAGCCCGAACTTGTGCCCCTGCCTTAAGCCAAGCCCGCACTTGTGCCCCTGCCTTAAGCCAAGCCCGCACTTGTGTCCCTGCCTTAAGCCAAGCCCGCACTTGTGCCCAGGCCTTAAGCCTAGCCCGCACTTGTGCCAGGCCTTAAGCCTAGCCTGCACTTGTGCCCAGGCCTTAAGCCCAGCCCGCACTTGTGCCCAGGCCTTAACCCTAGCCCGCACTTGTGCCCAGGCCTTAATCCTAGCCTGCACTTGTGCCCCGGGCTTAAGCCTAGCCCGCACTTGTGCCCCGGCCTTAAGCCTAGCCCGCACTTGTGCCCCTGCCTTAAGCCTAGCCCGCACTTGTGCCCCTGCCTTAAGCCAAGCCCGAACTTGTGCCCCTGCCTTAAGCCAAGCCCGCACTTGTGCCCCTGCCTTAAGCCAAGCCCGCACTTGTGTCCCTGCCTTAAGCCAAGCCCGCACTTGTGCCCAGGCCTTAAGCCTAGCCCTCACTTGTGCCCAATCCTTAAGCCTAGCCCGCACTTGTGCCCAGGCCTTCAGCCTAGCCCGCACTTGTGCCCAGGCCTTAAGCCTAGCCCGCACTTGTGCCCAGGCCTTAAGCCTAGCCCGCACTTGTGCCCAGGCCTTAAGCCTAGCCCGCACTTGTGCCCAGGCCTTAAGCCTAGCCCGCACTTGTGCCCAGGCCTTAAGCCTAGCCCGCACTTGTGCCCAGGCCTTAAGCCTAGCCCGCACTTGTGCCCAGGCCTTAAGCCTAGCCCGCACTTGTGCCCAGGCCTTAAGCCTAGCCCGCACTTGTGCCCAGGCCTTAAGCCTAGCCCGCACTTGTGCCCAGGCCTTAAGCCAAGCCCGCTCTTCTGCCCAGGCCTTAAGCCAAGCCCGCACTTGGGCCCAGGCCATAAGCCTAGCCCGCACATGTGCCCAGGCCTTAAGCCTAGCCCGCACATGTGCCCAGGCCTTAAGCCTAGCCCGCACTTGTGCCCAGGCCTTAAGCCTAGCCCGCACTTGTGCCCAGGCCTTAAGCCTAGCCCGCACTTGTGCCCAGGCCTTAAGCCTAGCCCGCACTTGTGCCCAGGCCTTAAGCCTAGCCCGCACTTGTGCCCAGGCCTTAAGCCTAGCCCGCACTTGTGCCCAGGCCTTAAGCCAAGCCCGCTCTTCTGCCCAGGCCTTAAGCCAAGCCCGCACTTGGGCCCAGGCCATAAGCCTAGCCCGCACATGTGCCCAGGCCTTAAGCCTAGCCCGCACTTGTGCCCCGGCCTTATGCCTAGCCCGCACTTGTGCCCAGGCCTTAAGCCCAGCCCGCTCATGTGCCCCTGCCTTAAGCCAAGCCCGCTCTTGTGCCCAGGCCTTAAGCCTAGCCTGCACTTGTGCCCCGGCCTTATGCCTAGCCCGCACTTGTGCCCAAGCCTTAAGCCTAGCCCGCACTTGTGCCCAAGCCTTAAGCCTAGCCCGCACTTGCGCCCAAGCCTTAAGCCTAGCCCGCACTTGTGCCCAGGCCTTAAGCCTAGCCCGCACTTGCGCCCAAGCCTTAAGCCTAGCCCGCACTTGTGCCCAGGCCTTAAGCCTAGCCCGCACTTGTGCCCAGGCCTTAAGCCTAGCCTGCACTTTTGAGCCCCTTGAATGCTTGTTTGTTTTTGTCTTCAGCTTCATGTTGGTTATGCACATAGGGCCAGCTTTACGCTCTTCGCTCTTGTCCCGTCTGAATGCGCATGCACGACTGTAATTGGGGAAGAAGGCATTACCCATTTACGGAGGACAGACAAGAAGTGCCTGGTCGCTTGGAGCATGGGGTTATGGAGAGGCTCCGCACTGTAAAACAAAGGATCTAGTCCTAAATGTCCAAGTACAGAGTAGAGGGGTGAAAGCTAGCTCTTCACCCCTATGGGTGCCTAACCCTTTATGCAAAGAGTGCAAAAAGTTAGCTGTATGCCTTAAGCCTAGCCAGCACTTGTGCCCATGCCTTAAGCCTAGCCCACACTTGTGCCCAGGCCTTAAGCCCAGCCCGCACTTGTGCCCAGGCCTTACGCCTAGCCCGCACTTGTGCCCAGGCCTTAAGCCCAGCCCGCACTTGTGCCCAAGCCTTAACCCTAGCCCACACTTGTGCCCCGGCCTTAATCCTAGCCTGCACTTGTGCCCCGGCCTTAAGCCTAGCCCGCACTTGTGCCCCGGCCTTAAGCCTAGCCCGCACTTGTGCCCCTGCCTTAAGCCTAGCCCGCACTTGTGCCCCTGCCTTAAGCCAAGCCCGAACTTGTGCCCCTGCCTTAAGCCAAGCCCGCACTTGTGCCCCTGCCTTAAGCCAAGCCCGCACTTGTGTCCCTGCCTTAAGCCAAGCCCGCACTTGTGTCCCTGCCTTAAGCCAAGCCCGCACTTGTGCCCAGGACTTAAGCCTAGCCCGCACTTGTGCCCAATCCTTAAGCCTAGCCCGCACTTGTGCCCAGGCCTTCAGCCTAGCCCGCACTTGTGCCCAGGCCTTAAGCCTAGCCCGCACTTGTGCCCAGGCCTTAAGCCTAGCCCGCACTTGTGCCCAGGCCTTAAGCCTAGCCCGCACTTGTGCCCAGGCCTTAAGCCTAGCCCGCACTTGTGCCCAGGCCTTAAGCCTAGCCCGCACTTGTGCCCAGGCCTTAAGCCTAGCCCGCACTTGTGCCCAGGCCTTAAGCCTAGCCCGCACTTGTGCCCAGGCCTTAAGTCTAGCCCGCACTTGTGCCCAGGCCTTAAGCCTAGCCAGCACTTGTGCCCCGGCCTTAAGCCTAGCCCGCACTGGTGCCCAGGCCGTAAGCCTAGCCCGCCCACGTGCCCAGGCCTTAAGCCTAGCCCGCACTTGTGCCCAGACCTTAAGCCTAGCCCGCTCTTCTGCCCAGGCCTTAAGCCTAGCCCGCTCTTATGCCCAGGCCTTAAGCCTAGCCCGCACTCGTGCCCAGGCCTTAAGCCTAGCCCGCACTTGTCCCCAGGCCTTAAGCCTAGCCCGCACTTGTGCCCAGGCCTTAAGCCTAGCCCGCACTTGTGCTCAGGCCTTAAGCCTAGCCCGCACTGGTGCCCAGGCCATAAGCCTAGCCCGCACACGTGCCCAGGCCTTAAGCCTAGCCCGCACTTGTGCCCAGTCCTTAAGCCTAGCCCGCACTTGTGCCCAGTCCTTAAGCCTAGCCCGCACTTGTGCCCAGGCCTTAAGCCTAGCCCGCACTTGTGCCCAGGCCTTAAGCCTAGCCCGCACTTGTGCCCAGGCCTTAAGCCTAGCCTGCACACGTGCCCAGGCCTTAAGCCAAGCCCGAACTTGTGCCCCTGCCTTAAGCCAAGCCCGCACTTGTGCCCAGGCCTTAAGCCAAGCCCGCACTTGTGCCCACGCCGTAAGCCAAGCCCGCTCTTCTGCCCAGGTTTTAAGCCAAGCCCGCACTTTGGCCCAGGCCTTAAGCCTAGCCCGCACATGTGCCCAGGCCTTAAGCCTAGCCCGCACTTGTGCCCAGGCCTTAAGCCTAGCCCGCACTTGTGCCCAAGCCTTAAGCCTAGCCCGCACTTGTGCCCAGGCCTTAAGCCCAGCCCGCACTTGTGCCCAAGCCTTAACCCTAGCCCACACTTGTGCCCAGGCCTTAATCCTAGCCCGCACTTGTGCCCCGGCCTTAAGCCTAGCCCGCACTTGTGCCCCGGCCTTAAGCCTAGCCCGCACTTGTGCCCCTGCCTTAAGCCAAGCCCGAACTTGTGCCCCTGCCTTAAGCAAAGCCCGCACTTGTGCCCCTGCCTTAAGCCAAGCCCGCACTTGTGTCCCTGCCTTAAGCCAAGCCCGCACTTGTGCCCAGGCCTTAAGCCTAGCCCGCACTTGTGCCAGGCCTTAAGCCTAGCCCGCACTTGTGCCCAGGCCTTAAGCCCAGCCCGCACTTGTGCCCAGGCCTTAACCCTAGCCCGCACTTGTGCCCAGGCCTTAATCCCAGCCTGCACTTGTGCCCCGGGCTTAAGCCTAGCCCGCACTTGTGCCGCGGCCTTAAGCCTAGCCCGCACTTGTGCCCAGGCCTTAAGCCTAGCCTGCACTTTTGAGCCCCTTGAATGCTTGTTTGTTTGTTTTTGTCTTCAGCTTCATGTTGGTTATGCACATAGGGCCAGCTTTACGCTCTTCGCTCTTGTCCCGTCTGAATGCGCATGCACGACTGTAATTGGGGAAGAAGGCATTACCCATTTACGGAGGACAGACAAGAAGTGCCTGGTCGCTTGGAGCATGGGGTTATGGAGAGGCTCCGCACTGTAAAACAAAGGATCTAGTCCTAAATGTCCAAGTACAGAGTAGAGGGGTGAAAGCTAGCTCTTCACCCCTATGGGTGCCTAACCCTTTATGCAAAGAGTGCAAAAAGTTAGCTGTATGCCTTAAGCCTAGCCAGCACTTGTGCCCATGCCTTAAGCCTAGCCCACACTTGTGCCCAGGCCTTAAGCCCAGCCCGCACTTGTGCCCAGGCCTTAAGCCTAGCCCGCACTTGTGCCCAGGCCTTAAGCCCAGCCCGCACTTGTGCCCAAGCCTTAACCCTAGCCCACACTTGTGCCCCGGCTTTAATCCTAGCCTGCACTTGTGCCCCGGCCTTAAGCCTAGCCCGCACTTGTGCCCCGGCCTTAAGCCTAGCCCGCACTTGTGCCCCTGCCTTAAGCCAAGCCCGAACTTGTGCCCCTGCCTTAAGCCAAGCCCGCACTTGTGCCCCTGCCTTAAGCCAAGCCCGCACTTGTGTCCCTGCCTTATGCCAAGCCCGCACTTGTGCCCAGGCCTTAAGCCTAGCCCGCACTTGTGCCAGGCCTTAAGCCTAGCCTGCACTTGTGCCCAGGCCTTAAGCCCAGCCCGCACTTGTGCCCAGGCCTTAACCCTAGCCCGCACTTGTGCCCAGGCCTTAATCCTAGCCTGCACTTGTGCCCCGGGCTTAAGCCTAGCCCGCACTTGTGCCCCGGCCTTAAGCCTAGCCCGCACTTGTGCCCCTGCCTTAAGCCTAGCCCGCACTTGTGCCCCGGCCTTAAGCCTAGCCCGCACTTGTGCCCCTGCCTTAAGCCTAGCCCGCACTTGTGCCCCTGCCTTAAGCCAAGCCCGCACATGTGCCCAGGCCTTAAGCCTAGCCCGCACTTGTGCCCAGGCCTTAAGCCTAGCCCGCACTTGTGCCCAGGCCTTAAGCCTAGCCCGCACTTGTGCCCAGGCCTTAAGCCTAGCCCGCACTTGTGCCCAGGCCTTAAGCCTAGCCCGCACTTGTGCCCAGGCCTTAAGCCTAGCCCGCACTTGTGCTCAGGCCTTAAGCATAGCCCGCACTTGTGCCCAGGCCTTAAGCCTAGCCCACACTTGTGCCCAGGCCTTAAGCCTAGCCCGCACTTTTGCCCAGGCCTTAAGCCTAGCCCGCACTTGTGCCCCGGCCTTAAGCCTAGCCCGCACTTGAGCCCCGGCCTTAAGCCTAGCCCGCACTTGTGCCCAGGCCTTAAGCCTAGCCCGCACTTGTGCCCCTGCCTTAAGCCAAGCCCGCACTTGTGTCCCTGCCTTAAGCCTAGCCCGCACTTGTGCCCAGGCCTTAAGCCTAGCCCGCACTTGTGCCCAGGCCTTAAGCCTAGCCCGCACTCGTGCCCAGGCCTTAAGCCTAGCCCACACTCGTGCCCAGGCCTTAAACCTAACCCGCACTCGTGCCCAGGCCTTAAGCCTAGCCCGCACTTGTGCCCAGGCCTTAAGCCTAGCCCGCACTTGTGCCCAGGCCTTAAGCCTAGCCCGCACTTGTGCCCAGGCCTTAAGCCTAGCCCGCACTGGTGCCCAGGCCATAAGCCTAGCCCGCACACGTGCCCAGGCCTTAAGCCTAGCCCGCACTTGTGCCCAGTCCTTAAGCCTAGCCCGCACTTGTGCCCAGGCCTTAAGCCTAGCCCGCACTTGTGCCCAGGCCTTAAGCCTAGCCCGCACTTGTGCCCAGGCCTTAAGCCTAGCCCGCACACGTGCCCAGGCCTTAAGCCAAGCCCGAACTTGTGCCCCTGCCTTAAGCCAAGCCCGCACTTGTGCCCAGGCCTTAAGCCAAGCCCGCACTTGTGCCCACGCCGTAAGCCAAGCCCGCTCTTCTGCCCAGGTTTTAAGCCAAGCCCGCACTTTGGCCCAGGCCTTAAGCCTAGCCCGCACATGTGCCCAGGCCTTAAGCCTAGCCCGCACTTGTGCCCAGGCCTTAAGCCTAGCCCGCACTTGTGCCCAGGCCTTAAGGCTAACCCCCACTTGTGCCCAGGCCTTAAGCCTAGCCCGCACTTGTGCCCAGGCCTTAAGCCTAGCCCGCACTTGTGCCCAGGCCTTAAGCCTAGCCCGCACTTGTGCCCAGGCCTTAAGCCTAGCCCGCACTTGTGCCCAGGCCTTAAGCCTAGCCCGCACTTGTGCCCAGGCCTTAAGCCTAGCCCGCAGTTGTGCCCAGGCCTTAAGCCTAGCCCACACTTGTGCCCAGGCCTTAAGCCTATCCCGCACTTGTGTCCAGGCCTTAAGCCTAGCCCACACTTGTGCCCAGGCCTTAAGCCTATCCCGCACTTGTGCCCAGGCCTTAAGCCTAGCCTGCACTTTTGAGCCCCTTGAATGTTTGTTTGTTTGTTTTTGTCTTCAGCTTCATGTTGGTTATGCACATAGAGCCAGCTTTACGCTCTTCGCTCTTGTCCCGTCTGAATGCGCATGCACGACTGTAATTGGGGAAGAAGGCATTACCCATTTACGGAGGACAGACAAGAAGTGCCTGGTCGCTTGGAGCATGGGGTTATGGAGAGGCTCCGCACTGTAAAACAAAGGATCTAGTCCTAAATGTCCAAGTACAGAGTAGAGGGGTGAAAGCTAGCTCTTCACCCCTATGGGTGCCTAACCCTTTATGCAAAGAGTGCAAAGAGTTAGCTGTATGCCTTAAGCCTAGCCAGCACTTGTGCCCATGCCTTAAGCCTAGCCCGCACTTGTGCCCCGGCCTTAAGCCTAGCCCGCACTTGTGCCCCGGCCTTAAGCCTAGCCCGCACTTGTGCCCAGGCTTCAAGCCTAGCCCGCACTTGTGCCCCGGCCTTATGCCTAGCCCGCACTTGTGCCCAGGCCTTAAGCCTAGCCCGCACTTGTGCCCAGGCCTTAAGCCTAGCCCGCATTTGTGCCCAGGCCTTAAGCCTAGCCCGCACTTGAGCCCCGGCCTTAAGCCTAGCCCGCACTTGTGCCCCGGCATTAAGCCTAGCCCGCACTTGTGCCCCGGCCTTAAGCCTAGCCCGCACTTGTGCCCGGGCCTTAAGCCTAGCCCGCACTTGTGCCCCGGCCTTAAGCCTAGCCCGCACTTGTGCCCCGGCCTTAAGCCTAGCCCGCACTTGTGCCCCGGCCTTAAGCCCAGCCCACACTTGTGCCCCGGCCTTAAGCCCAGCCCGCACTTGTGCCCAGGCCTTAAGCCCAGCCCGCACTTGTGCCCAGGCCTTAAGCCCAGCCCGCTCTTGTGCCCCTGCCTTAAGCCAAACCCGCTCTTGTGCCCCTGCCTTAAGCCAAGCCCGCTCTTGTGCCCAGGCCTTAAGCCTAGCCCGCACTTGTGCCCAGGCCTTAAGCCTAGCCCGCACTTGTGCCCAGGCCTTAAGCCTAGCCCGCACTTGTGCCCAGGCCTTAAGCCTAGCCCGCACTTGTGCCCAGGCCTTAAGCCTAGCCCGCACTTGTGCCCAGGCCTTAAGCCTAGCCCGCACTTGTGCCTAGGCCTTAAACCTAACCCGCACTCGTGCCCAGGCCTTAAGGCTAGCCCGCTCTTGTGCCCAGGCCTTAAGCCTAGCCCAAACTTGTGCCCAGGCCTTAAGCCTAGCCCGCACTTGTGCCCAGGTCTTAAGCCTAGCCCGCACTGGTGCCCAGGCCATAAGCCAAGCCCGAACTTGTGCCCAGTCCTTAAGCCTAGCCCGCACTTGTGCCCAGGCCTTAAGCCTAGCCCGCACTTGTGCCCAGGCCTTAAGCCTAGCCCGCACTTGTGCCCAGGCCTTAAGCCTAGCCCGCACACGTGCCCAGGCCTTAAGCCAAGCCCGAACTTGTGCCCCTGCCTTAAGCCAAGCCCTCACTTGTGCCCAGGCCTTAAGCCAAGCCCGCACTTGTGCCCAGGCCGTAAGCCAAGCCCGCTCTTCTGCCCAGGTTTTAAGCCAAGCCCGCACTTGGGCCCAGGCCTTAAGCCTAGCCCGCACTAGTGCCCAGGCCTTAAGCCTAGCCTGCACTTTTGAGCCCCTTGAATGCTTGTTTGTTTGTTTTTGTCTTCAGCTTCATGTTGGTTATGCACATAGAGCCAGCTTTACGCTCTTCGCTCTTGTCCCGTCTGAATGCGCATGCACGACTGTAATTGGGGAAGAAGGCATTACCCATTTACGGAGGACAGACAAGAAGTGCCTGGTCGCTGTGAGCATGGGGTTATGGAGAGGCTCCGCACTGTAAAACAAAGGATCTAGTCCTAAATGTCCAAGTACAGAGTAGAGGGGTGAAAGCTAGCTCTTCACCCCTATGGGTGCCTAACCCTTTATGCAAAGAGTGCAAAGAGTTAGCTGTATGCCTTAAGCCTAGCCAGCACTTGTGCCCATGCCTTAAGCCTAGCCCGCACTTGTGCCCAGGCATTAAGCCCAGCCCGCACTTGTGCCCAGGCCTTAAGCCTAGCCCGCACTTGTGCCCAGGCCTTAAGCCCAGCCCGCACTTGTGCCCAGGCCTTAACCCTAGCCCGCACTTGTGCCCAGGCCTTAATCCTAGCCTGCACTTGTGCCCCTGCCTTAAGCCTAGCCCACACTTGTGCCCCTGCCTTAAGCCAAGCCTGAACTTGTGCCCCTGCCTTAAGCCAAGCCCGTACTTGTGCCCCTGCCTTAAGCCAAGCCCGCACTTGTGCCCAGGCCTTAAGCCTAGCCCGCACTTGTGCCCAGGCTTTAAGCCTAGCCCGCACTTGTGCCCAGGCCTTAAGCCTGGCCCGCACTTGTGCCCAGGCCTTAAGCTTAGCCCCACTTGTGCCCAGGCCTTAAGCCTAGCCCACACTTGTGCCCAGGCCTTAAGCCTAGCCCGCACTTGTGCCCAGGCCTTAAGCCTAGCCCGCACTTGTGCCCCGGCCTTAAGCCTAGCCCGCACTTGTGCCCCTGCCTTAAGCCAAGCCCGCACTTGTGCCCAGGCCTTAAGCCTAGCCCGCACTTGTGCCCAGGCCTTAAGCCTAGCCCGCACTTGTGCCCAGGCCTTAAGCCTAGCCCGCACTTGTGCCCAGGCCTTAAGCCTAGCCCGCACTTGTGCCCAGGCCTTAAGCCTAGCCCGCACTTGTGCCCAGGCTTTAAGCCTAGCCCGCACTTGTGCCCAGGCCTTAAGCCTAGCCCACACTAGTGCCCAGGCCTTAAGCCTAGCCCGCACTTGTGCCCAGGCCTTAAGCCTAGCCCGCACTTGTGCCCAGGCCTTAAGCCTAGCCCGCACTTGTGCCCAGGCCTTAAGCCTAGCCCGCACTTGTGCCCAGGCCTTAAGCCTATCCCGCACATGTGCCCAGGCCTTAAGCCTAGCCCGCACTTGTGTCCAGGCTTTAACCCTAGCCCGCACTTGTGCCCCGGCCTTAAGCCTAGCCCGCACTTGTGCCCCTGCTTTAAGCCAAGCCCGCACTTGTGCCCAGGCCTTACGCCTAGCCCGCACTTGTGCCCAGGCCTTAAGCCTAGCCCGCACTTGTGCCCCGGCCTTAAGCCTAGCCCGCACTTGTGCCCCGGCCTTAAGCCTAGCCCGCACTTGTGCCCAGGCTTCAAGCCTAGCCCACACTTGTGCCCCGGCCTTATGCCTAGCCCGCACTTGTGCCCAGGCCTTAAGCCTAGCCCGCACTTGTGCCCAGGCCTTAAGCCTAGCCCGCACTTGTGCCCAGGCCTTAAGCCTAGCCCGCATTGTGCCCAGGCCTTAAGCCTAGCCCGCAATTGTGCCCCTGCCTTAAGCCAAGCCCGCACTTGTGCCCCTGCCTTAAGCCAAGCCCGCTCTTGTGCCCAGGCCTTAAGCCTAGCCCGCACTTGTGCCCCGGCCTTAAGCCTAGCCCGCACTTGTGCCCCGGCCTTAAGCCTAGCCCGCACTTGTGCCCCGGCCTTAAGCCTAGCCCGCACTTGTGCCCCGGCCTTAAGCCTAGCCCGCACTTGTGCCCCGGCCTTATGCCTAGCCCGCACTTGTGCCCAGGCCTTAAGCCTAGCCCAAACTTGTGCCCAGGCTTCAAGCCTAGCCCGCACTTGTGCCCCGGCCTTATGCCTAGCCCGCACTTGTGCCCAGGCCTTAAGCCCAGCCCGCTCTTGTGCCCAGGCCTTAAGCCTAGCCCGCACTTGTGCCCAGGCCTTAAGCCTAGCCCGCACTTGTGCCCAGGCCTTAAGCCTAGCCCGCACTTGTGCCCAGGCCTTAAGCCTAGCCCGCACTTGTGCCCAGGCCTTAAGCCAAGCCCGCTCTTCTGCCCAGGCCTTAAGCCAAGCCCGCACTTGGGCCCAGGCCATAAGCCTAGCCCGCACATGTGCCCAGGCCTTAAGCCTAGCCCGCACATGTGCCCAGGCCTTAAGCCTAGCCCGCACTTGTGCCCAGGCCTTAAGCCTAGCCCGCACTTGTGCCCAGGCCTTAAGCCTAGCCCGCACTTGTGCCCAGGCCTTAAGCCTAGCCCGCACTTGTGCCCAGGCCTTAAGCCTAGCCCGCACTTGTGCCCAGGCCTTAAGCCTAGCCCGCACTTGTGCCCAGGCCTTAAGCCTAGCCCGCACTTGTGCCCAGGCCTTAAGCCTAGCCCGCACTTGTGCCCAGGCCTTAAGCCAAGCCCGCTCTTCTGCCCAGGCCTTAAGCCAAGCCCGCACTTGGGCCCAGGCCATAAGCCTAGCCCGCACATGTGCCCAGGCCTTAAGCCTAGCCCGCACTTGTGCCCAGGCTTTAAGCCTAGCCCGCACTTGTGCCCAGGCCTTAAGCCTAGCCCGCACTTGTGCCCAGGCCTTAAGCTTAGCCCCACTTGTGCCCAGGCCTTAAGCCTAGCCCGCACTTGTGCCCCGGCCTTATGCCTAGCCCGCACTTGTGCCCAGGCCTTAAGCCCAGCCCGCTCTTGTGCCCCTGCCTTAAGCCAAGCCCGCTCATGTGCCCCTGCCTTAAGCCAAGCCCGCTCTTGTGCCCAGGCCTTAAGCCTAGCCTGCACTTGTGCCCCGGCCTTATGCCTAGCCCGCACTTGTGCCCAAGCCTTAAGCCTAGCCCGCACTTGTGCCCAAGCCTTAAGCCTAGCCTGCACTTGCGCCCAAGCCTTAAGCCTAGCCCGCACTTGCGCCCAGGCCTTAAGCCTAGCCCGCACTTGCGCCCAAGCCTTAAGCCTAGCCCGCACTTGTGCCCAGGCCTTAAGCCTAGCCCGCACTTGTGCCCAGGCCTTAAGCCTAGCCTGCACTTTTGAGCCCCTTGAATGCTTGTTTGTTTTTGTCTTCAGCTTCATGTTGGTTATGCACATAGGGCCAGCTTTACGCTCTTCGCTCTTGTCCCGTCTGAATGCGCATGCACGACTGTAATTGGGGAAGAAGGCATTACCCATTTACGGAGGACAGACAAGAAGTGCCTGGTCGCTTGGAGCATGGGGTTATGGAGAGGCTCCGCACTGTAAAACAAAGGATCTAGTCCTAAATGTCCAAGTACAGAGTAGAGGGGTGAAAGCTAGCTCTTCACCCCTATGGGTGCCTAACCCTTTATGCAAAGAGTGCAAAAAGTTAGCTGTATGCCTTAAGCCTAGCCAGCACTTGTGCCCATGCCTTAAGCCTAGCCCACACTTGTGCCCAGGCCTTAAGCCCAGCCCGCACTTGTGCCCAGGCCTTAAGCCTAGCCCGCACTTGTGCCCAGGCCTTAAGCCCAGCCCGCACTTGTGCCCAAGCCTTAACCCTAGCCCACACTTGTGCCCCGGCCTTAATCCTAGCCTGCACTTGTGCCCCGGCCTTAAGCCTAGCCCGCACTTGTGCCCCGGCCTTAAGCCTAGCCCGCACTTGTGCCCCTGCCTTAAGCCTAGCCCGCACTTGTGCCCCTGCCTTAAGCCAAGCCCGAACTTGTGCCCCTGCCTTAAGCCAAGCCCGCACTTGTGCCCCTGCCTTAAGCCAAGCCCGCACTTGTGTCCCTGCCTTAAGCCAAGCCCGCACTTGTGTCCCTGCCTTAAGCCAAGCCCGCACTTGTGCCCAGGCCTTAAGCCTAGCCCGCACTTGTGCCAGGCCTTAAGCCTAGCCCGCACTTGTGCCCAGGCCTTAAGCCCAGCCCGCACTTGTGCCCAGGCCTTAACCCTAGCCCGCACTTGTGCCCAGGCCTTAATCCTAGCCTGCACTTGTGCCCCGGGCTTAAGCCTAGCCCGCACTTGTGCCCCGGCCTTAAGCCTAGCCCGCACTTGTGCCCCTGCCTTAAGCCTAGCCCGCACTTGTGCCCCGGCCTTAAGCCTAGCCCGCACTTGTGCCCAGGCTTCAAGCCTAGCCCGCACTTGTGCCCCGGCCTTATGCCTAGCCCGCACTTGTGCCCAGGCCTTAAGCCTAGCCCGCACTTGTGCCCAGGCCTTAAGCCAAGCCCGCTCTTCTGCCCAGGCCTTAAGCCAAGCCCGCACTTGGGCCCAGGCCATAAGCCTAGCCCGCACATGTGCCCAGGCCTTAAGCCTAGCCCGCACATGTGCCCAGGCCTTAAGCCTAGCCCGCACTTGTGCCCAGGCCTTAAGCCTAGCCCGCACTTGTGCCCAGGCCTTAAGCCTAGCCCGCACTTGTGCCCAGGCCTTAAGCCTAGCCCGCACTTGTGCCCAGGCCTTAAGCCTAGCCCGCACTTGTGCCCAGGCCTTAAGCCTAGCCCGCACTTGTGCCCAGGCCTTAAGCCTAGCCCGCACTTGTGCCCAGGCCTTAAGCCAAGCCCGCTCTTCTGCCCAGGCCTTAAGCCAAGCCCGCACTTGGGCCCAGGCCATAAGCCTAGCCCGCACATGTGCCCAGGCCTTAAGCCTAGCCCGCACTTGCGCCCAGGCTTTAAGCCTAGCCCGCACTTGTGCCCAGGCCTTAAGCCTAGCCCGCACTTGTGCCCAGGCCTTAAGCCTAGCCTGCACTTTTGAGCCCCTTGAATGCTTGTTTGTTTTTGTCTTCAGCTTCATGTTGGTTATGCACATAGGGCCAGCTTTACGCTCTTCGCTCTTGTCCCGTCTGAATGCGCATGCACGACTGTAATTGGGGAAGAAGGCATTACCCATTTACGGAGGACAGACAAGAAGTGCCTGGTCGCTTGGAGCATGGGGTTATGGAGAGGCTCCGCACTGTAAAACAAAGGATCTAGTCCTAAATGTCCAAGTACAGAGTAGAGGGGTGAAAGCTAGCTCTTCACCCCTATGGGTGCCTAACCCTTTATGCAAAGAGTGCAAAAAGTTAGCTGTATGCCTTAAGCCTAGCCAGCACTTGTGCCCATGCCTTAAGCCTAGCCCACACTTGTGCCCAGGCCTTAAGCCCAGCCCGCACTTGTGCCCAGGCCTTAAGCCCAGCCCGCACTTGTGCCCAGGCCTTAAGCCTAGCCCGCACTTGTGCCCAGGCCTTAAGCCCAGCCCGCACTTGTGCCCAAGCCTTAACCCTAGCCCACACTTGTGCCCCGGCCTTAATCCTAGCCTGCACTTGTGCCCCGGCCTTAAGCCTAGCCCGCACTTGTGCCCCGGCCTTAAGCCTAGCCCGCACTTGTGCCCCTGCCTTAAGCCTAGCCCGCACTTGTGCCCCTGCCTTAAGCCAAGCCCGAACTTGTGCCCCTGCCTTAAGCCAAGCCCGCACTTGTGCCCCTGCCTTAAGCCAAGCCCGCACTTGTGTCCCTGCCTTAAGCCAAGCCCGCACTTGTGTCCCTGCCTTAAGCCAAGCCCGCACTTGTGCCCCTGCCTTAAGCCAAGCCCGCACTTGTGTCCCTGCCTTAAGCCAAGCCCGCACTTGTGTCCCTGCCTTAAGCCAAGCCAGCACTTGTGCCCCTGCCTTAAGCCAAGCCCGCACTTGTGTCCCTGCCTTAAGCCAAGCCCGCACTTGTGTCCCTGCCTTAAGCCAAGCCAGCACTTGTGCCCCTGCATTATGCCCAGCCAGCACTTGTGCCCCGGCTTTAAGCCCAGCCCGCACTTGTGCCCCTGCCTTATGCCCAGCCAGCACTTGTGCCCCGGCCTTAAGCCTAGCCCGCACTTGTGCCCCGGCCTTAAGCCTAGCCCGCACTTGTGCCCCGGCCTTAAGCCTAGCCCGCACTTGTGCCCCGGCCTTAAGCCCAGCCCTCACTTGTGCCCCGGCCTTAAGCCCAGCCCGCACTTGTGCCCAGGCCTTAAGCCCAGCCCGCACTTGTGCCCAGGCCTTAAGCCCAGCCCGCTCTTGTGCCCCTGCCTTAAGCCAAACCCGCTCTTGTGCCCCTGCCTTAAGCCAAGCCCGCTCTTGTGCCCAGGCCTTAAGCCTAGCCCGCACTTGTGCCCAGGCCTTAAGCCTAGCCCGCACTTGTGCCCAGGCCTTAAGCCTAGCCCGCACTTGTGCCCAGGCCTTAAGCCTAGCCCGCACTTGTGCCCAGGCCTTAAGCCTAGCCCGCACTTGTGCCCAGGCCTTAAGCCTAGCCCGCACTTGTGCCTAGGCCTTAAACCTAACCCGCACTCGTGCCCAGGCCTTAAGGCTAGCCCGCTCTTGTGCCCAGGCCTTAAGCCTAGCCCAAACTTGTGCCCAGGCCTTAAGCCTAGCCCGCACTTGTGCCCAGGCCTTAAGCCTAGCCCGCACTGGTGCCCAGGCCATAAGCCAAGCCCGAACTTGTGCCCAGTCCTTAAGCCTAGCCCGCACTTGTGCCCAGGCCTTAAGCCTAGCCCGCACTTGTGCCCAGGCCTTAAGCCTAGCCCGCACTTGTGCCCAGGCCTTAAGCCTAGCCCGCACACGTGCCCAGGCCTTAAGCCAAGCCCGAACTTGTGCCCCTGCCTTAAGCCAAGCCCTCACTTGTGCCCAGGCCTTAAGCCAAGCCCGCACTTGTGCCCAGGCCGTAAGCCAAGCCCGCTCTTCTGCCCAGGTTTTAAGCCAAGCCCGCACTTGGGCCCAGGCCTTAAGCCTAGCCCGCACTAGTGCCCAGGCCTTAAGCCTAGCCTGCACTTTTGAGCCCCTTGAATGCTTGTTTGTTTGTTTTTGTCTTCAGCTTCATGTTGGTTATGCACATAGAGCCAGCTTTACGCTCTTCGCTCTTGTCCCGTCTGAATGCGCATGCACGACTGTAATTGGGGAAGAAGGCATTACCCATTTACGGAGGACAGACAAGAAGTGCCTGGTCGCTGTGAGCATGGGGTTATGGAGAGGCTCCGCACTGTAAAACAAAGGATCTAGTCCTAAATGTCCAAGTACAGAGTAGAGGGGTGAAAGCTAGCTCTTCACCCCTATGGGTGCCTAACCCTTTATGCAAAGAGTGCAAAGAGTTAGCTGTATGCCTTAAGCCTAGCCAGCACTTGTGCCCATGCCTTAAGCCTAGCCCGCACTTGTGCCCAGGCATTAAGCCCAGCCCGCACTTGTGCCCAGGCCTTAAGCCTAGCCCGCACTTGTGCCCAGGCCTTAAGCCCAGCCCGCACTTGTGCCCAGGCCTTAACCCTAGCCCGCACTTGTGCCCAGGCCTTAATCCTAGCCTGCACTTGTGCCCCTGCCTTAAGCCTAGCCCACACTTGTGCCCCTGCCTTAAGCCAAGCCTGAACTTGTGCCCCTGCCTTAAGCCAAGCCCGTACTTGTGCCCCTGCCTTAAGCCAAGCCCGCACTTGTGCCCAGGCCTTAAGCCTAGCCCGCACTTGTGCCCAGGCTTTAAGCCTAGCCCGCACTTGTGCCCAGGCCTTAAGCCTGGCCCGCACTTGTGCCCAGGCCTTAAGCTTAGCCCCACTTGTGCCCAGGCCTTAAGCCTAGCCCGCACTTGTGCCCAGGCCTTAAGCCTAGCCCGCACTTGTGCCCAGGCCTTAAGCCTAGCCCGCACTTGTGCCCCGGCCTTAAGCCTAGCCCGCACTTGTGCCCCTGCCTTAAGCCAAGCCCGCACTTGTGCCCAGGCCTTAAGCCTAGCCCGCACTTGTGCCCAGGCCTTAAGCCTAGCCCGCACTTGTGCCCAGGCCTTAAGCCTAGCCCGCACTTGTGCCCAGGCCTTAAGCCTAGCCCGCACTTGTGCCCAGGCCTTAAGCCTAGCCCGCACTTGTGCCCAGGCTTTAAGCCTAGCCCGCACTTGTGCCCAGGCCTTAAGCCTAGCCCACACTAGTGCCCAGGCCTTAAGCCTAGCCCGCACTTGTGCCCAGGCCTTAAGCCTAGCCCGCACTTGTGCCCAGGCCTTAAGCCTAGCCCGCACTTGTGCCCAGGCCTTAAGCCTAGCCCGCACTTGTGCCCAGGCCTTAAGCCTATCCCGCACATGTGCCCAGGCCTTAAGCCTAGCCCGCACTTGTGTCCAGGCTTTAACCCTAGCCCGCACTTGTGCCCCGGCCTTAAGCCTAGCCCGCACTTGTGCCCCTGCTTTAAGCCAAGCCCGCACTTGTGCCCAGGCCTTACGCCTAGCCCGCACTTGTGCCCAGGCCTTAAGCCTAGCCCGCACTTGTGCCCCGGCCTTAAGCCTAGCCCGCACTTGTGCCCCGGCCTTAAGCCTAGCCCGCACTTGTGCCCAGGCTTCAAGCCTAGCCCACACTTGTGCCCCGGCCTTATGCCTAGCCCGCACTTGTGCCCAGGCCTTAAGCCTAGCCCGCACTTGTGCCCAGGCCTTAAGCCTAGCCCGCACTTGTGCCCAGGCCTTAAGCCTAGCCCGCACTTGTGCCCAGGCCTTAAGCCTAGCCCGCAATTGTGCCCCTGCCTTAAGCCAAGCCCGCACTTGTGCCCCTGCCTTAAGCCAAGCCCGCTCTTGTGCCCAGGCCTTAAGCCTAGCCCGCACTTGTGCCCCGGCCTTAAGCCTAGCCCGCACTTGTGCCCCGGCCTTAAGCCTAGCCCGCACTTGTGCCCCGGCCTTAAGCCTAGCCCGCACTTGTGCCCCGGCCTTAAGCCTAGCCCGCACTTGTGCCCCGGCCTTATGCCTAGCCCGCACTTGTGCCCAGGCCTTAAGCCTAGCCCAAACTTCTGCCCAGGCTTCAAGCCTAGCCCGCACTTGTGCCCCGGCCTTATGCCTAGCCCGCACTTGTGCCCAGGCCTTAAGCCCAGCCCGCTCTTGTGCCCAGGCCTTAAGCCTAGCCCGCACTTGTGCCCAGGCCTTAAGCCTAGCCCGCACTTGTGCCCAGGCCTTAAGCCTAGCCCGCACTTGTGCCCAGGCCTTAAGCCCAGCCCGCACTTGTGCCCAAGCCTTAACCCTAGCCCACACTTGTGCCCCGGCCTTAATCCTAGCCTGCACTTGTGCCCCGGCCTTAAGCCTAGCCCGCACTTGTGCCCCGGCCTTAAGCCTAGCCCGCACTTGTGCCCCTGCCTTAAGCCAAGCCCGAACTTGTGCCCCTGCCTTAAGCCAAGCCCGCACTTGTGCCCCTGCCTTAAGCCAAGCCCGCACTTGTGTCCCTGCCTTAAGCCAAGCCCGCACTTGTGTCCCTGCCTTAAGCCAAGCCCGCACTTGTGCCCAGGCCTTAAGCCTAGCCCGCACTTGTGCCAGGCCTTAAGCCTAGCCCGCACTTGTGCCCAGGCCTTAAGCCCAGCCCGCACTTGTGCCCAGGCCTTAACCCTAGCCCGCACTTGTGCCCAGGCCTTAATCCTAGCCTGCACTTGTGCCCCGGGCTTAAGCCTAGCCCGCACTTGTGCCCCGGCCTTAAGCCTAGCCCGCACTTGTGCCCCTGCCTTAAGCCTAGCCCGCACTTGTGCCCCTGCCTTAAGCCAAGCCCGAACTTGTGCCCCTGCCTTAAGCCAAGCCCGCACTTGTGCCCCTGCCTTAAGCCAAGCCCGCACTTGTGTCCCTGCCTTAAGCCAAGCCCGCACTTGTGCCCAGGCCTTAAGCCTAGCCCGCACTTGTGCCCAATCCTTAAGCCTAGCCCGCACTTGTGCCCAGGCCTTCAGCCTAGCCCGCACTTGTGCCCAGGCCTTAAGCCTAGCCCGCACTTGTGCCCAGGCCTTAAGCCTAGCCCGCACTTGTGCCCAGGCCTTAAGCCTAGCCCGCACTTGTGCCCAGGCCTTAAGCCTAGCCCGCACTTGTGCCCAGGCCTTAAGCCTAGCCCGCACTTGTGCCCAGGCCTTAAGCCTAGCCCACACTTGTGCCCAGGCCTTAAGCCTAGCCCGCACTTGTGCCCAGGCCTTAAGCCTAGCCCGCACTTGTGCCCAGGCCTTAAGCCTAGCCAGCACTTGTGCCCCGGCCTTAAGCCTAGCCCGCACTGGTGCCCAGGCCGTAAGCCTAGCCCGCCCACGTGCCCAGGCCTTAAGCCTAGCCCGCACTTGTGCCCAGACCTTAAGCCTAGCCCGCTCTTCTGCCCAGGCCTTAAGCCTAGCCCGCTCTTATGCCCAGGCCTTAAGCCTAGCCCGCACTCGTGCCCAGGCCTTAAGCCTAGCCCGCACTTGTGCCCAGGCCTTAAGCCTAGCCCGCACTTGTGCCCAGGCCTTAAGCCTAGCCAGCACTTGTGCCCCGGCCTTAAGCCTAGCCCGCACTGGTGCCCAGGCCGTAAGCCTAGCCCGCCCACGTGCCCAGGCCTTAAGCCTAGCCCGCACTTGTGCCCAGACCTTAAGCCTAGCCCGCTCTTCTGCCCAGGCCTTAAGCCTAGCCCGCTCTTATGCCCAGGCCTTAAGCCTAGCCCGCACTCGTGCCCAGGCCTTAAGCCTAGCCCGCACTTGTGCCCAGGCCTTAAGCCTAGCCCGCACTTGTGCCCAGGCCTTAAGCCTAGCCCGCACTTGTGCCCAGGCCTTAAGCCTAGCCCGCACTGGTGCCCAGGCCATAAGCCTAGCCCGCACACGTGCCCAGGCCTTAAGCCTAGCCCGCACTTGTGCCCAGTCCTTAAGCCTAGCCCGCACTTGTGCCCAGTCCTTAAGCCTAGCCCGCACTTGTGCCCAGGCCTTAAGCCTAGCCCGCACTTGTGCCCAGGCCTTAAGCCTAGCCCGCACTTGTGCCCAGGCCTTAAGCCTAGCCCGCACACGTGCCCAGGCCTTAAGCCAAGCCCGAACTTGTGCCCCTGCCTTAAGCCAAGCCCGCACTTGTGCCCAGGCCTTAAGCCAAGCCCGCACTTGTGCCCACGCCGTAAGCCAAGCCCGCTCTTCTGCCCAGGTTTTAAGCCAAGCCCGCACTTTGGCCCAGGCCTTAAGCCTAGCCCGCACATGTGCCCAGGCCTTAAGCCTAGCCCGCACTTGTGCCCAGGCCTTAAGCCTAGCCCGCACTTGTGCCCAGGCCTTAAGCCTAGCCCGCACTTGTGCCCAGGCCTTAAGCCTAGCCCGCACTTGTGCCCAGGCCTTAAGCCTAGCCCGCACTTGTGCCCAGGCCTTAAGCCTGGCCCGCACTTGTGTCCAGGCTTTAACCCTAGCCCGCACTTGTGCCCAGGCTTTAACCCTAGCCCACACTTGTGCCCCTGCTTTATCCCTAGCCCGCACTTGTGCCCCTGCTTTAAGCCAAGCCCGCACTTGTGCCCAGGCCTTAAGCCTAGCTCGCACTTGTGCCCAGTCCTTAAGCCTAGCCCGCACTTTTGCCCCGGCCTTAAGCCTAGCAGGCACTTGTGCCCCGGCCTTAAGCCTAGCCCGCACTTGTGCCCAGGCTTCAAGCCTTGCCCGCACTTGTGCCCCAGCCTTATGCCTAGCCCGCACTTGTGCCCAGGCCTTAAGCCTAGCCCGCATTTGTGCCCAGGCCTTAAGCCTAGCCCGCACTTGTGCCCAGGCCTTAAGCCTAGCCCGCACTTGTGCCCAGGCCTTAAGCCTAGCCCGCACTTGTGCCCCGGCCTTAAGCCCAGCCCGCACTTGTGCCCCGGCCTTAAGCCTAGCCCGCACTTGTGCCCAGGCCTTAAGCCCAGCCCGCACTTGTGCCCAGGCCTTAAGCCAAGCCCGCTCTTGTGCCCCTGCCTTAAGCCAAGCCCGCTCTTGTGCCCAGGCCTTAAGCCTAGCCCGCACTTGTGCCCAGGCCTTAAGCCTAGCCCGCACGTGTGCCCAGACCTTAAGCCTAGCCCGCACTTGTGCCCAGGCTTTAAGCCTAGCCCGCACTTGTGCCCAGGCGTTAAGCCTAGCCCGCACTTTTGCCCCGGCTTTAAGACTAGCCTGCACTTGTGCCCAGGCTTCAAGCCTAGCCCGCACTTGTGCCCCGGCCTTATGCCTAGCCCGCACTTGTGCCCCGGCCTTAAGCCTAGCCCGCACTTGTGCCCCGGCCTTAAGCCTAGCCCGCACTTGTGCCCCGGCCTTAAGCCTAGCCCGCACTTGTGCCCAGGCTTCAAGCCTAGCCCGCACTTGTGCCCCGGCCTTAAGCCTAGCCCGCACTTGTGCCCAGGCTTCAAGCCTAGCCCGCACTTGTGCCCCGGCCTTATGCCTAGCCCGCACTTGTGCCCAGGCCTTAAGCCTAGCCCGCACTTGTGCCCAGGCCTTAAGCCTAGCCCGCATTTGTGCCCAGGCCTTAAGCCTAGCCCGCACTTGAGCCCCGGCCTTAAGCCTAGCCCGCACTTGTGCCCCGGCATTAAGCCTAGCCCGCACTTGTGCCCCGGCCTTAAGCCTAGCCCGCACTTGTGCCCGGGCCTTAAGCCTAGCCCGCACTTGTGCCCCGGCCTTAAGCCTAGCCCGCACTTGTGCCCCGGCCTTAAGCCTAGCCCGCACTTGTGCCCCGGCCTTAAGCCCAGCCCACACTTGTGCCCCGGCCTTAAGCCCAGCCCGCACTTGTGCCCAGGCCTTAAGCCCAGCCCGCACTTGTGCCCAGGCCTTAAGCCCAGCCCGCTCTTGTGCCCCTGCCTTAAGCCAAACCCGCTCTTGTGCCCCTGCCTTAAGCCAAGCCCGCTCTTGTGCCCAGGCCTTAAGCCTAGCCCGCACTTGTGCCCAGGCCTTAAGCCTAGCCCGCACTTGTGCCCAGGCCTTAAGCCTAGCCCGCACTTGTGCCCAGGCCTTAAGCCTAGCCCGCACTTGTGCCCAGGCCTTAAGCCTAGCCCGCACTTGTGCCCAGGCCTTAAGCCTAGCCCGCACTTGTGCCTAGGCCTTAAACCTAACCCGCACTCGTGCCCAGGCCTTAAGGCTAGCCCGCTCTTGTGCCCAGGCCTTAAGCCTAGCCCAAACTTGTGCCCAGGCCTTAAGCCTAGCCCGCACTTGTGCCCAGGCCTTAAGCCTAGCCCGCACTGGTGCCCAGGCCATAAGCCAAGCCCGAACTTGTGCCCAGTCCTTAAGCCTAGCCCGCACTTGTGCCCAGGCCTTAAGCCTAGCCCGCACTTGTGCCCAGGCCTTAAGCCTAGCCCGCACTTGTGCCCAGGCCTTAAGCCTAGCCCGCACACGTGCCCAGGCCTTAAGCCAAGCCCGAACTTGTGCCCCTGCCTTAAGCCAAGCCCTCACTTGTGCCCAGGCCTTAAGCCAAGCCCGCACTTGTGCCCAGGCCGTAAGCCAAGCCCGCTCTTCTGCCCAGGTTTTAAGCCAAGCCCGCACTTGGGCCCAGGCCTTAAGCCTAGCCCGCACATGTGCCCAGGCCTTAAGCCTAGCCCGCACTTGTGCCCAGGCCTTAAGCCTAGCCCGCACTTGTGCCCAGGCCTTAAGCCTAGCCCGCACTTGTGCCCAGGCCTTAAGCCTAGCCCGCACTTGTGCCCAGGCCTTAAGCCTAGCCCGCACTTGTGCCCAGGCCTTAAGCCTAGCCCGCACTTGTGCCCAGGCCTTAAGCCTAGCCAGCACTTGTGCCCAGGCCTTAAGCCTAGCCCGCACTTGTGCCCAGGCCTTAAGCCTAGCCCGCACTTGTGCCCAGGCCTTAAGCCTAGCCCGCACTTGTGCCCAGGCCTTAAGCCTAGCCCGCACTAGTGCCCAGGCCTTAAGCCTAGCCTGCACTTTTGAGCCCCTTGAATGCTTGTTTGTTTGTTTTTGTCTTCAGCTTCATGTTGGTTATGCACATAGAGCCAGCTTTACGCTCTTCGCTCTTGTCCCGTCTGAATGCGCATGCACGACTGTAATTGGGGAAGAAGGCATTACCCATTTACGGAGGACAGACAAGAAGTGCCTGGTCGCTGTGAGCATGGGGTTATGGAGAGGCTCCGCACTGTAAAACAAAGGATCTAGTCCTAAATGTCCAAGTACAGAGTAGAGGGGTGAAAGCTAGCTCTTCACCCCTATGGGTGCCTAACCCTTTATGCAAAGAGTGCAAAGAGTTAGCTGTATGCCTTAAGCCTAGCCAGCACTTGTGCCCATGCCTTAAGCCTAGCCCGCACTTGTGCCCAGGCATTAAGCCCAGCCCGCACTTGTGCCCAGGCCTTAAGCCTAGCCCGCACTTGTGCCCAGGCCTTAAGCCCAGCCCGCACTTGTGCCCAGGCCTTAACCCTAGCCCGCACTTGTGCCCAGGCCTTAATCCTAGCCTGCACTTGTGCCCCTGCCTTAAGCCTAGCCCACACTTGTGCCCCTGCCTTAAGCCAAGCCTGAACTTGTGCCCCTGCCTTAAGCCAAGCCCGTACTTGTGCCCCTGCCTTAAGCCAAGCCCGCACTTGTGCCCAGGCCTTAAGCCTAGCCCGCACTTGTGCCCAGGCTTTAAGCCTAGCCCGCACTTGTGCCCAGGCCTTAAGCCTGGCCCGCACTTGTGCCCAGGCCTTAAGCTTAGCCCCACTTGTGCCCAGGCCTTAAGCCTAGCCCGCACTTGTGCCCAGGCCTTAAGCCTAGCCCGCACTTGTGCCCAGGCCTTAAGCCTAGCCCGCACTTGTGCCCCGGCCTTAAGCCTAGCCCGCACTTGTGCCCCTGCCTTAAGCCAAGCCCGCACTTGTGCCCAGGCCTTAAGCCTAGCCCGCACTTGTGCCCAGGCCTTAAGCCTAGCCCGCACTTGTGCCCAGGCCTTAAGCCTAGCCCGCACTTGTGCCCAGGCCTTAAGCCTAGCCCGCACTTGTGCCCAGGCCTTAAGCCTAGCCCGCACTTGTGCCCAGGCTTTAAGCCTAGCCCGCACTTGTGCCCAGGCCTTAAGCCTAGCCCACACTAGTGCCCAGGCCTTAAGCCTAGCCCGCACTTGTGCCCAGGCCTTAAGCCTAGCCCGCACTTGTGCCCAGGCCTTAAGCCTAGCCGGCACTTGTGCCCAGGCCTTAAGCCTAGCCCGCACTTGTGCCCAGGCCTTAAGCCTATCCCGCACATGTGCCCAGGCCTTAAGCCTAGCCCGCACTTGTGTCCAGGCTTTAACCCTAGCCCGCACTTGTGCCCCGGCCTTAAGCCTAGCCCGCACTTGTGCCCCTGCTTTAAGCCAAGCCCGCACTTGTGCCCAGGCCTTACGCCTAGCCCGCACTTGTGCCCAGGCCTTAAGCCTAGCCCGCACTTGTGCCCCGGCCTTAAGCCTAGCCCGCACTTGTGCCCCGGCCTTAAGCCTAGCCCGCACTTGTGCCCAGGCTTCAAGCCTAGCCCACACTTGTGCCCCGGCCTTATGCCTAGCCCGCACTTGTGCCCAGGCCTTAAGCCTAGCCCGCACTTGTGCCCAGGCCTTAAGCCTAGCCCGCACTTGTGCCCAGGCCTTAAGCCTAGCCCGCACTTGTGCCCAGGCCTTAAGCCTAGCCCGCAATTGTGCCCCTGCCTTAAGCCAAGCCCGCACTTGTGCCCCTGCCTTAAGCCAAGCCCGCTCTTGTGCCCAGGCCTTAAGCCTAGCCCGCACTTGTGCCCCGGCCTTAAGCCTAGCCCGCACTTGTGCCCCGGCCTTAAGCCTAGCCCGCACTTGTGCCCCGGCCTTAAGCCTAGCCCGCACTTGTGCCCCGGCCTTAAGCCTAGCCCGCACTTGTGCCCCGGCCTTATGCCTAGCCCGCACTTGTGCCCAGGCCTTAAGCCTAGCCCAAACTTGTGCCCAGGCTTCAAGCCTAGCCCGCACTTGTGCCCCGGCCTTATGCCTAGCCCGCACTTGTGCCCAGGCCTTAAGCCCAGCCCGCTCTTGTGCCCAGGCCTTAAGCCTAGCCCGCACTTGTGCCCAGGCCTTAAGCCTAGCCCGCACTTGTGCCCAGGCCTTAAGCCTAGCCCGCACTTGTGCCCAGGCCTTAAGCCTAGCCCGCACTTGTGCCCAGGCCTTCAGCCAAGCCCGCTCTTCTGCCCAGGCCTTAAGCCAAGCCCGCACTTGGGCCCAGGCCATAAGCCTAGCCCGCACATGTGCCCAGGCCTTAAGCCTAGCCCGCACATGTGCCCAGGCCTTAAGCCTAGCCCGCACTTGTGCCCAGGCCTTAAGCCTAGCCCGCACTTGTGCCCAGGCCTTAAGCCTAGCCCGCACTTGTGCCCAGGCCTTAAGCCTAGCCCGCACTTGTGCCCAGGCCTTAAGCCTAGCCCGCACTTGTGCCCAGGCCTTAAGCCTAGCCCGCACTTGTGCCCAGGCCTTAAGCCTAGCCCGCACTTGTGCCCAGGCCTTAAGCCAAGCCCGCTCTTCTGCCCAGGCCTTAAGCCAAGCCCGCACTTGGGCCCAGGCCATAAGCCTAGCCCGCACATGTGCCCAGGCCTTAAGCCTAGCCCGCACTTGTGCCCAGGCTTTAAGCCTAGCCCGCACTTGTGCCCAGGCCTTAAGCCTAGCCCGCACTTGTGCCCAGGCCTTAAGCTTAGCCCCACTTGTGCCCAGGCCTTAAGCCTAGCCCGCACTTGTGCCCCGGCCTTATGCCTAGCCCGCACTTGTGCCCAGGCCTTAAGCCCAGCCCGCTCTTGTGCCCCTGCCTTAAGCCAAGCCCGCTCATGTGCCCCTGCCTTAAGCCAAGCCCGCTCTTGTGCCCAGGCCTTAAGCCTAGCCTGCACTTGTGCCCCGGCCTTATGCCTAGCCCGCACTTGTGCCCAAGCCTTAAGCCTAGCCCGCACTTGTGCCCAAGCCTTAAGCCTAGCCTGCACTTGCGCCCAAACCTTAAGCCTAGCCCGCACTTGCGCCCAGGCCTTAAGCCTAGCCCGCACTTGCGCCCAAGCCTTAAGCCTAGCCCGCACTTGTGCCCAGGCCTTAAGCCTAGCCCGCACTTGTGCCCAGGCCTTAAGCCTAGCCTGCACTTTTGAGCCCCTTGAATGCTTGTTTGTTTTTGTCTTCAGCTTCATGTTGGTTATGCACATAGGGCCAGCTTTACGCTCTTCGCTCTTGTCCCGTCTGAATGCGCATGCACGACTGTAATTGGGGAAGAAGGCATTACCCATTTACGGAGGACAGACAAGAAGTGCCTGGTCGCTTGGAGCATGGGGTTATGGAGAGGCTCCGCACTGTAAAACAAAGGATCTAGTCCTAAATGTCCAAGTACAGAGTAGAGGGGTGAAAGCTAGCTCTTCACCCCTATGGGTGCCTAACCCTTTATGCAAAGAGTGCAAAAAGTTAGCTGTATGCCTTAAGCCTAGCCAGCACTTGTGCCCATGCCTTAAGCCTAGCCCACACTTGTGCCCAGGCCTTAAGCCCAGCCCGCACTTGTGCCCAGGCCTTAAGCCTAGCCCGCACTTGTGCCCAGGCCTTAAGCCCAGCCCGCACTTGTGCCCAAGCCTTAACCCTAGCCCACACTTGTGCCCCGGCCTTAATCCTAGCCTGCACTTGTGCCCCGGCCTTAAGCCTAGCCCGCACTTGTGCCCCGGCCTTAAGCCTAGCCCGCACTTGTGCCCCTGCCTTAAGCCTAGCCCGCACTTGTGCCCCTGCCTTAAGCCAAGCCCGAACTTGTGCCCCTGCCTTAAGCCAAGCCCGCACTTGTGCCCCTGCCTTAAGCCAAGCCCGCACTTGTGTCCCTGCCTTAAGCCAAGCCCGCACTTGTGTCCCTGCCTTAAGCCAAGCCCGCACTTGTGCCCAGGCCTTAAGCCTAGCCCGCACTTGTGCCAGGCCTTAAGCCTAGCCCGCACTTGTGCCCAGGCCTTAAGCCCAGCCCGCACTTGTGCCCAGGCCTTAACCCTAGCCCGCACTTGTGCCCAGGCCTTAATCCTAGCCTGCACTTGTGCCCCGGGCTTAAGCCTAGCCCGCACTTGTGCCCCGGCCTTAAGCCTAGCCCGCACTTGTGCCCCTGCCTTAAGCCTAGCCCGCACTTGTGCCCCTGCCTTAAGCCAAGCCCGAACTTGTGCCCCTGCCTTAAGCCAAGCCCGCACTTGTGCCCCTGCCTTAAGCCAAGCCCGCACTTGTGTCCCTGCCTTAAGCCAAGCCCGCACTTGTGCCCAGGCCTTAAGCCTAGCCCGCACTTGTGCCCAATCCTTAAGCCTAGCCCGCACTTGTGCCCAGGCCTTCAGCCTAGCCCGCACTTGTGCCCAGGCCTTAAGCCTAGCCCGCACTTGTGCCCAGGCCTTAAGCCTAGCCCGCACTTGTGCCCAGGCCTTAAGCCTAGCCCGCACTTGTGCCCAGGCCTTAAGCCTAGCCCGCACTTGTGCCCAGGCCTTAAGCCTAGCCCACACTTGTGCCCAGGCCTTAAGCCTAGCCCGCACTTGTGCCCAGGCCTTAAGCCTAGCCCGCACTTGTGCCCAGGCCTTAAGCCTAGCCAGCACTTGTGCCCCGGCCTTAAGCCTAGCCCGCACTGGTGCCCAGGCCGTAAGCCTAGCCCGCCCACGTGCCCAGGCCTTAAGCCTAGCCCGCACTTGTGCCCAGACCTTAAGCCTAGCCCGCTCTTCTGCCCAGGCCTTAAGCCTAGCCCGCTCTTATGCCCAGGCCTTAAGCCTAGCCCGCACTCGTGCCCAGGCCTTAAGCCTAGCCCGCACTTGTGCCCAGGCCTTAAGCCTAGCCCGCACTTGTGCCCAGGCCTTAAGCCTAGCCCGCACTTGTGCCCAGGCCTTAAGCCTAGCCCGCACTGGTGCCCAGGCCATAAGCCTAGCCCGCACACGTGCCCAGGCCTTAAGCCTAGCCCGCACTTGTGCCCAGTCCTTAAGCCTAGCCCGCACTTGTGCCCAGTCCTTAAGCCTAGCCCGCACTTGTGCCCAGGCCTTAAGCCTAGCCCGCACTTGTGCCCAGGCCTTAAGCCTAGCCCGCACTTGTGCCCAGGCCTTAAGCCTAGCCCGCACACGTGCCCAGGCCTTAAGCCAAGCCCGAACTTGTGCCCCTGCCTTAAGCCAAGCCCGCACTTGTGCCCCGGCCTTAAGCCAAGCCCGCACTTGTGCCCACGCCGTAAGCCAAGCCCGCTCTTCTGCCCAGGTTTTAAGCCAAGCCCGCACTTTGGCCCAGGCCTTAAGCCTAGCCCGCACATGTGCCCAGGCCTTAAGCCTAGCCCGCACTTGTGCCCAGGCCTTAAGCCTAGCCCGCACTTGTGCCCAAGCCTTAAGCCTAGCCCGCACTTGTGCCCAGGCCTTAAGCCCAGCCCGCACTTGTGCCCAAGCCTTAACCCTAGCCCACACTTGTGCCCAGGCCTTAATCCTAGCCCGCACTTGTGCCCCGGCCTTAAGCCTAGCCCGCACTTGTGCCCCGGCCTTAAGCCTAGCCCGCACTTGTGCCCCTGCCTTAAGCCAAGCCCGAACTTGTGCCCCTGCCTTAAGCAAAGCCCGCACTTGTGCCCCTGCCTTAAGCCAAGCCCGCACTTGTGTCCCTGCCTTAAGCCAAGCCCGCACTTGTGCCCAGGCCTTAAGCCTAGCCCGCACTTGTGCCAGGCCTTAAGCCTAGCCCGCACTTGTGCCCAGGCATTAAGCCCAGCCCGCACTTGTGCCCAGGCCTTAACCCTAGCCCGCACTTGTGCCCAGGCCTTAATCCCAGCCTGCACTTGTGCCCCGGGCTTAAGCCTAGCCCGCACTTGTGCCGCGGCCTTAAGCCTAGCCCGCACTTGTGCCCAGGCCTTAAGCCTAGCCTGCACTTTTGAGCCCCTTGAATGCTTGTTTGTTTGTTTTTGTCTTCAGCTTCATGTTGGTTATGCACATAGGGCCAGCTTTACGCTCTTCGCTCTTGTCCCGTCTGAATGCGCATGCACGACTGTAATTGGGGAAGAAGGCATTACCCATTTACGGAGGACAGACAAGAAGTGCCTGGTCGCTTGGAGCATGGGTTTATGGAGAGGCTCCGCACTGTAAAACAAAGGATCTAGTCCTAAATGTCCAAGTACAGAGTAGAGGGGTGAAAGCTAGCTCTTCACCCCTATGGGTGCCTAACCCTTTATGCAAAGAGTGCAAAAAGTTAGCTGTATGCCTTAAGCCTAGCCAGCACTTGTGCCCATGCCTTAAGCCTAGCCCACACTTGTGCCCAGGCCTTAAGCCCAGCCCGCACTTGTGCCCAGGCCTTAAGCCTAGCCCGCACTTGTGCCCAGGCCTTAAGCCCAGCCCGCACTTGTGCCCAAGCCTTAACCCTAGCCCACACTTGTGCCCCGGCCTTAATCCTAGCCTGCACTTGTGCCCCGGCCTTAAGCCTAGCCCGCACTTGTGCCCCGGCCTTAAGCCTAGCCCGCACTTGTGCCCCTGCCTTAAGCCAAGCCCGAACTTGTGCCCCTGCCTTAAGCCAAGCCCGCACTTGTGCCCCTGCCTTAAGCCAAGCCCGCACTTGTGTCCCTGCCTTAAGCCAAGCCCGCACTTGTGCCCAGGCCTTAAGCCTAGCCCGCACTTGTGCCAGGCCTTAAGCCTAGCCTGCACTTGTGCCCAGGCCTTAAGCCCAGCCCGCACTTGTGCCCAGGCCTTAACCCTAGCCCGCACTTGTGCCCAGGCCTTAATCCTAGCCTGCACTTGTGCCCCGGGCTTAAGCCTAGCCCGCACTTGTGCCCCGGCCTTAAGCCTAGCCCGCACTTGTGCCCCTGCCTTAAGCCTAGCCCGCACTTGTGCCCCTGCCTTAAGCCAAGCCCGAACTTGTGCCCCTGCCTTAAGCCAAGCCCGCACTTGTGCCCCTGCCTTAAGCCAAGCCCGCACTTGTGTCCCTGCCTTAAGCCAAGCCCGCACTTGTGCCCAGGCCTTAAGCCTAGCCCGCACTTGTGCCCAATCCTTAAGCCTAGCCCGCACTTGTGCCCCGGCCTTAAGCCTAGCCTGCACTTTTGCCCAGGCCTTAAGCCTAGCCCGCACTTGTGCCCCGGCCTTAAGCCTAGCCCGCACTTGAGCCCCGGCCTTAAGCCTAGCCCGCACTTGTGCCCAGGCCTTAAGCCTAGCCCGCACTTGTGCCCCTGCCTTAAGCCAAGCCCGCACTTGTGTCCCTGCCTTAAGCCTAGCCCGCACTTGTGCCCAGGCCTTAAGCCTAGCCCGCACTTGTGCCCAGGCCTTAAGCCTAGCCCGCACTTGTGCCCAGGCCTTAAGCCTAGCCCGCACTCGTGCCCAGGCCTTAAACCTAACCCGCACTCGTGCCCAGGCCTTAAGCCTAGCCCGCACTTGTGCCCAGGCCTTAAGCCTAGCCCGCACTTGTGCCCAGGCCTTAAGCCTAGCCCGCACTTGTACCCAGGCCTTAAGCCTAGCCCGCACTGGTGCCCAGGCCATAAGCCTAGCCCGCACACGTGCCCAGGCCTTAAGCCTAGCCCGCACTTGTGCCCAGTCCTTAAGCCTAGCCCGCACTTGTGCCCAGGCCTTAAGCCTAGCCCGCACTTGTGCCCAGGCCTTAAGCCTAGCCCGCACTTGTGCCCAGGACTTAAGCCTAGCCCGCACACGTGCCCAGGCCTTAAGCCAAGCCCGAACTTGTGCCCCTGCCTTAAGCCAAGCCCGCACTTGTGCCCAGGCCTTAAGCCAAGCCCGCACTTGTGCCCACGCCGTAAGCCAAGCCCGCTCTTCTGCCCAGGTTTTAAGCCAAGCCCGCACTTTGGCCCAGGCCTTAAGCCTAGCCCGCACATGTGCCCAGGCCTTAAGCCTAGCCCGCACTTGTGCCCAGGCCTTAAGCCTAGCCCGCACTTGTGCCCAGGCCTTAAGCCTAGCCCGCACTTGTGCCCAGGCCTTAAGCCTAGCCCGCACTTGTGCCCAGGCCTTAAGCCTAGCCCGCACTTGTGCCCAGGCCTTAAGCCTAGCCCGCACTTGTGCCCAAGCCTTAAGCCTAACCCACACTTGTGCCCAGGCCTTAAGCCTAGCCCGCACTTGTGCCCAGGCCTTAAGCCTAGCCTGCACTTTTGAGCCCCTTGAATGTTTGTTTGTTTGTTTTTGTCTTCAGCTTCATGTTGGTTATGCACATAGAGCCAGCTTTACGCTCTTCGCTCTTGTCCCGTCTGAATGCGCATGCACGACTGTAATTGGGGAAGAAGGCATTACCCATTTACGGAGGACAGACAAGAAGTGCCTGGTCGCTTGGAGCATGTGGTTATGGAGAGGCTCCGCACTGTAAAACAAAGGATCTAGTCCTAAATGTCCAAGTACAGAGTAGAGGGGTGAAAGCTAGCTCTTCACCCCTATGGGTGCCTAACCCTTTATGCAAAGAGTGCAAAAAGTTAGCTGTATGCCTTAAGCCTAGCCAGCACTTGTGCCCATGCCTTAAGCCTAGCCCACACTTGTGCCCAGGCCTTAAGCCCAGCCCGCACTTGTGCCCAGGCCTTAAGCCTAGCCCGCACTTGTGCCCAGGCCTTAAGCCCAGCCCGCACTTGTGCCCAAGCCTTAACCCTAGCCCACACTTGTGCCCCGGCCTTAATCCTAGCCTGCACTTGTGCCCCGGCCTTAAGCCTAGCCCGCACTTGTGCCCCAGCCTTAAGCCTAGCCCGCACTTGTGCCCCTGCCTTAAGCCTAGCCCGCACTTGTGCCCCTGCCTTAAGCCAAGCCCGAACTTGTGCCCCTGCCTTAAGCCAAGCCCGCACTTGTGCCCCTGCCTTAAGCCAAGCCCGCACTTGTGTCCCTGCCTTAAGCCAAGCCCGCACTTGTGTCCCTGCCTTAAGCCAAGCCCGCACTTGTGCCCAGGCCTTAAGCCTAGCCCGCACTTGTGCCAGGCCTTAAGCCTAGCCCGCACTTGTGCCCAGGCCTTAAGCCCAGCCCGCACTTGTGCCCAGGCCTTAACCCTAGCCCGCACTTGTGCCCAGGCCTTAATCCTAGCCTGCACTTGTGCCCCGGGCTTAAGCCTAGCCCGCACTTGTGCCCCAGCCTTAAGCCTAGCCCGCACTTGTGCCCCTGCCTTAAGCCTAGCCCGCACTTGTGCCCCTGCCTTAAGCCAAGCCCGAACTTGTGCCCCTGCCTTAAGCCAAGCCCGCACTTGTGCCCCTGCCTTAAGCCAAGCCCGCACTTGTGTCCCTGCCTTAAGCCAAGCCCGCACTTGTGCCCAGGCCTTAAGCCTAGCCCGCACTTGTGCCCAATCCTTAAGCCTAGCCCGCACTTGTGCCCAGGCCTTCAGCCTAGCCCGCACTTGTGCCCAGGCCTTAAGCCTAGCCCGCACTTGTGCCCAGGCCTTAAGCCTAGCCCGCACTTGTGCCCAGGCCTTAAGCCTAGCCCGCACTTGTGCCCAGGCCTTAAGCCTAGCCCGCACTTGTGCCCAGGCCTTAAGCCTAGCCCGCACTTGTGCCCAGGCCTTAAGCCTAGCCCACACTTGTGCCCAGGCCTTAAGCCTAGCCCGCACTTGTGCCCAGGCCTTAAGCCTAGCCCGCACTTGTGCCCAGGCCTTAAGCCTAGCCAGCACTTGTGCCCCGGCCTTAAGCCTAGCCCGCACTGGTGCCCAGGCCGTAAGCCTAGCCCGCCCACGTGCCCAGGCCTTAAGCCTAGCCCGCACTTGTGCCCAGACCTTAAGCCTAGCCCGCTCTTCTGCCCAGGCCTTAAGCCTAGCCCGCTCTTATGCCCAGGCCTTAAGCCTAGCCCGCACTCGTGCCCAGGCCTTAAGCCTAGCCCGCACTTGTGCCCAGGCCTTAAGCCTAGCCCGCACTTGTGCCCAGGCCTTAAGCCTAGCCCGCACTTGTGCCCAGGCCTTAAGCCTAGCCCGCACTGGTGCCCAGGCCATAAGCCTAGCCCGCACACGTGCCCAGGCCTTAAGCCTAGCCCGCACTTGTGCCCAGTCCTTAAGCCTAGCCCGCACTTGTGCCCAGTCCTTAAGCCTAGCCCGCACTTGTGCCCAGGCCTTAAGCCTAGCCCGCACTTGGGCCCAGGCCTTAAGCCTAGCCCGCACTTGTGCCCAGGCCTTAAGCCTAGCCCGCACACGTGCCCAGGCCTTAAGCCAAGCCCGAACTTGTGCCCCTGCCTTAAGCCAAGCCCGCACTTGTGCCCAGGCCTTAAGCCAAGCCCGCACTTGTGCCCACGCCGTAAGCCAAGCCCGCTCTTCTGCCCAGGTTTTAAGCCAAGCCCGCACTTTGGCCCAGGCCTTAAGCCTAGCCCGCACATGTGCCCAGGCCTTAAGCCTAGCCCGCACTTGTGCCCAGGCCTTAAGCCTAGCCCGCACTTGTGCCCAAGCCTTAAGCCTAGCCCGCACTTGTGCCCAGGCCTTAAGCCCAGCCCGCACTTGTGCCCAAGCCTTAACCCTAGCCCACACTTGTGCCCAGGCCTTAATCCTAGCCCGCACTTGTGCCCCGGCCTTAAGCCTAGCCCGCACTTGTGCCCCGGCCTTAAGCCTAGCCCGCACTTGTGCCCCTGCCTTAAGCCTAGCCCGCACTTGTGCCCCTGCCTTAAGCCAAGCCCGAACTTGTGCCCCTGCCTTAAGCAAAGCCCGCACTTGTGCCCCTGCCTTAAGCCAAGCCCGCACTTGTGTCCCTGCCTTAAGCCAAGCCCGCACTTGTGCCCAGGCCTTAAGCCTAGCCCGCACTTGTGCCAGGCCTTAAGCCTAGCCCGCACTTGTGCCCAGGCCTTAAGCCCAGCCCGCACTTGTGCCCAGGCCTTAACCCTAGCCCGCACTTGTGCCCAGGCCTTAATCCCAGCCTGTCCCAGCCCGCACTTGTGCCCAGGCCTTAACCCTAGCCCGCACTTGTGCCCAGGCCTTAATCCCAGCCTGTCCCAGCCTGCACTTGTGCCCCGGGCTTAAGCCTAGCCCGCACTTGTGCCGCGGCCTTAAGCCTAGCCCGCACTTGTGCCCAGGCCTTAAGCCTAGCCTGCACTTTTGAGCCCCTTGAATGCTTGTTTGTTTGTTTTTGTCTTCAGCTTCATGTTGGTTATGCACATAGGGCCAGCTTTACGCTCTTCGCTCTTGTCCCGTCTGAATGCGCATGCACGACTGTAATTGGGGAAGAAGGCATTACCCATTTACGGAGGACAGACAAGAAGTGCCTGGTCGCTTGGAGCATGGGGTTATGGAGAGGCTCCGCACTGTAAAACAAAGGATCTAGTCCTAAATGTCCAAGTACAGAGTAGAGGGGTGAAAGCTAGCTCTTCACCCCTATGGGTGCCTAACCCTTTATGCAAAGAGTGCAAAAAGTTAGCTGTATGCCTTAAGCCTAGCCAGCACTTGTACCCATGCCTTAAGCCTAGCCCACACTTGTGCCCAGGCCTTAAGCCCAGCCCGCACTTGTGCCCAGGCCTTAAGCCTAGCCCGCACTTGTGCCCAGGCCTTAAGCCCAGCCCGCACTTGTGCCCAAGCCTTAACCCTAGCCCACACTTGTGCCCCGGCCTTAATCCTAGCCTGCACTTGTGCCCCGGCCTTAAGCCTAGCCCGCACTTGTGCCCCGGCCTTAAGCCTAGCCCGCACTTGTGCCCCTGCCTTAAGCCAAGCCCGAACTTGTGCCCCTGCCTTAAGCCAAGCCCGCACTTGTGCCCCTGCCTTAAGCCAAGCCCGCACTTGTGTCCCTGCCTTAAGCCAAGCCCGCACTTGTGCCCAGGCCTTAAGCCTAGCCCGCACTTGTGCCAGGCCTTAAGCCTAGCCTGCACTTGTGCCCAGGCCTTAAGCCCAGCCCGCACTTGTGCCCAGGCCTTAACCCTAGCCCGCACTTGTGCCCAGGCCTTAATCCTAGCCTGCACTTGTGCCCCGGGCTTAAGCCTAGCCCGCACTTGTGCCCCGGCCTTAAGCCTAGCCCGCACTTGTGCCCAGGACTTAAGCCTAGCCCGCACACGTGCCCAGGCCTTAAGCCAAGCCCGAACTTGTGCCCCTGCCTTAAGCCAAGCCCGCACTTGTGCCCAGGCCTTAAGCCAAGCCCGCACTTGTGCCCACGCCGTAAGCCAAGCCCGCTCTTCTGCCCAGGTTTTAAGCCAAGCCCGCACTTTGGCCCAGGCCTTAAGCCTAGCCCGCACATGTGCCCAGGCCTTAAGCCTAGCCCGCACTTGTGCCCAGGCCTTAAGCCTAGCCCGCACTTGTGCCCAGGCCTTAAGCCTAGCCCGCACTTGTGCCCAGGCCTTAAGCCTAGCCCGCACTTGTGCCCAGGCCTTAAGCCTAGCCCGCACTTGTGCCCAGGCCTTAAGCCTAGCCCGCACTTGTGCCCAAGCCTTAAGCCTAACCCACACTTGTGCCCAGGCCTTAAGCCTAGCCCGCACTTGTGCCCAGGCCTTAAGCCTAGCCTGCACTTTTGAGCCCCTTGAATGTTTGTTTGTTTGTTTTTGTCTTCAGCTTCATGTTGGTTATGCACATAGAGCCAGCTTTACGCTCTTCGCTCTTGTCCCGTCTGAATGCGCATGCACGACTGTAATTGGGGAAGAAGGCATTACCCATTTACGGAGGACAGACAAGAAGTGCCTGGTCGCTTGGAGCATGTGGTTATGGAGAGGCTCCGCACTGTAAAACAAAGGATCTAGTCCTAAATGTCCAAGTACAGAGTAGAGGGGTGAAAGCTAGCTCTTCACCCCTATGGGTGCCTAACCCTTTATGCAAAGAGTGCAAAAAGTTAGCTGTATGCCTTAAGCCTAGCCAGCACTTGTGCCCATGCCTTAAGCCTAGCCCACACTTGTGCCCAGGCCTTAAGCCCAGCCCGCACTTGTGCCCAGGCCTTAAGCCTAGCCCGCACTTGTGCCCAGGCCTTAAGCCCAGCCCGCACTTGTGCCCAAGCCTTAACCCTAGCCCACACTTGTGCCCCGGCCTTAATCCTAGCCTGCACTTGTGCCCCGGCCTTAAGCCTAGCCCGCACTTGTGCCCCGGCCTTAAGCCTAGCCCGCACTTGTGCCCCTGCCTTAAGCCTAGCCCGCACTTGTGCCCCTGCCTTAAGCCAAGCCCGAACTTGTGCCCCTGCCTTAAGCCAAGCCCGCACTTGTGCCCCTGCCTTAAGCCAAGCCCGCACTTGTGTCCCTGCCTTAAGCCAAGCCCGCACTTGTGTCCCTGCCTTAAGCCAAGCCCGCACTTGTGCCCAGGCCTTAAGCCTAGCCCGCACTTGTGCCAGGCCTTAAGCCTAGCCCGCACTTGTGCCCAGGCCTTAAGCCCAGCCCGCACTTGTGCCCAGGCCTTAACCCTAGCCCGCACTTGTGCCCAGGCCTTAATCCTAGCCTGCACTTGTGCCCCGGGCTTAAGCCTAGCCCGCACTTGTGCCCCAGCCTTAAGCCTAGCCCGCACTTGTGCCCCTGCCTTAAGCCTAGCCCGCACTTGTGCCCCTGCCTTAAGCCAAGCCCGAACTTGTGCCCCTGCCTTAAGCCAAGCCCGCACTTGTGCCCCTGCCTTAAGCCAAGCCCGCACTTGTGTCCCTGCCTTAAGCCAAGCCCGCACTTGTGCCCAGGCCTTAAGCCTAGCCCGCACTTGTGCCCAATCCTTAAGCCTAGCCCGCACTTGTGCCCAGGCCTTCAGCCTAGCCCGCACTTGTGCCCAGGCCTTAAGCCTAGCCCGCACTTGTGCCCAGGCCTTAAGCCTAGCCCGCACTTGTGCCCAGGCCTTAAGCCTAGCCCGCACTTGTGCCCAGGCCTTAAGCCTAGCCCGCACTTGTGCCCAGGCCTTAAGCCTAGCCCCCACTTGTGCCCAGGCCTTAAGCCTAGCCCGCACTTGTGCCCAGGCCTTAAGCCTAGCCCGCACTTGTGCCCAGGCCTTAAGCCTAGCCAGCACTTGTGCCCCGGCCTTAAGCCTAGCCCGCACTGGTGCCCAGGCCGTAAGCCTAGCCCGCCCACGTGCCCAGGCCTTAAGCCTAGCCCGCACTTGTGCCCAGACCTTAAGCCTAGCCCGCTCTTCTGCCCAGGCCTTAAGCCTAGCCCGCTCTTATGCCCAGGCCTTAAGCCTAGCCCGCACTCGTGCCCAGGCCTTAAGCCTAGCCCGCACTTGTGCCCAGGCCTTAAGCCTAGCCCGCACTTGTGCCCAGGCCTTAAGCCTAGCCCGCACTTGTGCCCAGGCCTTAAGCCTAGCCCGCACTGGTGCCCAGGCCATAAGCCTAGCCCTCACACGTGCCCAGGCCTTAAGCCTAGCCCGCACTTGTGCCCAGTCCTTAAGCCTAGCCCGCACTTGTGCCCAGTCCTTAAGCCTAGCCCGCACTTGTGCCCAGGCCTTAAGCCTAGCCCGCACTTGGGCCCAGGCCTTAAGCCTAGCCCGCACTTGTGCCCAGGCCTTAAGCCTAGCCCGCACACGTGCCCAGGCCTTAAGCCAAGCCCGAACTTGTGCCCCTGCCTTAAGCCAAGCCCGCACTTGTGCCCAGGCCTTAAGCCAAGCCCGCACTTGTGCCCACGCCGTAAGCCAAGCCCGCTCTTCTGCCCAGGTTTTAAGCCAAGCCCGCACTTTGGCCCAGGCCTTAAGCCTAGCCCGCACATGTGCCCAGGCCTTAAGCCTAGCCCGCACTTGTGCCCAGGCCTTAAGCCTAGCCCGCACTTGTGCCCAAGCCTTAAGCCTAGCCCGCACTTGTGCCCAGGCCTTAAGCCCAGCCCGCACTTGTGCCCAAGCCTTAACCCTAGCCCACACTTGTGCCCAGGCCTTAATCCTAGCCCGCACTTGTGCCCCGGCCTTAAGCCTAGCCCGCACTTGTGCCCCGGCCTTAAGCCTAGCCCGCACTTGTGCCCCTGCCTTAAGCCTAGCCCGCACTTGTGCCCCTGCCTTAAGCCAAGCCCGAACTTGTGCCCCTGCCTTAAGCAAAGCCCGCACTTGTGCCCCTGCCTTAAGCCAAGCCCGCACTTGTGTCCCTGCCTTAAGCCAAGCCCGCACTTGTGCCCAGGCCTTAAGCCTAGCCCGCACTTGTGCCAGGCCTTAAGCCTAGCCCGCACTTGTGCCCAGGCCTTAAGCCCAGCCCGCACTTGTGCCCAGGCCTTAACCCTAGCCCGCACTTGTGCCCAGGCCTTAATCCCAGCCTGCACTTGTGCCCCGGGCTTAAGCCTAGCCCGCACTTGTGCCGCGGCCTTAAGCCTAGCCCGCACTTGTGCCCAGGCCTTAAGCCTAGCCTGCACTTTTGAGCCCCTTGAATGCTTGTTTGTTTGTTTTTGTCTTCAGCTTCATGTTGGTTATGCACATAGGGCCAGCTTTACGCTCTTCGCTCTTGTCCCGTCTGAATGCGCATGCACGACTGTAATTGGGGAAGAAGGCATTACCCATTTACGGAGGACAGACAAGAAGTGCCTGGTCGCTTGGAGCATGGGGTTATGGAGAGGCTCCGCACTGTAAAACAAAGGATCTAGTCCTAAATGTCCAAGTACAGAGTAGAGGGGTGAAAGCTAGCTCTTCACCCCTATGGGTGCCTAACCCTTTATGCAAAGAGTGCAAAAAGTTAGCTGTATGCCTTAAGCCTAGCCAGCACTTGTACCCATGCCTTAAGCCTAGCCCACACTTGTGCCCAGGCCTTAAGCCCAGCCCGCACTTGTGCCCAGGCCTTAAGCCTAGCCCGCACTTGTGCCCAGGCCTTAAGCCCAGCCCGCACTTGTGCCCAAGCCTTAACCCTAGCCCACACTTGTGCCCCGGCCTTAATCCTAGCCTGCACTTGTGCCCCGGCCTTAAGCCTAGCCCGCACTTGTGCCCCGGCCTTAAGCCTAGCCCGCACTTGTGCCCCTGCCTTAAGCCAAGCCCGAACTTGTGCCCCTGCCTTAAGCCAAGCCCGCACTTGTGCCCCTGCCTTAAGCCAAGCCCGCACTTGTGTCCCTGCCTTAAGCCAAGCCCGCACTTGTGCCCAGGCCTTAAGCCTAGCCCGCACTTGTGCCAGGCCTTAAGCCTAGCCTGCACTTGTGCCCAGGCCTTAAGCCCAGCCCGCACTTGTGCCCAGGCCTTAACCCTAGCCCGCACTTGTGCCCAGGCCTTAAGCCTAGCCCGCACTTGTGCCCAAGCCTTAAGCCTAGCCCGCACTTGTGCCCAGGCCTTAAGCCCAGCCCGCACTTGTGCCCAAGCCTTAACCCTAGCCCGCACTTGTGCCCAAGCCTTAACCCTAGCCCACACTTGTGCCCAGGCCTTAATCCTAGCCCGCACTTGTGCCCCGGCCTTAAGCCTAGCCCGCACTTGTGCCCCGGCCTTAAGCCTAGCCCGCACTTGTGCCCCTGCCTTAAGCCTAGCCCGCACTTGTGCCCCTGCCTTAAGCCAAGCCCGAACTTGTGCCCCTGCCTTAAGCAAAGCCCGCACTTGTGCCCCTGCCTTAAGCCAAGCCCGCACTTGTGTCCCTGCCTTAAGCCAAGCCCGCACTTGTGCCCAGGCCTTAAGCCTAGCCCGCACTTGTGCCAGGCCTTAAGCCTAGCCCGCACTTGTGCCCAGGCCTTAAGCCCAGCCCGCACTTGTGCCCAGGCCTTAACCCTAGCCCGCACTTGTGCCCAGGCCTTAATCCCAGCCTGCACTTGTGCCCCGGGCTTAAGCCTAGCCCGCACTTGTGCCGCGGCCTTAAGCCTAGCCCGCACTTGTGCCCAGGCCTTAAGCCTAGCCTGCACTTTTGAGCCCCTTGAATGCTTGTTTGTTTGTTTTTGTCTTCAGCTTCATGTTGGTTATGCACATAGGGCCAGCTTTACGCTCTTCGCTCTTGTCCCGTCTGAATGCGCATGCACGACTGTAATTGGGGAAGAAGGCATTACCCATTTACGGAGGACAGACAAGAAGTGCCTGGTCGCTTGGAGCATGGGGTTATGGAGAGGCTCCGCACTGTAAAACAAAGGATCTAGTCCTAAATGTCCAAGTACAGAGTAGAGGGGTGAAAGCTAGCTCTTCACCCCTATGGGTGCCTAACCCTTTATGCAAAGAGTGCAAAAAGTTAGCTGTATGCCTTAAGCCTAGCCAGCACTTGTACCCATGCCTTAAGCCTAGCCCACACTTGTGCCCAGGCCTTAAGCCCAGCCCGCACTTGTGCCCAGGCCTTAAGCCTAGCCCGCACTTGTGCCCAGACCTTAAGCCCAGCCCGCACTTGTGCCCAAGCCTTAACCCTAGCCCACACTTGTGCCCCGGCCTTAATCCTAGCCTGCACTTGTGCCCCGGCCTTAAGCCTAGCCCGCACTTGTGCCCCGGCCTTAAGCCTAGCCCGCACTTGTGCCCCTGCCTTAAGCCAAGCCCGAACTTGTGCCCCTGCCTTAAGCCAAGCCCGCACTTGTGCCCCTGCCTTAAGCCAAGCCCGCACTTGTGTCCCTGCCTTAAGCCAAGCCCGCACTTGTGCCCAGGCCTTAAGCCTAGCCCGCACTTGTGCCAGGCCTTAAGCCTAGCCTGCACTTGTGCCCAGGCCTTAAGCCCAGCCCGCACTTGTGCCCAGGCCTTAACCCTAGCCCGCACTTGTGCCCAGGCCTTAATCCTAGCCTGCACTTGTGCCCCGGGCTTAAGCCTAGCCCGCACTTGTGCCCCGGCCTTAAGCCTAGCCCGCACTTGTGCCCCTGCCTTAAGCCTAGCCCGCACTTGTGCCCCTGCCTTAAGCCAAGCCCGAACTTGTGCCCCTGCCTTAAGCCAAGCCCGCACTTGTGCCCCTGCCTTAAGCCAAGCCCGCACTTGTGTCCCTGCCTTAAGCCAAGCCCGCACTTGTGCCCAGGCCTTAAGCCTAGCCCGCACTTGTGCCCAATCCTTAAGCCTAGCCCGCACTTGTGCCCAGGCCTTAACCCTAGCCCGCACTTGTGCCCAGGCCTTAAGCCTAGCCCGCACTTGTGCCCAGGCCTTAAGCCTAGCCCGCACTTGTGCCCAGGCCTTAAGCCTAGCCCGCACTTGTGCCCAGGCCTTAAGCCTAGCCCGCACTTGTGCCCAGGCCTTAAGCCTAGCCCGCACTTGTGCCCAGGCCTTAAGCCTAGCCCGCACTTGTGCCCAGGCCTTAAGCCTAGCCCGCACTTGTGCCCAGGCCTTAAGCCTAGCCCGCACTTGTGCCCAGGCCTTAAGCCTAGCCCGCACTTGTGCCCAGGCCTTAAGCCAAGCCCGCTCTTCTGCCCAGGCCTTAAGCCAAGCCCGCACTTGGGCCCAGGCCATAAGCCTAGCCCGCACATGTGCCCAGGCCTTAAGCCTAGCCCGCACATGTGCCCAGGCCTTAAGCCTAGCCCGCACTTGTGCCCAGGCCTTAAGCCTAGCCCGCACTTGTGCCCAGGCCTTAAGCCTAGCCCGCACTTGTGCCCAGGCCTTAAGCCTAGCCCGCACTTGTGCCCAGGCCTTAAGCCTAGCCCGCACTTGTGCCCAGGCCTTAAGCCTAGCCCGCACTTGTGCTCAGGCCTTAAGCATAGCCCGCACTTGTGCCCAGGCCTTAAGCCTAGCCCGCACTTGTGCCCAGGCCTTAAGCCTAGCCCGCACTTTTGCCCAGGCCTTAAGCCTAGCCCGCACTTGTGCCCCGGCCTTAAGCCTAGCCCGCACTTGAGCCCCGGCCTTAAGCCTAGCCCGCACTTGTGCCCAGGCCTTAAGCCTAGCCCGCACTTGTGCCCCTGCCTTAAGCCAAGCCCGCACTTGTGCCCAGGCCTTAAGCCAAGCCCGCACTTGTGCCCACGCCGTAAGCCAAGCCCGCTCTTCTGCCCAGGTTTTAAGCCAAGCCCGCACTTTGGCCCAGGCCTTAAGCCTAGCCCGCACATGTGCCCAGGCCTTAAGCCTAGCCCGCACTTGTGCCCAGGCCTTAAGCCTAGCCCGCACTTGTGCCCAGGCCTTAAGCCTAGCCCGCACTTGTGCCCAGGCCTTAAGCCTAGCCCGCACTTGTGCCCAGGCCTTAAGCCTAGCCCGCACTTGTGCCCAGGCCTTAAGCCTAGCCCGCACTTGTGCCCAAGCCTTAAGCCTAACCCACACTTGTGCCCAGGCCTTAAGCCTAGCCCGCACTTGTGCCCAGGCCTTAAGCCTAGCCTGCACTTTTGAGCCCCTTGAATGTTTGTTTGTTTGTTTTTGTCTTCAGCTTCATGTTGGTTATGCACATAGAGCCAGCTTTACGCTCTTCGCTCTTGTCCCGTCTGAATGCGCATGCACGACTGTAATTGGGGAAGAAGGCATTACCCATTTACGGAGGACAGACAAGAAGTGCCTGGTCGCTTGGAGCATGTGGTTATGGAGAGGCTCCGCACTGTAAAACAAAGGATCTAGTCCTAAATGTCCAAGTACAGAGTAGAGGGGTGAAAGCTAGCTCTTCACCCCTATGGGTGCCTAACCCTTTATGCAAAGAGTGCAAAAAGTTAGCTGTATGCCTTAAGCCTAGCCAGCACTTGTGCCCATGCCTTAAGCCTAGCCCACACTTGTGCCCAGGCCTTAAGCCCAGCCCGCACTTGTGCCCAGGCCTTAAGCCTAGCCCGCACTTGTGCCCAGGCCTTAAGCCCAGCCCGCACTTGTGCCCAAGCCTTAACCCTAGCCCACACTTGTGCCCCGGCCTTAATCCTAGCCTGCACTTGTGCCCCGGCCTTAAGCCTAGCCCGCACTTGTGCCCCGGCCTTAAGCCTAGCCCGCACTTGTGCCCCTGCCTTAAGCCTAGCCCGCACTTGTGCCCCTGCCTTAAGCCAAGCCCGCACTTGTGTCCCTGCCTTAAGCCAAGCCCGCACTTGTGCCCAGGCCTTAAGCCTAGCCCGCACTTGTGCCAGGCCTTAAGCCTAGCCTGCACTTGTGCCCAGGCCTTAAGCCCAGCCCGCACTTGTGCCCAGGCCTTAACCCTAGCCCGCACTTGTGCCCAGGCCTTAATCCTAGCCTGCACTTGTGCCCCGGGCTTAAGCCTAGCCCGCACTTGTGCCCCGGCCTTAAGCCTAGCCCGCACTTGTGCCCCTGCCTTAAGCCTAGCCCGCACTTGTGCCCCTGCCTTAAGCCAAGCCCGAACTTGTGCCCCTGCCTTAAGCCAAGCCCGCACTTGTGCCCCTGCCTTAAGCCAAGCCCGCACTTGTGTCCCTGCCTTAAGCCAAGCCCGCACTTGTGCCCAGGCCTTAAGCCTAGCCCGCACTTGTGCCCAATCCTTAAGCCTAGCCCGCACTTGTGCCCAGGCCTTAACCCTAGCCCGCACTTGTGCCCAGGCCTTAAGCCTAGCCCGCACTTGTGCCCAGGCCTTAAGCCTAGCCCGCACTTGTGCCCAGGCCTTAAGCCTAGCCCGCACTTGTGCCCAGGCCTTAAGCCTAGCCCGCACTTGTGCCCAGGCCTTAAGCCTAGCCCGCACTTGTGCCCAGGCCTTAAGCCTAGCCCGCACTTGTGCCCAGGCCTTAAGCCTAGCCCGCACTTGTGCCCAGGCCTTAAGCCTAGCCCGCACTTGTGCCCAGGCCTTAAGCCTAGCCCGCACTTGTGCCCAGGCCTTAAGCCTAGCCCGCACTTGTGCCCAGGCCTTAAGCCAAGCCCGCTCTTCTGCCCAGGCCTTAAGCCAAGCCCGCACTTGGGCCCAGGCCATAAGCCTAGCCCGCACATGTGCCCAGGCCTTAAGCCTAGCCCGCACATGTGCCCAGGCCTTAAGCCTAGCCCGCACTTGTGCCCAGGCCTTAGCCTAGCCCGCACTTGTGCCCAGGCCTTAAGCCTAGCCCGCACTTGTGCCCAGGCCTTAAGCCTAGCCCGCACTTGTGCCCAGGCCTTAAGCCTAGCCCGCACTTGTGCCCAGGCCTTAAGCCTAGCCCGCACTTGTGCTCAGGCCTTAAGCATAGCCCGCACTTGTGCCCAGGCCTTAAGCCTAGCCCACACTTGTGCCCAGGCCTTAAGCCTAGCCCGCACTTTTGCCCAGGCCTTAAGCCTAGCCCGCACTTGTGCCCCGGCCTTAAGCCTAGCCCGCACTTGAGCCCCGGCCTTAAGCCTAGCCCGCACTTGTGCCCAGGCCTTAAGCCTAGCCCGCACTTGTGCCCCTGCCTTAAGCCAAGCCCGCACTTGTGTCCCTGCCTTAAGCCTAGCCCGCACTTGTGCCCAGGCCTTAAGCCTAGCCCGCACTTGTGCCCAGGCCTTAAGCCTAGCCCGCACTTGTGCCCAGGCCTTAAGCCTAGCCCGCACTCGTGCCCAGGCCTTAAACCTAACCCGCACTCGTGCCCAGGCCTTAAGCCTAGCCCGCACTTGTGCCCAGGCCTTAAGCCTAGCCCGCACTTGTGCCCAGGCCTTAAGCCTAGCCCGCACTTGTGCCCAGGCCTTAAGCCTAGCCCGCACTGGTGCCCAGGCCATAAGCCTAGCCCGCACACGTGCCCAGGCCTTAAGCCTAGCCCGCACTTGTGCCCAGTCCTTAAGCCTAGCCCGCACTTGTGCCCAGGCCTTAAGCCTAGCCCGCACTTGTGCCCAGGCCTTAAGCCTAGCCCGCACTTGTGCCCAGGCCTTAAGCCTAGCCCGCACACGTGCCCAGGCCTTAAGCCAAGCCCGAACTTGTGCCCCTGCCTTAAGCCAAGCCCGCACTTGTGCCCAGGCCTTAAGCCAAGCCCGCACTTGTGCCCACGCCGTAAGCCAAGCCCGCTCTTCTGCCCAGGTTTTAAGCCAAGCCCGCACTTTGGCCCAGGCCTTAAGCCTAGCCCGCACATGTGCCCAGGCCTTAAGCCTAGCCCGCACTTGTGCCCAGGCCTTAAGCCTAGCCCGCACTTGTGCCCAGGCCTTAAGGCTAGCCCCCACTTGTGCCCAGGCCTTAAGCCTAGCCCGCACTTGTGCCCAGGCCTTAAGCCTAGCCCGCACTTGTGCCCAGGCCTTAAGCCTAGCCCGCACTTGTGCCCAGGCCTTAAGCCTAGCCCGCACTTGTGCCCAGGCCTTAAGCCTAGCCCGCACTTGTGCCCAGGCCTTAAGCCTAGCCCGCACTTGTGCCCAGGCCTTAAGCCTAGCCCGCAGTTGTGCCCAGGCCTTAAGCCTAGCCCGCACTTGTGCCCAGGCCTTAAGCCTAGCCCGCACTTGTGTCCAGGCCTTAAGCCTAGCCTGCACTTGTGCCCAAGCCTTAAGCCTAACCCGCACTTGTGCCCAGGCCTTAAGCCTAGCCCGCACTTGTGCCCAGGCCTTAAGCCTAGCCTGCACTTTTGAGCCCCTTGAATGTTTGTTTGTTTGTTTTTGTCTTCAGCTTCATGTTGGTTATGCACATAGAGCCAGCTTTACGCTCTTCGCTCTTGTCCCGTCTGAATGCGCATGCACGACTGTAATTGGGGAAGAAGGCATTACCCATTTACGGAGGACAGACAAGAAGTGCCTGGTCGCTTGGAGCATGGGGTTATGGAGAGGCTCCGCACTGTAAAACAAAGGATCTAGTCCTAAATGTCCAAGTACAGAGTAGAGGGGTGAAAGCTAGCTCTTCACCCCTATGGGTGCCTAACCCTTTATGCAAAGAGTGCAAAAAGTTAGCTGTATGCCTTAAGCCTAGCCAGCACTTGTGCCCATGCCTTAAGCCTAGCCCACACTTGTGCCCAGGCCTTAAGCCCAGCCCGCACTTGTGCCCAGGCCTTAAGCCTAGCCCGCACTTGTGCCCAGGCCTTAAGCCCAGCCCGCACTTGTGCCCAAGCCTTAACCCTAGCCCACACTTGTGCCCCGGCCTTAATCCTAGCCTGCACTTGTGCCCCGGCCTTAAGCCTAGCCCGCACTTGTGCCCCGGCCTTAAGCCTAGCCCGCACTTGTGCCCCTGCCTTAAGCCTAGCCCGCACTTGTGCCCCTGCCTTAAGCCAAGCCCGAACTTGTGCCCCTGCCTTAAGCCAAGCCCGCACTTGTGCCCCTGCCTTAAGCCAAGCCCGAACTTGTGTCCCTGCCTTAAGCCAAGCCCGCACTTGTGTCCCTGCCTTAAGCCAAGCCCGCACTTGTGCCCAGGCCTTAAGCCTAGCCCGCACTTGTGCCAGGCCTTAAGCCTAGCCCGCACTTGTGCCCAGGCCTTAAGCCCAGCCCGCACTTGTGCCCAGGCCTTAACCCTAGCCCGCACTTGTGCCCAGGCCTTAATCCTAGCCTGCACTTGTGCCCCGGGCTTAAGCCTAGCCCGCACTTGTGCCCCGGCCTTAAGCCTAGCCCGCACTTGTGCCCCTGCCTTAAGCCTAGCCCGCACTTGTGCCCCTGCCTTAAGCCAAGCCCGAACTTGTGCCCCTGCCTTAAGCCAAGCCCGCACTTGTGCCCCTGCCTTAAGCCAAGCCCGCACTTGTGTCCCTGCCTTAAGCCAAGCCCGCACTTGTGCCCAGGCCTTAAGCCTAGCCCGCACTTGTGCCCAATCCTTAAGCCTAGCCCGCACTTGTGCCCAGGCCTTCAGCCTAGCCCGCACTTGTGCCCAGGCCTTAAGCCTAGCCCGCACTTGTGCCCAGGCCTTAAGCCTAGCCCGCACTTGTGCCCAGGCCTTAAGCCTAGCCCGCACTTGTGCCCAGGCCTTAAGCCTAGCCCGCACTTGTGCCCAGGCCTTAAGCCTAGCCCGCACTTGTGCCCAGGCCTTAAGCCTAGCCCGCACTTGTGCCCAAGCCTTAAGCCTAACCCACACTTGTGCCCAGGCCTTAAGCCTAGCCCGCACTTGTGCCCAGGCCTTAAGCCTAGCCTGCACTTTTGAGCCCCTTGAATGTTTGTTTGTTTGTTTTTGTCTTCAGCTTCATGTTGGTTATGCACATAGAGCCAGCTTTACGCTCTTCGCTCTTGTCCCGTCTGAATGCGCATGCACGACTGTAATTGGGGAAGAAGGCATTACCCATTTACGGAGGACAGACAAGAAGTGCCTGGTCGCTTGGAGCATGTGGTTATGGAGAGGCTCCGCACTGTAAAACAAAGGATCTAGTCCTAAATGTCCAAGTACAGAGTAGAGGGGTGAAAGCTAGCTCTTCACCCCTATGGGTGCCTAACCCTTTATGCAAAGAGTGCAAAAAGTTAGCTGTATGCCTTAAGCCTAGCCAGCACTTGTGCCCATGCCTTAAGCCTAGCCCACACTTGTGCCCAGGCCTTAAGCCCAGCCCGCACTTGTGCCCAGGCCTTAAGCCTAGCCCGCACTTGTGCCCAGGCCTTAAGCCCAGCCCGCACTTGTGCCCAAGCCTTAACCCTAGCCCACACTTGTGCCCCGGCCTTAATCCTAGCCTGCACTTGTGCCCCGGCCTTAAGCCTAGCCCGCACTTGTGCCCCGGCCTTAAGCCTAGCCCGCACTTGTGCCCCTGCCTTAAGCCTAGCCCGCACTTGTGCCCCTGCCTTAAGCCAAGCCCGCACTTGTGTCCCTGCCTTAAGCCAAGCCCGCACTTGTGCCCAGGCCTTAAGCCTAGCCCGCACTTGTGCCAGGCCTTAAGCCTAGCTTGCACTTGTGCCCAGGCCTTAAGCCCAGCCCGCACTTGTGCCCAGGCCTTAACCCTAGCCCGCACTTGTGCCCAGGCCTTAATCCTAGCCTGCACTTGTGCCCCGGGCTTAAGCCTAGCCCGCACTTGTGCCCCGGCCTTAAGCCTAGCCCGCACTTGTGCCCCTGCCTTAAGCCTAGCCCGCACTTGTGCCCCTGCCTTAAGCCAAGCCCGAACTTGTGCCCCTGCCTTAAGCCAAGCCCGCACTTGTGCCCCTGCCTTAAGCCAAGCCCGCACTTGTGTCCCTGCCTTAAGCCAAGCCCGCACTTGTGCCCAGGCCTTAAGCCTAGCCCGCACTTGTGCCCAATCCTTAAGCCTAGCCCGCACTTGTGCCCAGGCCTTAACCCTAGCCCGCACTTGTGCCCAGGCCTTAAGCCTAGCCCGCACTTGTGCCCAGGCCTTAAGCCTAGCCCGCACTTGTGCCCAGGCCTTAAGCCTAGCCCGCACTTGTGCCCAGGCCTTAAGCCTAGCCCGCACTTGTGCCCAGGCCTTAAGCCTAGCCCGCACTTGTGCCCAGGCCTTAAGCCTAGCCCGCACTTGTGCCCAGGCCTTAAGCCTAGCCCGCACTTGTGCCCAGGCCTTAAGCCTAGCCCGCACTTGTGCCCAGGCCTTAAGCCTAGCCCGCACTTGTGCCCAGGCCTTAAGCCTAGCCCGCACTTGTGCCCAGGCCTTAAGCCAAGCCCGCTCTTCTGCCCAGGCCTTAAGCCAAGCCCGCACTTGGGCCCAGGCCATAAGCCTAGCCCGCACATGTGCCCAGGCCTTAAGCCTAGCCCGCACATGTGCCCAGGCCTTAAGCCTAGCCCGCACTTGTGCCCAGGCCTTAAGCCTAGCCCGCACTTGTGCCCAGGCCTTAAGCCTAGCCCGCACTTGTGCCCAGGCCTTAAGCCTAGCCCGCACTTGTGCCCAGGCCTTAAGCCTAGCCCGCACTTGTGCCCAGGCCTTAAGCCTAGCCCGCACTTGTGCTCAGGCCTTAAGCATAGCCCGCACTTGTGCCCAGGCCTTAAGCCTAGCCCACACTTGTGCCCAGGCCTTAAGCCTAGCCCGCACTTTTGCCCAGGCCTTAAGCCTAGCCCGCACTTGTGCCCCGGCCTTAAGCCTAGCCCGCACTTGAGCCCCGGCCTTAAGCCTAGCCCGCACTTGTGCCCAGGCCTTAAGCCTAGCCCGCACTTGTGCCCAGGCTTTAAGCCTAGCCCGCACTTATGCCCAGGCCTTAAGCCTAGCCCGCACTTGTGCCCAGGCCTTAAGCCAAGCCCGCTCTTCTGCCCAGGCCTTAAGCCAAGCCCGCACTTGGGCCCAGGCCATAAGCCTAGCCCGCACATGTGCCCAGGCCTTAAGCCTAGCCCGCACATGTGCCCAGGCCTTAAGCCTAGCCCGCACTTGTGCCCAGGCCTTAAGCCTAGCCCGCACTTGTGCCCAGGCCTTAAGCCTAGCCCGCACTTGTGCCCAGGCCTTAAGCCTAGCCCGCACTTGTGCCCAGGCCTTAAGCCTAGCCCGCACTTGTGCCCAGGCCTTAAGCCTAGCCCGCACTTGTGCTCAGGCCTTAAGCATAGCCCGCACTTGTGCCCAGGCCTTAAGCCTAGCCCACACTTGTGCCCAGGCCTTAAGCCTAGCCCGCACTTTTGCCCAGGCCTTAAGCCTAGCCCGCACTTGTGCCCCGGCCTTAAGCCTAGCCCGCACTTGAGCCCCGGCCTTAAGCCTAGCCCGCACTTGTGCCCAGGCCTTAAGCCTAGCCCGCACTTGTGCCCCTGCCTTAAGCCAAGCCCGCACTTGTGTCCCTGCCTTAAGCCTAGCCCGCACTTGTGCCCAGGCCTTAAGCCTAGCCCGCACTTGTGCCCAGGCCTTAAGCCTAGCCCGCACTTGTGCCCAGGCCTTAAGCCTAGCCCGCACTCGTGCCCAGGCCTTAAACCTAACCCGCACTCGTGCCCAGGCCTTAAGCCTAGCCCGCACTTGTGCCCAGGCCTTAAGCCTAGCCCGCACTTGTGCCCAGGCCTTAAGCCTAGCCCGCACTTGTGCCCAGGCCTTAAGCCTAGCCCGCACTGGTGCCCAGGCCATAAGCCTAGCCCGCACACGTGCCCAGGCCTTAAGCCTAGCCCGCACTTGTGCCCAGTCCTTAAGCCTAGCCCGCACTTGTGCCCAGGCCTTAAGCCTAGCCCGCACTTGTGCCCAGGCCTTAAGCCTAGCCCGCACTTGTGCCCAGGCCTTAAGCCTAGCCCGCACACGTGCCCAGGCCTTAAGCCAAGCCCGAACTTGTGCCCCTGCCTTAAGCCAAGCCCGCACTTGTGCCCAGGCCTTAAGCCAAGCCCGCACTTGTGCCCACGCCGTAAGCCAAGCCCGCTCTTCTGCCCAGGTTTTAAGCCAAGCCCGCACTTTGGCCCAGGCCTTAAGCCTAGCCCGCACATGTGCCCAGGCCTTAAGCCTAGCCCGCACTTGTGCCCAGGCCTTAAGCCTAGCCCGCACTTGTGCCCAGGCCTTAAGGCTAGCCCCCACTTGTGCCCAGGCCTTAAGCCTAGCCCGCACTTGTGCCCAGGCCTTAAGCCTAGCCCGCACTTGTGCCCAGGCCTTAAGCCTAGCCCGCACTTGTGCCCAGGCCTTAAGCCTAGCCCGCACTTGTGCCCAGGCCTTAAGCCTAGCCCGCACTTGTGCCCAGGCCTTAAGCCTAGCCCGCACTTGTGCCCAGGCCTTAAGCCTAGCCCGCAGTTGTGCCCAGGCCTTAAGCCTAGCCCGCACTTGTGCCCAGGCCTTAAGCCTAGCCCGCACTTGTGTCCAGGCCTTAAGCCTAGCCTGCACTTGTGCCCAAGCCTTAAGCCTAACCCGCACTTGTGCCCAGGCCTTAAGCCTAGCCCGCACTTGTGCCCAGGCCTTAAGCCTAGCCTGCACTTTTGAGCCCCTTGAATGTTTGTTTGTTTGTTTTTGTCTTCAGCTTCATGTTGGTTATGCACATAGAGCCAGCTTTACGCTCTTCGCTCTTGTCCCGTCTGAATGCGCATGCACGACTGTAATTGGGGAAGAAGGCATTACCCATTTACGGAGGACAGACAAGAAGTGCCTGGTCGCTTGGAGCATGGGGTTATGGAGAGGCTCCGCACTGTAAAACAAAGGATCTAGTCCTAAATGTCCAAGTACAGAGTAGAGGGGTGAAAGCTAGCTCTTCACCCCTATGGGTGCCTAACCCTTTATGCAAAGAGTGCAAAAAGTTAGCTGTATGCCTTAAGCCTAGCCAGCACTTGTGCCCATGCCTTAAGCCTAGCCCACACTTGTGCCCAGGCCTTAAGCCCAGCCCGCACTTGTGCCCAGGCCTTAAGCCTAGCCCGCACTTGTGCCCAGGCCTTAAGCCCAGCCCGCACTTGTGCCCAAGCCTTAACCCTAGCCCACACTTGTGCCCCGGCCTTAATCCTAGCCTGCACTTGTGCCCCGGCCTTAAGCCTAGCCCGCACTTGTGCCCCGGCCTTAAGCCTAGCCCGCACTTGTGCCCCTGCCTTAAGCCTAGCCCGCACTTGTGCCCCTGCCTTAAGCCAAGCCCGAACTTGTGCCCCTGCCTTAAGCCAAGCCCGCACTTGTGCCCCTGCCTTAAGCCAAGCCCGCACTTGTGTCCCTGCCTTAAGCCAAGCCCGCACTTGTGTCCCTGCCTTAAGCCAAGCCCGCACTTGTGCCCAGGCCTTAAGCCTAGCCCGCACTTGTGCCAGGCCTTAAGCCTAGCCCGCACTTGTGCCCAGGCCTTAAGCCCAGCCCGCACTTGTGCCCAGGCCTTAACCCTAGCCCGCACTTGTGCCCAGGCCTTAATCCTAGCCTGCACTTGTGCCCCGGGCTTAAGCCTAGCCCGCACTTGTGCCCCGGCCTTAAGCCTAGCCCGCACTTGTGCCCCTGCCTTAAGCCTAGCCCGCACTTGTGCCCCTGCCTTAATCCAAGCCCGAACTTGTGCCCCTGCCTTAAGCCAAGCCCGCACTTGTGCCCCTGCCTTAAGCCAAGCCCGCACTTGTGTCCCTGCCTTAAGCCAAGCCCGCACTTGTGCCCAGGCCTTAAGCCTAGCCCGCACTTGTGCCCAATCCTTAAGCCTAGCCCGCACTTGTGCCCAGGCCTTCAGCCTAGCCCGCACTTGTGCCCAGGCCTTAAGCCTAGCCCGCACTTGTGCCCAGGCCTTAAGCCTAGCCCGCACTTGTGCCCAGGCCTTAAGCCTAGCCCGCACTTGTGCCCAGGCCTTAAGCCTAGCCCGCACTTGTGCCCAGGCCTTAAGCCTAGCCCGCACTTGTGCCCAGGCCTTAAGCCTAGCCCGCACTTGTGCCCAAGCCTTAAGCCTAACCCACACTTGTGCCCAGGCCTTAAGCCTAGCCCGCACTTGTGCCCAGGCCTTAAGCCTAGCCTGCACTTTTGAGCCCCTTGAATGTTTGTTTGTTTGTTTTTGTCTTCAGCTTCATGTTGGTTATGCACATAGAGCCAGCTTTACGCTCTTCGCTCTTGTCCCATCTGAATGCGCATGCACGACTGTAATTGGGGAAGAAGGCATTACCCATTTACGGAGGACAGACAAGAAGTGCCTGGTCGCTTGGAGCATGTGGTTATGGAGAGGCTCCGCACTGTAAAACAAAGGATCTAGTCCTAAATGTCCAAGTACAGAGTAGAGGGGTGAAAGCTAGCTCTTCACCCCTATGGGTGCCTAACCCTTTATGCAAAGAGTGCAAAAAGTTAGCTGTATGCCTTAAGCCTAGCCAGCACTTGTGCCCATGCCTTAAGCCTAGCCCACACTTGTGCCCAGGCCTTAAGCCCAGCCCGCACTTGTGCCCAGGCCTTAAGCCTAGCCCGCACTTGTGCCCAGGCCTTAAGCCCAGCCCGCACTTGTGCCCAAGCCTTAACCCTAGCCCACACTTGTGCCCCGGCCTTAATCCTAGCCTGCACTTGTGCCCCGGCCTTAAGCCTAGCCCGCACTTGTGCCCCGGCCTTAAGCCTAGCCCGCACTTGTGCCCCTGCCTTAAGCCTAGCCCGCACTTGTGCCCCTGCCTTAAGCCAAGCCCGCACTTGTGTCCCTGCCTTAAGCCAAGCCCGCACTTGTGCCCAGGCCTTAAGCCTAGCCCGCACTTGTGCCAGGCCTTAAGCCTAGCCCGCACTTGTGCCCAGGCCTTAAGCCCAGCCCGCACTTGTGCCCAGGCCTTAACCCTAGCCCGCACTTGTGCCCAGGCCTTAATCCTAGCCTGCACTTGTGCCCCGGGCTTAAGCCTAGCCCGCACTTGTGCCCCGGCCTTAAGCCTAGCCCGCACTTGTGCCCCTGCCTTAAGCCTAGCCCGCACTTGTGCCCCTGCCTTAAGCCAAGCCCGAACTTGTGCCCCTGCCTTAAGCCAAGCCCGCACTTGTGCCCCTGCCTTAAGCCAAGCCCGCACTTGTGTCCCTGCCTTAAGCCAAGCCCGCACTTGTGCCCAGGCCTTAAGCCTAGCCCGCACTTGTGCCCAATCCTTAAGCCTAGCCCGCACTTGTGCCCAGGCCTTAACCCTAGCCCGCACTTGTGCCCAGGCCTTAAGCCTAGCCCGCACTTGTGCCCAGGCCTTAAGCCTAGCCCGCACTTGTGCCCAGGCCTTAAGCCTAGCCCGCACTTGTGCCCAGGCCTTAAGCCTAGCCCGCACTTGTGCCCAGGCCTTAAGCCTAGCCCGCACTTGTGCCCAGGCCTTAAGCCTAGCCCGCACTTGTGCCCAGGCCTTAAGCCTAGCCCGCACTTGTGCCCAGGCCTTAAGCCTAGCCCGCACTTGTGCCCAGGCCTTAAGCCTAGCCCGCACTTGTGCCCAGGCCTTAAGCCTAGCCCGCACTTGTGCCCAGGCCTTAAGCCAAGCCCGCTCTTCTGCCCAGGCCTTAAGCCAAGCCCGCACTTGGGCCCAGGCCATAAGCCTAGCCCGCACATGTGCCCAGGCCTTAAGCCTAGCCCGCACATGTGCCCAGGCCTTAAGCCTAGCCCGCACTTGTGCCCAGGCCTTAAGCCTAGCCCGCACTTGTGCCCAGGCCTTAAGCCTAGCCCGCACTTGTGCCCAGGCCTTAAGCCTAGCCCGCACTTGTGCCCAGGCCTTAAGCCTAGCCCGCACTTGTGCCCAGGCCTTAAGCCTAGCCCGCACTTGTGCTCAGGCCTTAAGCATAGCCCGCACTTGTGCCCAGGCCTTAAGCCTAGCCCACACTTGTGCCCAGGCCTTAAGCCTAGCCCGCACTTTTGCCCAGGCCTTAAGCCTAGCCCGCACTTGTGCCCCGGCCTTAAGCCTAGCCCGCACTTGAGCCCCGGCCTTAAGCCTAGCCCGCACTTGTGCCCAGGCCTTAAGCCTAGCCCGCACTTGTGCCCCTGCCTTAAGCCAAGCCCGCACTTGTGTCCAGGCCTTAAGCCTAGCCCGCACTTGTGCCCAGGCCTTAAGCCTAGCCCGCACTTGTGCCCAGGCCTTAAGCCTAGCCCGCACTTGTGCCCCTGCCTTAAGCCAAGCCCGCACTTGTGTCCCTGCCTTAAGCCTAGCCCGCACTTGTGCCCAGGCCTTAAGCCTAGCCCGCACTTGTGCCCAGGCCTTAAGCCTAGCCCGCACTTGTGCCCAGGCCTTAAGCCTAGCCCGCACTCGTGCCCAGGCCTTAAACCTAACCCGCACTCGTGCCCAGGCCTTAAGCCTAGCCCGCACTTGTGCCCAGGCCTTAAGCCTAGCCCGCACTTGTGCCCAGGCCTTAAGCCTAGCCCGCACTTGTGCCCAGGCCTTAAGCCTAGCCCGCACTGGTGCCCAGGCCATAAGCCTAGCCCGCACACGTGCCCAGGCCTTAAGCCTAGCCCGCACTTGTGCCCAGTCCTTAAGCCTAGCCCGCACTTGTGCCCAGGCCTTAAGCCTAGCCCGCACTTGTGCCCAGGCCTTAAGCCTAGCCCGCACTTGTGCCCAGGCCTTAAGCCTAGCCCGCACACGTGCCCAGGCCTTAAGCCAAGCCCGAACTTGTGCCCCTGCCTTAAGCCAAGCCCGCACTTGTGCCCAGGCCTTAAGCCAAGCCCGCACTTGTGCCCACGCCGTAAGCCAAGCCCGCTCTTCTGCCCAGGTTTTAAGCCAAGCCCGCACTTTGGCCCAGGCCTTAAGCCTAGCCCGCACATGTGCCCAGGCCTTAAGCCTAGCCCGCACTTGTGCCCAGGCCTTAAGCCTAGCCCGCACTTGTGCCCAGGCCTTAAGGCTAGCCCCCACTTGTGCCCAGGCCTTAAGCCTAGCCCGCACTTGTGCCCAGGCCTTAAGCCTAGCCCGCACTTGTGCCCAGGCCTTAAGCCTAGCCCGCACTTGTGCCCAGGCCTTAAGCCTAGCCCGCACTTGTGCCCAGGCCTTAAGCCTAGCCCGCACTTGTGCCCAGGCCTTAAGCCTAGCCCGCACTTGTGCCCAGGCCTTAAGCCTAGCCCGCAGTTGTGCCCAGGCCTTAAGCCTAGCCCGCACTTGTGCCCAGGCCTTAAGCCTAGCCCGCACTTGTGTCCAGGCCTTAAGCCTAGCCTGCACTTGTGCCCAAGCCTTAAGCCTAACCCGCACTTGTGCCCAGGCCTTAAGCCTAGCCCGCACTTGTGCCCAGGCCTTAAGCCTAGCCTGCACTTTTGAGCCCCTTGAATGTTTGTTTGTTTGTTTTTGTCTTCAGCTTCATGTTGGTTATGCACATAGAGCCAGCTTTACGCTCTTCGCTCTTGTCCCGTCTGAATGCGCATGCACGACTGTAATTGGGGAAGAAGGCATTACCCATTTACGGAGGACAGACAAGAAGTGCCTGGTCGCTTGGAGCATGGGGTTATGGAGAGGCTCCGCACTGTAAAACAAAGGATCTAGTCCTAAATGTCCAAGTACAGAGTAGAGGGGTGAAAGCTAGCTCTTCACCCCTATGGGTGCCTAACCCTTTATGCAAAGAGTGCAAAAAGTTAGCTGTATGCCTTAAGCCTAGCCAGCACTTGTGCCCATGCCTTAAGCCTAGCCCACACTTGTGCCCAGGCCTTAAGCCCAGCCCGCACTTGTGCCCAGGCCTTAAGCCTAGCCCGCACTTGTGCCCAGGCCTTAAGCCCAGCCCGCACTTGTGCCCAAGCCTTAACCCTAGCCCACACTTGTGCCCCGGCCTTAATCCTAGCCTGCACTTGTGCCCCGGCCTTAAGCCTAGCCCGCACTTGTGCCCCGGCCTTAAGCCTAGCCCGCACTTGTGCCCCTGCCTTAAGCCTAGCCCGCACTTGTGCCCCTGCCTTAAGCCAAGCCCGAACTTGTGCCCCTGCCTTAAGCCAAGCCCGCACTTGTGCCCCTGCCTTAAGCCAAGCCCGCACTTGTGTCCCTGCCTTAAGCCAAGCCCGCACTTGTGTCCCTGCCTTAAGCCAAGCCCGCACTTGTGCCCAGGCCTTAAGCCTAGCCCGCACTTGTGCCAGGCCTTAAGCCTAGCCCGCACTTGTGCCCAGGCCTTAAGCCCAGCCCGCACTTGTGCCCAGGCCTTAACCCTAGCCCGCACTTGTGCCCAGGCCTTAATCCTAGCCTGCACTTGTGCCCCGGGCTTAAGCCTAGCCCGCACTTGTGCCCCGGCCTTAAGCCTAGCCCGCACTTGTGCCCCTGCCTTAAGCCTAGCCCGCACTTGTGCCCCTGCCTTAAGCCAAGCCCGAACTTGTGCCCCTGCCTTAAGCCAAGCCCGCACTTGTGCCCCTGCCTTAAGCCAAGCCCGCACTTGTGTCCCTGCCTTAAGCCAAGCCCGCACTTGTGCCCAGGCCTTAAGCCTAGCCCGCACTTGTGCCCAATCCTTAAGCCTAGCCCGCACTTGTGCCCAGGCCTTCAGCCTAGCCCGCACTTGTGCCCAGGCCTTAAGCCTAGCCCGCACTTGTGCCCAGGCCTTAAGCCTAGCCCGCACTTGTGCCCAGGCCTTAAGCCTAGCCCGCACTTGTGCCCAGGCCTTAAGCCTAGCCCGCACTTGTGCCCAGGCCTTAAGCCTAGCCCGCACTTGTGCCCAGGCCTTAAGCCTAGCCCACACTTGTGCCCAGGCCTTAAGCCTAGCCCGCACTTGTGCCCAGGCCTTAAGCCTAGCCCGCACTTGTGCCCAGGCCTTAAGCCTAGCCAGCACTTGTGCCCCGGCCTTAAGCCTAGCCCGCACTGGTGCCCAGGCCGTAAGCCTAGCCCGCCCACATGCCCAGGCCTTAAGCCTAGCCCGCACTTGTGCCCAGACCTTAAGCCTAGCCCGCTCTTCTGCCCAGGCCTTAAGCCTAGCCCGCTCTTATGCCCAGGCCTTAAGCCTAGCCCGCACTCGTGCCCAGGCCTTAAGCCTAGCCCGCACTTGTGCCCAGGCCTTAAGCCTAGCCCGCACTTGTGCCCAGGCCTTAAGCCTAGCCCGCACTTGTGCCCAGGCCTTAAGCCTAGCCCGCACTGGTGCCCAGGCCATAAGCCTTGCCCGCACTTGTGCCCAGTCCTTAAGCCTAGCCCGCACTTGTGCCCAGTCCTTAAGCCTAGCCCGCACTTGTGCCCAGGCCTTAAGCCTAGCCCGCACTTGTGCCCAGGCCTTAAGCCTAGCCCGCACTTGTGCCCAGGCCTTAAGCCTAGCCCGCACACGTGCCCAGGCCTTAAGCCAAGCCCGAACTTGTGCCCCTGCCTTAAGCCAAGCCCGCACTTGTGCCCAGGCCTTAAGCCAAGCCCGCACTTGTGCCCACGCCGTAAGCCAAGCCCGCTCTTCTGCCCAGGTTTTAAGCCAAGCCCGCACTTTGGCCCAGGCCTTAAGCCTAGCCCGCACATGTGCCCAGGCCTTAAGCCTAGCCCGCACTTGTGCCCAGGCCTTAAGCCTAGCCCGCATTTGTGCCCAGGCCTTAAGGCTAGCCCCCACTTGTGCCCAGGCCTTAAGCCTAGCCCGCACTTGTGCCCAGGCCTTAAGCCTAGCCCGCACTTGTGCCCAGGCCTTAAGCCTAGCCCGCACTTGTGCCCAGGCCTTAAGCCTAGCCCGCACTTGTGCCCAGGCCTTAAGCCTAGCCCGCACTTGTGCCCAGGCCTTAAGCCTAGCCCGCACTTGTGCCCAGGCCTTAAGCCTAGCCCGCACACGTTCCCAGGCCTTAAGCCAAGCCCGAACTTGTGCCCAGGCCTTAAGCCTAGCCTGCACTTTTGAGCCCCTTGAATGTTTGTTTGTTTTTGTCTTCAGCTTCATGTTGGTTATGCACATAGAGCCAGCTTTACGCTCTTCGCTCTTGTCCCGTCTGAATGCGCATGCACGACTGTAATTGGGGAAGAAGGCATTACCCATTTATGGAGGACAGACAAGAAGTGCCTGGTCGCTGTGAGCATGGGGTTATGGAGAGGCTCCGCACTGTAAAACAAAGGATCTAGTCCTAAATGTCCAAGTACAGAGTAGAGGGGTGAAAGCTAGCTCTTCACCCCTATGGGTGCCTAACCCTTTATGCAAAGAGTGCAAAGAGTTAGCTGTATGCCTTAAGCCTAGCCAGCACTTGTGCCCATGCCTTAAGCCTAGCCCGCACTTGTGCCCAGGCCTTAAGCCCAGCCCGCACTTGTGCCCAGGCCTTAAGCCTAGCCCGCACTTGTGCCCAGGCCTTAAGCCCAGCCCGCACTTGTGCCCAGGCCTTAACCCTAGCCCGCACTTGTGCCCAGGCCTTAATCCTAGCCTGCACTTGTGCCCCTGCCTTAAGCCTAGCCCACACTTGTGCCCCTGCCTTAAGCCAAGCCCGAACTTGTGCCCCTGCCTTAAGCCAAGCCCGCACTTGTGCCCCTGCCTTAAGCCAAGCCCGCACTTGTGCCCAGGCCTTAAGCCTAGCCCGCACTTGTGCCCAGGCCTTAAGCCTAGCCCGCACTTGTGCCCAGGCCTTAAGCCTAGCCCGCACTTGTGCCCAGGCCTTAAGCCTAGCCCGCACTTGTGCCCAGGCCTTAAGCCTAGCCCGCACTTGTGCCCAGGCCTTATGCCTAGCCCGCACTTGTGCCCAGGCCTTAAGCCTAGCCCGCACTTGTGCCCAGGCCTTAAGCCTAGCCCGCACTTGTGCCCAGGCCTTAAGCCTAGCCCGCACTTGTGCCCAGGCCTTAAGCCTAGCCCGCACTTGTGCCCAGGCCTTAAGCCTAGCCCACACTTGTGCCCAGGCCTTAAGCCTAGCCCGCACTTGTGCCCAAGCCTTAAGCCTAACCCGCACTTGTGCCCAGGCCTTAAGCCTAGCCCGCACTTGTGCCCAGGCCTTAAGCCTAGCCTGCACTTTTGAGCCCCTTGAATGCTTGTTTGTTTGTTTTTGTCTTCAGCTTCATGTTGGTTATGCACATAGAGCCAGCTTTACGCTCTTCGCTCTTGTCCCGTCTGAATGCGCATGCACGACTGTAATTGGGGAAGAAGGCATTACCCATTTACGGAGGACAGACAAGAAGTGCCTGGTCGCTGTGAGCATGGGGTTATGGAGAGGCTCCGCACTGTAAAACAAAGGATCTAGTCCTAAATGTCCAAGTACAGAGTAGAGGGGTGAAAGCTAGCTCTTCACCCCTATGGGTGCCTAACCCTTTATGCAAAGAGTGCAAAGAGTTAGCTGTATGCCTTAAGCCTAGCCAGCACTTGTGCCCATGCCTTAAGCCTAGATCGCACTTGTGCCCAGGCCTTAAGCCCAGCCTGCACTTGTGCCCAGGCCTTAAGCCTAGCCCGCACTTGTGCCCAGGCCTTAAGCCCAGCCCGCACTTGTGCCCAGGCCTTAACCCTAGCCCGCACTTGTGCCCAGGCCTTAATCCTAGCCTGCACTTGTGCCCCTGCCTTAAGCCTAGCCCACACTTGTGCCCCTGCCTTAAGCCAAGCCCGAACTTGTGCCCCTGCCTTAAGCCAAGCCCGAACTTGTGCCCCTGCCTTAAGCCAAGCCCGCACTTGTGCCCCTGCCTTAAGCCAAGCCCGCACTTGTGCCCAGGCCTTAAGCCTAGCCCGCACTTGTGCCCAGGCCTTAAGCCTAGCCCGCACTTGTGCCCAGGCCTTAAGCCTAGCCCGCACTTGTGCCCAGGCCTTAAGCCTAGCCCGCACTTGTGCCCAGGCCTAAAGCCTAGCCCGCTCTTGTGCCCAGGCCTTAAGCCTAGCCCGCACTTGTGCCCAGGCCTTAAGCCTAGCCCGCACTTGTGCCCAGGCCTTAAGCCTAGCCCGCACTTGTGCCCAGGCCTTAAGCCTAGCCCGCACTTGTGCCCAGGCCTTAAGCCTAGCCCGCACTGGTGCCCAGGCCATAAGCCTAGCCCGCACACGTGCCCAGGCCTTAAGCCTAGCCCGCACTTGTGCCCAGGCCTTAAGCCTAGCCCGCACTTGTGCCCAGGCCTTAAGCCTAGCCCGCATACGTGCCCAGGCCTTAAGCCAAGCCCGAACTTGTGCCCCTGCCTTAAGCCAAGCCCGCACTTGTGCCCAGGCCTTAAGCCAAGCCCGCACTTGTGCCCAGGCCTTAAGCCAAGCCCGCACTTGTGCCCAGGCCTTAAGCCAAGCCCGCTCTTTTGCCCAGGCCTTAAGCCAAGCCCTCACTTGGGCCCAGGCCTTAAGCCTAGCCCGCACTTGTGCCCAGGCCTTAAGCCTAGCCCGCACTTGTGCCCAGGCCTTAAGCCTAGCCCGCACTTGTGCCCAGGCCTTAAGCCTAGCCTGCACTTTTGAGCCCCTTGAATGCTTGTTTGTTTGTTTTTGTCTTCAGCTTCATGTTGGTTATGCACATAGGGCCAGCTTTACGCTCTTCGCTCTTGTCCCGTCTGAATGCGCATGCACGACTGTAATTGGGGAAGAAGGCATTACCCATTTACGGAGGACAGACAAGAAGTGCCTGGTCGCTGTGAGCATGGGGTTATGGAGAGTCTCCGCACTGTAAAACAAAGGATCTAGTCCTAAATGTCCAAGTACAGAGTAGAGGGGTGAAAGCTAGCTCTTCACCCCTATGGGTGCCTAACCCTTTATGCAAAGAGTGCAAAGAGTTAGCTGTATGCCTTAAGCCTAGCCCGCACTTGTGCCCAGGCCTTAAGCCAAGCCCGCTCTTCTGCCCAGGCCTTAAGCCAAGCCCGCACTTGGGCCCAGGCCATAAGCCTAGCCCGCACATGTGCCCAGGCCTTAAGCCTAGCCCGCACATGTGCCCAGGCCTTAAGCCTAGCCCGCACTTGTGCCCAGGCCTTAAGCCTAGCCCGCACTTGTGCCCAGGCCTTAAGCCTAGCCCGCACTTGTGCCCAGGCCTTAAGCCTAGCCCGCACTTGTGCCCAGGCCTTAAGCCTAGCCCGCACTTGTGCCCAGGCCTTAAGCCTAGCCCGCACTTGTGCTCAGGCCTTAAGCATAGCCCGCACTTGTGCCCAGGCCTTAAGCCTAGCCCACACTTGTGCCCAGGCCTTAAGCCTAGCCCGCACTTTTGCCCAGGCCTTAAGCCTAGCCCGCACTTGTGCCCCGGCCTTAAGCCTAGCCCGCACTTGAGCCCCGGCCTTAAGCCTAGCCCGCACTTGTGCCCAGGCCTTAAGCCTAGCCCGCACTTGTGCCCCTGCCTTAAGCCAAGCCCGCACTTGTGTCCCTGCCTTAAGCCTAGCCCGCACTTGTGCCCAGGCCTTAAGCCTAGCCCGCACTTGTGCCCAGGCCTTAAGCCTAGCCCGCACTTGTGCCCAGGCCTTAAGCCTAGCCCGCACTCGTGCCCAGGCCTTAAACCTAACCCGCACTCGTGCCCAGGCCTTAAGCCTAGCCCGCACTTGTGCCCAGGCCTTAAGCCTAGCCCGCACTTGTGCCCAGGCCTTAAGCCTAGCCCCCACTTGTGCCCAGGCCTTAAGCCTAGCCCGCACTGGTGCCCAGGCCATAAGCCTAGCCCGCACACGTGCCCAGGCCTTAAGCCTAGCCCGCACTTGTGCCCAGTCCTTAAGCCTAGCCCGCACTTGTGCCCAGGCCTTAAGCCTAGCCCGCACTTGTGCCCAGGCCTTAAGCCTAGCCCGCACTTGTGCCCAGGCCTTAAGCCTAGCCCGCACACGTGCCCAGGCCTTAAGCCAAGCCCGAACTTGTGCCCCTGCCTTAAGCCAAGCCCGCACTTGTGCCCAGGCCTTAAGCCAAGCCCGCACTTGTGCCCACGCCGTAAGCCAAGCCCGCTCTTCTGCCCAGGTTTTAAGCCAAGCCCGCACTTTGGCCCAGGCCTTAAGCCTAGCCCGCACATGTGCCCAGGCCTTAAGCCTAGCCCGCACTTGTGCCCAGGCCTTAAGCCTAGCCCGCACTTGTGCCCAGGCCTTAAGGCTAGCCCCCACTTGTGCCCAGGCCTTAAGCCTAGCCCGCACTTGTGCCCAGGCCTTAAGCCTAGCCCGCACTTGTGCCCAGGCCTTAAGCCTAGCCCGCACTTGTGCCCAGGCCTTAAGCCTAGCCCGCACTTGTGCCCAGGCCTTAAGCCTAGCCCGCACTTGTGCCCAGGCCTTAAGCCTAGCCCGCACTTGTGCCCAGGCCTTAAGCCTAGCCCGCAGTTGTGCCCAGGCCTTAAGCCTAGCCCGCACTTGTGCCCAGGCCTTAAGCCTAGCCCGCACTTGTGTCCAGGCCTTAAGCCTAGCCTGCACTTGTGCCCAAGCCTTAAGCCTAACCCGCACTTGTGCCCAGGCCTTAAGCCTAGCCCGCACTTGTGCCCAGGCCTTAAGCCTAGCCTGCACTTTTGAGCCCCTTGAATGTTTGTTTGTTTGTTTTTGTCTTCAGCTTCATGTTGGTTATGCACATAGAGCCAGCTTTACGCTCTTCGCTCTTGTCCCGTCTGAATGCGCATGCACGACTGTAATTGGGGAAGAAGGCATTACCCATTTACGGAGGACAGACAAGAAGTGCCTGGTCGCTTGGAGCATGGGGTTATGGAGAGGCTCCGCACTGTAAAACAAAGGATCTAGTCCTAAATGTCCAAGTACAGAGTAGAGGGGTGAAAGCTAGCTCTTCACCCCTATGGGTGCCTAACCCTTTATGCAAAGAGTGCAAAAAGTTAGCTGTATGCCTTAAGCCTAGCCAGCACTTGTGCCCATGCCTTAAGCCTAGCCCACACTTGTGCCCAGGCCTTAAGCCCAGCCCGCACTTGTGCCCAGGCCTTAAGCCTAGCCCGCACTTGTGCCCAGGCCTTAAGCCCAGCCCGCACTTGTGCCCAAGCCTTAACCCTAGCCCACACTTGTGCCCCGGCCTTAATCCTAGCCTGCACTTGTGCCCCGGCCTTAAGCCTAGCCCGCACTTGTGCCCCGGCCTTAAGCCTAGCCCGCACTTGTGCCCCTGCCTTAAGCCTAGCCCGCACTTGTGCCCCTGCCTTAAGCCAAGCCCGAACTTGTGCCCCTGCCTTAAGCCAAGCCCGCACTTGTGCCCCTGCCTTAAGCCAAGCCCGCACTTGTGTCCCTGCCTTAAGCCAAGCCCGCACTTGTGTCCCTGCCTTAAGCCAAGCCCGCACTTGTGCCCAGGCCTTAAGCCTAGCCCGCACTTGTGCCAGGCCTTAAGCCTAGCCCGCACTTGTGCCCAGGCCTTAAGCCCAGCCCGCACTTGTGCCCAGGCCTTAACCCTAGCCCGCACTTGTGCCCAGGCCTTAACCCTAGCCCGCACTTGTGCCCAGGCCTTAATCCTAGCCTGCACTTGTGCCCCGGGCTTAAGCCTAGCCCGCACTTGTGCCCCGGCCTTAAGCCTAGCCCGCACTTGTGCCCCTGCCTTAAGCCTAGCCCGCACTTGTGCCCCTGCCTTAAGCCAAGCCCGAACTTGTGCCCCTGCCTTAAGCCAAGCCCGCACTTGTGCCCCTGCCTTAAGCCAAGCCCGCACTTGTGTCCCTGCCTTAAGCCAAGCCCGCACTTGTGCCCAGGCCTTAAGCCTAGCCCGCACTTGTGCCCAATCCTTAAGCCTAGCCCGCACTTGTGCCCAGGCCTTCAGCCTAGCCCGCACTTGTGCCCAGGCCTTAAGCCTAGCCCGCACTTGTGCCCAGGCCTTAAGCCTAGCCCGCACTTGTGCCCAGGCCTTAAGCCTAGCCCGCACTTGTGCCCAGGCCTTAAGCCTAGCCCGCACTTGTGCCCAGGCCTTAAGCCTAGCCCGCACTTGTGCCCAGGCCTTAAGCCTAGCCCACACTTGTGCCCAGGCCTTAAGCCTAGCCCGCACTTGTGCCCAGGCCTTAAGCCTAGCCCGCACTTGTGCCCAGGCCTTAAGCCTAGCCAGCACTTGTGCCCCGGCCTTAAGCCTAGCCCGCACTGGTGCCCAGGCCGTAAGCCTAGCCCGCCCACATGCCCAGGCCTTAAGCCTAGCCCGCACTTGTGCCCAGACCTTAAGCCTAGCCCGCTCTTCTGCCCAGGCCTTAAGCCTAGCCCGCTCTTATGCCCAGGCCTTAAGCCTAGCCCGCACTCGTGCCCAGGCCTTAAGCCTAGCCCGCACTTGTGCCCAGGCCTTAAGCCTAGCCCGCACTTGTGCCCAGTCCTTAAGCCTAGCCCGCACTTGTGCCCAGTCCTTAAGCCTAGCCCGCACTTGTGCCCAGGCCTTAAGCCTAGCCCGCACTTGTGCCCAGGCCTTAAGCCTAGCCCGCACTTGTGCCCAGGCCTTAAGCCTAGCCCGCACACGTGCCCAGGCCTTAAGCCAAGCCCGAACTTGTGCCCCTGCCTTAAGCCAAGCCCGCACTTGTGCCCAGGCCTTAAGCCAAGCCCGCACTTGTGCCCACGCCGTAAGCCAAGCCCGCTCTTCTGCCCAGGTTTTAAGCCAAGCCCGCACTTTGGCCCAGGCCTTAAGCCTAGCCCGCACATGTGCCCAGGCCTTAAGCCTAGCCCGCACTTGTGCCCAGGCCTTAAGCCTAGCCCGCATTTGTGCCCAGGCCTTAAGGCTAGCCCCCACTTGTGCCCAGGCCTTAAGCCTAGCCCGCACTTGTGCCCAGGCCTTAAGCCTAGCCCGCACTTGTGCCCAGGCCTTAAGCCTAGCCCGCACTTGTGCCCAGGCCTTAAGCCTAGCCCGCACTTGTGCCCAGGCCTTAAGCCTAGCCCGCACTTGTGCCCAGGCCTTAAGCCTAGCCCGCACTTGTGCCCAGGCCTTAAGCCTAGCCCGCACACGTTCCCAGGCCTTAAGCCAAGCCCGAACTTGTGCCCAGGCCTTAAGCCTAGCCTGCACTTTTGAGCCCCTTGAATGTTTGTTTGTTTTTGTCTTCAGCTTCATGTTGGTTATGCACATAGAGCCAGCTTTACGCTCTTCGCTCTTGTCCCGTCTGAATGCGCATGCACGACTGTAATTGGGGAAGAAGGCATTACCCATTTATGGAGGACAGACAAGAAGTGCCTGGTCGCTGTGAGCATGGGGTTATGGAGAGGCTCCGCACTGTAAAACAAAGGATCTAGTCCTAAATGTCCAAGTACAGAGTAGAGGGGTGAAAGCTAGCTCTTCACCCCTATGGGTGCCTAACCCTTTATGCAAAGAGTGCAAAGAGTTAGCTGTATGCCTTAAGCCTAGCCAGCACTTGTGCCCATGCCTTAAGCCTAGCCCGCACTTGTGCCCAGGCCTTAAGCCCAGCCCGCACTTGTGCCCAGGCCTTAAGCCTAGCCCGCACTTGTGCCCAGGCCTTAAGCCCAGCCCGCACTTGTGCCCAGGCCTTAACCCTAGCCCGCACTTGTGCCCAGGCCTTAATCCTAGCCTGCACTTGTGCCCCTGCCTTAAGCCTAGCCCACACTTGTGCCCCTGCCTTAAGCCAAGCCCGAACTTGTGCCCCTGCCTTAAGCCAAGCCCGCACTTGTGCCCCTGCCTTAAGCCAAGCCCGCACTTGTGCCCAGGCCTTAAGCCTAGCCCGCACTTGTGCCCAGGCCTTAAGCCTAGCCCGCACTTGTGCCCAGGCCTTAAGCCTAGCCCGCACTTGTGCCCAGGCCTTAAGCCTAGCCCGCACTTGTGCCCAGGCCTTAAGCCTAGCCCGCACTTGTGCCCAGGCCTTATGCCTAGCCCGCACTTGTGCCCAGGCCTTAAGCCTAGCCCGCACTTGTGCCCAGGCCTTAAGCCTAGCCCGCACTTGTGCCCAGGCCTTAAGCCTAGCCCGCACTTGTGCCCAGGCCTTAAGCCTAGCCCGCACTTGTGCCCAGGCCTTAAGCCTAGCCCACACTTGTGCCCAGGCCTTAAGCCTAGCCCGCACTTGTGCCCAAGCCTTAAGCCTAACCCGCACTTGTGCCCAGGCCTTAAGCCTAGCCCGCACTTGTGCCCAGGCCTTAAGCCTAGCCTGCACTTTTGAGCCCCTTGAATGCTTGTTTGTTTGTTTTTGTCTTCAGCTTCATGTTGGTTATGCACATAGAGCCAGCTTTACGCTCTTCGCTCTTGTCCCGTCTGAATGCGCATGCACGACTGTAATTGGGGAAGAAGGCATTACCCATTTACGGAGGACAGACAAGAAGTGCCTGGTCGCTGTGAGCATGGGGTTATGGAGAGGCTCCGCACTGTAAAACAAAGGATCTAGTCCTAAATGTCCAAGTACAGAGTAGAGGGGTGAAAGCTAGCTCTTCACCCCTATGGGTGCCTAACCCTTTATGCAAAGAGTGCAAAGAGTTAGCTGTATGCCTTAAGCCTAGCCAGCACTTGTGCCCATGCCTTAAGCCTAGATCGCACTTGTGCCCAGGCCTTAAGCCCAGCCTGCACTTGTGCCCAGGCCTTAAGCCTAGCCCGCACTTGTGCCCAGGCCTTAAGCCCAGCCCGCACTTGTGCCCAGGCCTTAACCCTAGCCCGCACTTGTGCCCAGGCCTTAATCCTAGCCTGCACTTGTGCCCCTGCCTTAAGCCTAGCCCACACTTGTGCCCCTGCCTTAAGCCAAGCCCGAACTTGTGCCCCTGCCTTAAGCCAAGCCCGAACTTGTGCCCCTGCCTTAAGCCAAGCCCGCACTTGTGCCCCTGCCTTAAGCCAAGCCCGCACTTGTGCCCAGGCCTTAAGCCTAGCCCGCACTTGTGCCCAGGCCTTAAGCCTAGCCCGCACTTGTGCCCAGGCCTTAAGCCTAGCCCGCACTTGTGCCCAGGCCTTAAGCCTAGCCCGCACTTGTGCCCAGGCCTAAAGCCTAGCCCGCTCTTGTGCCCAGGCCTTAAGCCTAGCCCGCACTTGTGCCCAGGCCTTAAGCCTAGCCCGCACTTGTGCCCAGGCCTTAAGCCTAGCCCGCACTTGTGCCCAGGCCTTAAGCCTAGCCCGCACTTGTGCCCAGGCCTTAAGCCTAGCCCGCACTGGTGCCCAGGCCATAAGCCTAGCCCGCACACGTGCCCAGGCCTTAAGCCTAGCCCGCACTTGTGCCCAGGCCTTAAGCCTAGCCCGCACTTGTGCCCAGGCCTTAAGCCTAGCCCGCACACGTGCCCAGGCCTTAAGCCAAGCCCGAACTTGTGCCCCTGCCTTAAGCCAAGCCCGCACTTGTGCCCAGGCCTTAAGCCAAGCCCGCACTTGTGCCCAGGCCTTAAGCCAAGCCCGCACTTGTGCCCAGGCCTTAAGCCAAGCCCGCTCTTTTGCCCAGGCCTTAAGCCAAGCCCTCACTTGGGCCCAGGCCTTAAGCCTAGCCCGCACTTGTGCCCAGGCCTTAAGCCTAGCCCGCACTTGTGCCCAGGCCTTAAGCCTAGCCCGCACTTGTGCCCAGGCCTTAAGCCTTGCCTGCACTTTTGAGCCCCTTGAATGCTTGTTTGTTTGTTTTTGTCTTCAGCTTCATGTTGGTTATGCACATAGGGCCAGCTTTACGCTCTTCGCTCTTGTCCCGTCTGAATGCGCATGCACGACTGTAATTGGGGAAGAAGGCATTACCCATTTACGGAGGACAGACAAGAAGTGCCTGGTCGCTGTGAGCATGGGGTTATGGAGAGTCTCCGCACTGTAAAACAAAGGATCTAGTCCTAAATGTCCAAGTACAGAGTAGAGGGGTGAAAGCTAGCTCTTCACCCCTATGGGTGCCTAACCCTTTATGCAAAGAGTGCAAAGAGTTAGCTGTATGCCTTAAGCCTAGCCAGCACTTGTGCCCATGCCTTAAGCCTAGCCCGCACTTGTGCCCAGGCCTTAAGCCCAGCCCGCACTTGTGCCCAGGCCTTAAGCCTAGCCCGCACTTGTGCCCAGGCCTTAAGCCCAGCCCGCACTTGTGCCCAGGCCTTAACGCTAGCCCGCACTTGTGCCCAGGCCTTAATCCTAGCCTGCACTTGTGCCTCTGCCTTAAGCCTAGCCCGCACTTGTGCCCCTGCCTTAAGCCAAGCCCGAACTTGTGCCCCTGCCTTAAGCCAAGCCCGCACTTGTGCCCCTGCCTTAAGCCAAGCCCGCACTTGTGCCCAGGCCTTAAGCCTAGCCCGCACTTGTGCCCAGGCCTTAAGCCTAGCCCGCACTTGTGCCCAGGCCTTAAGCCTAGCCCACACTTGTGCCCAGGCCTTAAGCCTAGCCCGCTCTTGTGCCCAGGCCTTAAGCCTAGCCCGCTCTTGTGCCCAGGCCTTAAGCCTAGCCCGCACTTGTGCCCAGGCCTTATGCCTAGCCCGCACTTGTGCCCCGGCCTTAAGCCTCGCCCGCACTTGTGCCCAGGCCTTAAGCCTAGCCTGCACTTGTGCCCCTGCCTTAAGCCTAGCCCACACTTGTGCCCCTGCCTTAAGCCAAGCCTGAACTTGTGCCCCTGCCTTAAGCCAAGCCCGTACTTGTGCCCCTGCCTTAAGCCAAGCCCGCACTTGTGCCCAGGCCTTAAGCCTAGCCCGCACTTGTGCCCAGGCCTTAAGCCTAGCCCGCACTTGTGCCCAGGCCTTAAGCCTAACCCGCACTTGTGCCCAGGCCTTAAGCCTAGCCCGCACTTGTGCCCAGGCCTTAAGCCTAGCCCGCACTTGTGCCCAGGCCTTAAGCTTAGCCCCACTTGTGCCCAGGCCTTAAGCCTAGCCCGCACTTGAGCCCCGGCCTTAAGCCTAGCCCGCACTTGTGCCCAGGCCTTAAGCCTAGCCCGCACTTGTGCCCCTGCCTTAAGCCAAGCCCGCACTTGTGTCCCTGCCTTAAGCCTAGCCCGCACTTGTGCCCAGGCCTTAAGCCTAGCCCGCACTTGTGCCCAGGCCTTAAGCCTAGCCCGCACTTGTGCCCAGGCCTTAAGCCTAGCCCGCACTCGTGCCCAGGCCTTAAACCTAACCCGCACTCGTGCCCAGGCCTTAAGCCTAGCCCGCACTTGTGCCCAGGCCTTAAGCCTAGCCCGCACTTGTGCCCAGGCCTTAAGCCTAGCCCGCACTTGTGCCCAGGCCTTAAGCCTAGCCCGCACTGGTGCCCAGGCCATAAGCCTAGCCCGCACACGTGCCCAGGCCTTAAGCCTAGCCCGCACTTGTGCCCAGTCCTTAAGCCTAGCCCGCACTTGTGCCCAGGCCTTAAGCCTAGCCCGCACTTGTGCCCAGGCCTTAAGCCTAGCCCGCACTTGTGCCCAGGCCTTAAGCCTAGCCCGCACACGTGCCCAGGCCTTAAGCCAAGCCCGAACTTGTGCCCCTGCCTTAAGCCAAGCCCGCACTTGTGCCCAGGCCTTAAGCCAAGCCCGCACTTGTGCCCACGCCGTAAGCCAAGCCCGCTCTTCTGCCCAGGTTTTAAGCCAAGCCCGCACTTTGGCCCAGGCCTTAAGCCTAGCCCGCACATGTGCCCAGGCCTTAAGCCTAGCCCGCACTTGTGCCCAGGCCTTAAGCCTAGCCCGCACTTGTGCCCAGGCCTTAAGGCTAGCCCCCACTTGTGCCCAGGCCTTAAGCCTAGCCCGCACTTGTGCCCAGGCCTTAAGCCTAGCCCGCACTTGTGCCCAGGCCTTAAGCCTAGCCCGCACTTGTGCCCAGGCCTTAAGCCTAGCCCGCACTTGTGCCCAGGCCTTAAGCCTAGCCCGCACTTGTGCCCAGGCCTTAAGCCTAGCCCGCACTTGTGCCCAGGCCTTAAGCCTAGCCCGCAGTTGTGCCCAGGCCTTAAGCCTAGCCCGCACTTGTGCCCAGGCCTTAAGCCTAGCCCGCACTTGTGTCCAGGCCTTAAGCCTAGCCTGCACTTGTGCCCAAGCCTTAAGCCTAACCCGCACTTGTGCCCAGGCCTTAAGCCTAGCCCGCACTTGTGCCCAGGCCTTAAGCCTAGCCTGCACTTTTGAGCCCCTTGAATGTTTGTTTGTTTGTTTTTGTCTTCAGCTTCATGTTGGTTATGCACATAGAGCCAGCTTTACGCTCTTCGCTCTTGTCCCGTCTGAATGCGCATGCACGACTGTAATTGGGGAAGAAGGCATTACCCATTTACGGAGGACAGACAAGAAGTGCCTGGTCGCTTGGAGCATGGGGTTATGGAGAGGCTCCGCACTGTAAAACAAAGGATCTAGTCCTAAATGTCCAAGTACAGAGTAGAGGGGTGAAAGCTAGCTCTTCACCCCTATGGGTGCCTAACCCTTTATGCAAAGAGTGCAAAAAGTTAGCTGTATGCCTTAAGCCTAGCCAGCACTTGTGCCCATGCCTTAAGCCTAGCCCACACTTGTGCCCAGGCCTTAAGCCCAGCCCGCACTTGTGCCCAGGCCTTAAGCCTAGCCCGCACTTGTGCCCAGGCCTTAAGCCCAGCCCGCACTTGTGCCCAAGCCTTAACCCTAGCCCACACTTGTGCCCCGGCCTTAATCCTAGCCTGCACTTGTGCCCCGGCCTTAAGCCTAGCCCGCACTTGTGCCCCGGCCTTAAGCCTAGCCCGCACTTGTGCCCCTGCCTTAAGCCTAGCCCGCACTTGTGCCCCTGCCTTAAGCCAAGCCCAAACTTGTGCCCCTGCCTTAAGCCAAGCCCGCACTTGTGCCCCTGCCTTAAGCCAAGCCCGCACTTGTGTCCCTGCCTTAAGCCAAGCCCGCACTTGTGTCCCTGCCTTAAGCCAAGCCCGCACTTGTGCCCAGGCCTTAAGCCTAGCCCGCACTTGTGCCAGGCCTTAAGCCTAGCCCGCACTTGTGCCCAGGCCTTAAGCCCAGCCCGCACTTGTGCCCAGGCCTTAACCCTAGCCCGCACTTGTGCCCAGGCCTTAATCCTAGCCTGCACTTGTGCCCCGGGCTTAAGCCTAGCCCGCACTTGTGCCCCGGCCTTAAGCCCAGCCCGCACTTGTGCCCAGGCCTTAACCCTAGCCCGCACTTGTGCCCAGGCCTTAATCCTAGCCTGCACTTGTGCCCCTGCCTTAAGCCTAGCCCACACTTGTGCCCCTGCCTTAAGCCAAGCCCGAACTTGTGCCCCTGCCTTAAGCCAAGCCCGCACTTGTGCCCCTGCCTTAAGCCAAGCCCGCACTTGTGCCCAGGCCTTAAGCCTAGCCCGCACTTGTGCCCAGGCCTTAAGCCTAGCCCGCACTTGTGCCCAGGCCTTAAGCCTAGCCCGCACTTGTGCCCAGGCCTTAAGCCTAGCCCGCACTTGTGCCCAGGCCTTAAGCCTAGCCCGCACTTGTGCCCAGGCCTTATGCCTAGCCCGCACTTGTGCCCAGGCCTTAAGCCTAGCCCGCACTTGTGCCCAGGCCTTAAGCCTAGCCCGCACTTGTGCCCAGGCCTTAAGCCTAGCCCGCACTTGTGCCCAGGCCTTAAGCCTAGCCCGCACTTGTGCCCAGGCCTTAAGCCTAGCCCACACTTGTGCCCAGGCCTTAAGCCTAGCCCGCACTTGTGCCCAAGCCTTAAGCCTAACCCGCACTTGTGCCCAGGCCTTAAGCCTAGCCCGCACTTGTGCCCAGGCCTTAAGCCTAGCCTGCACTTTTGAGCCCCTTGAATGCTTGTTTGTTTGTTTTTGTCTTCAGCTTCATGTTGGTTATGCACATAGAGCCAGCTTTACGCTCTTCGCTCTTGTCCCGTCTGAATGCGCATGCACGACTGTAATTGGGGAAGAAGGCATTACCCATTTACGGAGGACAGACAAGAAGTGCCTGGTCGCTGTGAGCATGGGGTTATGGAGAGGCTCCGCACTGTAAAACAAAGGATCTAGTCCTAAATGTCCAAGTACAGAGTAGAGGGGTGAAAGCTAGCTCTTCACCCCTATGGGTGCCTAACCCTTTATGCAAAGAGTGCAAAGAGTTAGCTGTATGCCTTAAGCCTAGCCAGCACTTGTGCCCATGCCTTAAGCCTAGATCGCACTTGTGCCCAGGCCTTAAGCCCAGCCTGCACTTGTGCCCAGGCCTTAAGCCTAGCCCGCACTTGTGCCCAGGCCTTAAGCCCAGCCCGCACTTGTGCCCAGGCCTTAACCCTAGCCCGCACTTGTGCCCAGGCCTTAATCCTAGCCTGCACTTGTGCCCCTGCCTTAAGCCTAGCCCACACTTGTGCCCCTGCCTTAAGCCAAGCCCGAACTTGTGCCCCTGCCTTAAGCCAAGCCCGAACTTGTGCCCCTGCCTTAAGCCAAGCCCGCACTTGTGCCCCTGCCTTAAGCCAAGCCCGCACTTGTGCCCAGGCCTTAAGCCTAGCCCGCACTTGTGCCCAGGCCTTAAGCCTAGCCCGCACTTGTGCCCAGGCCTTAAGCCTAGCCCGCACTTGTGCCCAGGCCTTAAGCCTAGCCCGCACTTGTGCCCAGGCCTAAAGCCTAGCCCGCTCTTGTGCCCAGGCCTTAAGCCTAGCCCGCACTTGTGCCCAGGCCTTAAGCCTAGCCCGCACTTGTGCCCAGGCCTTAAGCCTAGCCCGCACTTGTGCCCAGGCCTTAAGCCTAGCCCGCACTTGTGCCCAGGCCTTAAGCCTAGCCCGCACTGGTGCCCAGGCCATAAGCCTAGCCCGCACACGTGCCCAGGCCTTAAGCCTAGCCCGCACTTGTGCCCAGGCCTTAAGCCTAGCCCGCACTTGTGCCCAGGCCTTAAGCCTAGCCCGCACACGTGCCCAGGCCTTAAGCCAAGCCCGAACTTGTGCCCCTGCCTTAAGCCAAGCCCGCACTTGTGCCCAGGCCTTAAGCCAAGCCCGCACTTGTGCCCAGGCCTTAAGCCAAGCCCGCACTTGTGCCCAGGCCTTAAGCCAAGCCCGCTCTTTTGCCCAGGCCTTAAGCCAAGCCCTCACTTGGGCCCAGGCCTTAAGCCTAGCCCGCACTTGTGCCCAGGCCTTAAGCCTAGCCCGCACTTGTGCCCAGGCCTTAAGCCTAGCCCGCACTTGTGCCCAGGCCTTAAGCCTTGCCTGCACTTTTGAGCCCCTTGAATGCTTGTTTGTTTGTTTTTGTCTTCAGCTTCATGTTGGTTATGCACATAGGGCCAGCTTTACGCTCTTCGCTCTTGTCCCGTCTGAATGCGCATGCACGACTGTAATTGGGGAAGAAGGCATTACCCATTTACGGAGGACAGACAAGAAGTGCCTGGTCGCTGTGAGCATGGGGTTATGGAGAGTCTCCGCACTGTAAAACAAAGGATCTAGTCCTAAATGTCCAAGTACAGAGTAGAGGGGTGAAAGCTAGCTCTTCACCCCTATGGGTGCCTAACCCTTTATGCAAAGAGTGCAAAGAGTTAGCTGTATGCCTTAAGCCTAGCCAGCACTTGTGCCCATGCCTTAAGCCTAGCCCGCACTTGTGCCCAGGCCTTAAGCCCAGCCCGCACTTGTGCCCAGGCCTTAAGCCTAGCCCGCACTTGTGCCCAGGCCTTAAGCCCAGCCCGCACTTGTGCCCAGGCCTTAACGCTAGCCCGCACTTGTGCCCAGGCCTTAATCCTAGCCTGCACTTGTGCCTCTGCCTTAAGCCTAGCCCGCACTTGTGCCCCTGCCTTAAGCCAAGCCCGAACTTGTGCCCCTGCCTTAAGCCAAGCCCGCACTTGTGCCCCTGCCTTAAGCCAAGCCCGCACTTGTGCCCAGGCCTTAAGCCTAGCCCGCACTTGTGCCCAGGCCTTAAGCCTAGCCCGCACTTGTGCCCAGGCCTTAAGCCTAGCCCACACTTGTGCCCAGGCCTTAAGCCTAGCCCGCTCTTGTGCCCAGGCCTTAAGCCTAGCCCGCTCTTGTGCCCAGGCCTTAAGCCTAGCCCGCACTTGTGCCCAGGCCTTATGCCTAGCCCGCACTTGTGCCCCGGCCTTAAGCCTCGCCCGCACTTGTGCCCAGGCCTTAAGCCTAGCCTGCACTTGTGCCCCTGCCTTAAGCCTAGCCCACACTTGTGCCCCTGCCTTAAGCCAAGCCTGAACTTGTGCCCCTGCCTTAAGCCAAGCCCGTACTTGTGCCCCTGCCTTAAGCCAAGCCCGCACTTGTGCCCAGGCCTTAAGCCTAGCCCGCACTTGTGCCCAGGCCTTAAGCCTAGCCCGCACTTGTGCCCAGGCCTTAAGCCTAGCCCGCACTTGTGCCCAGGCCTTAAGCCTAGCCCGCACTTGTGCCCAGGCCTTAAGCCTAGCCCGCACTTGTGCCCAGGCCTTAAGCTTAGCCCCACTTGTGCCCAGGCCTTAAGCCTAGCCCGCACTTGAGCCCCGGCCTTAAGCCTAGCCCGCACTTGTGCCCAGGCCTTAAGCCTAGCCCGCACTTGTGCCCCTGCCTTAAGCCAAGCCCGCACTTGTGTCCCTGCCTTAAGCCTAGCCCGCACTTGTGCCCAGGCCTTAAGCCTAGCCCGCACTTGTGCCCAGGCCTTAAGCCTAGCCCGCACTTGTGCCCAGGCCTTAAGCCTAGCCCGCACTCGTGCCCAGGCCTTAAACCTAACCCGCACTCGTGCCCAGGCCTTAAGCCTAGCCCGCACTTGTGCCCAGGCCTTAAGCCTAGCCCGCACTTGTGCCCAGGCCTTAAGCCTAGCCCGCACTTGTGCCCAGGCCTTAAGCCTAGCCCGCACTGGTGCCCAGGCCATAAGCCTAGCCCGCACACGTGCCCAGGCCTTAAGCCTAGCCCGCACTTGTGCCCAGTCCTTAAGCCTAGCCCGCACTTGTGCCCAGGCCTTAAGCCTAGCCCGCACTTGTGCCCAGGCCTTAAGCCTAGCCCGCACTTGTGCCCAGGCCTTAAGCCTAGCCCGCACACGTGCCCAGGCCTTAAGCCAAGCCCGAACTTGTGCCCCTGCCTTAAGCCAAGCCCGCACTTGTGCCCAGGCCTTAAGCCAAGCCCGCACTTGTGCCCACGCCGTAAGCCAAGCCCGCTCTTCTGCCCAGGTTTTAAGCCAAGCCCGCACTTTGGCCCAGGCCTTAAGCCTAGCCCGCACATGTGCCCAGGCCTTAAGCCTAGCCCGCACTTGTGCCCAGGCCTTAAGCCTAGCCCGCACTTGTGCCCAGGCCTTAAGGCTAGCCCCCACTTGTGCCCAGGCCTTAAGCCTAGCCCGCACTTGTGCCCAGGCCTTAAGCCTAGCCCGCACTTGTGCCCAGGCCTTAAGCCTAGCCCGCACTTGTGCCCAGGCCTTAAGCCTAGCCCGCACTTGTGCCCAGGCCTTAAGCCTAGCCCGCACTTGTGCCCAGGCCTTAAGCCTAGCCCGCACTTGTGCCCAGGCCTTAAGCCTAGCCCGCAGTTGTGCCCAGGCCTTAAGCCTAGCCCGCACTTGTGCCCAGGCCTTAAGCCTAGCCCGCACTTGTGTCCAGGCCTTAAGCCTAGCCTGCACTTGTGCCCAAGCCTTAAGCCTAACCCGCACTTGTGCCCAGGCCTTAAGCCTAGCCCGCACTTGTGCCCAGGCCTTAAGCCTAGCCTGCACTTTTGAGCCCCTTGAATGTTTGTTTGTTTGTTTTTGTCTTCAGCTTCATGTTGGTTATGCACATAGAGCCAGCTTTACGCTCTTCGCTCTTGTCCCGTCTGAATGCGCATGCACGACTGTAATTGGGGAAGAAGGCATTACCCATTTACGGAGGACAGACAAGAAGTGCCTGGTCGCTTGGAGCATGGGGTTATGGAGAGGCTCCGCACTGTAAAACAAAGGATCTAGTCCTAAATGTCCAAGTACAGAGTAGAGGGGTGAAAGCTAGCTCTTCACCCCTATGGGTGCCTAACCCTTTATGCAAAGAGTGCAAAAAGTTAGCTGTATGCCTTAAGCCTAGCCAGCACTTGTGCCCATGCCTTAAGCCTAGCCCACACTTGTGCCCAGGCCTTAAGCCCAGCCCGCACTTGTGCCCAGGCCTTAAGCCTAGCCCGCACTTGTGCCCAGGCCTTAAGCCCAGCCCGCACTTGTGCCCAAGCCTTAACCCTAGCCCACACTTGTGCCCCGGCCTTAATCCTAGCCTGCACTTGTGCCCCGGCCTTAAGCCTAGCCCGCACTTGTGCCCCGGCCTTAAGCCTAGCCCGCACTTGTGCCCCTGCCTTAAGCCTAGCCCGCACTTGTGCCCCTGCCTTAAGCCAAGCCCAAACTTGTGCCCCTGCCTTAAGCCAAGCCCGCACTTGTGCCCCTGCCTTAAGCCAAGCCCGCACTTGTGTCCCTGCCTTAAGCCAAGCCCGCACTTGTGTCCCTGCCTTAAGCCAAGCCCGCACTTGTGCCCAGGCCTTAAGCCTAGCCCGCACTTGTGCCAGGCCTTAAGCCTAGCCCGCACTTGTGCCCAGGCCTTAAGCCCAGCCCGCACTTGTGCCCAGGCCTTAACCCTAGCCCGCACTTGTGCCCAGGCCTTAATCCTAGCCTGCACTTGTGCCCCGGGCTTAAGCCTAGCCCGCACTTGTGCCCCGGCCTTAAGCCTAGCCCGCACTTGTGCCCCTGCCTTAAGCCTAGCCCGCACTTGTGCCCCTGCCTTAAGCCAAGCCCGAACTTGTGCCCCTGCCTTAAGCCAAGCCCGCACTTGTGCCCCTGCCTTAAGCCAAGCCCGCACTTGTGTCCCTGCCTTAAGCCAAGCCCGCACTTGTGCCCAGGCCTTAAGCCTAGCCCGCACTTGTGCCCAATCCTTAAGCCTAGCCCGCACTTGTGCCCAGGCCTTCAGCCTAGCCCGCACTTGTGCCCAGGCCTTAAGCCTAGCCCGCACTTGTGCCCAGGCCTTAAGCCTAGCCCGCACTTGTGCCCAGGCCTTAAGCCTAGCCCGCACTTGTGCCCAGGCCTTAAGCCTAGCCCGCACTTGTGCCCAGGCCTTAAGCCTAGCCCGCACTTGTGCCCAGGCCTTAAGCCTAGCCCACACTTGTGCCCAGGCCTTAAGCCTAGCCCGCACTTGTGCCCAGGCCTTAAGCCTAGCCCGCACTTGTGCCCAGGCCTTAAGCCTAGCCAGCACTTGTGCCCCGGCCTTAAGCCTAGCCCGCACTTGTGCCCAGGCCTTAAGCCTAGCCCGCACTTGTGCCCAGGCCTTAAGCCTAGCCCGCACTTGTGCCCAGGCCTTAAGCCTAGCCCGCACTTGTGCCCAGGCCTTAAGCCTAGCCCACACTTGTGCCCAGGCCTTAAGCCTAGCCCGCACTTGTGCCCAGGCCTTAAGCCTAGCCCGCACTTGTGCCCAGGCCTTAAGCCTAGCCAGCACTTGTGCCCCGGCCTTAAGCCTAGCCCGCACTGGTGCCCAGGCCGTAAGCCTAGCCCGCCCACATGCCCAGGCCTTAAGCCTAGCCCGCACTTGTGCCCAGACCTTAAGCCTAGCCCGCTCTTCTGCCCAGGCCTTAAGCCTAGCCCGCTCTTATGCCCAGGCCTTAAGCCTAGCCCGCACTCGTGCCCAGGCCTTAAGCCTAGCCCGCACTTGTGCCCAGGCCTTAAGCCTAGCCCGCACTTGTGCCCAGGCCTTAAGCCTAGCCCGCACTTGTGCCCAGGCCTTAAGCCTAGCCCGCACTGGTGCCCAGGCCATAAGCCTTGCCCGCACACGTGCCCAGGCCTTAAGCCTAGCCCGCACTTGTGCCCAGTCCTTAAGCCTAGCCCGCACTTGTGCCCAGTCCTTAAGCCTAGCCCGCACTTGTGCCCAGGCCTTAAGCCTAGCCCGCACTTGTGCCCAGGCCTTAAGCCTAGCCCGCACTTGTGCCCAGGCCTTAAGCCTAGCCCGCACTTGTGCCCAGGCCTTAAGCCTAGCCCGCACACGTGCCCAGGCCTTAAGCCAAGCCCGAACTTGTGCCCCTGCCTTAAGCCAAGCCCGCACTTGTGCCCAGGCCTTAAGCCAAGCCCGCACTTGTGCCCACGCCGTAAGCCAAGCCCGCTCTTCTGCCCAGGTTTTAAGCCAAGCCCGCACTTTGGCCCAGGCCTTAAGCCTAGCCCGCACATGTGCCCAGGCCTTAAGCCTAGCCCGCACTTGTGCCCAGGCCTTAAGCCTAGCCCGCATTTGTGCCCAGGCCTTAAGGCTAGCCCCCACTTGTGCCCAGGCCTTAAGCCTAGCCCGCACTTGTGCCCAGGCCTTAAGCCTAGCCCGCACTTGTGCCCAGGCCTTAAGCCTAGCCCGCACTTGTGCCCAGGCCTTAAGCCTAGCCCGCACTTGTGCCCAGGCCTTAAGCCTAGCCCGCACTTGTGCCCAGGCCTTAAGCCTAGCCCGCACTTGTGCCCAGGCCTTAAGCCTAGCCCGCACACGTTCCCAGGCCTTAAGCCAAGCCCGAACTTGTGCCCAGGCCTTAAGCCTAGCCTGCACTTTTGAGCCCCTTGAATGTTTGTTTGTTTTTGTCTTCAGCTTCATGTTGGTTATGCACATAGAGCCAGCTTTACGCTCTTCGCTCTTGTCCCGTCTGAATGCGCATGCACGACTGTAATTGGGGAAGAAGGCATTACCCATTTATGGAGGACAGACAAGAAGTGCCTGGTCGCTGTGAGCATGGGGTTATGGAGAGGCTCCGCACTGTAAAACAAAGGATCTAGTCCTAAATGTCCAAGTACAGAGTAGAGGGGTGAAAGCTAGCTCTTCACCCCTATGGGTGCCTAACCCTTTATGCAAAGAGTGCAAAGAGTTAGCTGTATGCCTTAAGCCTAGCCAGCACTTGTGCCCATGCCTTAAGCCTAGCCCGCACTTGTGCCCAGGCCTTAAGCCCAGCCCGCACTTGTGCCCAGGCCTTAAGCCTAGCCCGCACTTGTGCCCAGGCCTTAAGCCTAGCCCGCACTTGTGCCCAGGCCTTAACCCTAGCCCGCACTTGTGCCCAGGCCTTAATCCTAGCCTGCACTTGTGCCCCTGCCTTAAGCCTAGCCCACACTTGTGCCCCTGCCTTAAGCCAAGCCCGAACTTGTGACCCTGCCTTAAGCCAAGCCCGCACTTGTGCCCCTGCCTTAAGCCAAGCCCGCACTTGTGCCCAGGCCTTAAGCCTAGCCCGCACTTGTGCCCAGGCCTTAAGCCTAGCCCGCACTTGTGCCCAGGCCTTAAGCCTAGCCCGCACTTGTGCCCAGGCCTTAAGCCTAGCCCGCACTTGTGCCCAGGCCTTAAGCCTAGCCCGCACTTGTGCCCAGGCCTTATGCCTAGCCCGCACTTGTGCCCAGGCCTTAAGCCTAGCCCGCACTTGTGCCCAGGCCTTAAGCCTAGCCCGCACTTGTGCCCAGGCCTTAAGCCTAGCCCGCACTTGTGCCCAGGCCTTAAGCCTAGCCCACACTTGTGCCCAGGCCTTAAGCCTAGCCCGCACTTGTGCCCAAGCCTTAAGCCTAACCCGCACTTGTGCCCAGGCCTTAAGCCTAGCCCGCACTTGTGCCCAGGCCTTAAGCCTAGCCTGCACTTTTGAGCCCCTTGAATGCTTGTTTGTTTGTTTTTGTCTTCAGCTTCATGTTGGTTATGCACATAGAGCCAGCTTTACGCTCTTCGCTCTTGTCCCGTCTGAATGCGCATGCACGACTGTAATTGGGGAAGAAGGCATTACCCATTTACGGAGGACAGACAAGAAGTGCCTGGTCGCTGTGAGCATGGGGTTATGGAGAGGCTCCGCACTGTAAAACAAAGGATCTAGTCCTAAATGTCCAAGTACAGAGTAGAGGGGTGAAAGCTAGCTCTTCACCCCTATGGGTGCCTAACCCTTTATGCAAAGAGTGCAAAGAGTTAGCTGTATGCCTTAAGCCTAGCCAGCACTTGTGCCCATGCCTTAAGCCTAGATCGCACTTGTGCCCAGGCCTTAAGCCCAGCCTGCACTTGTGCCCAGGCCTTAAGCCTAGCCCGCACTTGTGCCCAGGCCTTAAGCCCAGCCCGCACTTGTGCCCAGGCCTTAACCCTAGCCCGCACTTGTGCCCAGGCCTTAATCCTAGCCTGCACTTGTGCCCCTGCCTTAAGCCTAGCCCACACTTGTGCCCCTGCCTTAAGCCAAGCCCGAACTTGTGCCCCTGCCTTAAGCCAAGCCCGAACTTGTGCCCCTGCCTTAAGCCAAGCCCGCACTTGTGCCCCTGCCTTAAGCCAAGCCCGCACTTGTGCCCAGGCCTTAAGCCTAGCCCGCACTTGTGCCCAGGCCTTAAGCCTAGCCCGCACTTGTACCCAGGCCTTAAGCCTAGCCCGCACTTGTGCCCAGGCCTTAAGCCTAGCCCGCACTTGTGCCCAGGCCTAAAGCCTAGCCCGCTCTTGTGCCCAGGCCTTAAGCCTAGCCCGCACTTGTGCCCAGGCCTTAAGCCTAGCCCGCACTTGTGCCCAGGCCTTAAGCCTAGCCCGCACTTGTGCCCAGGCCTTAAGCCTAGCCCGCACTTGTGCCCAGGCCTTAAGCCTAGCCCGCACTGGTGCCCAGGCCATAAGCCTAGCCCGCACACGTGCCCAGGCCTTAAGCCTAGCCCGCACTTGTGCCCAGGCCTTAAGCCTAGCCCGCACTTGTGCCCAGGCCTTAAGCCTAGCCCGCATACGTGCCCAGGCCTTAAGCCAAGCCCGAACTTGTGCCCCTGCCTTAAGCCAAGCCCGCACTTGTGCCCAGGCCTTAAGCCAAGCCCGCACTTGTGCCCAGGCCTTAAGCCAAGCCCGCACTTGTGCCCAGGCCTTAAGCCAAGCCCGCTCTTTTGCCCAGGCCTTAAGCCAAGCCCTCACTTGGGCCCAGGCCTTAAGCCTAGCCCGCACTTGTGCCCAGGCCTTAAGCCTAGCCCGCACTTGTGCCCAGGCCTTAAGCCTAGCCCGCACTTGTGCCCAGGCCTTAAGCCTAGCCTGCACTTTTGAGCCCCTTGAATGCTTGTTTGTTTGTTTTTGTCTTCAGCTTCATGTTGGTTATGCACATAGGGCCAGCTTTACGCTCTTCGCTCTTGTCCCGTCTGAATGCGCATGCACGACTGTAATTGGGGAAGAAGGCATTACCCATTTACGGAGGACAGACAAGAAGTGCCTGGTCGCTGTGAGCATGGGGTTATGGAGAGTCTCCACACTGTAAAACAAAGGATCTAGTCCTAAATGTCCAAGTACAGAGTAGAGGGGTGAAAGCTAGCTCTTCACCCCTATGGGTGCCTAACCCTTTATGCAAAGAGTGCAAAGAGTTAGCTGTATGCCTTAAGCCTAGCCCGCACTTGTGCCCAGGCCTTAAGCCAAGCCCGCTCTTCTGCCCAGGCCTTAAGCCAAGCCCGCACTTGGGCCCAGGCCATAAGCCTAGCCCGCACATGTGCCCAGGCCTTAAGCCTAGCCCGCACATGTGCCCAGGCCTTAAGCCTAGCCCGCACTTGTGCCCAGGCCTTAAGCCTAGCCCACACTTTTGCCCAGGCCTTAAGCCTAGCCCGCACTTGTGCCCCGGCCTTAAGCCTAGCCCGCACTTGAGCCCCGGCCTTAAGCCTAGCCCGCACTTGTGCCCAGGCCTTAAGCCTAGCCCGCACTTGTGCCCCTGCCTTAAGCCAAGCCCGCACTTGTGTCCCTGCCTTAAGCCTAGCCCGCACTTGTGCCCAGGCCTTAAGCCTAGCCCGCACTTGTGCCCAGGCCTTAAGCCTAGCCCGCACTTGTGCCCAGGCCTTAAGCCTAGCCCGCACTCGTGCCCAGGCCTTAAACCTAACCCGCACTCGTGCCCAGGCCTTAAGCCTAGCCCGCACTTGTGCCCAGGCCTTAAGCCTAGCCCGCACTTGTGCCCAGGCCTTAAGCCTAGCCCGCCCTTGTGCCCAGGCCTTAAGCCTAGCCCGCACTGGTGCCCAGGCCATAAGCCTAGCCCGCACACGTGCCCAGGCCTTAAGCCTAGCCCGCACTTGTGCCCAGTCCTTAAGCCTAGCCCGCACTTGTGCCCAGGCCTTAAGCCTAGCCCGCACTTGTGCCCAGGCCTTAAGCCTAGCCCGCACTTGTGCCCAGGCCTTAAGCCTAGCCCGCACTTGTGCCCAGGCCTTAAGCCTAGCCCGCACACGTGCCAGGCCTTAAGCCAAGCCCGAACTTGTGCCCCTGCCTTAAGCCAAGCCCGCACTTGTGCCCAGGCCTTAAGCCAAGCCCGCACTTGTGCCCACGCCGTAAGCCAAGCCCGCTCTTCTGCCCAGGTTTTAAGCCAAGCCCGCACTTTGGCCCAGGCCTTAAGCCTAGCCCGCACATGTGCCCAGGCCTTAAGCCTAGCCCGCACTTGTGCCCAGGCCTTAAGCCTAGCCCGCACTTGTGCCCAGGCCTTAAGGCTAGCCCCCACTTGTGCCCAGGCCTTAAGCCTAGCCCGCACTTGTGCCCAGGCCTTAAGCCTAGCCCGCACTTGTGCCCAGGCCTTAAGCCTAGCCCGCACTTGTGCCCAGGCCTTAAGCCTAGCCCGCACTTGTGCCCAGGCCTTAAGCCTAGCCCGCACTTGTGCCCAGGCCTTAAGCCTAGCCCGCACTTGTGCCCAGGCCTTAAGCCTAGCCCGCACTTGTGCCCAGGCCTTAAGCCTAGCCCGCACTTGTGCCCAGGCCTTAAGCCTAGCCCGCACTTGTGTCCAGGCCTTAAGCCTAGCCTGCACTTGTGCCCAAGCCTTAAGCCTAACCCGCACTTGTGCCCAGGCCTTAAGCCTAGCCCGCACTTGTGCCCAGGCCTTAAGCCTAGCCTGCACTTTTGAGCCCCTTGAATGTTTGTTTGTTTGTTTTTGTCTTCAGCTTCATGTTGGTTATGCACATAGAGCCAGCTTTACGCTCTTCGCTCTTGTCCCGTCTGAATGCGCATGCACGACTGTAATTGGGGAAGAAGGCATTACCCATTTACGGAGGACAGACAAGAAGTGCCTGGTCGCTTGGAGCATGGGGTTATGGAGAGGCTCCGCACTGTAAAACAAAGGATCTAGTCCTAAATGTCCAAGTACAGAGTAGAGGGGTGAAAGCTAGCTCTTCACCCCTATGGGTGCCTAACCCTTTATGCAAAGAGTGCAAAAAGTTAGCTGTATGCCTTAAGCCTAGCCAGCACTTGTGCCCATGCCTTAAGCCTAGCCCACACTTGTGCCCAGGCCTTAAGCCCAGCCCGCACTTGTGCCCAGGCCTTAAGCCTAGCCCGCACTTGTGCCCAGGCCTTAAGCCCAGCCCGCACTTGTGCCCAAGCCTTAACCCTAGCCCACACTTGTGCCCCGGCCTTAATCCTAGCCTGCACTTGTGCCCCGGCCTTAAGCCTAGCCCGCACTTGTGCCCCGGCCTTAAGCCTAGCCCGCACTTGTGCCCCTGCCTTAAGCCTAGCCCGCACTTGTGCCCCTGCCTTAAGCCAAGCCCGAACTTGTGCCCCTGCCTTAAGCCAAGCCCGCACTTGTGCCCCTGCCTTAAGCCAAGCCCGCACTTGTGTCCCTGCCTTAAGCCAAGCCCGCACTTGTGTCCCTGCCTTAAGCCAAGCCCGCACTTGTGCCCAGGCCTTAAGCCTAGCCCGCACTTGTGCCAGGCCTTAAGCCTAGCCCGCACTTGTGCCCAGGCCTTAAGCCCAGCCCGCACTTGTGCCCAGGCCTTAACCCTAGCCCGCACTTGTGCCCAGGCCTTAATCCTAGCCTGCACTTGTGCCCCGGGCTTAAGCCTAGCCCGCACTTGTGCCCCGGCCTTAAGCCTAGCCCGCACTTGTGCCCCTGCCTTAAGCCTAGCCCGCACTTGTGCCCCTGCCTTAAGCCAAGCCCGAACTTGTGCCCCTGCCTTAAGCCAAGCCCGCACTTGTGCCCCTGCCTTAAGCCAAGCCCGCACTTGTGTCCCTGCCTTAAGCCAAGCCCGCACTTGTGCCCAGGCCTTAAGCCTAGCCCGCACTTGTGCCCAATCCTTAAGCCTAGCCCGCACTTGTGCCCAGGCCTTCAGCCTAGCCCGCACTTGTGCCCAGGCCTTAAGCCTAGCCCGCACTTGTGCCCAGGCCTTAAGCCTAGCCCGCACTTGTGCCCAGGCCTTAAGCCTAGCCCGCACTTGTGCCCAGGCCTTAAGCCTAGCCCGCACTTGTGCCCAGGCCTTAAGCCTAGCCCGCACTTGTGCCCAGGCCTTAAGCCTAGCCCACACTTGTGCCCAGGCCTTAAGCCTAGCCCGCACTTGTGCCCAGGCCTTAAGCCTAGCCCGCACTTGTGCCCAGGCCTTAAGCCTAGCCAGCACTTGTGCCCCGGCCTTAAGCCTAGCCCACACTGGTGCCCAGGCCGTAAGCCTAGCCCGCCCACATGCCCAGGCCTTAAGCCTAGCCCGCACTTGTGCCCAGACCTTAAGCCTAGCCCGCTCTTCTGCCCAGGCCTTAAGCCTAGCCCGCTCTTATGCCCAGGCCTTAAGCCTAGCCCGCACTCGTGCCCAGGCCTTAAGCCTAGCCCGCACTTGTGCCCAGGCCTTAAGCCTAGCCCGCACTTGTGCCCAGTCCTTAAGCCTAGCCCGCACTTGTGCCCAGTCCTTAAGCCTAGCCCGCACTTGTGCCCAGTCCTTAAGCCTAGCCCGCACTTGTGCCCAGGCCTTAAGCCTAGCCCGCACTTGTGCCCAGGCCTTAAGCCTAGCCCGCACACGTGCCCAGGCCTTAAGCCAAGCCCGAACTTGTGCCCCTGCCTTAAGCCAAGCCCGCACTTGTGCCCAGGCCTTAAGCCAAGCCCGCACTTGTGCCCACGCCGTAAGCCAAGCCCGCTCTTCTGCCCAGGTTTTAAGCCAAGCCCGCACTTTGGCCCAGGCCTTAAGCCTAGCCCGCACATGTGCCCAGGCCTTAAGCCTAGCCCGCACTTGTGCCCAGGCCTTAAGCCTAGCCCGCATTTGTGCCCAGGCCTTAAGGCTAGCCCCCACTTGTGCCCAGGCCTTAAGCCTAGCCCGCACTTGTGCCCAGGCCTTAAGCCTAGCCCGCACTTGTGCCCAGGCCTTAAGCCTAGCCCGCACTTGTGCCCAGGCCTTAAGCCTAGCCCGCACTTGTGCCCAGGCCTTAAGCCTAGCCCGCACTTGTGCCCAGGCCTTAAGCCTAGCCCGCACTTGTGCCCAGGCCTTAAGCCTAGCCCGCACACGTTCCCAGGCCTTAAGCCAAGCCCGAACTTGTGCCCAGGCCTTAAGCCTAGCCTGCACTTTTGAGCCCCTTGAATGTTTGTTTGTTTTTGTCTTCAGCTTCATGTTGGTTATGCACATAGAGCCAGCTTTACGCTCTTCGCTCTTGTCCCGTCTGAATGCGCATGCACGACTGTAATTGGGGAAGAAGGCATTACCCATTTATGGAGGACAGACAAGAAGTGCCTGGTCGCTGTGAGCATGGGGTTATGGAGAGTCTCCGCACTGTAAAACAAAGGATCTAGTCCTAAATGTCCAAGTACAGAGTAGAGGGGTGAAAGCTAGCTCTTCACCCCTATGGGTGCCTAACCCTTTATGCAAAGAGTGCAAAGAGTTAGCTGTATGCCTTAAGCCTAGCCAGCACTTGTGCCCATGCCTTAAGCCTAGCCCGCACTTGTGCCCAGGCCTTAAGCCCAGCCCGCACTTGTGCCCAGGCCTTAAGCCTAGCCCGCACTTGTGCCCAGGCCTTAAGCCCAGCCCGCACTTGTGCCCAGGCCTTAACGCTAGCCCGCACTTGTGCCCAGGCCTTAATCCTAGCCTGCACTTGTGCCTCTGCCTTAAGCCTAGCCCGCACTTGTGCCCCTGCCTTAAGCCAAGCCCGAACTTGTGCCCCTGCCTTAAGCCAAGCCCGCACTTGTGCCCCTGCCTTAAGCCAAGCCCGCACTTGTGCCCAGGCCTTAAGCCTAGCCCGCACTTGTGCCCAGGCCTTAAGCCTAGCCCGCACTTGTGCCCAGGCCTTAAGCCTAGCCCACACTTGTGCCCAGGCCTTAAGCCTAGCCCGCTCTTGTGCCCAGGCCTTAAGCCTAGCCCGCTCTTGTGCCCAGGCCTTAAGCCTAGCCCGCACTTGTGCCCAGGCCTTATGCCTAGCCCGCACTTGTGCCCCGGCCTTAAGCCTCGCCCGCACTTGTGCCCAGGCCTTAAGCCTAGCCTGCACTTGTGCCCCTGCCTTAAGCCTAGCCCACACTTGTGCCCCTGCCTTAAGCCAAGCCTGAACTTGTGCCCCTGCCTTAAGCCAAGCCCGTACTTGTGCCCCTGCCTTAAGCCAAGCCCGCACTTGTGCCCAGGCCTTAAGCCTAGCCCGCACTTGTGCCCAGGCCTTAAGCCTAGCCCGCACTTGTGCCCAGGCCTTAAGCCTAGCCCGCACTTGTGCCCAGGCCTTAAGCCTAGCCCGCACTTGTGCCCAGGCCTTAAGCCTAGCCCGCACTTGTGCCCAGGCCTTAAGCTTAGCCCCACTTGTGCCCAGGCCTTAAGCCTAGCCCGCACTTGAGCCCCGGCCTTAAGCCTAGCCCGCACTTGTGCCCAGGCCTTAAGCCTAGCCCGCACTTGTGCCCCTGCCTTAAGCCAAGCCCGCACTTGTGTCCCTGCCTTAAGCCTAGCCCGCACTTGTGCCCAGGCCTTAAGCCTAGCCCGCACTTGTGCCCAGGCCTTAAGCCTAGCCCGCACTTGTGCCCAGGCCTTAAGCCTAGCCCGCACTCGTGCCCAGGCCTTAAACCTAACCCGCACTCGTGCCCAGGCCTTAAGCCTAGCCCGCACTTGTGCCCAGGCCTTAAGCCTAGCCCGCACTTGTGCCCAGGCCTTAAGCCTAGCCCGCACTTGTGCCCAGGCCTTAAGCCTAGCCCGCACTGGTGCCCAGGCCATAAGCCTAGCCCGCACACGTGCCCAGGCCTTAAGCCTAGCCCGCACTTGTGCCCAGTCCTTAAGCCTAGCCCGCACTTGTGCCCAGGCCTTAAGCCTAGCCCGCACTTGTGCCCAGGCCTTAAGCCTAGCCCGCACTTGTGCCCAGGCCTTAAGCCTAGCCCGCACACGTGCCCAGGCCTTAAGCCAAGCCCGAACTTGTGCCCCTGCCTTAAGCCAAGCCCGCACTTGTGCCCAGGCCTTAAGCCAAGCCCGCACTTGTGCCCACGCCGTAAGCCAAGCCCGCTCTTCTGCCCAGGTTTTAAGCCAAGCCCGCACTTTGGCCCAGGCCTTAAGCCTAGCCCGCACATGTGCCCAGGCCTTAAGCCTAGCCCGCACTTGTGCCCAGGCCTTAAGCCTAGCCCGCACTTGTGCCCAGGCCTTAAGGCTAGCCCCCACTTGTGCCCAGGCCTTAAGCCTAGCCCGCACTTGTGCCCAGGCCTTAAGCCTAGCCCGCACTTGTGCCCAGGCCTTAAGCCTAGCCCGCACTTGTGCCCAGGCCTTAAGCCTAGCCCGCACTTGTGCCCAGGCCTTAAGCCTAGCCCGCACTTGTGCCCAGGCCTTAAGCCTAGCCCGCACTTGTGCCCAGGCCTTAAGCCTAGCCCGCAGTTGTGCCCAGGCCTTAAGCCTAGCCCGCACTTGTGCCCAGGCCTTAAGCCTAGCCCGCACTTGTGTCCAGGCCTTAAGCCTAGCCTGCACTTGTGCCCAAGCCTTAAGCCTAACCCGCACTTGTGCCCAGGCCTTAAGCCTAGCCCGCACTTGTGCCCAGGCCTTAAGCCTAGCCTGCACTTTTGAGCCCCTTGAATGTTTGTTTGTTTGTTTTTGTCTTCAGCTTCATGTTGGTTATGCACATAGAGCCAGCTTTACGCTCTTCGCTCTTGTCCCGTCTGAATGCGCATGCACGACTGTAATTGGGGAAGAAGGCATTACCCATTTACGGAGGACAGACAAGAAGTGCCTGGTCGCTTGGAGCATGGGGTTATGGAGAGGCTCCGCACTGTAAAACAAAGGATCTAGTCCTAAATGTCCAAGTACAGAGTAGAGGGGTGAAAGCTAGCTCTTCACCCCTATGGGTGCCTAACCCTTTATGCAAAGAGTGCAAAAAGTTAGCTGTATGCCTTAAGCCTAGCCAGCACTTGTGCCCATGCCTTAAGCCTAGCCCACACTTGTGCCCAGGCCTTAAGCCCAGCCCGCACTTGTGCCCAGGCCTTAAGCCTAGCCCGCACTTGTGCCCAGGCCTTAAGCCCAGCCCGCACTTGTGCCCAAGCCTTAACCCTAGCCCACACTTGTGCCCCGGCCTTAATCCTAGCCTGCACTTGTGCCCCGGCCTTAAGCCTAGCCCGCACTTGTGCCCCGGCCTTAAGCCTAGCCCGCACTTGTGCCCCTGCCTTAAGCCTAGCCCGCACTTGTGCCCCTGCCTTAAGCCAAGCCCAAACTTGTGCCCCTGCCTTAAGCCAAGCCCGCACTTGTGCCCCTGCCTTAAGCCAAGCCCGCACTTGTGTCCCTGCCTTAAGCCAAGCCCGCACTTGTGTCCCTGCCTTAAGCCAAGCCCGCACTTGTGCCCAGGCCTTAAGCCTAGCCCGCACTTGTGCCAGGCCTTAAGCCTAGCCCGCACTTGTGCCCAGGCCTTAAGCCCAGCCCGCACTTGTGCCCAGGCCTTAACCCTAGCCCGCACTTGTGCCCAGGCCTTAATCCTAGCCTGCACTTGTGCCCCGGGCTTAAGCCTAGCCCGCACTTGTGCCCCGGCCTTAAGCCTAGCCCGCACTTGTGCCCCTGCCTTAAGCCTAGCCCGCACTTGTGCCCCTGCCTTAAGCCAAGCCCGAACTTGTGCCCCTGCCTTAAGCCAAGCCCGCACTTGTGCCCCTGCCTTAAGCCAAGCCCGCACTTGTGTCCCTGCCTTAAGCCAAGCCCGCACTTGTGCCCAGGCCTTAAGCCTAGCCCGCACTTGTGCCCAATCCTTAAGCCTAGCCCGCACTTGTGCCCAGGCCTTCAGCCTAGCCCGCACTTGTGCCCAGGCCTTAAGCCTAGCCCGCACTTGTGCCCAGGCCTTAAGCCTAGCCCGCACTTGTGCCCAGGCCTTAAGCCTAGCCCGCACTTGTGCCCAGGCCTTAAGCCTAGCCCGCACTTGTGCCCAGGCCTTAAGCCTAGCCCGCACTTGTGCCCAGGCCTTAAGCCTAGCCCACACTTGTGCCCAGGCCTTAAGCCTAGCCCGCACTTGTGCCCAGGCCTTAAGCCTAGCCCGCACTTGTGCCCAGGCCTTAAGCCTAGCCAGCACTTGTGCCCCGGCCTTAAGCCTAGCCCGCACTTGTGCCCAGGCCTTAAGCCTAGCCCGCACTTGTGCCCAGGCCTTAAGCCTAGCCCGCACTTGTGCCCAGGCCTTAAGCCTAGCCCGCACTTGTGCCCAGGCCTTAAGCCTAGCCCACACTTGTGCCCAGGCCTTAAGCCTAGCCCGCACTTGTGCCCAGGCCTTAAGCCTAGCCCGCACTTGTGCCCAGGCCTTAAGCCTAGCCAGCACTTGTGCCCCGGCCTTAAGCCTAGCCCGCACTGGTGCCCAGGCCGTAAGCCTAGCCCGCCCACATGCCCAGGCCTTAAGCCTAGCCCGCACTTGTGCCCAGACCTTAAGCCTAGCCCGCTCTTCTGCCCAGGCCTTAAGCCTAGCCCGCTCTTATGCCCAGGCCTTAAGCCTAGCCCGCACTCGTGCCCAGGCCTTAAGCCTAGCCCGCACTTGTGCCCAGGCCTTAAGCCTAGCCCGCACTTGTGCCCAGGCCTTAAGCCTAGCCCGCACTTGTGCCCAGGCCTTAAGCCTAGCCCGCACTGGTGCCCAGGCCATAAGCCTTGCCCGCACACGTGCCCAGGCCTTAAGCCTAGCCCGCACTTGTGCCCAGTCCTTAAGCCTAGCCCGCACTTGTGCCCAGTCCTTAAGCCTAGCCCGCACTTGTGCCCAGGCCTTAAGCCTAGCCCGCACTTGTGCCCAGGCCTTAAGCCTAGCCCGCACTTGTGCCCAGGCCTTAAGCCTAGCCCGCACTTGTGCCCAGGCCTTAAGCCTAGCCCGCACACGTGCCCAGGCCTTAAGCCAAGCCCGAACTTGTGCCCCTGCCTTAAGCCAAGCCCGCACTTGTGCCCAGGCCTTAAGCCAAGCCCGCACTTGTGCCCACGCCGTAAGCCAAGCCCGCTCTTCTGCCCAGGTTTTAAGCCAAGCCCGCACTTTGGCCCAGGCCTTAAGCCTAGCCCGCACATGTGCCCAGGCCTTAAGCCTAGCCCGCACTTGTGCCCAGGCCTTAAGCCTAGCCCGCATTTGTGCCCAGGCCTTAAGGCTAGCCCCCACTTGTGCCCAGGCCTTAAGCCTAGCCCGCACTTGTGCCCAGGCCTTAAGCCTAGCCCGCACTTGTGCCCAGGCCTTAAGCCTAGCCCGCACTTGTGCCCAGGCCTTAAGCCTAGCCCGCACTTGTGCCCAGGCCTTAAGCCTAGCCCGCACTTGTGCCCAGGCCTTAAGCCTAGCCCGCACTTGTGCCCAGGCCTTAAGCCTAGCCCGCACACGTTCCCAGGCCTTAAGCCAAGCCCGAACTTGTGCCCAGGCCTTAAGCCTAGCCTGCACTTTTGAGCCCCTTGAATGTTTGTTTGTTTTTGTCTTCAGCTTCATGTTGGTTATGCACATAGAGCCAGCTTTACGCTCTTCGCTCTTGTCCCGTCTGAATGCGCATGCACGACTGTAATTGGGGAAGAAGGCATTACCCATTTATGGAGGACAGACAAGAAGTGCCTGGTCGCTGTGAGCATGGGGTTATGGAGAGGCTCCGCACTGTAAAACAAAGGATCTAGTCCTAAATGTCCAAGTACAGAGTAGAGGGGTGAAAGCTAGCTCTTCACCCCTATGGGTGCCTAACCCTTTATGCAAAGAGTGCAAAGAGTTAGCTGTATGCCTTAAGCCTAGCCAGCACTTGTGCCCATGCCTTAAGCCTAGCCCGCACTTGTGCCCAGGCCTTAAGCCCAGCCCGCACTTGTGCCCAGGCCTTAAGCCTAGCCCGCACTTGTGCCCAGGCCTTAAGCCTAGCCCGCACTTGTGCCCAGGCCTTAACCCTAGCCCGCACTTGTGCCCAGGCCTTAATCCTAGCCTGCACTTGTGCCCCTGCCTTAAGCCTAGCCCACACTTGTGCCCCTGCCTTAAGCCAAGCCCGAACTTGTGACCCTGCCTTAAGCCAAGCCCGCACTTGTGCCCCTGCCTTAAGCCAAGCCCGCACTTGTGCCCAGGCCTTAAGCCTAGCCCGCACTTGTGCCCAGGCCTTAAGCCTAGCCCGCACTTGTGCCCAGGCCTTAAGCCTAGCCCGCACTTGTGCCCAGGCCTTAAGCCTAGCCCGCACTTGTGCCCAGGCCTTAAGCCTAGCCCGCACTTGTGCCCAGGCCTTATGCCTAGCCCGCACTTGTGCCCAGGCCTTAAGCCTAGCCCGCACTTGTGCCCAGGCCTTAAGCCTAGCCCGCACTTGTGCCCAGGCCTTAAGCCTAGCCCGCACTTGTGCCCAGGCCTTAAGCCTAGCCCACACTTGTGCCCAGGCCTTAAGCCTAGCCCGCACTTGTGCCCAAGCCTTAAGCCTAACCCGCACTTGTGCCCAGGCCTTAAGCCTAGCCCGCACTTGTGCCCAGGCCTTAAGCCTAGCCTGCACTTTTGAGCCCCTTGAATGCTTGTTTGTTTGTTTTTGTCTTCAGCTTCATGTTGGTTATGCACATAGAGCCAGCTTTACGCTCTTCGCTCTTGTCCCGTCTGAATGCGCATGCACGACTGTAATTGGGGAAGAAGGCATTACCCATTTACGGAGGACAGACAAGAAGTGCCTGGTCGCTGTGAGCATGGGGTTATGGAGAGGCTCCGCACTGTAAAACAAAGGATCTAGTCCTAAATGTCCAAGTACAGAGTAGAGGGGTGAAAGCTAGCTCTTCACCCCTATGGGTGCCTAACCCTTTATGCAAAGAGTGCAAAGAGTTAGCTGTATGCCTTAAGCCTAGCCAGCACTTGTGCCCATGCCTTAAGCCTAGATCGCACTTGTGCCCAGGCCTTAAGCCCAGCCTGCACTTGTGCCCAGGCCTTAAGCCTAGCCCGCACTTGTGCCCAGGCCTTAAGCCCAGCCCGCACTTGTGCCCAGGCCTTAACCCTAGCCCGCACTTGTGCCCAGGCCTTAATCCTAGCCTGCACTTGTGCCCCTGCCTTAAGCCTAGCCCACACTTGTGCCCCTGCCTTAAGCCAAGCCCGAACTTGTGCCCCTGCCTTAAGCCAAGCCCGAACTTGTGCCCCTGCCTTAAGCCAAGCCCGCACTTGTGCCCCTGCCTTAAGCCAAGCCCGCACTTGTGCCCAGGCCTTAAGCCTAGCCCGCACTTGTGCCCAGGCCTTAAGCCTAGCCCGCACTTGTACCCAGGCCTTAAGCCTAGCCCGCACTTGTGCCCAGGCCTTAAGCCTAGCCCGCACTTGTGCCCAGGCCTAAAGCCTAGCCCGCTCTTGTGCCCAGGCCTTAAGCCTAGCCCGCACTTGTGCCCAGGCCTTAAGCCTAGCCCGCACTTGTGCCCAGGCCTTAAGCCTAGCCCGCACTTGTGCCCAGGCCTTAAGCCTAGCCCGCACTTGTGCCCAGGCCTTAAGCCTAGCCCGCACTGGTGCCCAGGCCATAAGCCTAGCCCGCACACGTGCCCAGGCCTTAAGCCTAGCCCGCACTTGTGCCCAGGCCTTAAGCCTAGCCCGCACTTGTGCCCAGGCCTTAAGCCTAGCCCGCATACGTGCCCAGGCCTTAAGCCAAGCCCGAACTTGTGCCCCTGCCTTAAGCCAAGCCCGCACTTGTGCCCAGGCCTTAAGCCAAGCCCGCACTTGTGCCCAGGCCTTAAGCCAAGCCCGCACTTGTGCCCAGGCCTTAAGCCAAGCCCGCTCTTTTGCCCAGGCCTTAAGCCAAGCCCTCACTTGGGCCCAGGCCTTAAGCCTAGCCCGCACTTGTGCCCAGGCCTTAAGCCTAGCCCGCACTTGTGCCCAGGCCTTAAGCCTAGCCCGCACTTGTGCCCAGGCCTTAAGCCTAGCCTGCACTTTTGAGCCCCTTGAATGCTTGTTTGTTTGTTTTTGTCTTCAGCTTCATGTTGGTTATGCACATAGGGCCAGCTTTACGCTCTTCGCTCTTGTCCCGTCTGAATGCGCATGCACGACTGTAATTGGGGAAGAAGGCATTACCCATTTACGGAGGACAGACAAGAAGTGCCTGGTCGCTGTGAGCATGGGGTTATGGAGAGTCTCCACACTGTAAAACAAAGGATCTAGTCCTAAATGTCCAAGTACAGAGTAGAGGGGTGAAAGCTAGCTCTTCACCCCTATGGGTGCCTAACCCTTTATGCAAAGAGTGCAAAGAGTTAGCTGTATGCCTTAAGCCTAGCCCGCACTTGTGCCCAGGCCTTAAGCCAAGCCCGCTCTTCTGCCCAGGCCTTAAGCCAAGCCCGCACTTGGGCCCAGGCCATAAGCCTAGCCCGCACATGTGCCCAGGCCTTAAGCCTAGCCCGCACATGTGCCCAGGCCTTAAGCCTAGCCCGCACTTGTGCCCAGGCCTTAAGCCTAGCCCACACTTTTGCCCAGGCCTTAAGCCTAGCCCGCACTTGTGCCCCGGCCTTAAGCCTAGCCCGCACTTGAGCCCCGGCCTTAAGCCTAGCCCGCACTTGTGCCCAGGCCTTAAGCCTAGCCCGCACTTGTGCCCCTGCCTTAAGCCAAGCCCGCACTTGTGTCCCTGCCTTAAGCCTAGCCCGCACTTGTGCCCAGGCCTTAAGCCTAGCCCGCACTTGTGCCCAGGCCTTAAGCCTAGCCCGCACTTGTGCCCAGGCCTTAAGCCTAGCCCGCACTCGTGCCCAGGCCTTAAACCTAACCCGCACTCGTGCCCAGGCCTTAAGCCTAGCCCGCACTTGTGCCCAGGCCTTAAGCCTAGCCCGCACTTGTGCCCAGGCCTTAAGCCTAGCCCGCACTTGTGCCCAGGCCTTAAGCCTAGCCCGCACTGGTGCCCAGGCCATAAGCCTAGCCCGCACACGTGCCCAGGCCTTAAGCCTAGCCCGCACTTGTGCCCAGTCCTTAAGCCTAGCCCGCACTTGTGCCCAGGCCTTAAGCCTAGCCCGCACTTGTGCCCAGGCCTTAAGCCTAGCCCGCACTTGTGCCCAGGCCTTAAGCCTAGCCCGCACTTGTGCCCAGGCCTTAAGCCTAGCCCGCACACGTGCCAGGCCTTAAGCCAAGCCCGAACTTGTGCCCCTGCCTTAAGCCAAGCCCGCACTTGTGCCCAGGCCTTAAGCCAAGCCCGCACTTGTGCCCACGCCGTAAGCCAAGCCCGCTCTTCTGCCCAGGTTTTAAGCCAAGCCCGCACTTTGGCCCAGGCCTTAAGCCTAGCCCGCACATGTGCCCAGGCCTTAAGCCTAGCCCGCACTTGTGCCCAGGCCTTAAGCCTAGCCCGCACTTGTGCCCAGGCCTTAAGGCTAGCCCCCACTTGTGCCCAGGCCTTAAGCCTAGCCCGCACTTGTGCCCAGGCCTTAAGCCTAGCCCGCACTTGTGCCCAGGCCTTAAGCCTAGCCCGCACTTGTGCCCAGGCCTTAAGCCTAGCCCGCACTTGTGCCCAGGCCTTAAGCCTAGCCCGCACTTGTGCCCAGGCCTTAAGCCTAGCCCGCACTTGTGCCCAGGCCTTAAGCCTAGCCCGCAGTTGTGCCCAGGCCTTAAGCCTAGCCCGCACTTGTGCCCAGGCCTTAAGCCTAGCCCGCACTTGTGTCCAGGCCTTAAGCCTAGCCTGCACTTGTGCCCAAGCCTTAAGCCTAACCCGCACTTGTGCCCAGGCCTTAAGCCTAGCCCGCACTTGTGCCCAGGCCTTAAGCCTAGCCTGCACTTTTGAGCCCCTTGAATGTTTGTTTGTTTGTTTTTGTCTTCAGCTTCATGTTGGTTATGCACATAGAGCCAGCTTTACGCTCTTCGCTCTTGTCCCGTCTGAATGCGCATGCACGACTGTAATTGGGGAAGAAGGCATTACCCATTTACGGAGGACAGACAAGAAGTGCCTGGTCGCTTGGAGCATGGGGTTATGGAGAGGCTCCGCACTGTAAAACAAAGGATCTAGTCCTAAATGTCCAAGTACAGAGTAGAGGGGTGAAAGCTAGCTCTTCACCCCTATGGGTGCCTAACCCTTTATGCAAAGAGTGCAAAAAGTTAGCTGTATGCCTTAAGCCTAGCCAGCACTTGTGCCCATGCCTTAAGCCTAGCCCACACTTGTGCCCAGGCCTTAAGCCCAGCCCGCACTTGTGCCCAGGCCTTAAGCCTAGCCCGCACTTGTGCCCAGGCCTTAAGCCCAGCCCGCACTTGTGCCCAAGCCTTAACCCTAGCCCACACTTGTGCCCCGGCCTTAATCCTAGCCTGCACTTGTGCCCCGGCCTTAAGCCTAGCCCGCACTTGTGCCCCGGCCTTAAGCCTAGCCCGCACTTGTGCCCCTGCCTTAAGCCTAGCCCGCACTTGTGCCCCTGCCTTAAGCCAAGCCCGAACTTGTGCCCCTGCCTTAAGCCAAGCCCGCACTTGTGCCCCTGCCTTAAGCCAAGCCCGCACTTGTGTCCCTGCCTTAAGCCAAGCCCGCACTTGTGTCCCTGCCTTAAGCCAAGCCCGCACTTGTGCCCAGGCCTTAAGCCTAGCCCGCACTTGTGCCAGGCCTTAAGCCTAGCCCGCACTTGTGCCCAGGCCTTAAGCCCAGCCCGCACTTGTGCCCAGGCCTTAACCCTAGCCCGCACTTGTGCCCAGGCCTTAATCCTAGCCTGCACTTGTGCCCCGGGCTTAAGCCTAGCCCGCACTTGTGCCCCGGCCTTAAGCCTAGCCCGCACTTGTGCCCCTGCCTTAAGCCTAGCCCGCACTTGTGCCCCTGCCTTAAGCCAAGCCCGAACTTGTGCCCCTGCCTTAAGCCAAGCCCGCACTTGTGCCCCTGCCTTAAGCCAAGCCCGCACTTGTGTCCCTGCCTTAAGCCAAGCCCGCACTTGTGCCCAGGCCTTAAGCCTAGCCCGCACTTGTGCCCAATCCTTAAGCCTAGCCCGCACTTGTGCCCAGGCCTTCAGCCTAGCCCGCACTTGTGCCCAGGCCTTAAGCCTAGCCCGCACTTGTGCCCAGGCCTTAAGCCTAGCCCGCACTTGTGCCCAGGCCTTAAGCCTAGCCCGCACTTGTGCCCAGGCCTTAAGCCTAGCCCGCACTTGTGCCCAGGCCTTAAGCCTAGCCCGCACTTGTGCCCAGGCCTTAAGCCTAGCCCACACTTGTGCCCAGGCCTTAAGCCTAGCCCGCACTTGTGCCCAGGCCTTAAGCCTAGCCCGCACTTGTGCCCAGGCCTTAAGCCTAGCCAGCACTTGTGCCCCGGCCTTAAGCCTAGCCCACACTGGTGCCCAGGCCGTAAGCCTAGCCCGCCCACATGCCCAGGCCTTAAGCCTAGCCCGCACTTGTGCCCAGACCTTAAGCCTAGCCCGCTCTTCTGCCCAGGCCTTAAGCCTAGCCCGCTCTTATGCCCAGGCCTTAAGCCTAGCCCGCACTCGTGCCCAGGCCTTAAGCCTAGCCCGCACTTGTGCCCAGGCCTTAAGCCTAGCCCGCACTTGTGCCCAGTCCTTAAGCCTAGCCCGCACTTGTGCCCAGTCCTTAAGCCTAGCCCGCACTTGTGCCCAGTCCTTAAGCCTAGCCCGCACTTGTGCCCAGGCCTTAAGCCTAGCCCGCACTTGTGCCCAGGCCTTAAGCCTAGCCCGCACACGTGCCCAGGCCTTAAGCCAAGCCCGAACTTGTGCCCCTGCCTTAAGCCAAGCCCGCACTTGTGCCCAGGCCTTAAGCCAAGCCCGCACTTGTGCCCACGCCGTAAGCCAAGCCCGCTCTTCTGCCCAGGTTTTAAGCCAAGCCCGCACTTTGGCCCAGGCCTTAAGCCTAGCCCGCACATGTGCCCAGGCCTTAAGCCTAGCCCGCACTTGTGCCCAGGCCTTAAGCCTAGCCCGCATTTGTGCCCAGGCCTTAAGGCTAGCCCCCACTTGTGCCCAGGCCTTAAGCCTAGCCCGCACTTGTGCCCAGGCCTTAAGCCTAGCCCGCACTTGTGCCCAGGCCTTAAGCCTAGCCCGCACTTGTGCCCAGGCCTTAAGCCTAGCCCGCACTTGTGCCCAGGCCTTAAGCCTAGCCCGCACTTGTGCCCAGGCCTTAAGCCTAGCCCGCACTTGTGCCCAGGCCTTAAGCCTAGCCCGCACACGTTCCCAGGCCTTAAGCCAAGCCCGAACTTGTGCCCAGGCCTTAAGCCTAGCCTGCACTTTTGAGCCCCTTGAATGTTTGTTTGTTTTTGTCTTCAGCTTCATGTTGGTTATGCACATAGAGCCAGCTTTACGCTCTTCGCTCTTGTCCCGTCTGAATGCGCATGCACGACTGTAATTGGGGAAGAAGGCATTACCCATTTATGGAGGACAGACAAGAAGTGCCTGGTCGCTGTGAGCATGGGGTTATGGAGAGGCTCCGCACTGTAAAACAAAGGATCTAGTCCTAAATGTCCAAGTACAGAGTAGAGGGGTGAAAGCTAGCTCTTCACCCCTATGGGTGCCTAACCCTTTATGCAAAGAGTGCAAAGAGTTAGCTGTATGCCTTAAGCCTAGCCAGCACTTGTGCCCATGCCTTAAGCCTAGCCCGCACTTGTGCCCAGGCCTTAAGCCCAGCCCGCACTTGTGCCCAGGCCTTAAGCCTAGCCCGCACTTGTGCCCAGGCCTTAAGCCCAGCCCGCACTTGTGCCCAGGCCTTAACCCTAGCCCGCACTTGTGCCCAGGCCTTAATCCTAGCCTGCACTTGTGCCCCTGCCTTAAGCCTAGCCCACACTTGTGCCCCTGCCTTAAGCCAAGCCCGAACTTGTGCCCCTGCCTTAAGCCAAGCCCGCACTTGTGCCCCTGCCTTAAGCCAAGCCCGCACTTGTGCCCAGGCCTTAAGCCTAGCCCGCACTTGTGCCCAGGCCTTAAGCCTAGCCCGCACTTGTGCCCAGGCCTTAAGCCTAGCCCGCACTTGTGCCCAGGCCTTAAGCCTAGCCCGCACTTGTGCCCAGGCCTTAAGCCTAGCCCGCACTTGTGCCCAGGCCTTATGCCTAGCCCGCACTTGTGCCCAGGCCTTAAGCCTAGCCCGCACTTGTGCCCAGGCCTTAAGCCTAGCCCGCACTTGTGCCCAGGCCTTAAGCCTAGCCCGCACTTGTGCCCAGGCCTTAAGCCTAGCCCGCACTTGTGCCCAGGCCTTAAGCCTAGCCCACACTTGTGCCCAGGCCTTAAGCCTAGCCCGCACTTGTGCCCAAGCCTTAAGCCTAACCCGCACTTGTGCCCAGGCCTTAAGCCTAGCCCGCACTTGTGCCCAGGCCTTAAGCCTAGCCTGCACTTTTGAGCCCCTTGAATGCTTGTTTGTTTGTTTTTGTCTTCAGCTTCATGTTGGTTATGCACATAGAGCCAGCTTTACGCTCTTCGCTCTTGTCCCGTCTGAATGCGCATGCACGACTGTAATTGGGGAAGAAGGCATTACCCATTTACGGAGGACAGACAAGAAGTGCCTGGTCGCTGTGAGCATGGGGTTATGGAGAGGCTCCGCACTGTAAAACAAAGGATCTAGTCCTAAATGTCCAAGTACAGAGTAGAGGGGTGAAAGCTAGCTCTTCACCCCTATGGGTGCCTAACCCTTTATGCAAAGAGTGCAAAGAGTTAGCTGTATGCCTTAAGCCTAGCCAGCACTTGTGCCCATGCCTTAAGCCTAGATCGCACTTGTGCCCAGGCCTTAAGCCCAGCCTGCACTTGTGCCCAGGCCTTAAGCCTAGCCCGCACTTGTGCCCAGGCCTTAAGCCCAGCCCGCACTTGTGCCCAGGCCTTAACCCTAGCCCGCACTTGTGCCCAGGCCTTAATCCTAGCCTGCACTTGTGCCCCTGCCTTAAGCCTAGCCCACACTTGTGCCCCTGCCTTAAGCCAAGCCCGAACTTGTGCCCCTGCCTTAAGCCAAGCCCGAACTTGTGCCCCTGCCTTAAGCCAAGCCCGCACTTGTGCCCCTGCCTTAAGCCAAGCCCGCACTTGTGCCCAGGCCTTAAGCCTAGCCCGCACTTGTGCCCAGGCCTTAAGCCTAGCCCGCACTTGTGCCCAGGCCTTAAGCCTAGCCCGCACTTGTGCCCAGGCCTTAAGCCTAGCCCGCACTTGTGCCCAGGCCTAAAGCCTAGCCCGCTCTTGTGCCCAGGCCTTAAGCCTAGCCCGCACTTGTGACCAGGCCTTAAGCCTAGCCCGCACTTGTGCCCAGGCCTTAAGCCTAGCCCGCACTTGTGCCCAGGCCTTAAGCCTAGCCCGCACTTGTGCCCAGGCCTTAAGCCTAGCCCGCACTGGTGCCCAGGCCATAAGCCTAGCCCGCACACGTGCCCAGGCCTTAAGCCTAGCCCGCACTTGTGCCCAGGCCTTAAGCCTAGCCCGCACTTGTGCCCAGGCCTTAAGCCTAGCCCGCACACGTGCCCAGGCCTTAAGCCAAGCCCGAACTTGTGCCCCTGCCTTAAGCCAAGCCCGCACTTGTGCCCAGGCCTTAAGCCAAGCCCGCACTTGTGCCCAGGCCTTAAGCCAAGCCCGCACTTGTGCCCAGGCCTTAAGCCAAGCCCGCTCTTTTGCCCAGGCCTTAAGCCAAGCCCTCACTTGGGCCCAGGCCTTAAGCCTAGCCCGCACTTGTGCCCAGGCCTTAAGCCTAGCCCGCACTTGTGCCCAGGCCTTAAGCCTAGCCCGCACTTGTGCCCAGGCCTTAAGCCTAGCCTGCACTTTTGAGCCCCTTGAATGCTTGTTTGTTTGTTTTTGTCTTCAGCTTCATGTTGGTTATGCACATAGGGCCAGCTTTACGCTCTTCGCTCTTGTCCCGTCTGAATGCGCATGCACGACTGTAATTGGGGAAGAAGGCATTACCCATTTACGGAGGACAGACAAGAAGTGCCTGGTCGCTGTGAGCATGGGGTTATGGAGAGTCTCCGCACTGTAAAACAAAGGATCTAGTCCTAAATGTCCAAGTACAGAGTAGAGGGGTGAAAGCTAGCTCTTCACCCCTATGGGTGCCTAACCCTTTATGCAAAGAGTGCAAAGAGTTAGCTGTATGCCTTAAGCCTAGCCAGCACTTGTGCCCATGCCTTAAGCCTAGCCCGCACTTGTGCCCAGGCCTTAAGCCCAGCCCGCACTTGTGCCCAGGCCTTAAGCCTAGCCCGCACTTGTGCCCAGGCCTTAAGCCCAGCCCGCACTTGTGCCCAGGCCTTAACGCTAGCCCGCACTTGTGCCCAGGCCTTAATCCTAGCCTGCACTTGTGCCTCTGCCTTAAGCCTAGCCAGCACTTGTGCCCCTGCCTTAAGCCAAGCCCGAACTTGTGCCCCTGCCTTAAGCCAAGCCCGCACTTGTGCCCCTGCCTTAAGCCAAGCCCGCACTTGTGCCCAGGCATTAAGCCTAGCCCGCACTTGTGCCCAGGCCTTAAGCCTAGCCCGCACTTGTGCCCAGGCCTTAAGCCTAGCCCACACTTGTGCCCAGGCCTTAAGCCTAGCCCGCTCTTGTGCCCAGGCCTTAAGCCTAGCCCGCTCTTGTGCCCAGGCCTTAAGCCTAGCCCGCACTTGTGCCCAGGCCTTATGCCTAGCCCGCACTTGTGCCCCGGCCTTAAGCCTCGCCCGCACTTGTGCCCAGGCCTTAAGCCTAGCCTGCACTTGTGCCCCTGCCTTAAGCCTAGCCCACACTTGTGCCCCTGCCTTAAGCCAAGCCTGAACTTGTGCCCCTGCCTTAAGCCAAGCCCGTACTTGTGCCCCTGCCTTAAGCCAAGCCCGCACTTGTGCCCAGGCCTTAAGCCTAGCCCGCACTTGTGCCCAGGCCTTAAGCCTAGCCCGCACTTGTGCCCAGGCCTTAAGCCTAGCCCGCACTTGTGCCCAGGCCTTAAGCCTAGCCCGCACTTGTGCCCAGGCCTTAAGCCTAGCCCGCACTTGTGCCCAGGCCTTAAGCTTAGCCCCACTTGTGCCCAGGCCTTAAGCCTAGCCCGCACTTGTGCCCAGGCCTTAAGCCTAGCCCGCACTTGTGCCCAGGCCTTAAGCCTAGCCCGCACTTGTGCCCCGGCCTTAAGCCTAGCCCGCACTTGTGCCCCTGCCTTAAGCCAAGCCCGCACTTGTGCCCAGGCCTTAAGCCTAGCCCGCACTTGTGCCCAGGCCTTAAGCCTAGCCCGCACTTGTGCCCAGGCCTTAAGCCTAGCCCGCACTTGTGCCCAAGCCTTAAGCCTAACCCGCACTTGTGCCCAGGCCTTAAGCCTAGCCCGCACTAGTGCCCAGGCCTTAAGCCTAGCCCGCACACGTGCCCAGGCCTTAAGCCTAGGCCGCACACGTGCCCAGGCCTTAAGCCTAGCCCGCACACGTGCCCAGGCCTTAAGCCTAGCCCGCACACGTGCCCAGGCCTTAAGCCTAGCCCGCACTTGTGCCCCGGCCTTAAGCCTAGCCCGCACTTGTGCCCCGGCCTTAAGCCTAGCCCGCACTTGTGCCCAGGCCTTAAGCCTAGCCCGCACTTGTGCCCAGGCCTTAAGCCTAGCCCAAACTTGTGCCCAGGCTTCAAGCCTAGCCCGCACTTGTGCCCCGGCCTTATGCCTAGCCCGCACTTGTGCCCAGGCCTTAAGCCTAGCCCGCACTTGTGCCCCGGCCTTAAGCCTAGCCCGCACTTGTTCCCAGGCCTTAAGCCTAGCCCGCACTTGTGCCCCTGCCTTAAGCCAAGCCCGCTCTTGTGCCCAGGCCTTAAGCCTAGCCCGCACTTGTGCCCAGGCCTTAAGCCTAGCCCGCACTTGTGCCCAGGCCTTAAGCCTAGCCCGCACTTGTGCCCAGGCCTTAAGCCTAGCCCGCACTTGTGCCCAGGCCTTAAGCCTAGCCCGCACTTGTGCCTAGGCCTTAAACCTAACCCGCACTCGTGCCCAGGCCTTAAGGCTAGCCCGCTCTTGTGCCCAGGCCTTAAGCCTAGCCCAAACTTGTGCCCAGGCCTTAAGCCTAGCCCGCACTTGTGCCCAGGCCTTAAGCCTAGCCCGCACTGGTGCCCAGGCCATAAGCCAAGCCCGAACTTGTGCCCAGTCCTTAAGCCTAGCCCGCACTTGTGCCCAGGCCTTAAGCCTAGCCCGCACTTGTGCCCAGGCCTTAAGCCTAGCCCGCACTTGTGCCCAGGCCTTAAGCCTAGCCCGCACACGTGCCCAGGCCTTAAGCCAAGCCCGAGCTTGTGCCCCTGCCTTAAGCCAAGCCCTCACTTGTGCCCAGGCCTTAAGCCAAGCCCGCACTTGTGCCCAGGCCGTAAGCCAAGCCCGCTCTTCTGCCCAGGTTTTAAGCCAAGCCCGCACTTGAGCCCAGGCCTTAAGCCTAGCCCGCACATGTGCCCAGGCCTTAAGCCTAGCCCGCACTTGTGCCCAGGCCTTAAGCCTAGCCCGCACTTGTGCCCAGGCCTTAAGCCTAGCCCGCACTTGTGCCCAGGCCTTAAGCCTAGCCCGCACTTGTGCCCAGACCTTAAGCCTAGCCCGCACTTGTGCCCAGGCCTTGAGCCTAGCCCGCACTTGTGCCCAGGCCTTAAGCCTAGCCCGCACTTGTGACCAGGCCTTAAGCCTAGCCCGCACTTGTGCCCAGGCCTTAAGCCTAGCCCGCACTTGTGCCCAGGCCTTAAGCCTAGCCCGCACTTGTGCCCAGGCCTTAAGCCTAGCCCGCACTTGTGCCCAGGCCTTAAGCCTAGCCTGCACTTTTGAGCCCCTTGAATGCTTGTTTGTTTGTTTTTGTCTTCAGCTTCATGTTGGTTATGCACATAGAGCCAGCTTTACGCTCTTCGCTCTTGTCCCGTCTGAATGCGCATGCACGACTGTAATTGGGGAAGAAGGCATTACCCATTTACGGAGGACAGACAAGAAGTGCCTGGTCGCTGTGAGCATGGGGTTATGGAGAGGCTCCGCACTGTAAAACAAAGGATCTAGTCCTAAATGTCCAAGTACAGAGTAGAGGGGTGAAAGCTTGCTCTTCACCCCTATGGGTGCCTAACCCTTTATGCAAAGAGTGCAAAGAGTTAGCTGTATGCCTTAAGCCTAGCCAGCACTTGTGCCCATGCCTTAAGCCTAGCCCGCACTTGTGCCCAGGCATTAAGCCCAGCCCGCACTTGTGCCCAGGCCTTAAGCCTAGCCCGCACTAGTGCCCAGGCCTTAAGCCTAGCCCGCACACGTGCCCAGGCCTTAAGCCTAGGCCGCACACGTGCCCAGGCCTTAAGCCTAGCCCGCACACGTGCCCAGGCCTTAAGCCTAGCCCGCACACGTGCCCAGGCCTTAAGCCTAGCCCGCACTTGTGCCCCGGCCTTAAGCCTAGCCCGCACTTGTGCCCCGGCCTTAAGCCTAGCCCGCACTTGTGCCCAGGCCTTAAGCCTAGCCCGCACTTGTGCCCAGGCCTTAAGCCTAGCCCAAACTTGTGCCCAGGCTTCAAGCCTAGCCCGCACTTGTGCCCCGGCCTTATGCCTAGCCCGCACTTGTGCCCAGGCCTTAAGCCTAGCCCGCACTTGTGCCCCGGCCTTAAGCCTAGCCCGCACTTGTTCCCAGGCCTTAAGCCTAGCCCGCACTTGTGCCCCTGCCTTAAGCCAAGCCCGCTCTTGTGCCCAGGCCTTAAGCCTAGCCCGCACTTGTGCCCAGGCCTTAAGCCTAGCCCGCACTTGTGCCCAGGCCTTAAGCCTAGCCCGCACTTGTGCCCAGGCCTTAAGCCTAGCCCGCACTTGTGCCCAGGCCTTAAGCCTAGCCCGCACTTGTGCCCAGGCCTTAAGCCTAGCCCGCACTTGTGCCTAGGCCTTAAACCTAACCCGCACTCGTGCCCAGGCCTTAAGGCTAGCCCGCTCTTGTGCCCAGGCCTTAAGCCTAGCCCAAACTTGTGCCCAGGCCTTAAGCCTAGCCCGCACTTGTGCCCAGGCCTTAAGCCTAGCCCGCACTGGTGCCCAGGCCATAAGCCAAGCCCGAACTTGTGCCCAGTCCTTAAGCCTAGCCCGCACTTGTGCCCAGGCCTTAAGCCTAGCCCGCACTTGTGCCCAGGCCTTAAGCCTAGCCCGCACTTGTGCCCAGGCCTTAAGCCTAGCCCGCACACGTGCCCAGGCCTTAAGCCAAGCCCGAGCTTGTGCCCCTGCCTTAAGCCAAGCCCTCACTTGTGCCCAGGCCTTAAGCCAAGCCCGCACTTGTGCCCAGGCCGTAAGCCAAGCCCGCTCTTCTGCCCAGGTTTTAAGCCAAGCCCGCACTTGAGCCCAGGCCTTAAGCCTAGCCCGCACATGTGCCCAGGCCTTAAGCCTAGCCCGCACTTGTGCCCAGGCCTTAAGCCTAGCCCGCACTTGTGCCCAGGCCTTAAGCCTAGCCCGCACTTGTGCCCAGGCCTTAAGCCTAGCCCGCACTTGTGCCCAGACCTTAAGCCTAGCCCGCACTTGTGCCCAGGCCTTGAGCCTAGCCCGCACTTGTGCCCAGGCCTTAAGCCTAGCCCGCACTTGTGACCAGGCCTTAAGCCTAGCCCGCACTTGTGCCCAGGCCTTAAGCCTAGCCCGCACTTGTGCCCAGGCCTTAAGCCTAGCCCGCACTTGTGCCCAGGCCTTAAGCCTAGCCCGCACTTGTGCCCAGGCCTTAAGCCTAGCCTGCACTTTTGAGCCCCTTGAATGCTTGTTTGTTTGTTTTTGTCTTCAGCTTCATGTTGGTTATGCACATAGAGCCAGCTTTACGCTCTTCGCTCTTGTCCCGTCTGAATGCGCATGCACGACTGTAATTGGGGAAGAAGGCATTACCCATTTACGGAGGACAGACAAGAAGTGCCTGGTCGCTGTGAGCATGGGGTTATGGAGAGGCTCCGCACTGTAAAACAAAGGATCTAGTCCTAAATGTCCAAGTACAGAGTAGAGGGGTGAAAGCTTGCTCTTCACCCCTATGGGTGCCTAACCCTTTATGCAAAGAGTGCAAAGAGTTAGCTGTATGCCTTAAGCCTAGCCAGCACTTGTGCCCATGCCTTAAGCCTAGCCCGCACTTGTGCCCAGGCATTAAGCCCAGCCCGCACTTGTGCCCAGGCCTTAAGCCTAGCCCGCACTTGTGCCCAGGCCTTAAGCCCAGCCCGCACTTGTGCCCAGGCCTTAACCCTAGCCCGCACTTGTGCCCAGGCCTTAACCCTAGCCCGCACTTGTGCCCAGGCCTTAATCCTAGCCTGCACTTGTGCCCCTGCCTTAAGCCTAGCCCACACTTGTGCCCCTGCCTTAAGCCAAGCCTGAACTTGTGCCCCTGCCTTAAGCCAAGCCCGTTCTTGTGCCCCTGCCTTAAGCCAAGCCCGCACTTGTGCCCAGGCCTTAAGCCTAGCTCGCACTTGTGCCCAGGCCTTAAGCCTAGCCCGCACTTGTGCCCAGGCCTTAAGCCTAGCCCGCACTTGTGCCCAGGCCTTAAGCCTAGCCCGCACTTGTGCCCAGGCCTTAAGCCTAGCCCGCACTTGTGCCCAGGCCTTAAGCCTAGCCCGCACTTGTGCCCAGGCCTTAAGCCTAGCCCGCACTTGTGCCCCGGCCTTAAGCCTAGCCCGCACTTGTGCCCCTGCCTTAAGCCAAGCCCGCACTTGTGCCCAGGCCTTAAGCCTAGCCCGCACTTGTGCCCAGGCCTTAAGCCTAGCCCGCACTTGTGCCCAGGCCTTAAGCCTAGCCCGCACTTGTGCCCAGGCCTTAAGCCTAGCCCGCACTTGTGCCCAAGCCTTAAGCCTAACCCGCACTTGTGCCCAGGCCTTATGCCTAGCCCGCACTAGTGCCCAGGCCTTAAGCCTAGCCCGCACACGTGCCCAGGCCTTAAGCCTAGCCCGCACACGTGCCCAGGCCTTAAGCCTAGCCCGCACACGTGCCCAGGCCTTAAGCCTAGCCCGCACTTGTGCCCCGGCCTTAAGCCTAGCCCGCACTTGTGCCCCGGCCTTAAGCCTAGCCCGCACTTGTGCCCAGGCCTTAAGCCTAGCCCGCACTTGTGCCCAGGCCTTAAGCCTAGCCCAAACTTGTGCCCAGGCTTTAATCCTAGCCCGCACTTGTGCCCCGGCCATAAGCCTAGCCCGCACTTGTGCCCCGGCCTTAAGCCTAGCCCGCACTTGTGCCCCGGCCTTAAGCCTAGCCCGCACTTGTGCTCCGGCCTTAAGCCTAGCCCGCACTTGTGCCCCGGCCTTAAGCCTAGCCCGCACTTGTGCCCCGGCCTTAAGCCTAGCCCGCACTTGTGCCCAGGCTGCAAGTCTAGCCCGCACTTGTGCCCCGGCCTTATGCCTAGCCCGCATTTGTGCCCAGGCCTTAAGCCTAGCCCGCATTTGTGCCCAGGCGTTAAGCCTAGCCCGCACTTTTGCCCCGGCTTTAAGACTAGCCTGCACTTGTGCCCAGGCTTCAAGCCTAGCCCGCACTTGTGCCCCGGCCTTATGCCTAGCCCGCACTTGTGCCCAGGCCTTAAGCCTAGCCCGCATTTGTGCCCAGGCCTTAAGCCTAGCCCGCACTTGTGCCCAGGCCTTAAGCCTAGCCCGCACTTGTGCCCCGGCCTTAAGCCTAGCCCGCACTTGTGCCCCGGCATTAAGCCTAGCCCGCACTTGTGCCCCGGCCTTAAGCCTAGCCCGCACTTGTGCCCAAGCTTTAAGCCTAGCCCGCACTTGTGCCCCGGCCTTAAGCCTAGCCCGCACTTGTGCCCAGGCTTCAAGCCTAGCCCGCACTTTTGCCCAGGCTTCAAGCCTAGCCCGCACTTGTGCCCCGGCCTTATGCCTAGCCCGCACTTGTGCCCAGGCCTTAAGCCTAGCCCGCACTTGTGCCCAGGCCTTAAGCCTAGCCCGCACTTGTGCCTAGGCCTTAAACCTAACCCGCACTCGTGCCCAGGCCTTAAGGCTAGCCCGCTCTTGTGCCCAGGCCTTAAGCCTAGCCCAAACTTGTGCCCAGGCCTTAAGCCTAGCCCGCACTTGTGCCCAGGCCTTAAGCCTAGCCCGCACTGGTGCCCAGGCCATAAGCCAAGCCCGAACTTGTGCCCAGTCCTTAAGCCTAGCCCGCACTTGTGCCCAGGCCTTAAGCCTAGCCCGCACTTGTGCCCAGGCCTTAAGCCTAGCCCGCACTTGTGCCCAGGCCTTAAGCCTAGCCCGCACACGTGCCCAGGCCTTAAGCCAAGCCCGAGCTTGTGCCCCTGCCTTAAGCCAAGCCCTCACTTGTGCCCAGGCCTTAAGCCAAGCCCGCACTTGTGCCCAGGCCGTAAGCCAAGCCCGCTCTTCTGCCCAGGTTTTAAGCCAAGCCCGCACTTGAGCCCAGGCCTTAAGCCTAGCCCGCACATGTGCCCAGGCCTTAAGCCTAGCCCGCACTTGTGCCCAGGCCTTAAGCCTAGCCCGCACTTGTGCCCAGGCCTTAAGCCTAGCCCGCACTTGTGCCCAGGCCTTAAGCCTAGCCCGCACTTGTGCCCAGACCTTAAGCCTAGCCCGCACTTGTGCCCAGGCCTTGAGCCTAGCCCGCACTTGTGCCCAGGCCTTAAGCCTAGCCCGCACTTGTGACCAGGCCTTAAGCCTAGCCCGCACTTGTGCCCAGGCCTTAAGCCTAGCCCGCACTTGTGCCCAGGCCTTAAGCCTAGCCCGCACTTGTGCCCAGGCCTTAAGCCTAGCCCGCACTTGTGCCCAGGCCTTAAGCCTAGCCTGCACTTTTGAGCCCCTTGAATGCTTGTTTGTTTGTTTTTGTCTTCAGCTTCATGTTGGTTATGCACATAGAGCCAGCTTTACGCTCTTCGCTCTTGTCCCGTCTGAATGCGCATGCACGACTGTAATTGGGGAAGAAGGCATTACCCATTTACGGAGGACAGACAAGAAGTGCCTGGTCGCTGTGAGCATGGGGTTATGGAGAGGCTCCGCACTGTAAAACAAAGGATCTAGTCCTAAATGTCCAAGTACAGAGTAGAGGGGTGAAAGCTTGCTCTTCACCCCTATGGGTGCCTAACCCTTTATGCAAAGAGTGCAAAGAGTTAGCTGTATGCCTTAAGCCTAGCCAGCACTTGTGCCCATGCCTTAAGCCTAGCCCGCACTTGTGCCCAGGCATTAAGCCCAGCCCGCACTTGTGCCCAGGCCTTAAGCCTAGCCCGCACTAGTGCCCAGGCCTTAAGCCTAGCCCGCACACGTGCCCAGGCCTTAAGCCTAGGCCGCACACGTGCCCAGGCCTTAAGCCTAGCCCGCACACGTGCCCAGGCCTTAAGCCTAGCCCGCACACGTGCCCAGGCCTTAAGCCTAGCCCGCACTTGTGCCCCGGCCTTAAGCCTAGCCCGCACTTGTGCCCCGGCCTTAAGCCTAGCCCGCACTTGTGCCCAGGCCTTAAGCCTAGCCCGCACTTGTGCCCAGGCCTTAAGCCTAGCCCAAACTTGTGCCCAGGCTTCAAGCCTAGCCCGCACTTGTGCCCCGGCCTTATGCCTAGCCCGCACTTGTGCCCAGGCCTTAAGCCTAGCCCGCACTTGTGCCCCGGCCTTAAGCCTAGCCCGCACTTGTTCCCAGGCCTTAAGCCTAGCCCGCACTTGTGCCCCTGCCTTAAGCCAAGCCCGCTCTTGTGCCCAGGCCTTAAGCCTAGCCCGCACTTGTGCCCAGGCCTTAAGCCTAGCCCGCACTTGTGCCCAGGCCTTAAGCCTAGCCCGCACTTGTGCCCAGGCCTTAAGCCTAGCCCGCACTTGTGCCCAGGCCTTAAGCCTAGCCCGCACTTGTGCCTAGGCCTTAAACCTAACCCGCACTCGTGCCCAGGCCTTAAGGCTAGCCCGCTCTTGTGCCCAGGCCTTAAGCCTAGCCCAAACTTGTGCCCAGGCCTTAAGCCTAGCCCGCACTTGTGCCCAGGCCTTAAGCCTAGCCCGCACTGGTGCCCAGGCCATAAGCCAAGCCCGAACTTGTGCCCAGTCCTTAAGCCTAGCCCGCACTTGTGCCCAGGCCTTAAGCCTAGCCCGCACTTGTGCCCAGGCCTTAAGCCTAGCCCGCACTTGTGCCCAGGCCTTAAGCCTAGCCCGCACACGTGCCCAGGCCTTAAGCCAAGCCCGAGCTTGTGCCCCTGCCTTAAGCCAAGCCCTCACTTGTGCCCAGGCCTTAAGCCAAGCCCGCACTTGTGCCCAGGCCGTAAGCCAAGCCCGCTCTTCTGCCCAGGTTTTAAGCCAAGCCCGCACTTGAGCCCAGGCCTTAAGCCTAGCCCGCACATGTGCCCAGGCCTTAAGCCTAGCCCGCACTTGTGCCCAGGCCTTAAGCCTAGCCCGCACTTGTGCCCAGGCCTTAAGCCTAGCCCGCACTTGTGCCCAGGCCTTAAGCCTAGCCCGCACTTGTGCCCAGACCTTAAGCCTAGCCCGCACTTGTGCCCAGGCCTTGAGCCTAGCCCGCACTTGTGCCCAGGCCTTAAGCCTAGCCCGCACTTGTGACCAGGCCTTAAGCCTAGCCCGCACTTGTGCCCAGGCCTTAAGCCTAGCCCGCACTTGTGCCCAGGCCTTAAGCCTAGCCCGCACTTGTGCCCAGGCCTTAAGCCTAGCCCGCACTTGTGCCCAGGCCTTAAGCCTAGCCTGCACTTTTGAGCCCCTTGAATGCTTGTTTGTTTGTTTTTGTCTTCAGCTTCATGTTGGTTATGCACATAGAGCCAGCTTTACGCTCTTCGCTCTTGTCCCGTCTGAATGCGCATGCACGACTGTAATTGGGGAAGAAGGCATTACCCATTTACGGAGGACAGACAAGAAGTGCCTGGTCGCTGTGAGCATGGGGTTATGGAGAGGCTCCGCACTGTAAAACAAAGGATCTAGTCCTAAATGTCCAAGTACAGAGTAGAGGGGTGAAAGCTTGCTCTTCACCCCTATGGGTGCCTAACCCTTTATGCAAAGAGTGCAAAGAGTTAGCTGTATGCCTTAAGCCTAGCCAGCACTTGTGCCCATGCCTTAAGCCTAGCCCGCACTTGTGCCCAGGCATTAAGCCCAGCCCGCACTTGTGCCCAGGCCTTAAGCCTAGCCCGCACTTGTGCCCAGGCCTTAAGCCTAGCCCGCACTTGTGCCCAGGCCTTAAGCCTAGCCCGCACTTGTGCCCAGGCCTTAAGCCTAGCCTGCACTTTTGAGCCCCTTGAATGCTTGTTTGTTTGTTTTTGTCTTCAGCTTCATGTTGGTTATGCACATAGGGCCAGCTTTACGCTCTTCGCTCTTGTCCCGTCTGAATGCGCATGCACGACTGTAATTGGGGAAGAAGGCATTACCCATTTACGGAGGACAGACAAGAAGTGCCTGGTCGCTGTGAGCATGGGGTTATGGAGAGTCTCCGCACTGTAAAACAAAGGATCTAGTCCTAAATGTCCAAGTACAGAGTAGAGGGGTGAAAGCTAGCTCTTCACCCCTATGGGTGCCTAACCCTTTATGCAAAGAGTGCAAAGAGTTAGCTGTATGCCTTAAGCCTAGCCAGCACTTGTGCCCATGCCTTAAGCCTAGCCCGCACTTGTGCCCAGGCCTTAAGCCCAGCCCGCACTTGTGCCCAGGCCTTAAGCCTAGCCCGCACTTGTGCCCAGGCCTTAAGCCCAGCCCGCACTTGTGCCCAGGCCTTAACGCTAGCCCGCACTTGTGCCCAGGCCTTAATCCTAGCCTGCACTTGTGCCTCTGCCTTAAGCCTAGCCAGCACTTGTGCCCCTGCCTTAAGCCAAGCCCGAACTTGTGCCCCTGCCTTAAGCCAAGCCCGCACTTGTGCCCCTGCCTTAAGCCAAGCCCGCACTTGTGCCCAGGCATTAAGCCTAGCCCGCACTTGTGCCCAGGCCTTAAGCCTAGCCCGCACTTGTGCCCAGGCCTTAAGCCTAGCCCACACTTGTGCCCAGGCCTTAAGCCTAGCCCGCTCTTGTGCCCAGGCCTTAAGCCTAGCCCGCTCTTGTGCCCAGGCCTTAAGCCTAGCCCGCACTTGTGCCCAGGCCTTATGCCTAGCCCGCACTTGTGCCCCGGCCTTAAGCCTCGCCCGCACTTGTGCCCAGGCCTTAAGCCTAGCCTGCACTTGTGCCCCTGCCTTAAGCCTAGCCCACACTTGTGCCCCTGCCTTAAGCCAAGCCTGAACTTGTGCCCCTGCCTTAAGCCAAGCCCGTACTTGTGCCCCTGCCTTAAGCCAAGCCCGCACTTGTGCCCAGGCCTTAAGCCTAGCCCGCACTTGTGCCCAGGCCTTAAGCCTAGCCCGCACTTGTGCCCAGGCCTTAAGCCTAGCCCGCACTTGTGCCCAGGCCTTAAGCCTAGCCCGCACTTGTGCCCAGGCCTTAAGCCTAGCCCGCACTTGTGCCCAGGCCTTAAGCTTAGCCCCACTTGTGCCCAGGCCTTAAGCCTAGCCCGCACTTGTGCCCAGGCCTTAAGCCTAGCCCGCACTTGTGCCCAGGCCTTAAGCCTAGCCCGCACTTGTGCCCCGGCCTTAAGCCTAGCCCGCACTTGTGCCCCTGCCTTAAGCCAAGCCCGCACTTGTGCCCAGGCCTTAAGCCTAGCCCGCACTTGTGCCCAGGCCTTAAGCCTAGCCCGCACTTGTGCCCAGGCCTTAAGCCTAGCCCGCACTTGTGCCCAAGCCTTAAGCCTAACCCGCACTTGTGCCCAGGCCTTAAGCCTAGCCCGCACTAGTGCCCAGGCCTTAAGCCTAGCCCGCACACGTGCCCAGGCCTTAAGCCTAGGCCGCACACGTGCCCAGGCCTTAAGCCTAGCCCGCACACGTGCCCAGGCCTTAAGCCTAGCCCGCACACGTGCCCAGGCCTTAAGCCTAGCCCGCACTTGTGCCCCGGCCTTAAGCCTAGCCCGCACTTGTGCCCCGGCCTTAAGCCTAGCCCGCACTTGTGCCCAGGCCTTAAGCCTAGCCCGCACTTGTGCCCAGGCCTTAAGCCTAGCCCAAACTTGTGCCCAGGCTTCAAGCCTAGCCCGCACTTGTGCCCCGGCCTTATGCCTAGCCCGCACTTGTGCCCAGGCCTTAAGCCTAGCCCGCACTTGTGCCCCGGCCTTAAGCCTAGCCCGCACTTGTTCCCAGGCCTTAAGCCTAGCCCGCACTTGTGCCCCTGCCTTAAGCCAAGCCCGCTCTTGTGCCCAGGCCTTAAGCCTAGCCCGCACTTGTGCCCAGGCCTTAAGCCTAGCCCGCACTTGTGCCCAGGCCTTAAGCCTAGCCCGCACTTGTGCCCAGGCCTTAAGCCTAGCCCGCACTTGTGCCCAGGCCTTAAGCCTAGCCCGCACTTGTGCCTAGGCCTTAAACCTAACCCGCACTCGTGCCCAGGCCTTAAGGCTAGCCCGCTCTTGTGCCCAGGCCTTAAGCCTAGCCCAAACTTGTGCCCAGGCCTTAAGCCTAGCCCGCACTTGTGCCCAGGCCTTAAGCCTAGCCCGCACTGGTGCCCAGGCCATAAGCCAAGCCCGAACTTGTGCCCAGTCCTTAAGCCTAGCCCGCACTTGTGCCCAGGCCTTAAGCCTAGCCCGCACTTGTGCCCAGGCCTTAAGCCTAGCCCGCACTTGTGCCCAGGCCTTAAGCCTAGCCCGCACACGTGCCCAGGCCTTAAGCCAAGCCCGAGCTTGTGCCCCTGCCTTAAGCCAAGCCCTCACTTGTGCCCAGGCCTTAAGCCAAGCCCGCACTTGTGCCCAGGCCGTAAGCCAAGCCCGCTCTTCTGCCCAGGTTTTAAGCCAAGCCCGCACTTGAGCCCAGGCCTTAAGCCTAGCCCGCACATGTGCCCAGGCCTTAAGCCTAGCCCGCACTTGTGCCCAGGCCTTAAGCCTAGCCCGCACTTGTGCCCAGGCCTTAAGCCTAGCCCGCACTTGTGCCCAGGCCTTAAGCCTAGCCCGCACTTGTGCCCAGACCTTAAGCCTAGCCCGCACTTGTGCCCAGGCCTTGAGCCTAGCCCGCACTTGTGCCCAGGCCTTAAGCCTAGCCCGCACTTGTGACCAGGCCTTAAGCCTAGCCCGCACTTGTGCCCAGGCCTTAAGCCTAGCCCGCACTTGTGCCCAGGCCTTAAGCCTAGCCCGCACTTGTGCCCAGGCCTTAAGCCTAGCCCGCACTTGTGCCCAGGCCTTAAGCCTAGCCTGCACTTTTGAGCCCCTTGAATGCTTGTTTGTTTGTTTTTGTCTTCAGCTTCATGTTGGTTATGCACATAGAGCCAGCTTTACGCTCTTCGCTCTTGTCCCGTCTGAATGCGCATGCACGACTGTAATTGGGGAAGAAGGCATTACCCATTTACGGAGGACAGACAAGAAGTGCCTGGTCGCTGTGAGCATGGGGTTATGGAGAGGCTCCGCACTGTAAAACAAAGGATCTAGTCCTAAATGTCCAAGTACAGAGTAGAGGGGTGAAAGCTTGCTCTTCACCCCTATGGGTGCCTAACCCTTTATGCAAAGAGTGCAAAGAGTTAGCTGTATGCCTTAAGCCTAGCCAGCACTTGTGCCCATGCCTTAAGCCTAGCCCGCACTTGTGCCCAGGCATTAAGCCCAGCCCGCACTTGTGCCCAGGCCTTAAGCCTAGCCCGCACTAGTGCCCAGGCCTTAAGCCTAGCCCGCACACGTGCCCAGGCCTTAAGCCTAGGCCGCACACGTGCCCAGGCCTTAAGCCTAGCCCGCACACGTGCCCAGGCCTTAAGCCTAGCCCGCACACGTGCCCAGGCCTTAAGCCTAGCCCGCACTTGTGCCCCGGCCTTAAGCCTAGCCCGCACTTGTGCCCCGGCCTTAAGCCTAGCCCGCACTTGTGCCCAGGCCTTAAGCCTAGCCCGCACTTGTGCCCAGGCCTTAAGCCTAGCCCAAACTTGTGCCCAGGCTTCAAGCCTAGCCCGCACTTGTGCCCCGGCCTTATGCCTAGCCCGCACTTGTGCCCAGGCCTTAAGCCTAGCCCGCACTTGTGCCCCGGCCTTAAGCCTAGCCCGCACTTGTTCCCAGGCCTTAAGCCTAGCCCGCACTTGTGCCCCTGCCTTAAGCCAAGCCCGCTCTTGTGCCCAGGCCTTAAGCCTAGCCCGCACTTGTGCCCAGGCCTTAAGCCTAGCCCGCACTTGTGCCCAGGCCTTAAGCCTAGCCCGCACTTGTGCCCAGGCCTTAAGCCTAGCCCGCACTTGTGCCCAGGCCTTAAGCCTAGCCCGCACTTGTGCCTAGGCCTTAAACCTAACCCGCACTCGTGCCCAGGCCTTAAGGCTAGCCCGCTCTTGTGCCCAGGCCTTAAGCCTAGCCCAAACTTGTGCCCAGGCCTTAAGCCTAGCCCGCACTTGTGCCCAGGCCTTAAGCCTAGCCCGCACTGGTGCCCAGGCCATAAGCCAAGCCCGAACTTGTGCCCAGTCCTTAAGCCTAGCCCGCACTTGTGCCCAGGCCTTAAGCCTAGCCCGCACTTGTGCCCAGGCCTTAAGCCTAGCCCGCACTTGTGCCCAGGCCTTAAGCCTAGCCCGCACACGTGCCCAGGCCTTAAGCCAAGCCCGAGCTTGTGCCCCTGCCTTAAGCCAAGCCCTCACTTGTGCCCAGGCCTTAAGCCAAGCCCGCACTTGTGCCCAGGCCGTAAGCCAAGCCCGCTCTTCTGCCCAGGTTTTAAGCCAAGCCCGCACTTGAGCCCAGGCCTTAAGCCTAGCCCGCACATGTGCCCAGGCCTTAAGCCTAGCCCGCACTTGTGCCCAGGCCTTAAGCCTAGCCCGCACTTGTGCCCAGGCCTTAAGCCTAGCCCGCACTTGTGCCCAGGCCTTAAGCCTAGCCCGCACTTGTGCCCAGACCTTAAGCCTAGCCCGCACTTGTGCCCAGGCCTTGAGCCTAGCCCGCACTTGTGCCCAGGCCTTAAGCCTAGCCCGCACTTGTGACCAGGCCTTAAGCCTAGCCCGCACTTGTGCCCAGGCCTTAAGCCTAGCCCGCACTTGTGCCCAGGCCTTAAGCCTAGCCCGCACTTGTGCCCAGGCCTTAAGCCTAGCCCGCACTTGTGCCCAGGCCTTAAGCCTAGCCTGCACTTTTGAGCCCCTTGAATGCTTGTTTGTTTGTTTTTGTCTTCAGCTTCATGTTGGTTATGCACATAGAGCCAGCTTTACGCTCTTCGCTCTTGTCCCGTCTGAATGCGCATGCACGACTGTAATTGGGGAAGAAGGCATTACCCATTTACGGAGGACAGACAAGAAGTGCCTGGTCGCTGTGAGCATGGGGTTATGGAGAGGCTCCGCACTGTAAAACAAAGGATCTAGTCCTAAATGTCCAAGTACAGAGTAGAGGGGTGAAAGCTTGCTCTTCACCCCTATGGGTGCCTAACCCTTTATGCAAAGAGTGCAAAGAGTTAGCTGTATGCCTTAAGCCTAGCCAGCACTTGTGCCCATGCCTTAAGCCTAGCCCGCACTTGTGCCCAGGCATTAAGCCCAGCCCGCACTTGTGCCCAGGCCTTAAGCCTAGCCCGCACTTGTGCCCAGGCCTTAAGCCCAGCCCGCACTTGTGCCCAGGCCTTAACCCTAGCCCGCACTTGTGCCCAGGCCTTAACCCTAGCCCGCACTTGTGCCCAGGCCTTAATCCTAGCCTGCACTTGTGCCCCTGCCTTAAGCCTAGCCCACACTTGTGCCCCTGCCTTAAGCCAAGCCTGAACTTGTGCCCCTGCCTTAAGCCAAGCCCGTTCTTGTGCCCCTGCCTTAAGCCAAGCCCGCACTTGTGCCCAGGCCTTAAGCCTAGCTCGCACTTGTGCCCAGGCCTTAAGCCTAGCCCGCACTTGTGCCCAGGCCTTAAGCCTAGCCCGCACTTGTGCCCAGGCCTTAAGCCTAGCCCGCACTTGTGCCCAGGCCTTAAGCCTAGCCCGCACTTGTGCCCAGGCCTTAAGCCTAGCCCGCACTTGTGCCCAGGCCTTAAGCCTAGCCCGCACTTGTGCCCCGGCCTTAAGCCTAGCCCGCACTTGTGCCCCTGCCTTAAGCCAAGCCCGCACTTGTGCCCAGGCCTTAAGCCTAGCCCGCACTTGTGCCCAGGCCTTAAGCCTAGCCCGCACTTGTGCCCAGGCCTTAAGCCTAGCCCGCACTTGTGCCCAGGCCTTAAGCCTAGCCCGCACTTGTGCCCAAGCCTTAAGCCTAACCCGCACTTGTGCCCAGGCCTTATGCCTAGCCCGCACTAGTGCCCAGGCCTTAAGCCTAGCCCGCACACGTGCCCAGGCCTTAAGCCTAGCCCGCACACGTGCCCAGGCCTTAAGCCTAGCCCGCACACGTGCCCAGGCCTTAAGCCTAGCCCGCACTTGTGCCCCGGCCTTAAGCCTAGCCCGCACTTGTGCCCCGGCCTTAAGCCTAGCCCGCACTTGTGCCCAGGCCTTAAGCCTAGCCCGCACTTGTGCCCAGGCCTTAAGCCTAGCCCAAACTTGTGCCCAGGCTTTAATCCTAGCCCGCACTTGTGCCCCGGCCATAAGCCTAGCCCGCACTTGTGCCCCGGCCTTAAGCCTAGCCCGCACTTGTGCCCCGGCCTTAAGCCTAGCCCGCACTTGTGCTCCGGCCTTAAGCCTAGCCCGCACTTGTGCCCCGGCCTTAAGCCTAGCCCGCACTTGTGCCCCGGCCTTAAGCCTAGCCCGCACTTGTGCCCAGGCTGCAAGTCTAGCCCGCACTTGTGCCCCGGCCTTATGCCTAGCCCGCATTTGTGCCCAGGCCTTAAGCCTAGCCCGCATTTGTGCCCAGGCGTTAAGCCTAGCCCGCACTTTTGCCCCGGCTTTAAGACTAGCCTGCACTTGTGCCCAGGCTTCAAGCCTAGCCCGCACTTGTGCCCCGGCCTTATGCCTAGCCCGCACTTGTGCCCAGGCCTTAAGCCTAGCCCGCATTTGTGCCCAGGCCTTAAGCCTAGCCCGCACTTGTGCCCAGGCCTTAAGCCTAGCCCGCACTTGTGCCCCGGCCTTAAGCCTAGCCTGCACTTGTGCCCCGGCATTAAGCCTAGCCCGCACTTGTGCCCCGGCCTTAAGCCTAGCCCGCACTTGTGCCCAAGCTTTAAGCCTAGCCCGCACTTGTGCCCCGGCCTTAAGCCTAGCCCGCACTTGTGCCCAGGCTTCAAGCCTAGCCCGCACTTTTGCCCAGGCTTCAAGCCTAGCCCGCACTTGTGCCCCGGCCTTATGCCTAGCCCGCACTTGTGCCCAGGCCTTAAGCCTAGCCCGCACTTGTGCCCAGGCCTTAAGCCTAGCCCGCACTTGTGCCTAGGCCTTAAACCTAACCCGCACTCGTGCCCAGGCCTTAAGGCTAGCCCGCTCTTGTGCCCAGGCCTTAAGCCTAGCCCAAACTTGTGCCCAGGCCTTAAGCCTAGCCCGCACTTGTGCCCAGGCCTTAAGCCTAGCCCGCACTGGTGCCCAGGCCATAAGCCAAGCCCGAACTTGTGCCCAGTCCTTAAGCCTAGCCCGCACTTGTGCCCAGGCCTTAAGCCTAGCCCGCACTTGTGCCCAGGCCTTAAGCCTAGCCCGCACTTGTGCCCAGGCCTTAAGCCTAGCCCGCACACGTGCCCAGGCCTTAAGCCAAGCCCGAGCTTGTGCCCCTGCCTTAAGCCAAGCCCTCACTTGTGCCCAGGCCTTAAGCCAAGCCCGCACTTGTGCCCAGGCCGTAAGCCAAGCCCGCTCTTCTGCCCAGGTTTTAAGCCAAGCCCGCACTTGAGCCCAGGCCTTAAGCCTAGCCCGCACATGTGCCCAGGCCTTAAGCCTAGCCCGCACTTGTGCCCAGGCCTTAAGCCTAGCCCGCACTTGTGCCCAGGCCTTAAGCCTAGCCCGCACTTGTGCCCAGGCCTTAAGCCTAGCCCGCACTTGTGCCCAGACCTTAAGCCTAGCCCGCACTTGTGCCCAGGCCTTGAGCCTAGCCCGCACTTGTGCCCAGGCCTTAAGCCTAGCCCGCACTTGTGACCAGGCCTTAAGCCTAGCCCGCACTTGTGCCCAGGCCTTAAGCCTAGCCCGCACTTGTGCCCAGGCCTTAAGCCTAGCCCGCACTTGTGCCCAGGCCTTAAGCCTAGCCCGCACTTGTGCCCAGGCCTTAAGCCTAGCCTGCACTTTTGAGCCCCTTGAATGCTTGTTTGTTTGTTTTTGTCTTCAGCTTCATGTTGGTTATGCACATAGAGCCAGCTTTACGCTCTTCGCTCTTGTCCCGTCTGAATGCGCATGCACGACTGTAATTGGGGAAGAAGGCATTACCCATTTACGGAGGACAGACAAGAAGTGCCTGGTCGCTGTGAGCATGGGGTTATGGAGAGGCTCCGCACTGTAAAACAAAGGATCTAGTCCTAAATGTCCAAGTACAGAGTAGAGGGGTGAAAGCTTGCTCTTCACCCCTATGGGTGCCTAACCCTTTATGCAAAGAGTGCAAAGAGTTAGCTGTATGCCTTAAGCCTAGCCAGCACTTGTGCCCATGCCTTAAGCCTAGCCCGCACTTGTGCCCAGGCATTAAGCCCAGCCCGCACTTGTGCCCAGGCCTTAAGCCTAGCCCGCACTAGTGCCCAGGCCTTAAGCCTAGCCCGCACACGTGCCCAGGCCTTAAGCCTAGGCCGCACACGTGCCCAGGCCTTAAGCCTAGCCCGCACACGTGCCCAGGCCTTAAGCCTAGCCCGCACACGTGCCCAGGCCTTAAGCCTAGCCCGCACTTGTGCCCCGGCCTTAAGCCTAGCCCGCACTTGTGCCCCGGCCTTAAGCCTAGCCCGCACTTGTGCCCAGGCCTTAAGCCTAGCCCGCACTTGTGCCCAGGCCTTAAGCCTAGCCCAAACTTGTGCCCAGGCTTCAAGCCTAGCCCGCACTTGTGCCCCGGCCTTATGCCTAGCCCGCACTTGTGCCCAGGCCTTAAGCCTAGCCCGCACTTGTGCCCCGGCCTTAAGCCTAGCCCGCACTTGTTCCCAGGCCTTAAGCCTAGCCCGCACTTGTGCCCCTGCCTTAAGCCAAGCCCGCTCTTGTGCCCAGGCCTTAAGCCTAGCCCGCACTTGTGCCCAGGCCTTAAGCCTAGCCCGCACTTGTGCCCAGGCCTTAAGCCTAGCCCGCACTTGTGCCCAGGCCTTAAGCCTAGCCCGCACTTGTGCCCAGGCCTTAAGCCTAGCCCGCACTTGTGCCTAGGCCTTAAACCTAACCCGCACTCGTGCCCAGGCCTTAAGGCTAGCCCGCTCTTGTGCCCAGGCCTTAAGCCTAGCCCAAACTTGTGCCCAGGCCTTAAGCCTAGCCCGCACTTGTGCCCAGGCCTTAAGCCTAGCCCGCACTGGTGCCCAGGCCATAAGCCAAGCCCGAACTTGTGCCCAGTCCTTAAGCCTAGCCCGCACTTGTGCCCAGGCCTTAAGCCTAGCCCGCACTTGTGCCCAGGCCTTAAGCCTAGCCCGCACTTGTGCCCAGGCCTTAAGCCTAGCCCGCACACGTGCCCAGGCCTTAAGCCAAGCCCGAGCTTGTGCCCCTGCCTTAAGCCAAGCCCTCACTTGTGCCCAGGCCTTAAGCCAAGCCCGCACTTGTGCCCAGGCCGTAAGCCAAGCCCGCTCTTCTGCCCAGGTTTTAAGCCAAGCCCGCACTTGAGCCCAGGCCTTAAGCCTAGCCCGCACATGTGCCCAGGCCTTAAGCCTAGCCCGCACTTGTGCCCAGGCCTTAAGCCTAGCCCGCACTTGTGCCCAGGCCTTAAGCCTAGCCCGCACTTGTGCCCAGGCCTTAAGCCTAGCCCGCACTTGTGCCCAGACCTTAAGCCTAGCCCGCACTTGTGCCCAGGCCTTGAGCCTAGCCCGCACTTGTGCCCAGGCCTTAAGCCTAGCCCGCACTTGTGACCAGGCCTTAAGCCTAGCCCGCACTTGTGCCCAGGCCTTAAGCCTAGCCCGCACTTGTGCCCAGGCCTTAAGCCTAGCCCGCACTTGTGCCCAGGCCTTAAGCCTAGCCCGCACTTGTGCCCAGGCCTTAAGCCTAGCCTGCACTTTTGAGCCCCTTGAATGCTTGTTTGTTTGTTTTTGTCTTCAGCTTCATGTTGGTTATGCACATAGAGCCAGCTTTACGCTCTTCGCTCTTGTCCCGTCTGAATGCGCATGCACGACTGTAATTGGGGAAGAAGGCATTACCCATTTACGGAGGACAGACAAGAAGTGCCTGGTCGCTGTGAGCATGGGGTTATGGAGAGGCTCCGCACTGTAAAACAAAGGATCTAGTCCTAAATGTCCAAGTACAGAGTAGAGGGGTGAAAGCTTGCTCTTCACCCCTATGGGTGCCTAACCCTTTATGCAAAGAGTGCAAAGAGTTAGCTGTATGCCTTAAGCCTAGCCAGCACTTGTGCCCATGCCTTAAGCCTAGCCCGCACTTGTGCCCAGGCATTAAGCCCAGCCCGCACTTGTGCCCAGGCCTTAAGCCTAGCCCGCACTTGTGCCCAGGCCTTAAGCCCAGCCCGCACTTGTGCCCAGGCCTTAACCCTAGCCCGCACTTGTGCCCAGGCCTTAACCCTAGCCCGCACTTGTGCCCAGGCCTTAATCCTAGCCTGCACTTGTGCCCCTGCCTTAAGCCTAGCCCACACTTGTGCCCCTGCCTTAAGCCAAGCCTGAACTTGTGCCCCTGCCTTAAGCCAAGCCCGTTCTTGTGCCCCTGCCTTAAGCCAAGCCCGCACTTGTGCCCAGGCCTTAAGCCTAGCTCGCACTTGTGCCCAGGCCTTAAGCCTAGCCCGCACTTGTGCCCAGGCCTTAAGCCTAGCCCGCACTTGTGCCCAGGCCTTAAGCCTAGCCCGCACTTGTGCCCAGGCCTTAAGCCTAGCCCGCACTTGTGCCCAGGCCTTAAGCCTAGCCCGCACTTGTGCCCAGGCCTTAAGCCTAGCCCGCACTTGTGCCCCGGCCTTAAGCCTAGCCCGCACTTGTGCCCCTGCCTTAAGCCAAGCCCGCACTTGTGCCCAGGCCTTAAGCCTAGCCCGCACTTGTGCCCAGGCCTTAAGCCTAGCCCGCACTTGTGCCCAGGCCTTAAGCCTAGCCCGCACTTGTGCCCAGGCCTTAAGCCTAGCCCGCACTTGTGCCCAAGCCTTAAGCCTAACCCGCACTTGTGCCCAGGCCTTATGCCTAGCCCGCACTAGTGCCCAGGCCTTAAGCCTAGCCCGCACACGTGCCCAGGCCTTAAGCCTAGCCCGCACACGTGCCCAGGCCTTAAGCCTAGCCCGCACACGTGCCCAGGCCTTAAGCCTAGCCCGCACTTGTGCCCCGGCCTTAAGCCTAGCCCGCACTTGTGCCCCGGCCTTAAGCCTAGCCCGCACTTGTGCCCAGGCCTTAAGCCTAGCCCGCACTTGTGCCCAGGCCTTAAGCCTAGCCCAAACTTGTGCCCAGGCTTTAATCCTAGCCCGCACTTGTGCCCCGGCCATAAGCCTAGCCCGCACTTGTGCCCCGGCCTTAAGCCTAGCCCGCACTTGTGCCCCGGCCTTAAGCCTAGCCCGCACTTGTGCTCCGGCCTTAAGCCTAGCCCGCACTTGTGCCCCGGCCTTAAGCCTAGCCCGCACTTGTGCCCCGGCCTTAAGCCTAGCCCGCACTTGTGCCCAGGCTGCAAGTCTAGCCCGCACTTGTGCCCCGGCCTTATGCCTAGCCCGCATTTGTGCCCAGGCCTTAAGCCTAGCCCGCATTTGTGCCCAGGCGTTAAGCCTAGCCCGCACTTTTGCCCCGGCTTTAAGACTAGCCTGCACTTGTGCCCAGGCTTCAAGCCTAGCCCGCACTTGTGCCCCGGCCTTATGCCTAGCCCGCACTTGTGCCCAGGCCTTAAGCCTAGCCCGCATTTGTGCCCAGGCCTTAAGCCTAGCCCGCACTTGTGCCCAGGCCTTAAGCCTAGCCCGCACTTGTGCCCCGGCCTTAAGCCTAGCCCGCACTTGTGCCCCGGCATTAAGCCTAGCCCGCACTTGTGCCCCGGCCTTAAGCCTAGCCCGCACTTGTGCCCAAGCTTTAAGCCTAGCCCGCACTTGTGCCCCGGCCTTAAGCCTAGCCCGCACTTGTGCCCAGGCTTCAAGCCTAGCCCGCACTTTTGCCCAGGCTTCAAGCCTAGCCCGCACTTGTGCCCCGGCCTTATGCCTAGCCCGCACTTGTGCCCAGGCCTTAAGCCTAGCCCGCACTTGTGCCCAGGCCTTAAGCCTAGCCCGCATTTGTGCCCAGGCCTTAAGCCTAGCCCGCACTTGAGCCCCGGCCTTAAGCCTAGCCCGCACTTGTGCCCCGGCATTAAGCCTAGCCCGCACTTGTGCCCCGGCCTTAAGCCTAGCCCGAACTTGTGCCCGGGCCTTAAGCCTAGCCCTCACTTGTGCCCCGGCCTTAAGCCTAGCCCGCACTTGTGCCCCGGCCTTAAGCCTAGCCCGCACTTGTGCCCCGGCCTTAAGCCCAGCCCGCACTTGTGCCCCGGCCTTAAGCCCAGCCTGCACTTGTGCCCAGGCCTTAAGCCCAGCCCGCACTTGTGCCCAGGCCTTAAGACCAGCCCGCTCTTGTGCCCCTGCCTTAAGCCAAGCCCGCTCTTGTGCCCCTGCCTTAAGCCAAGCCCGCTCTTGTGCCCAGGCCTTAAGCCTAGCCCGCACTTGTGCCCAGGCCTTAAGCCTAGCCCCCATGTGTGCCCAGGCCTTAAGCCTAGCCCGCACTTGTGCCCAGGCCTTAAGCCTAGCCCGCACTTGTGCCCAGGCTTTAAGCCTAGCCCGCATTTGTGCCCAGGCCTTAAGCCTAGCCCGCACTTGTGCCCCGGCTTTAAGCCTAGCCCGCACTTGTGTCCAGGCTTCAAGCCTAGCCCGCACTTGTGCCCCGGCCTTATGCTTAGCCCGCACTTGTGCCCAGGCCTTAAGCCTAGCCCGCATTTGTGCCCAGGCCTTAAGCCTAGCCCGCACTTGTGCCCAGGCCTTAAGCCTAGCCCGCACTTGTGCCCCGGCCTTAAGCCTAGCCCGCACTTGTGCCCTGGCATTAAGCCTAGCCCGCACTTGTGCCCCGGCCTTAAGCCTAGCCCGCACTTGTGCCCAAGCTTTAAGCCTAGCCCGCACTTGTGCCCCGGCCTTAAGCCTAGCCCGCACTTGTGCCCCGGCCTTAAGCCTAGCCCGCACTTGTGCCCCGGCCTTAAGCCTAGCCCGCACTTGTGCCCCGGCCTTAAGCCCAGCCCGCACTTGTGCCCAGGCCTTAATCCCAGCCCGCACTTGTGCCCAGGCCTTAAGCCCAGCCCGCACTTGTGCCCAGGCCTTAAGCCCAGCCCGCTCTTGTGCCCCTGCCTTAAGCCAAGCCCGCTCTTGTGCCCCTGCCTTAAGCCAAGCCCGCACTTGTGCCCAGGCCTTAAGCCTAGCCCGCTCTTGTGCCCAGGCCTTAAGCCTAGCCCGCACTTGTGCCCAGGCCTTAAGCCTAGGCCGCACTTGTGCCCAGGCCTTAAGCCTAGCCCGCACTTGTGCCCAGGCTTTAAGCCTAGTCTGCACTTGTGCCCAGGCTTTAAGCCTAGCCCGCACTTGTGCCCAGGCCTTAAGCCTAGCCCACACTTGCGCCCAAGCCTTAAGCCTAGCCCGCACTTGCGCCCAGGCCTTAAGCCTAGCCCGCACTTGTGCCCAGGCCTTAAGCCTATCCTGCACTTTTGAGCCCCTTGAATGCTTGTTTGTTTGTTTTTGTCTTCAGCTTCATGTTGGTTATGCACATAGGGCCAGCTTTACGCTCTTCGCTCTTGTCCCGTCTGAATGCGCATGCACGACTGTAATTGGGGAAGAAGGCATTACCCATTTCCGGAGGACAGACAAGAAGTGCCTGGTCGCTTGGAGCATGGGGTTATGGAGAGGCTCCGCACTGTAAAACAAAGGATCTAGTCCTAAATGTCCAAGTACAGAGTAGAGGGGTGAAAGCTAGCTCTTCACCCCTATGGGTGCCTAACCCTTTATGCAAAGAGTGCAAAAAGTTAGCTGTATGCCTTAAGCCTAGCCAGCACTTGTGCCCATGCCTTAAGCCTAGCCCGCACTTGTGCCCAGGCCTTAAGCCCAGCCCGCACTTGTGCCCAGGCCTTAAGCCTAGCCCGCACTTGTGCCCAGGCCTTAAGCCCAGCCCGCACTTGTGCCCAAGCCTTAACCCTAGCCCACACTTGTGCCCAGGCCTTAATCCTAGCCTGCACTTGTGCCCCGGCCTTAAGCCTAGCCCTCACTTGCACCCCGGCCTTAAGCCTAGCCCGCACTTGTGCCCCGGCCTTAAGCCTAGCCCGCACTTGTGCCCAGGCTTCAAGCCTAGCCCGCACTTGTGCCCCGGCCTTATGCCTAGCCCGCACTTGTGCCCAGGCCTTAAGCCTAGCCCGCACTTGTGCCCAGGCCTTAAGCCTAGCCCGCATTTGTGCCCAGGCCTTAAGCCTAGCCCGCACTTGAGCCCCGGCCTTAAGCCTAGCCCGCACTTGTGCCCCGGCATTAAGCCTAGCCCGCGCTTGTGCCCCGGCCTTAAGCCTAGCCCGAACTTGTGCCCGGGCCTTAAGCCTAGCCCGCACTTGTGCCCCGGCCTTAAGCCTAGCCCGCACTTGTGCCCCGGCCTTAAGCCTAGCCCGCACTTGTGCCCCGGCCTTAAGCCCAGCCCGCACTTGTGCCCCGGCCTTAAGCCCAGCCTGCACTTGTGCCCAGGCCTTAAGCCCAGCCCGCACTTGTGCCCAGGCCTTAAGCCCAGCCCGCTCTTGTGCCCCTGCCTTAAGCCAAGCCCGCTCTTGTGCCCCTGCCTTAAGCCAAGCCCGCTCTTGTGCCCAGGCCTTAAGCCTAGCCCGCACTTGTGCCCAGGCCTTAAGCCTAGCCCCCACGTGTGCCCAGGCCTTAAGCCTAGCCCGCACTTGTGCCCAGGCCTTAAGCCTAGCCCGCACTTGTGCCCAGGCTTTAAGCCTAGCCCGCATTTGTGCCCAGGCCTTAAGCCTAGCCCGCACTTGTGCCCCGGCTTTAAGCCTAGCCCGCACTTGTGCCCAGGCTTCAAGCCTAGCCCGCACTTGTGCCCCGGCCTTATGCTTAGCCCGCACTTGTGCCCAGGCCTTAAGCCTAGCCCGCATTTGTGCCCAGGCCTTAAGCCTAGCCCGCACTTGTGCCCAGGCCTTAAGCCTAGCCCGCACTTGTGCCCCGGCCTTAAGCCTAGCCCGCACTTGTGCCCTGGCATTAAGCCTAGCCCGCACTTGTGCCCCGGCCTTAAGCCTAGCCTGCACTTGTGCCCAAGCTTTAAGCCTAGCCCGCACTTGTGCCCCGGCCTTAAGCCTAGCCTGCACTTGTGCCCCGGCCTTAAGCCTAGCCCGCACTTGTGCCCCGGCCTTAAGCCTAGCCCGCACTTGTGCCCCGGCCTTAAGCCCAGCCCGCACTTGTGCCCAGGCCTTAAGCCCAGCCCGCACTTGTGCCCCGGCCTTAAGCCCAGCCCGCACTTGTGCCCAGGCCTTAAGCCCAGCCCGCACTTGTGCCCAGGCCTTAAGCCCAGCCCGCTCTTGTGCCCCTGCCTTAAGCCAAGCCCGCTCTTGTGCCCCTGCCTTAAGCCAAGCCCGCTCTTGTGCCCAGGCCTTAAGCCTAGCCCGCTCTTGTGCCCAGGCCTTAAGCCTAGCCCGCACTTGTGCCCAGGCCTTAAGCCTAGCCCGCACTTGTGCCCAGGCCCTAAGCCTAGCCCGCACTTGTGCCCAGGCTTTAAGCCTAGCCTGCACTTGTGCCCAGGCTTTAAGCCTAGCCCGCACTTGTGCCTAGGCCTTAAGCCTAGCCCGCACTTGCGCCCAAGCCTTAAGCCTAGCCCGCACTTGCGCCCAGGCCTTAAGCCTAGCCCGCACTTGTGCCCAGGCCTTAAGCCTATCCTGCACTTTTGAGCCCCTTGAATGCTTGTTTGTTTGTTTTTGTCTTCAGCTTCATGTTGGTTATGCACATAGGGCCAGCTTTACGCTCTTCGCTCTTGTCCCGTCTGAATGCGCATGCACGACTGTAATTGGGGAAGAAGGCATTACCCATTTACGGAGGACAGACAAGAAGTGCCTGGTCGCTTGGAGCATGGGGTTATGGAGAGGCTCCGCACTGTAAAACAAAGGATCTAGTCCTAAATGTCCAAGTACAGAGTAGAGGGGTGAAAGCTAGCTCTTCACCCCTATGGGTGCCTAACCCTTTATGCAAAGAGTGCAAAAAGTTAGCTGTATGCCTTAAGCCTAGCCAGCACTTGTGCCCATGCCTTAAGCCTAGCCCGCACTTGTGCCCAGGCCTTAAGCCTAGCCCGCACTTGTGCCCAGGCCTTAAGCCCAGCCCGCACTTGTGCCCAAGCCTTAACCCTAGCCCACAATTGTGCCCAGGCCTTAATCCTAGCCTGCACTTGTGCCCCGGCCTTAAGCCTAGCCCGCACTTGTCCCCCGGCCTTAAGCCTAGCCCGCACTTGTGCCCCTGCCTTAAGCCTAGCCCGCACTTGTGCCCCTGCCTTAAGCCTAGCCCGCACTTGTGCCCCTGCCTTAAGCCAAGCCCGAACTTGTGCCCCTGCCTTAAGCCAAGCCCGCACTTGTGCCCCTGCCTTAAGCCAAGCCCGCACTTGTGTCCCTGCCTTAAGCCTAGCCCGCACTTGTGCCAGGCCTTAAGCCTAGCCCGCACTTGTGCCCAGGGCTTAAGCCCAGCCCGCACTTGTGCCCAGGCCTTAACCCTAGCCCGCACTTGTGCCCAGGCCTTAATCCTAGCCTGCACTTGTGCCCCGGGCTTAAGCCTAGCCCGCACTTGTGCCCCGGCCTTAAGCCTAGCCCGCACTTGTGCCCCTGCCTTAAGCCTAGCCCGCACTTGTGCCCCTGCCTTAAGCCAAGCCCGAACTTGTGCCCCTGCCTTAAGCCAAGCCCGCACTTGTGCCCCTGCCTTAAGCCTAGCCCGCACTGGTGCCCAGGCCGTAAGCCTAGCCCGCACTTGTGCCCAGGCCTTAAGCCTAGCCCGCTCTTGTGCCCAGGCCTTAAGCCTAGCCCGCACTTGTGCCCAGGCCTTAAGCCTAGCCCGCACTTGTGCCCAGGCCTTAAGCCTAGCCCGCACTTGTGCCCAGACCTTAAGCCTAGCCCGCACACGTGCCCCTGCCTTAAGCCAAGCCCGAACTTGTGCCCCTGCCTTAAGCCAAGCCCGCACTTGTGCCCAGGCCTTAAGCCAAGCCCGCACTTGTGCCCCTGCCTTAAGCCAAGCCCGCACTCGTGCCTAGGCCTTAAACCTAACCCGCACTCGTGCCCAGGCCTTAAGCCTAGCCCGCTCTTGTGCCCAGGCCTTAAGCCTAGCCCGCACTTGTGCCCAGGCCTTAAGCCTAGCCCGCACTTGTGCCCAGGCCTTAAGCCTAGCCTGCACTGGTGCCCAGGCCATAAGCCTAGCCCGCACACGTGCCCAGGCCTTAAGCCTAGCCCGCACTTGTGCCCAGTCCTTAAGCCTAGCCCGCACTTGTGCCCAGGCCTTAAGCCTAGCCCGCACTTGTGCCCAGGCCTTAAGCCTAGCCTGCACTTTTGAGCCCCTTGAATGCTTGTTTGTTTGTTTTTGTCTTCAGCTTCATGTTGGTTATGCACATAGAGCCAGCTTTACGCTCTTCGCTCTTTTCCCGTCTGAATGCGCATGCACGACTGTAATTGGGGAAGAAGGCATTACCCATTTACGGAGGACAGACAAGAAGTGCCTGGTCGCTGTGAGCATGGGGTTATGGAGAGGCTCCGCACTGTAAAACAAAGGATCTAGTCCTAAATGTCCAAGTACAGAGTAGAGGGGTGAAAGCTAGCTCTTCACCCCTATGGGTGCCTAACCCTTTATGCAAAGAGTGCAAAGAGTTAGCTGTATGCCTTAAGCCTAGCCCGCACTTGTGCCCATGCCTTAAGCCTAGCCCGCACTTGTGCCCAGGCCTTAAGCCCAGCCCGCACTTGTGCCCAGGCCTTAAGCCTAGCCCGCACTTGTGCCCAGGCCTTAAGCCCAGCCCGCACTTGTGCCCAGGCCTTAACCCTAGCCCGCACTTGTGCCCAGGCCTTAATCCTAGCCTGCACTTGTGCCCCTGCCTTAAGCCTAGCCCACACTTGTGCCCCTGCCTTAAGCCAAGCCCGCACTTGTGCCCAGGCCTTAAGCCAAGCCCGCACTTGTGCCCAGGCTTTAAGCCTAGCCCGCATTTGTGCCCAGGCCTTAAGCCTAGCCCCCACGTGTGCCCAGGCCTTAAGCCTAGCCCGCACTTGTGCCCAGGCCTTAAGCCTAGCCCGCACTTGTGCCCAGGCCTTAAGCCTAGCCCGCACTTGTGCCCAGGCTTTAAGCCTAGCCCGCACTTGTGCCCAGGCCTTAAGCCTAGCCCGCACTTGTGCCCAGGCCTTAAGCCTAGCCCGCACCTGTGCCCCGGCCTTAAGCCTAGCCCGCACGTGTGCCCAGGCTTCAAGCCTAGCCCGCACTTGTGCCCAGGCCTTAAGCCTAGCCCGCACTTGTGCCCAGGCCTTAAGCCTAGCCCGCACTTGTGCCCAGGCCTTAAGCCTATCCCGCACTTGTGCCCAGGCCTTAAGCCTAGCCCGCACTTGTGTCCAGGCTTTAACCCTAGCCCGCACTTGTGCCCCGGCCTTATGCCTAGCCCGCACTTGTGCCCAGGCTTCAAGCCTAGCCCGCACTTGTGCCCCGGCCTTATGCCTAGCCCGCACTTGTGCCCAGGCCTTAAGCCTAGCCCGCACTTGTGCCCCGGCTTTAAGCCTAGCCCGCACTTGTGCCCCGGCCTTAAGCCTAGCCCGCACTTGTGCCCAGGCTTCAAGCCTAGCCCGCACTTGTGCCCCGGCCTTATGCCTAGCCCCCACTTGTGCCCAGGCCTTAAGCCTAGCCCGCATTTGTGCCCAGGCCTTAAGCCTAGCCCGCACTTGTGCCCAGGCCTTAAGCCTAGCCCGCACTTGTGCCCCTGCCTTAAGCCAAGCCCGCTCTTGTGCCCAGGCCTTAAGCCTAGCCCGCACTTGTGCCCAGGCCTTAAGCCTAGCCCGCACTTGTGCCCAGGCCTTAAGCCTAGCCCGCACTTGTGCCCAGGCTTTAAGCCTAGCCCGCACTTGTGCCCAGGCCTTAAGCCTAGCCCGCACTTGTGCCCAGGCCTTAAGCCTAGCCCGCACTTGTGCCCAGGCCTTAAGCCTAGCCCGCACTTGTGCCCAGGCCTTAAGCCTAGCCCGCACTTGTGCCCAGGCCTTAAGCCTAGCCCGCACTTGTGCCCAGGCCTTAAGCCTAGCCCGCACTTGTGCCCAGGCCTTAAGCCTGGCCCGCACTTGTGTCCAGGCTTTAACCCTAGCCCGCACTTGTGTCCAGGCTTTAACCCTAGCCCGCACTTGTGCCCCTGTTTTAACCCTAGCCCGCACTTGTGCCCAGGCCTTAAGCCTAGCCCGCACTTGTGCCCCGGCCTTAAGCCTAGCCCGCACTTGTGCCCCGGCCTTAAGCCTAGCCCGCACTTGTGCCCAGGCTTCAAGCCTTGCCCGCACTTGTGCCCCAGCCTTATGCCTAGCCCGCACTTGTGCCCAGGCCTTAAGCCTAGCCCGCATTTGTGCCCAGGCCTTAAGCCTAGCCCGCACTTGTGCCCAGGCCTTAAGCCTAGCCCGCACTTGTGCCCCGGCCTTAAGCCCAGCCCACACTTGTGCCCCGGCCTTAAGCCTAGCCCGCACTTGTGCCCAGGCCTTAAGCCCAGCCCGCACTTGTGCCCAGGCCTTAAGCCAAGCCCGCTCTTGTGCCCCTGCCTTAAGCCAAGCCCGCTCTTGTGCCCAGGCCTTAAGCCTAGCCCGCACTTGTGCCCAGGCCTTAAGCCTAGCCCGCACGTGTGCCCAGGCCTTAAGCCTAGCCCGCACTTGTGCCCAGGCCTTAAGCCTAGCCCGCACGTGTGCCCAGGCCTTAAGCCTAGCCCGCACTTGTGCCCAGGCTTTAAGCCTAGCCCGCACTTGTGCCCAGGCGTTAAGCCTAGCCCGCACTTTTGCCCCGGCTTTAAGACTAGCCTGCACTTGTGCCCAGGCTTCAAGCCTAGCCCGCACTTGTGCCCCGGCCTTATGCCTAGCCCGCACTTGTGCCCAGGCCTTAAGCCTAGCCCGCATTTGTGCCCAGGCCTTAAGCCTAGCCCACACTTGTGCCCAGGCCTTAAGCCTAGCCCGCACTTGTGCCCCGGCCTTAAGCCTAGCCCGCACTTGTGTCCCGGCATTAAGCCTAGCCCGCACTTGTGCCCCGGCCTTAAGCCTAGCCCGCACTTGTGCCCAAGCTTTAAGCCTAGCCCGCACTTGTGCCCCGGCCTTAAGCCTAGCCCGCACTTGTGCCCCGGCCTTAAGCCTAGCCCGCACTTGTGCCCCGGCCTTAAGCCTAGCCCGCACTTGTGCCCCGGCCTTAAGCCTAGCCCGCACTTGTGCCCAGGCTTCAAGCCAAGCCCGCACTTGTGCCCCGGCCTTATGCCTAGCCTGCACTTGTGCCCAGGCCTTAAGCCTAGCCCGCACTTGTGCCCAGGCCTTAAGCCTAGCCTTCATGTTGGTTATGCACATAAAGCCAGCTTTACGCTCTTCGCTCTTTTCCCGTCTGAATGCGCATGCACGACTGTAATTGGGGAAGAAGGCATTACCCATTTATGGAGGACAGACAAGAAGTGCCTGGTCGCTGTGAGCATGGGGTTATGGAGAGGCTCCGCACTGTAAAACAAAGGATCTAGTCCTAAATGTCCAAGTACAGAGTAGAGGGGTGAAAGCTAGCTCTTCACCCCTATGGGTGCCTAACCCTTTATGCAAAGAGTGCAAAGAGTTAGCTGTATGCCTTAAGCCTAGCCAGCACTTGTGCCCATGCCTTAAGCCTAGCCCGCACTTGTGCCCAGGCCTTAAGCCTAGCCCGCTTGTGCCCAGGCCTTAAGCCCAGCCCGCACTTGTGCCCAGGCCTTAACCCTAGCCCGCACTTGTGCCCAGGCCTTAATCCTAGCCTGCACTTGTGCCCCTGCCTTAAGCCTAGCCCACACTTGTGCCCCTGCCTTAAGCCAAGCCCGCACTTGTGCCCAGGCCTTAAGCCAAGCCCGCACTTGTGCCCAGGCTTTAAGCCTAGCCCGCATTTGTGCCCAGGCCTTAAGCCTAGCCCCCACGTGTGCCCAGGCCTTAAGCCTAGCCCGCACTTGTGCCCAGGCCTTAAGCCTAGCCCGCACTTGTGCCCAGGCCTTAAGCCTAGCCCGCACTTGTGCCCAGGCTTTAAGAATAGCCCGCACTTGTGCCCAGGCCTTAAGCCTAGCCCGCACTTGTGCCCAGGCCTTAAGCCTAGCCCGCACCTGTGCCCCGGCCTTGAGCCTAGCCCGCACGTGTGCCCAGGCTTCAAGCCTAGCCCGCACTTGTGCCCAGGCCTTAAGCCTAGCCCGCACTTGTGCCCAGGCCTTAAGCCTATCCCGCACTTGTGCCCAGGCCTTAAGCCTAGCCCGCACTTGTGTCCAGGCTTTAACCCTAGCCCGCACTTGTGCCCCGGCCTTATGCCTAGCCCGCACTTGTGCCCAGGCCTTAAGCCTAGCCCGCACTTGTGCCCAGGCCTTAAGCCTAGCCCGCACTTGTGCCCAAGCCTTAAGCCTAACCCGCACTTGTGCCCAGGCCTTATGCCTAGCCCGCACTAGTGCCCAGGCCTTAAGCCTAGCCCGCACACGTGCCCAGGCCTTAAGCCTAGCCCGCACACGTGCCCAGGCCTTAAGCCTAGCCCGCACACGTGCCCAGGCCTTAAGCCTAGCCCGCACACGTGCCCAGGCCTTAAGCCTAGCCCGCACTTGTGCCCCGGCCTTAAGCCTAGCCCGCACTTGTGCCCCGGCCTTAAGCCTAGCCCGCACTTGTGCCCCTGCCTTACGCCTAGCCAGCACTTGTGCCCCTGCCTTACGCCTAGCCCGCACTTGTGCCCCGGCCTTAAGCCTAGCCCGCACTTGTGCCCCGGCCTTAAGCCTAGCCCGCACTTGTGCCCCGGCCTTAAGCCTAGCCCAAACTTGTGCCCAGGCTTTAATCCTAGCCCGCACTTGTGCCCCGGCCATAAGCCTAGCCCGCACTTGTGCCCCGGCCTTAAGCCTAGCCCGCACTTGTGCCCCGGCCTTAAGCCTAGCCCGCACTTGTGCTCCGGCCTTAAGCCTAGCCCGCACTTGTGCCCCGGCCTTAAGCCTAGCCCGCACTTGTGCCCCGGCCTTAAGCCTAGCCCGCACTTGTGCCCAGGCTGCAAGTCTAGCCCGCACTTGTGCCCCGGCCTTATGCCTAGCCCGCATTTGTGCCCAGGCCTTAAGCCTAGCCCGCATTTGTGCCCAGGCGTTAAGCCTAGCCCGCACTTTTGCCCCGGCTTTAAGACTAGCCTGCACTTGTGCCCAGGCTTCAAGCCTAGCCCGCACTTGTGCCCCGGCCTTATGCCTAGCCCGCACTTGTGCCCAGGCCTTAAGCCTAGCCCGCATTTGTGCCCAGGCCTTAAGCCTAGCCCGCACTTGTGCCCAGGCCTTAAGCCTAGCCCGCACTTGTGCCCCGGCCTTAAGCCTAGCCCGCACTTGTGCCCCGGCATTAAGCCTAGCCCGCACTTGTGCCCCGGCCTTAAGCCTAGCCCGCACTTGTGCCCAAGCTTTAAGCCTAGCCCGCACTTGTGCCCCGGCCTTAAGCCTAGCCCGCACTTGTGCCCAGGCTTCAAGCCTAGCCCGCACTTTTGCCCAGGCTTCAAGCCTAGCCCGCACTTGTGCCCCGGCCTTATGCCTAGCCCGCACTTGTGCCCAGGCCTTAAGCCTAGCCCGCACTTGTGCCCAGGCCTTAAGCCTAGCCCGCATTTGTGCCCAGGCCTTAAGCCTAGCCCGCACTTGAGCCCCGGCCTTAAGCCTAGCCCGCACTTGTGCCCCGGCATTAAGCCTAGCCCGCACTTGTGCCCCGGCCTTAAGCCTAGCCCGAACTTGTGCCCGGGCCTTAAGCCTAGCCCTCACTTGTGCCCCGGCCTTAAGCCTAGCCCGCACTTGTGCCCCGGCCTTAAGCCTAGCCCGCACTTGTGCCCCGGCCTTAAGCCCAGCCCGCACTTGTGCCCCGGCCTTAAGCCCAGCCTGCACTTGTGCCCAGGCCTTAAGCCCAGCCCGCACTTGTGCCCAGGCCTTAAGCCCAGCCCGCTCTTGTGCCCCTGCCTTAAGCCAAGCCCGCTCTTGTGCCCCTGCCTTAAGCCAAGCCCGCTCTTGTGCCCAGGCCTTAAGCCTAGCCCGCACTTGTGCCCAGGCCTTAAGCCTAGCCCCCACGTGTGCCCAGGCCTTAAGCCTAGCCCGCACTTGTGCCCAGGCCTTAAGCCTAGCCCGCACTTGTGCCCAGGCTTTAAGCCTAGCCCGCATTTGTGCCCAGGCCTTAAGCCTAGCCCGCACTTGTGCCCCGGCTTTAAGCCTAGCCCGCACTTGTGTCCAGGCTTCAAGCCTAGCCCGCACTTGTGCCCCGGCCTTATGCTTAGCCCGCACTTGTGCCCAGGCCTTAAGCCTAGCCCGCATTTTTGCCCAGGCCTTAAGCCTAGCCCGCACTTGTGCCCAGGCCTTAAGCCTAGCCCGCACTTGTGCCCCGGCCTTAAGCCTAGCCCGCACTTGTGCCCTGGCATTAAGCCTAGCCCGCACTTGTGCCCCGGCCTTAAGCCTAGCCCGCACTTGTGCCCAAGCTTTAAGCCTAGCCCGCACTTGTGCCCCGGCCTTAAGCCTAGCCCGCACTTGTGCCCCGGCCTTAAGCCTAGCCCGCACTTGTGCCCCGGCCTTAAGCCTAGCCCGCACTTGTGCCCCGGCCTTAAGCCCAGCCCGCACTTGTGCCCAGGCCTTAATCCCAGCCCGCACTTGTGCCCAGGCCTTAAGCCCAGCCCGCACTTGTGCCCAGGCCTTAAGCCCAGCCCGCTCTTGTGCCCCTGCCTTAAGCCAAGCCCGCTCTTGTGCCCCTGCCTTAAGCCAAGCCCGCACTTGTGCCCAGGCCTTAAGCCTAGCCCGCTCTTGTGCCCAGGCCTTAAGCCTAGCCCGCACTTGTGCCCAGGCCTTAAGCCTAGGCCGCACTTGTGCCCAGGCCTTAAGCCTAGCCCGCACTTGTGCCCAGGCTTTAAGCCTAGTCTGCACTTGTGCCCAGGCTTTAAGCCTAGCCCGCACTTGTGCCCAGGCCTTAAGCCTAGCCCGCACTTGCGCCCAAGCCTTAAGCCTAGCCCGCACTTGTGCCCAGGCCTTAAGCCTATCCTGCACTTTTGAGCCCCTTGAATGCTTGTTTGTTTGTTTTTGTCTTCAGCTTCATGTTGGTTATGCACATAGGGCCAGCTTTACGCTCTTCGCTCTTGTCCCGTCTGAATGCGCATGCACGACTGTAATTGGGGAAGAAGGCATTACCCATTTCCGGAGGACAGACAAGAAGTGCCTGGTCGCTTGGAGCATGGGGTTATGGAGAGGCTCCGCACTGTAAAACAAAGGATCTAGTCCTAAATGTCCAAGTACAGAGTAGAGGGGTGAAAGCTAGCTCTTCACCCCTATGGGTGCCTAACCCTTTATGCAAAGAGTGCAAAAAGTTAGCTGTATGCCTTAAGCCTAGCCAGCACTTGTGCCCATGCCTTAAGCCTAGCCCGCACTTGTGCCCAGGCCTTAAGCCCAGCCCGCACTTGTGCCCAGGCCTTAAGCCTAGCCCGCACTTGTGCCCAGGCCTTAAGCCCAGCCCGCACTTGTGCCCAAGCCTTAACCCTAGCCCACACTTGTGCCCAGGCCTTAATCCTAGCCTGCACTTGTGCCCCGGCCTTAAGCCTAGCCCGCACTTGCACCCCGGCCTTAAGCCTAGCCCGCACTTGTGCCCCGGCCTTAAGCCTAGCCCGCACTTGTGCCCAGGCTTCAAGCCTAGCCCGCACTTGTGCCCCGGCCTTATGCCTAGCCCGCACTTGTGCCCAG